>NC_143526.1:2020000-2641666 GCF_031878675.1 Megascapheus bottae
CCACCCCTGCTGAACTCTGTCCTCCCCATAAAGCCACACACCACACACCTAACCACCCACTGAGAATCACACAGGGATCTGCACTTAGTCTCAGCTCATTTCAGACAAAGGTATGCTTTCTTAAATCAAATGGGTGTGTGGGGCCCAAATCTTGATGCATAGAATACCACACACACACACACACACACACACACACACACACACACACACACACTTTATCAACTTAAAATTAATTTGAGGGATGGGTAGCATCACTGTTATGGGGTAATTATGCTAACACATGGCATTGCTTAGCAAGTAGAGGCATGCAAGCCCCAACACTGTGGTGTAATGAATCACTGGCTGACTGCTGCTCACAAATGCTAATTTGATGGGAAGACATTCACATCTGGCTCAGTTCTGCAGACTGGAATTGAGAGGAGCAGCAGGTACTTTATCAACAACCAGGCTTCAGAAAAAAGGAGCCTATTTCTATTTATCCAGCTGGATGTCTACATCTTTTTAAAAATAATACACAAAATATGTGGTTTTGACAGCCTTGTTTCTCTGACATTTTGTCTTGGCAGAGCTTCAGAGGCTGCAACTATAGTTCATTAATGCCACAAACATAAGACAGTACATATGACAAATAAGCAATGGGGCTGAACTAAACTAGGAAGGCCGAAGCACCCATGTGCTACATCAAGCTAGTGTTTGAAGTTATGAAAGGTGGCACATATGAGCATGATCTTTGTCTGGATCACCTGTTGTTGGGGTCCCCTTGATTTTTTTTCCTTTTGTCTCCTGAATACAGCTTTCCACTGAGGTGCTGAATCAATCATATCATTCTCCTGTCATGTTCCAAAAAGAAAAAGCATATATCTAAAGTTAACTTCTAAGTGGCACAGTTGTTGTAGGTGCCTGTAATCCCAGCATGAAGAGTAAGGTAAGATGATCAAGAGTTCAGGGTCACCTTAGCCTGTATAATAAGACCCCTATATTGAAAAAATAAAACCAAAACAATGAAAGTTATACATTCATACAGGATGCCTTCTTACTTGATCTTAAGCATGCTGTTTCTTAAGCAGTAACTTTATGTTTTTCTTTTTGAAAGTACTGGGGTTTGAACTCATGGCCTCCAGCTTGCTCAACTTGCTTGCTTGGCTGGTGTCCTGCCAATTGAACTATGACTCCAGCCAGATTTTTGCTGGTAATTTTGGACAGAGTGAATGTTCCTATTTCTCTGGCCACGAATCACTATCCTCTACAGCTCAAATATCTTAAGCCACTAGAGTACTGACAGCAATAGCATTTTTACTGAAACCACCGAAAGCTGAGAACATATTAACTAAATTAATATATCCTTAAATACTGGTAGGCCGGGTCACATTCCTCTTGTAGAAAAGTTTCGACTGATTACCCATGCAAAGGTCCCCACGAAACAGACTGATGAGGGAGAGAAATGGGGTTGGGAGATATCCAGGGTTCTTCATGCTCTGCTCAAAACACTAACAGTTGATAAAATATCAAAACAGCTTCATTCCATAAGTAAATCAAGTTACAGAAAACCCAAAAAACTGAAAGCTGATGGTTAAAACTTGAAGTGTGTAGAGAGAGGCTGAATGTGCAGGCATGCACACGTGAACACAAACACACACACACAAACACACACCACAAAAGTTTTCTTAATGACCTAAAGCCACCTAGGCTTTGATATGGAAATCAAAAATCAGAATTGAAGAACAACAGCCTCTTCAACATATGATACTGGCAGAACAGGTAAAACACCTGCAGAAAACTAAAGTTGGATCCTTCTATGTCACCATGTACCAGGATTAATTCCAAATGGATCAAAGACCTTAAGGGAAAGGCAGATATCCTGAAAACTTTACAAGAAAGAACAGGAGATACATTAGGTCTCCTTGGTGAACGTTGAAACATTCTTAATAAAGAACCAGAAAAACAGTAAAGTAAAGCAAGTTTGGACAAATGGTCTGCAGTAAACTGCAGAGCTTTAGTATGGCAAAAGACATAGCTAGCAAGTTAAATAGAAAGCCCACACAGTGGGGGAAGACCTTCACTAGCCATACAACAAAGGCCTCCTAGGTAAAATATATCTACAGCTAAAAGAAATGGAATCTCTCCAAAAGGAATCTTCAAAGAAACAACCATCCCATTAGGTTTAGGATTAACCTAAACCTAATCCTAAACTTAACTCAAACCCTAACCCTAACCTAACCCTAACCCTAACCCTCACACTCACACTCACACTCACCATAAACCTAACCCTAACCTTAACCCTAATCCCCACCATCAACCTAACCCTCACCTTCACCCTAACCCTCACCCTCACCGTCACCCTAACCCTCACCCTAACCCTTACCCTCACCCTCAGCATAACCCTAACCCTAACTCTCACCTCAACCTAACCCTATCCATAACCATCACCCTATACCTAAACCTAACCCTAAACCTAACCCTAACCCTAACCCTCACCCTCAATCTAATCCTCACTCTCACCCTCACCCTCACCCTAACTCTAACGCTAACCACAACCCAAACCATAACCCTAACCACAACCCAAAACCTAACCCTAATCCTAACCTTAAACCAAACCCTAACCCTAACCCTAACCCTAACCCAAAACCTAACCCTAATCCTAACCTTAAACCAAACCCTAACCCTAACCCAAACTCTAAAACCCGAACCCTAACCTTCAACAACCTTAATCCTAACCGTTAGCCTAATCCTAACCATAACCCTAAACCTAACCCTAAAACCCTAAAATCCTAACACTAAACCAAACCTTACGCTACCCTAACCCTAACCCTAAACCTAAACCTATCCTCACTCACACACTCACCCTCAACCTAACCGTAACGCTAACCCTAACCCTAACCCTAACTCTAAAACCCTAACCCTAACTAAACCCTTACCCTACCCTATCCCTCACCCTCATTATAACCCTAATCTTAACCATAACCCTAACCCGAATCCGAACCCTAATCCTAACCCTGACCTTAAAACCCTAACCCAAACCCTAACCCTAAAACACTAACTCTAACCCTAACTCTTACCCTATCCTAACCTTAACCCTAAACCTAACCCTAACCCTAAAACAAAGCTTCACCCTAACTCTCACCCTAATAATAACCTTAACCCGAACCCTAACACCTGAACCCTAACCTAACACTTACTCTACCCTAACCCTAAACCTGAACCTAACCCTAACCCTAAGCATCACCCTTACCATCACACTCACCTCACCCTCACCCTAACCCTAACCCTAACCCTCACAATCACCCTCACCTTCACCGTCACCCTAACCCTCACCCTCACCCTCACTCTTACCCAAACTCTAACCCTAACCCTAATCCTAACCCTCACCCTATCACCCTCACCTTCACCCTCGCCCTCACACTCACTCTAAGCCTCACGCTCACCCTCTTCCTCACCCTAACCCTAACCCTAACCCTAAACCTTACCCTAAACCTAACCCTCACCCTCACCCTAACCCTAACCTAACCCTAACCCTAACCCAAACTCTAATCCTAAACATAACCCTAACCTGAACCCTTACCCTAATCCTAACCATAAACCAAACTCTAACCCTAACCCTAACCCTAACCCAAACTCTAAAATCCGAATGCTAACCTTAACACTACCCTAACCCTAAACCTAACCCTAAACCTAAACCTAACTGTCACCCTCACCCTCACACTCACCCTAACCCTAACTCTAAACCTAATCCTCAAACCCTAACCCTAACCTAACACTTAGCCTACCCTAACCCTAACCCTCACTGTAACCCTAATCCTAACCATAACCCAAACCCAAACCCTAACCGTAAGCCTAACCCTAACCCTAAAACCCTAACCCTAACACGAACCCTCACCCTCACCCTCACCCTAACCCTAATGCTAACCCCAACAGTAATCCTCACCCTAACACTAACCCTAAACCTCAACCTAACACTAAGGCTAACTATAACCTTAACCCTAACCCTAATCCTAAACCTCACCATCACCACAACCCTCAACCTCACACTCACCCTCACACTAACCCTAACCATAATGCTAAAAATATCCCTAACACTAACCCTCACCCTCAACCTCATCCTTACCCTCAAGCTCACCCTAACCATAACGCTAACATTTCTCTAACCCTAATCCTAATGCTCACCATCACTCTAACCCTAAGCCTAAGCCTAACCCTAACCCTAACCTTCACCCTAACCATCACCATAACCTTCACCCTAACCCTAACCCTAAACCTCACCTGCACCCTCAACATCACCCTCACCATTACCCTAACCCTACCCCTGGCCGTAACTCTAACTCTAATACTAACCCTAACCCTCACCCTCACCCTCATCATAACCCTAATGCTCACCCTCACACTCACCCTCACCCTAATCCTAACCCTAACCCTAAGCCTCACCCAAACCCTCACCCTAACCATAACCCTAACCCTAATGCTAACACTAACTCTCACCCTCACACTAACCCTCACCCTCACTCTCACACTGACCCTCACCCTAACCCTAACCCTAAGCCTAAGCCTAACTCTAACCCTAACCTTCACCCTAACCATCACCATAAACCTCACCCAAACCCTAAACCTAAACCTCACCTGCACCCTCACCGTCACCCTCACCATTACCCTAACCCTACCCATAACCCTAACCCTGACTGTAACCCTAACCCTAAGCCTAAGCCTAACCCTAACCCTCACCGTCACCCTCACCCTCACCATAACCCTAACCCTCACACTCACCCCCACCCTCACCCTAACACTAACCCTAACCCTAAGCCTCACCATAACCCTCACTCTAACCATAACCCTAACCCTAAAGCAAACACTAACCCTCACCCTCACTCTAACCCTCACCTTCACTCTCACACTCACCATCACCATCACCCTAACCCTAACCCTAACCTAACCCTAACACTCACAATCACCCTCACCCTCACAATCACCTTCGCCCTCACCCTAACCCTCACCCTCGCCTTCACTCAAACCCTAACCCTAACCCTAACCCTCACCCTATCATCCTCACCCTCACAGCCACCCTAACCTTCACACTCAACCTCTTCCTCACCCTAATCCTAACCCTAACCCTAAACCTTACCCTAACCCTAACCCAATCCCTAACTCTAAAACAGAACCCTAACCTTAAACATAACCCTAACCCTAAACGTAACCCTAATCCTAACCTTAAAACCCTCACACTAACACTAACCCTAAAATCCTAACCCTAAATGAAACACTTACCCTACCCTAACTCTAACCCTAACCCTAAACCTACCTTCACCCTCACGCTCACCCTCGCCCTAACCCTAAAACCCTAACCCTACCCTAACACATAGTTTCCTTACCTATATCTCACCGTAACCCTAATACTAACCATAACCCTGACCCTAATCCGAACCCTAACCGTAACTCTAACCCTAAAACCCTATCACTAACCCTAACCCTAAAACCATAACCGTAACCCTAACTCTTACAGTACCCTAACCCTAACCCTAAAACTAACCCTAACCCTAACTCTCACCCTATCCCTAACCCTTACCCTAAAACCCTAACCCTAACCTAACACTTATCCTACCCTAACCCTAAATCTAACCCTAACCCTAACCCTATGTAGCACCCTCACCATCACCCTCACCTCACCCTCAACCTAACCCTAACCATAACCCTAAACCTAACCCTAACCCTAACATTAACCCTAAAACTCACTCTCACACTAACCCTTACGCTCAACCTCACCCTATCATTCACCCTCACCCTCACCCTAACCCTAACCCCTAAACCTAACCCTCACCCTCACACTCACACTCACTCTCACCCTCACCCTAACCCTAATCCTAACCATAACCCTAACACTAATCCTAACACTAGCTCAAATCCTAAACCTTACTCTCACACTAACACTCACACTCACCCTCACCCTAACCCTCACTCTTACCCTCACCCTCTCCCTCATGCTAACCCTAAACCTAACAATAAACCTAACACTAACACTCAACCTCACCCTCACTTCACACTAAACCTAATCCTGACCCAAAACCTAACTCTAACCCTAATCCTCTACTTCACCCTCACCCTCACCCTCACCCTAACCCTAAACATAACCCTAACCCTAACCCTAACCCTCACCCTCACCCTCAGCCCCACCTTCACCCTAACCCTAATACTCACACTCATACTAACCTTCACCCTCACCCTAACCGTATCCCTAAACCTAACCCTAAACCTAATCCAAACTCTACCCTAACGCTAAACCTATCCCAACTCTAACCCTAACCCTAACCCCAACCCTCACCCTAAACCACACCCTAACCATAATCCTAACCATAACCCTTACCCTAAATCTAACCCTAACCTCAGCCTCACCTAACACTCTCACTCTCACCCTCACCCGAACCATAACCATAAGCCTCACTATAACCCTAACCCTCACCCTAACCCTAACCCTCAGAATCACCCTCACCCTAGCACTCCCACTCACCCTCACCATCACCCTAAACCTAATCCTAACCCTAACCCTAACCCTCACCCTAACCCTAAAACTAACCCTAACCCTAATCCTAACCGTCACCATAAATCTAACCCTCACCCTCACCCACACCCTTATCCTCATCCTCACCCTCACCACAACCCTAACCCTAAGCTTCACCCTATCCCGAACCTTCACCCTCACCCTAACTCTAAACCTAATGCTAACCCTAATCCTCACACTCACTCTCACACTCATCCCCACCCACACACTCACCCTAACCCTCACCCTCACCTCACGCTAACCCTAGTCCTAACCCTAAACCTAACCCTAACCCTTACCCTCACCCTAACCCCAACCCTCACCCTCACCCGCACACTCCCCCTCACTCTAACCCTAACCATAACACTCACCCTAACCCTAACCCTAACAATAACCCTAACCTAACACTAAATGTAAATGTAACCCTAATCCCAACTCTCACCCTCACACTCACCCTTACCCACACCCTCACCCTCATCATCACCCTCACCTTCACCCTCACCCTAACCCTAACCCTAACCCTAAACCATTCGATCACCATAACTCTCACCCTCACCCTCACACAAACCCTAACCATATCCCTAAACCTAAGCCTAACCCTAACACTCACCCTCACCCTCACCTTCACATAACCTTAACCCTAACCATACCCTGAACCCGACCCCTAACCCTAACCCTAAACCTAATGCTAACACTCACCTACCCTAACCCTAACCCTAACCCTCAACCTCAACCTCACCCTCACACTCACCCTAACTCTCACCTTCACCCTCACCCTAACACTAATCCTAAGCCTAACCCTAACTGTAACCCTAAACATAACCATCATCCTCACCCTCACCCTAACCCTAATCCTTACCCTAAACCTTACCCTAAACCTAACCCTCACCCTAATCCTAACCATAAATCTCACCCTAACCTTAACTTTAACACTAACCTTAACACTCACGATTACCCTAACCCTCACCCTAACCCTCACACTCACCCTCACCCTCACCCTAATTTTAAACCTAAAATTAACCATAACACTAACCCTCACCCTCATCCTCACCCTCACTCTCACCTTAAAAATAACACTAACACAAACCCTAACCCTAACCCTCACCCTCATCCTCACCCTCAACCTCACTGTAAACCTAATCCTAACACTAATCCTTACCCTCACTCTCACCCTCACCCTCACCCTCACCTTAAATCTAACCCTAACCCTAACCCTAACCCTAACCCTAACTCTAACCCTAAACCTAACCCAAGCCTACAGCTAACACTAACCCTAACCCTAACCAAAACCCTAATACTAACCCTACCCTAACACTAACCCTATCCTTAATCGTAAACCTATCCCTAACCATAACCCTAACCCTAACCCTATCCCTAACCTTAACCCTAACCCTAAACCTAACCCATCCCTAACCCATCCCTAACCCTAACCCTAACCCTAACCTACCCTACACTGACCCTAACTCTAACCCTAACCCTAATCCAACCCTAAATCTAAACCTAACCCTAAACCTAACCCTAACCCTCAACCTCACCCTCACCCTCCCACTCACACTCACACTCACACTCACCCTAACCCTAACCCTAACACTAACCCTCATCCTCACTCTCAGAGTCATCCTCACCCTCACACTAAGCCTCACCTTGACCCAAACTCTAACCCTAACACTAACCCTAACCCTCACCTCAACCTCACCCTAACACTAACCCTAACCCTAACCCTCAACCTCAAATTCAGCCTCACCCTTACACTCACCCTTACCCTAACCGAAACTGTAAAGCTAACCCTCACCCTAAACGAAACCCTAAAACTAACCTAACCCTAACCCAAACCTTCAGACTCACTCTCACCCTCGCACTCACCCTCGCCATCACTCTAACCCTCACCCTAAACCTAATCCCCACCATCATCCTCATCCTCACCCTCAAACTCACCCTAACCCTAACCTTAAACATAACCCTCACCATAACCCTAACCCTCTCCCCAACTCTAACCCTAAGCCTAACCCTAACCCACAGACTCACCGTCACACTAACACTCACCGCACCCTCCCCCTAACCCTCCCCCTCACACTCACTGAACCCTAATCCTAACCCTAACCCACACTCTCACCTCACCATAACCCTAACCCTAACCCTCAACCTCAACCTCTCCCTAACCATAACCCTCACCCTAACCCTACAGTAAACCTAACGTTAACCCTCACCCAACCCTAACCCTCACCCTCACCCTAACCCTAACCCTAACCCTCACACTCACCCTAACCCTCACCCTCAACCACACTCTCACCCTCCCCCTCACCCTCAATCTAACCCTCACCCTCACCCTCACCCTCAACCACACTCTCACTCTCCCCCTCACCCTCAATCTAACCCTCACCCTCACCCTCAACCACACTCTCACCCTCCCCCTCCCCCTCAATCTAACCCTCACTCTCACCCTCATCCTCACCCTAACCGTAACCCTTACCTTATCCCTAACCCTTACCCTCACCCTAACCCTAACCCTAACCCTCACACTCACCCTAACCCTCACCCTCAACCATACTCTCACCCTCACCCTCACCCTCAATCTAACCCTCACCCTCACCCTAACCCTCATCCTCACCCTAACCCTAACCCTTACCTTATCCCTAACCCTCACCCTAACCCAAACTCTAACCCTCACCCTAAACCCTACCCTAACCCTAACCCCAGCCCTAAGGCTCATTCTAAACCTAACCCTCCCCCTCCCCCTAACCATCACCCTCACTCTCACTCTCACCCTCACCCTAACCCTAACCCTCAACATCACCCTTACCCACACCGTCATCCTCACCCTCAACCTAACCCTCAACCTAACCCTCACCCTGAACCTAGCCCTATCCCTAACCCTCACCCTCACGCTCACCCTAACACTAACCCTAACCCTAACACTAAACCTCAACCTCAACTTGACCCTCACCCTCACCCTAACCCTAAACATAACCGTAACCCAAACCCGAACCTTCAGACTCACCCTCACCTTCAGACTCACCCTCACCCTCACTCTGTCCCTAATCCTCAGCCTCACCATCACCCTTACCCTCACCCTCTCCCTAAACCTAACCCTAAGCCTCACCCTCATCCTCACCCTCACCCTCATCATAAATATAACCCTAATGTTAACCCTATCCCTCACACTCACTGTCACCATCACCCTAACCGTAACCTTAAACCTAACCCTAAAACCCTAACCCTAAAACCTTAACCCTCACTCTCACCCTAACCCTAACACAAACCCTCACCCTAACACTAACCCTCAACCTCAACCTGACCTTCACCCTAACCCTAACGCTAACCCCAACCCTCACCCTAATCCTAACCCTAACCCAAAGCTAGCCCTAATCCTAACCATAACCCTAATCCTAACCCAAATCGTAAAACCCAACCCCTAACCATAAACCTATCCGTAACAATAACCCTAAACTGAAACCTTAACAATTAGCCTAACCTTAACCCTAACCATAACCATAAACATAATTGTAACCCTAACCATAACCCTACCATAACCCTAACCCTTACCAAACCCTAACCCTAACCCTCACCCTCACCCTTACCCTAACCCTCACCCAAACCCAAACCCTAACACTAACCCTCACCCTCAACCTCACCCTAACCCTCACCCTTAACTTATCCCTAACACTAAAACTAAACCTAACTATAACCTCAACCTAACCCTAATCCTCACCCTCACACTAACCCTCACCCTAACACTAACTTTAACCCTATTCCTCACCCTTACCTTATCCCTAAACATAACCCTAACGCTAACCCTAATGCTCAACATAACCCTAACCCTTACCCTATCCCTAAACCTAACCCTAACCCTCACCCTCACCCTCACCCTCACAGTCAACCTGACCCTACCCTCATACTCATTCTAACCCTAACCCTAACACTAACCCTAACCCTAAAACCCTAATCCTTCCTGAATGCTAAATCTAACATTAACCCAACCCCACCCCTAAGCCTAACCCTAACTCTAACCCTAACACAAACCCTAAAACTCTAAATCTAACCCTAACCATAACCATAACTATAACCCTATCCTAACCCTAACCCTAACCTAAATCTCACCCTAACACTAACACTCACCCTCACCCTCACCTCACCCTCAACCTCACCCTCACCATCACCCTCACCATCACCCTAACCCTAACCCTAAAACACTAACACTAACCCTAACACTAATGCTACCCTCACCCTAACCCTCACACTAAACCTAGCAGTCACCCTCACCCTCAACCTCACCCTCACCCTCAACTTAACCCTGAATCTAACCCTAACCCTAAGCCTCACCCTCACCCTAACCCTAACCCTCACACTCACCCTCACCTTCACCCTCACCCTCACAATCACCCTAACCCTAATCATAACCCTAACTCTAACCCTAAACCTAACCCTAATCCTAACCCTTACCATCACCCTCAACCTCAGCCTCACCCTTCACACTAAACCTAATCTTAACCCTTACCCTAACCCTAACCCTCACCCTAACCCTAACCCTAACCCTCACCCTACCCTAACACTAAACCTAACTCTAACCCTAACCCTCACCTTCACTCTAAACCTCACCCTCACCCTCAGCCTCACACTAACCCTAAACCTAACTCTAACCATATCCTTAACCTTAACCCTAACACTAACCCTCAGCCTTGCCTTCAGCCTCACCCTCACCCTCAACCTAACTGTAACCCTAACCCTCAACCTAACCCTAATCCTAAACCTAACACTCACACTCACCCTCACCTTCACCCTCATCGTCCCATCACCCTAACCCTAATCCTAGCCCTAACTCTAACCCTAACCCTAAACATAAACATAACCATCACTATCACCCTCACCTTCACCCTCATTCTCATGCTCACATGAACCCTAACCCTCACCCTCACCCTCACCTCACCTTAACTGTATCCTTAACCATAAAACCCTAATCCAAAATCCCTAATCCTAACCCTAACCCTAACCCTAAAACCCTAACCCTAACCTGTTGCTTCTCTGGGGAGCAACTCAAGAACGGCGAGGGACATGCAGGGCAAGCTTGTAGCCCCCTGGAGCCGAACGAGATAGTAAGTATCGATGACCCAGGCCTCCCCCAATTACCAGGGAAGAAAAAAACCACACTGAGTCAGGAGCAATGTAAACCATGAAAGCGCATGAGATCTCTCCGCTGATCTCTACTGATCTGATCTGCTATTCTTTCTTTATTGTGTCAGGCAATTAGTTATATACTGTTGGGGTAAGGAAAGGTGGGAACTGGGAAGCTAGTCAATAGGAAGAGGGCCACCATGCTACCACTAAGGGTCTGGGGGGGGCTTTCAGGTACTGGGCGGGACCAGTGCAAGAAAGCACGTGAGACCTGCACAGCTGCAAGACCCGCAAAGCTGCGGGGGGGAGGGGGGGCTCAGTCGAGTCACGTACACAGAGATGCCTTAAGAGAGGTATGCAAGGAGCCTGGCCAAAGCCCTTTAATTGCAGCTGAGCCAGAATCAGGCCTCAGAGATGGAGGTTAGGCCACAACACTAACCCTTACCATAACCCTAACCCTAACCCTAAGAGAAGCCCAAACCCTAACTCTAACCCTAACCCTAACCTTAACCATAACCATAAAACCCTAACCTTCACCCTCACCCAAACCCTAACCCTAACCCTAACCCATAATTCTAATCCCAACCCTAACCGGAACCCAAACCCTACCCTCACACTAACCCAAACACTAACCTTAATCCTAACTCTAATCCTAGCCCTAACCCTAAACCAAACCCTCACCCTAACCCTTACCCTAACTCTAAAACTAAACATAACCCTAACCCTCACACTCAGCCTCACCCTCACCCTCACCCTCACCTTCACACTCACCTCACACTCACCCTAACCCTAATCTTATACCTAACTCTAACCCTAAACCTAACCTTAAACTTAAACCTCACCATCAACCTTACCCTCACCCTCAAACTAAACTTAACCCTGACCCTTACCCTAATCCTAACCCTCACCCTCACCCTAACCTTGACTCTAAACATATCCTGAACCCGAACCCTAACCTAACCCTATCCCTAACCCTAAAACTAACCCTAACCCTAATCTAAACCTAACGCTAACCCTCACCCTACCCTAACCCTCACACCCTAACCCTTACTCTCACCCTAACCCTAACCCTAACCCTATCCCTAACCCAACCCTAAACCTAAACCTAACCCTAACCCTAACCCTCAACCTCAACCTCACCCTAACCCTCACCCTTACCTTCACCCTCACCCTAACCCTAATCCTAAACTTAATCCTAAGCCTAACCCTAACCGTAACCCTAATCATCACCCTCACCCTCACTCTCACCTTCACCCTCACCATAACCCTTATTCTAACTTTTACCTTAAACCTAACCCTCACCCTAACCCTAACCATAAACCTCACGCTAACCTTAACTTTAACCCTAACCCTAACCCTAACACTCACGATAACCCTAACCCTCACCCTCATCCTCACCCTCACTTTAAACCTAAAATTAACCATAACACTAACCCTCACCCTTATCCGCACCCTCAACCTCACCTTAAACCTAACCTAAACCTAACCCTAATCCTTACCCTCACTCTCATCCTCACCCTCACCCTCACCATGAACCAAACGCTATGCCTAACCTTAATGCTAATCCTAACCCTAACCCAACCCTAACACTAACCCTCGCCCTAACCCTCACCCTCAAACTCACCCTCACTTTCAACCTCACCCTCACCCTCACCCTAACCCTAAACTTCAACCTCACACACACTCACCCTCACCATAACCCTTTCCCTGAACCTAACCCTATCCCTAACACTAACCCTCACCCTCACCCTCACCCTCACCCTAACTCAAACCATAACCCTTACAGTAACCCTCAACCTCAACCTCACCCTCACCCTCACCCTAACCCTAAACATATCCCTAACCCAAACCAGAACCTTCAGACTCACCCTCACCCTCACACTCACCCTCGCCCTCACCCTATCCTTAACCCTTACCCTCACCATCACCCTCACTCTCATCCTCTCTCTAAACCTAACCCTAAGCCTCACCATCATCCTCACCCTCACCCTCATCGTAAATCTAACCCTAACGCTAACCCTATCACTCACTCTCAACATCACCATCACCCTAACCGTAACCTTAAACCCAACCCTAAAACCCTAACTGTAACCTTAAACCTAACACTAAAACCCTCACCCTCACCCTCACCCTAACCCTCACCCCAATCCTCAGCCTTACCCTCACCCTCAACCTCACCCAAACTCTAACACTAACCCTAACCAGAATCCTAACCTAAACCTAACCCTAAACATGACCATAACCATTTCCCTAAACCTAACTGTAACCCTCACCTTCACCCTCACACTCAACCTCACCCTACCTTCACACTCACCCGAGCCCTAACCCTAAGACTAACCCTAACATTAAAACCCAAACCTACCCAAACCCTAACTCTAACATTAACCCAACCCCACCCAAACCCTAACCCTAACTCTAAACCTAACCCAAACCCTACAACCCTAACTCCAACCCTAACCCTTACCCTCACCCTAGCCCTAACACTAACCTTAACCCTAAAACCCTAACCCTAAATTGCTAAATCTAATCCTAACCATAACTCAAAAGCCCTAACCCTAACAATTACCCTAACCCTAACTATAACCCTAAGCCTAAACCTATCCTAACACTAACCCTTACCCTAACCCTAACCCTCACCCTAAACCTAATCCTAACCATAACCCTAACCCTAACCTAAATCTCATCCTAACCCTAACCCTCACCATCACCATCACCCTCCCCTCACACTCACCCTAACCCTAACACTAACACTAACACCAACCCTAAAACCCTAACCCTCACCCTCACCCTCACCCTCACCCTCACCCTCACCCTAAACCTAACACTAACCCTAAAACCCTAACACTAACACTAACACTAACCCTAATTCTAACCCTAGCCCTAACCCTAACAATAACCCTAACCCTACCCTCACCCTAACCCTCATTCTAACCCTCACCCTCACCTTAACCCTGACTATAACCCTAATCCTAACCCTCACCCTCACCCTAACCCTAACCCTCACCCTCATCCTCACCCTCAACCTCACCCTCACCCTCACCTTAACCCTGACCCTAACCCTAACTCTCACCCTCACCCACACCCTAACCCTAACCTTAACCCTCACACTCACCCTCACCTTCACCCTCACTCTCACCCTCACTTTTACCCTAACCCTCACACTCACCCTAACCCTAATCCTAACCTAACTCTAACCCTAAACTTAACCCTAACACTAACCCTCACTGTCACCCTCACCCTCACCCTCACACTAAACCTAACCCTAAACCTTACCCTAACCCTAACCCTCACCCTAACCCTAACCCTAACCCTAACTCTAACCCTAACCCTAACTCTAACCCTAATCTAACCCTCACCATCACCCTAAACCTCACCCTCATTCTCAGCCTCACACTAACACTAACCCTAACACTAACCATATCCTTAACCTTAACCCTAACACTAATCCTCAGCCTTGCCTTCTTCCTCACCCTCACCCTCAGCCTAAACCTCACTCTCACCCTCACCCTCACCCTAACCCTAACCCTCAACCTAACCCAAACCCTCACCCTCACCCTCACCTTAACCCTAACCAAACCATAAAACCCTAATGCAAAAACCCTAATCCTAACCCTAACCCTTACCATAACCCTAACCTTAATAGAAACCCTAATCCTAACCCTAACCTTAACCATAAAAACCTAACCCTCACCCTCACCCTAACCCTAACACTAACCTTAACCATAACCCTAATCCCAAGCCTAACCGTAACCCAAACCCTACCCTCACCTTTGCCCTAACACTAACCTTAATACTAACCCTAATCCTAGCCCTAACCCTAACCCTAACCCTAACCCTCACCATAACCCTAACCCTCACCCTAACCCTAACCATAACCCTCATACTCAGCCTCAGCCTCACCCTCACCTTCACCCTCACACTCACACTCACACTAACCCTAATCTTAAACCTAACTCTAACCCTAAACCTAACCCTAAATCTAAACCTCACCATCAACCTCACCTTCACCCTCACCCTCACACTAAACTTAACCCAAACCCAAACCCTAACCCTAACTCTAACCCTAACCCTCCCCGTCACCCTAAACCTTAACCCCACCCTCATCCTCACACTAAACCTAACCCTAACACTAACCATATTCTTAACCCTAACCTAACCCTAACCCTCAGCCTCCCCTTCATCCTCACCCTCACTCTCACCCTAAACCTCACCCTCACCCTCACCTTAACCCTCAACCTCACCCTCACACTTACCCTAACCCTAATTCTAACCCTAATTCTAACCCTAAACATAACCATCACTATCACCCTCACCCTCACACTAAACCTCACATTCACCCTAACCCTCACTCTCACTCTCACGTTAAACCTAACCCTAACGCTCACCCTCACCATCACCCTCACCTCACCCTAACCCTAACCCTAGCCCTAAAACCCTAATCCTAACCCTAACCCTTCCCTAAAACACTAACCCTAACCCTTACCATAACTCTAACCCTAACAGAAACCAGAACCAGAACCAGAACCTACCCCTCACCCTCACACTCATCCACACCCTCACCCTCACCCTCACCCTAACCCAAACCCTAACCCTAACTCTAACCCTCACCCTCACCCTCACCTCACCTTCACCCTCACTGTCACACTCACCCTAACCCTAATACTAAACCTAACTCTAACCCTAAACCTAACCCTCACCATCACCCTCATCATCACCCTCAGCCTCCTGCTAAACCTAACCCTTACCCTTACCCTAACCCTAACCCGCACCCTAACACTAACCCTAACCCTCACTCTAACCCTAACTGTAACCTTAACTCTAACCCTAATCCTCACCTGACACTAACCCTAAACCTAATGCTAACCATGTCCCTAACCCTAACCCTAATCCTGAGTCTAACCGTCACCATAACCCTATCCCTAAACCTAACTCGAACCCAAAACCTACCCTAACCCTAACCTTAAACCTAACCATAACCCTAACCGTAACCCTCACCCTCACCTTCATACACACCCTCACCTTCACCCTAATCCTAACACTAACCATAACCCTAACTGCTACCCTCACCCTCACCTTCATACACACCCTTACCTTCACCCTAATCCTAACACTAACCATAACCCTAACTTCAACCCTCACCCTCACCTTCATACACACCCTCACCTTCACCCTAATCCTAACACTAACCCTAACTCTAACCCTAACCCTCACCCTCACCCTGATCCTCACCCTAACCCTCACCATCACCCTCACCATAACGCAAACTTGAACCCTAACCTAACCCTAACCCTAAAACAAACCCTTACCTAACTGTAACCCTCATCCTCACCTTCATCCTCACTCTCACCCTCACCCTAACCCTAACCTTAACCCTAACCCTAACCTTAACGCTAATCCTAACCCTCACCCTCACAATCATCCTTACCCTACACTCACCCTCACCCTAACCCTAACCTTAACCCTAACCCTAACCTTAACCCTAACCCTAACCCTAACCTTAACCCTAATCCTAACCCTCACCCTCACAATCATCCTTACCCTACACGCATCCTCACCATAATCCTAACCCTAACCCAAACCCTACCCTAACCTTAACCCAAATCCTAACCCAACCGTAACCCTACCCTCACCCTAACCCTAACCCCCACCCACACCCTCACCCTCATCCTCACACTAAACCTAACCCTAACCCTAACCCTTACCCTAACCCTAACCCTCACCCTAACCCTAACCTTGACCCTCACCCTAATCCTAATATTCACCCTAACTCTAACACTAACCCTAACATAACTTTAACCCTAACTCTAACCCTCACTATCACCGTAAAACTCACCCCCACCCTTACCCTCACACTAACTCTAACCCTAATGCTAAACATATCCATAACCCTAATCCTAACCAGACCCTCACCCTAACCCTAACAATAACCTGAACGCGAACCCTAACCTAACCCTAACCCTAAAACAAACCCATACCATAATTGTAACCCTAACCATCACCTTCATCCTCACCCTCACCCTCACCATACCCCTGACCCTAACCCTCACCCTCACACTCACACTCATCATTATCCTGCACTCACCTTCACCCTAACCTTTACCATAACCCAAATCCTAATACTAACCCTAACCCTAACCCTCACCCTAACCCTCACCCGCACCTCACCCTCACCCTCACCCTAACCCTAAAACTCTAACCGTAGCACTAACCATAACTCTAACACTAAAAACCTAACACTAACACTAACGCTAACCTTAAACCTAACCCTAATCCCAACCCTAACCCTAAATCTTATCCTAACCCTAACCCTAACCCTATCCCTATCCAATACGCTCACCCTAAACCTAACACTCACCCTCACCTAAACCCTAACCCTAATCCTAACCCTAACCCTCATCCTAACCCTAACACTCACCCTAACCCTAAACCTAACCCTAACCCTCACCCTCACCCTCACCCTAAACATATCCATAACCCTAACCTGAACCCTAACCTAACCCTAACCCTAACCTTAAACCTAGCCCTAACCCTATCCCTAATCCTAACCCTCACCATCACCCTCACCCTCACCATTGTTGGGAGCCAGAGTGGAATCAAACTGTACCTTGACTTGCATCAGACGATGGCTTATTGCTTTCTGGCCCTATTCTATGTAAATGACCTGAGAATTACCATATGAATGTAACACCTGGAGGTTCCCTGGGTCAGGAGGAGGGAAGAAGGGGGAGTGGAAAATAAACGCAGCAGTCTCAGGAGTCTTTGCCTGGACTGCGGACATCCCGGACCCGGTGTGTCTGTCTCTCTTCTTTTTCTTCCTAGTCCTTGTCCCCTATTTCAGGAACCCCAATCTGCGAACCCTGGTTTGCTGCCGGTTGGCCCCGGCATCTGGCGCCCGAACAGGGACCCTGAAAATCTGGGATGAAGGTGAAGGACCCCTCCCTGTGGTGAGTAACACATCGTAGGACTATTAAGAGAGTATAGTCAGGAGTAAAAATTATGGGTCAAGCTAATAGCCATGGGTTATTTCTACAGATCTTAACAGGCCTATTTGAAGCCCACGGAACGTGGGTGGAAAAGGGGGTGCTTCAGAGCTTCCTACAGTTTGTCGAGGAGGCATGCCCGAGGTCTATAGAGGAGGAATTCCAAAAAGCCTGGCAGCGGATAGTAAAAAGAATTCAAGATTATTATGATGTATATGGCCCCGAAAAGACCCCAGTAGAGGCTACTACTGTATGGAATTTAGTAAGTGAATACATAGATCCTCTACATGAAAATGCTGAACTTAATCTTGAATTAAGGGAACTTTATGAGTCAAAGGACCCTTCTGAAGAACCTGAGGCTGAGCCATATGCCGCAGCCCAAGAGAGTCTAAGTGAGATCTTGAAAAGGGAACAACAACCAGTAGATATTGAGTATCAGAATTCAGGTTTGAATACCAAGGAGGAAAGTTATGATGAGTCATTGGAGGGCCGGGTGGCTACGATAGAGAAGAAGTTAGAAGAAATGCTACATCTTCTATCGAAAATGGGGACAGAGCAGAGAGCCCCCCCAGAAGTAGGAAAGAAATATGACCCTCAGGCCACTATGGTGTCTGATTCTAAACCTTACCCCTCACACCCACCGCCTCCGGCTGCAGCCTTACGGCCTCAATCCCTTTCTCAACCTTTAGGCAAGCCTAAAGGCCCTAGCGACGAGTCCCTTTTAACAGGCACTACAACCAGGCACAGTGCATCGCAATTAAACCTGACTCAGGCTGCTAGAGAGAGGGAAGGTATTTCAGGGCCTCGATGCTTCCCTAGTTTAGTTGATCATGATGAACAAGTATACCATCAACCTGTTCCTGTTAAACTATTACAGGATTTAAAAAATGCCTGCTACCAATATGGGCCAACTGCCCCTTTTACTCAAGTAATATTGGAGGCCGCATGTGCTGGTATTGCATGCCCAAATGACTGGAAGCGGCTTGCCAGAGCATGCCTTAGTGCAGGAGAGTACTTATTATGGGAGACAGAGTTCACTGCACAGTGTCGGGCTAAAATTGAAACAAATAGGTCTAAGAACCTGCCTTACACTGTTGATCAGTTGTTAGGAGAGGGAACCTATAAAAACACCGAAGATCAATTGGGTTATGCAAAGGAGGCCTATTTACAAATAAATGCTGCGGCGAGAGAGGCTTGGAAAAAGTTACGCAATTCCAATCGTACAAAAAATCTAGTAGAAGTTAAACAGGGACCGAATGAACCTTATCTAGAATTTTTGTCTCGATTAATGGAGACTGCAGACTGCCTAGTACAAGATGAGAATGCAAGGAAGAGTATAGTTAGACACATAGCCTATGAAAATGCCAACGCCGCCTGTCAGGCGGCTATCAGACCCCATAGGAATAAGGGAGGAATCACGGACTTTATTTCACTGTGTGCTGATATTGGACCCTCCCATGTACAAGGCCTTACTTTAGCCGCCGCTCCTCAAGGAAAGACTGTTACTGAGTCTCTAAAATATAGAGGTCAGCGGCATTCTCGGGATGCTAGACCCCCAGGGCGTTGCTTTTCTTGTGGACAAATAGGACATTGGATGACGCAATGCCCACGCCAGGCCAGGCAAAAGAGAGAAAAATCACCTGGCACATGTCCACGCTGTGGTAAAGGGAAGCACTGGGCTAAAGATTGCAAGTCAGCAACAAATCGCAATGGCCGCCCGTATTTGGGAAACTGGAGGAGGGGCCAGCCCCTGGCCCCGCAAAACCATGGGGCAGTCCCTCCCTCTTCTCGGCTACAAGTGCATCTTCTAACAACCCCCCCAAGATCAGTCTCCGGCCTCCTCCGTGCCACCCCAGGAAGTGCAGGATTGGACCTCTGTTCCTCCACCTGCTCATTATTGACCCCAGAGATGGGGACACAATCCCTCCCAACGGGGGTCTTCGGCCCCCTTCCCCCGGGAGTGGCTGGATTGCTGTTAGGGCGAAGTAGCTCAGCCCTTAAAGGGATACAGATTACACCTGGCAAAATTGACCAGGATTTTACTGGAGAAATCAAAGTTATGGCCTCTGCCCCAAAACACGTGGTATCGATCCCAGCCGGTCAAAAATTAGCACAACTAATACTTGTGCCTTTACCTCCCGGGGAGACTGCTAATTCCCCATGTGGACAGAGAGGATTTAGATCTTCTGATATCTATTGGGTACAAAGCATAAAACAAGAGAGGCCTGAGATGACTATATTTATACAAGAAAAGCCCTTTAAAGGAATATTAGACACTGGAGCAGATGTGTCTGTGATATCTAAAAAACATTGGCCAGCCCAATGGCCCCTGACAACCTCTATGACTTCCCTACAGGGGGTTGGGCAAGCAACTGACCCACAGCAGAGCAGTGCGATCCTTGTTTGGAGAGATGAGGAAGGGCACTCTGGTCATTTTCAGCCATTTGTCTTGGATCATCTGCCAATTAATTTATGGGGTCGTGATATCATGGAAAAAATGGGAGTGTATATGTTTAGTCCTAGTGCTGCGGTCACTAAGCAGTTACTTGATCAAGGCCTCCTCCCCTTTAGGGGACTAGGCCGAGCAGCACAGGGGGAGCTAGAGCCACTCCAACCCCAGTCTCACCCTACGAGACAACGATTAGGGTATCCCTTGACGGGAGCTGTCGTTTGCCCTCCCCCTCATGCTGATCCCATAAATTGGCTCTCTGAACAACCGGTATGGGTTGAACAGTGGCCTCTTTCACTAGAAAAGATCATTGCAGTACAGCAGCTGGTACAGGAACAGCTGGACTTGGGACATGTGGCCCCTTCTAACTCTCCATGGAATTCTCCAATTTTTGTTATAAAGAAAAAGTCAGGTAAATGGAGGCTGTTACAGGATTTGAGAAAGGTTAACGCGACAATGGAACTGATGGGGGCCCTACAGCCTGGCTTGCCTTCACCCATGGCAATCCCAAAGGATACTTATAAGATTATTGTAGATTTGAAGGATTGTTTCTATACTATACCCCTGGCGCCTCAAGACTGTAAGCGCTTTGCCTTCAGCGTCCCCTCTGTTAATTTTAAAGAACCCATGAAGCGATATCACTGGCTTGTGCTCCAACAGGGCATGGCAAATAGCCCAACTTTATGTCAAAGTTTTGTAGCTAGAGCCATTTCTTCCACTCGTGAAAAATTTTCTTCTGTTTATATTGTTCATTATATGGATGACATCTTGTTGGCTTGTTCTGACCCTATCGTCGTACGACAAGCCTTTGGACAACTAAAGCAAGATCTGAGCCTCTTTGGCCTTATAATAGCAGCTGAAAAGGTTCAGGAACACCTCCCTTTTACATATCTAGGCCATATATTAGGCCCACACTATTTTAAAAGCCAAAAAATACAATTAAAAACTTCACACTTAAGAACTCTTCATGATTTTCAGCAATTCTTAGGAGATATAAATTGGCTTCGGCCTTATCTAAAGCTCTCCACAGGAGAGTTAAAACCCCTTTTTGATCTTTTAAAAGGAGATACCAACCCTACATCCTTGCGCGAATTAAATCCTGACGCCAGGAGGGCCATCCAAATTGTAGAAAAGGCAATTTCCCAGCAACAAGTGACCTATTGTGACTATTCTAAACCATGGGGAGTTTACATTTTAGCTACTTCTCACTCCCCAACTGCTGTATTGTGGCAGGATGGCCCACTTTTATGGCTTTATCTACCATCAACACCCGGCAAAGTGCTGACCCCCTACTACGAATTGGTAGCTAATCTGATACATATGTGCCGAGTGGATTCCCGTAAATATTTAGGTCAGGAACCTCATTTTATCTGTGTCCCATATAATCTACAACAACAAGATTGGCTATTCGCCCATTGCGATTCTTGGGCCATTGCTTGGGCCAATTATACGGGGAAAATTTTGCATCACTACCCGTCTAACAAACTTCTCCAATTTGCTGCGTGTCATACGTTTCTATTTCCTTCCATAGTACAGGCCTCGCCTTTATCTTCTGCTGCTTTGGTATTTACAGATGGATCCTCTAATGGAACGGCTGCTTTGACCATTAATGGGAAAACTCAATCTTGGGTTACGGGTTTTTCCTCCGCCCAAGAGGTGGAATTAGAGGCTGTTTTACAAGCACTCGTCCTGTTACAAGACGAGCCCTTTAACTTATACTCAGACAGTCAATATGTAATTCGTGCTCTTCAAGTCATAGAAACTGTTCCCTTTATTGGAACTACTAACTCCAATATTCAGACCCAATTTCGCCAAGTACAAACTTTGCTTTGTTCTCGCAACCACCCCTGTTTTTTGGCTTTGTTCGAGCTCACACTAATCTTCCTGGTCCTTTAAGTGAGGGCAATGCGGTTACTGACTCCGCCACCAGAGTTTACTTAACTCAGGTTGAACTTGCTAAGCAGTCACATGCCATCCATCATCAAAACAGTCGAGCCTTGCGCCGACAGTTTAAATTATCTAGAGAAGCAGCACGACAAATAGTTAAAACTTGCTCCAACTGTGTCCCTTTTTCACCAGCCCCCCATTTAGGCATAAATCCACGAGGACTGCTTTCTAATCACATTTGGCAGATGGATGTCACGCATGTTCCATCATTTGGCCGATTAAAATATGTTCATGTTACTGTAGATACTTATTCTAATTTTATCTTGGCCACCCCCCTTGCTGGGGAAGCCACTAAACATTGTATCTCTCACTGCATTCGATGCTTTGCTGAGATGGGGATTCCCTCGCAAATAAAAACAGATAATGGCCCTGGCTATGCAAGCCGAGCATTTCAATCCTTCTGCCATTCCTATAATATCACTCATATTACAGGCATTCCTTACAATCCTCAAGGTCAAGGCATCGTGGAGAGAGCTAATGGATTATTAAAACATCAAATTGCTAAAATACAGAAAGGAGAGTCATATCCCGCTACCCCTGTGAATATACTTAATCATGCTTTATTTGTTTTAAATTTTTTGAATTTGGATTCAAATAATTTATCTGCTGCTCAGCGATTCTGGGAAAAAAGAGCGCAGCGTCCTTTTGCCTTAGTAAAGTGGAAGGATCCCCTAACTGGTGCTTGGCATGGACCCGATCCTGTTCTAACCTGGGGTCGAGGGCATGTATGTGTTTTTTCACAAGGAGAAAATGACGCCCGCTGGCTGCCTGAACGCTGCGTTCGGATCGTGGAGAGTGACAGTGGCCATCCAAGCAGCGACTCACTGGGCCTACACCCCCAACCCTCCAGTGGTGCATCCTGCGACGTGGGAAGGACCTGAGTTATTTGTGCATGTCAATTGGGACTGCTACTGATCCACTTGTTCCACACATTCATATGAGCTGTGTTTCTCCTCCTTTTACTATTATGTAGGGACCTTTTAACATATTTATTGACTCTACACAATTTAATATGTGACATTATTTTGTCTTTACCAGCCCTCTTCTTAATAACCTTTTTTGTAAAAGATGCCCAGGTGAAAAGCAAAGGCCTCCAGAGGTAAGTAGAAGTCGGCCGACCCCCCTGTATGTCTGCGTTTTATTTTATTTTATTTTATTTTATTTTTGTTTGTTTGTTTGAAAAGGTGCACTGTGGGCCTAAAACAGAGGCCTGGGTGGTCAAGGGACGCCTTGACCCCCCCTCCCCTTCTGAGTTTCTTGTCGATAACAAGGCATACCTGAGAGTCCCACCAGCAAGACATGTCTAAATCTAAAAATAACTGTTTGGTGAAAACATTCATTTGAGCTCATGTTTTTTGTGTTAAGTGTATCTGATTGAGTCCAATTTTCTTGTTATATGTCAATGTCTGATTATTTAAAAGTCTCCGTTTCTCTGTCTTGTTCGTGTTACATATTTTTTCTTGTCCAGTTTTGTCTTTAAAATTGGTACCATTTCTAAGTATGGATCCTTATGGTTTTTCTGTGCGTACTCAAGCACACATCCTTGTTATTTATTTGAACATTTCTGGGCCTAGCATGGCCGCTCCCCCATGTCTGCAGTTGTGACAAGCCCTGGAAAAATAAATTCCAGCTAAGTTGCCTTGCAAAAAGTTTTGTTTTGAACCTGGTTCTCACCTGTAAGAGTAAAATTGGCAAAACTCTCTTGACACAAACTTCTGGAAAACGAATGGCCGATATTAATTTTGCGCGCTTTATGATCTTTGAGTATGAATGTGTGTGAATGAGTGAGTGAACATGTTCAAGGTTAAATTGTCAGCATGCTGTATAAAACAATGGTTGAGCTCATTTGAAACAAAGGCAATTGGGTAAATCTAAGTCTAAACTTCAAGAAAATTATTATGCTTGAATGTTTCCTATGTCTTAAAAGTATTATTGCATTGTTTTAAAGAAAAACTGGTAAAAAGTATTTTTCTAAAGATCCTGAAATCTGCATTTTAAAAAAAAATCTGGTATTGCAATACATAGAACTGTTTACATTCTAAACATTGTATCCTGTTCAGCACAGAGGTGTTAGGGAATTTGGGATTTATTACTTTAAGTTAAAGTTTGGAAACACGTATTAGAGATTTAAATGTAAAATTGTTCATTAACGTCAGAAATTTTGCCTGTCCTTTCTTGCAAACTGACACTAGAAATCTGATGGTAAAATGTGGATAATGTGATTAGTATTTTAAAGGAATGTTTAAAGGTTTATCTCCATGCTATTGGGTGTATTTAAAAAAAAAAAAAAGGAGAGGAAACTAAGTCCAGACTTAGACTTTTGGTGCACTGATGTCTATAGTTCTTGAATTAGGGAAAAACTGTTATTTGAGTTTAAACTGTTGTTGGAGTTCTAGACAGTAATCTAAACTGCAAAAGAGCCCTTTTTTCTAAAAGGCAAGAGGAGTGCCTTGAGCCTTAGGGGGCCTGAAGGCAGAAGGAGTTCTTTGTGCCCTTAAAGGTTTTTCAATTGCAAATAAAGGCTAAGGTGTTAATTGTTTAAGCCAGTATCAGTAAAAGTTATTAAGAACATTGGAAATGGGTTTCTAAACAATATTTGAAAGTGAAGTTGTCTTAAATGTTTAAAGAAAGAGAAAAAAGGAAAAATTAGGACTACCAAAGTAATTGCTTAATTGCTATTTCAGCTTGCTCTTGTAAGTTACCTTATAGCAACTTACAGCTAGCCCATGGAGAAGGACAGCAATCCTTATTCAGATGTAACTTTGGCTTTTACCAGGTTCTAGGTAAGCTCATGCTTAGAGACTATTTCTGTGTTGACCACCTTGTTGCTTTAATTGGGAGTAATGTGGCCTTTTGTAGGACTCATTGATCTGAAAGCCACAGCTTTGAGCCTGCCCGGGCAAAGCAAAGTCCCTGTGAGACTATGCTGTCTAATCTGCCAGCAGGATGCTAGGACAGAGTTGTTTTGGAGCTTGAAGTGGCAGAGTGCTAGCTCTGAGCTGAAAAGCTGGGGGGAAGCACTCAAGCACCAAGCTCGGGACTCATAGTGGTAGGGTGCTAGCCTTGAGCTGGAGAGCTGAGAGACAGTACCCAGGCCCCGAGTTCAAGTACAGCAACCAACAAAGTGAAATGCCAATGGCATGTTTATCCCTGTGTGGAGAGACACTACTGGGACACGAAAGCCTCTGCTTGGATGGCAGAGATGGTGTCAGATCTTAGTCACTTTTGCTTGGCCAATCAAATTAATCAGAGCCGGGAGGTCATAGAATAGTTTGTAAGCATGCCTTACTAATGCCCGTGCCTTTCACAACTGGGCAGGAACTTGTCAATCTTCTGTGATAGCGGGTAGTTTAAAGTCCTAATTGAGTAAAATTTTTATTTTTTATTTTTGACACCAGCCACAAATTCAGGAAAAGTTTGTGGATCTGAGGCTTGTGTCTCTATTAATCTGTTTAGATCTGACAACTGAAGCATTGTTAAGGTTGCAGAAATTTAGTTCCCTAGACAATCAAGAAAAAGCCTTTGCAAATGGGTGCTAGGTAGGCTGCGCTGTTGTGGCCAAGGATGGTTTGTGCAGTTGTTGAATGTCAAGTATGATCTATAGTTTGGAGTAGATTGTTGTTCCTGGTGTCTAATCCTTGCAACCCCTTGATAAAACAGGCTGGGCTTCTTAAGGTCCGTGGTCAAGCGCAGAGACGGCGCCCCTGAGTCAGCTTGAAGAAGTCACGGAAGTTGAATCTCCGCCCATCAAATCCCCGTTGGACCAAGGGACCAAAGTCATTTTTGGAAAATGCGACAGGATAAATTAAGGGTATAGAAAAGAGTAAAAATTGCACTTGTGTTTCTTTTAAAATAAAAAACGGGGGACATGTTGGGAGCCAGAGTGGAATCAAACTGTACCTTGACTTGCATCAGACGATGGCTTATTGCTTTCTGGCCCTATTCTATGTAAATGACCTGAGAATTACCATATGAATGTAACACCTGGAGGTTCCCTGGGTCAGGAGGAGGGAAGAAGGGGGAGTGGAAAATAAACGCAGCAGTCTCAGGAGTCTTTGCCTGGACTGCGGACATCCCGGACCCGGTGTGTCTGTCTCTCTTCTTTTTCTTCCTAGTCCTTGTCCCCTATTTCAGGAACCCCAATCTGCGAACCCTGGTTTGCTGCCGGTTGGCCCCGGCACACCATAACCCTAACCCTAACCTTATCCGTAACCCTAACTCTAACCCTACCCTAACATTATCTCTAACACTAACCCACCACTACCTTTTACCTTATCCCTAACCCTAACCCTAACCCTATCCCTAATCATAACCCTAACCCTAACCCTATCCCAACCCTGACTCTAACCTTAACTCTAACCCAACCCTAACCCTAAGTGTAACCTTAACCTTAACCCTAACCCAAACCCTACCCTAACCCTAAGCCGAACCCTAACCCAACCCTAACACTACCCTCTCCCAAAACCTAAGTCTAACCCTAACATCACCCACACCCTAAAACCCTAATCCTAAAACCCTAATCCTAACCCTAACCCTAACCCTAAAACCCTAACCCTAACCCTTACCCTAAGGCTAACCCTAATCCTAACCCTAACAGAACTTCTAACCCTAACCATAACCATAACCATAAACATAAACATAACTCTAACCCTAAGCCTACATTAACCCTAACCCTTACCTAACCCTAACCCTAACTCTAACCCTCACCCTCACTCTAACCCAACACTAACCTTAACCCTAACCCTAACCCTAAGCCTAACCCTGAATCTCACACTAACCCTAATCCTCACCCTCACCCTTACCTAAACCCTAACACTAATCCTACCACTAACCCTCAACCTCACCCTCACCCTAACTCTCACCCTCACCCTCACCATAACCCTAACCCTAACACTAAACCTAACCTTAACACTAACCCTCAACCTAAACCTAATCCTCACCCTCACCCTAACGCTTACCCTCACTCTCACCCTAACCCTCACCCTAACACTAACCTTAACCATAACCATAAAACCCTAACCCTCACCCTAACCCTACCCTAACCTTAACCCTCACCCTCACCCTAACCCTAACCATACACTAACCTTAACCCTAACTCCAATCCTAACCCTAGCCCTAACCCTAACCCTATCTTCACCCTAACCCTCACACTAAACCTAACCCTCACCCTCACCCTAAACCTCACCTTCACCATCACTTTACCCTAACCCTAAACATAACCCTAAACCTCACCCTAACTCTAACCCTCACCCTAACCTTAACCCTAAAACTAACTCTAACCCAACCCTCACACTCACCCTCACACTCACACTCACCTTCACCCTCATCTTCACACTCACCCTAACCCTGATTCTAACCTTAACCCTCACTCTACCCCTCACACTCACCCTCATCCTCACCCTCACCATAACCCTAACCCTAATCCTACCCTCACCCTCATCCTCACAATCAACCTCACTCTCACCCTCACCCTAACCATAATCCTAACACTAACCCTAACACCCTAACCTGAACCCTAACCTAACCATAACCCAAACCCTAATCCTCACCCTAACACTAACGCTAACCCTCACCCTCACCTTCATACTCTCAGGCATCCTCACCCTCACCCTAACCCTCACCTTCATCCTCACCCTCACCCTCACCCTAAACCTAACCTTATCCTTATCCTAACTCTAACCCTCACCTTCATCCTACCCTCACCATAACCCATAGCCTATTCTTAAACCTCACCCTCACCTTCACACTTACACTCACCCTAACCCTAACCCTAACCCTCACCCTCACCCTCACCTCACCCTCACCCTAACCCTAACCCTAACCCTAACCCTAAAACTCTAACCCTAAAACACTAACCATAACCATAACCATAACCCTAACCCTAACCTTCAAACTAATCTTATCCTAACCCTAAGGTCACACATAGCATCTACATGGAGAGTTCAAGCCCCAGGGACAGCAAAAAATGAAAAAAAAAATAGAAATTAAGCAGGCATGGCAGGTCACCAGGAGGAAGAGGCAGCATCCTCATTTTCCGCAGAAACATGAATCTGTACACACAAATGGCTCCCCTTTCCCGGCTGGAAGTTTGCAATGCTTCCCTCCCTACTGCTCCACTGTGGACCAGCCTTAGCTAACCCAAGAAATGTGGCTATAGACAAAGCCTGGCCATAAGGGAAAGAGAGAGAATCTGCCTGAACCCTCCACCGGGCAGAGTCCAGGCCCAGCCCTTTACCCGACAGCCCTGCTCAGAGGAGGCCAGCGCTACCCGGAATGAGGGGAGGGACTGCGGTCATCTCTGAGAGCCGACAGGCCCTGTAGAGGTCACAGGAGGCCACCAAAGGCCTATACCTGGGAACACCGGCGCTCGGCGCTGGAGAGCAGGCGAGGTGGGGTGGGTCTTCCAACTCACTTCCCACAGGACGCTGAACCCACCGGGGTCACCGGGTCCCCAAGTCTCCATGAAGTCGGTGTTTGCCTGGGCGGGAGCTACCACCTGTGCATTTCTAACCAACAGTTCTGCCCCTTCCAGCTGTCACAGAGATCCAGCAGGAAAGACCCTGGCTCCTGGGAGCCTTCAGCCCCTGGATCCCATCCCAGCTCCAGGCCTGAGGAGCCAGGTGCAGCTCAGTCTGATGCCCCTCACTGCCCTCTGGTGGCTATGCAAGGCGTCTGCATGCAGCACAGGGGCTGAAAGCTTGGTTTACAGAGAAGTGTGCAGAGTGCAGTGGACAGGTATTTGTGCAGGCTCTGGATTCAACTACAAAGAGAAAAGAAATTGGGCCGGAGTTGGGCCATCAGGAGAGTGCTTACTTAGCATGAACAACGACCTAGTTTGATTCCTAGGTACCTCATATATAGAAAAGCCACAACTGGTGCGGTGGTTCAAGGGGTAGAGCACTAACCCTGAGGAAAAGCCAAAGACATTGCTCTGGCCCTGAGTTCAGTCGCTAGGATTGGCAAAAAAAAAGAAAGAAAGAAAGAAAGAAAGAAAGAAAGAAAGAAAGAAAGAAAGAAAGAAAGAAAGAAAGGAAGGAAGGAAGGAAGGAAGGAAGGAAGGAAGAAAGAAAGAAAGAAAGAAAGAAAGAAAGAAAGAAAGAAAGAAAGAAATGTGTCTGGGCTACACACCAATTAAAAGGGACTAGTAGACTGTTCTGCCACATCTCACTCCAAAGAAAAACCTTTGTCTTTTTTACAAAGGAAAGAAAACAGGAACTTAAGACTGTCCTTGAGCTAAAGAATACATATAAGAATAATAAAATTGGATTGTCTTCTCTTTGGGCCAGTCCTGGGGATTGAACTCAGGGCCCTGGCACTGACCTTGGACACTTCTTGCTGAAGGCTAGTGCTCTACCACTTGATCCACAGCACCACTTGCAGGCTTTTCTGCGTATGTGGTACCAAGGATTCAAACCCAGGGCTTCATGCATGCTAGGTGAGTACTTTACCACTAGGTCTCTGGACCACCTGTTCTGTCATCACAGCTATAGCTGAAAAAACCAAAATAACATTTATCAGTTGTTGTATGTCAAAAAATTATTTTTCATCACATTTCCAAATATTTCCCCAAGTAACAGTAATATTGGGAAAGGGAAAAAGATGGAGCAAACGTTCTGTTATCACAGAGGAAAGAACACACAAACAGAAACAAGGAGGATCAAGAGAATAGGAAAGGAAAATAGAGAATGTGTGACTAGAACCTCAAATACCGAGGTCAAATAAAAAGAATCCTCTGAAAGAAAAAAATAGGAAGCCAGGTGTAATAGAACATGAAATGCCTGTAATCTTGCCATGCCCACTGTAGAGAATTTTAAAGACCAGCAGAAGTACACGTGAAGGTTCAGTCTGGAGAAAAAAAAACTGAGTGGGGCAACACTATAATCTTAGCTGCTACTCAGAAGGCTGAGATCTGAGGATCATAGTAGGGAGCCAGCCGACTCAGGAAAGGGTCTGAAATACTTATCCCCAATAAACAAATTAACCTGGAAAAGTTGAAAGCGGTTCTGTGGCTCAAGGGGTTGAATACACACCTTGAGCACAGCAAGGATTAGGGACAGAGATGAGGCCTGGCAAAATACTATAAAATAAAATAAAATAAAATAAATGGATGAAATAATATTGTTTCATGAAGCTATCAAGAATAAAAAATATAAACTACATGTGGTAGAAGACCCTAAGACATCCAAACCATAAATAAAGAAGCTATAGTTTAGAAAGCCTGTACCTAGCCAAAGGGAGATCTCTGAAAGTCAGAGATGAAATAAGGGCTTAAAAGATAATATACATGACTAAAAGTTTCCTAAAGAAGAAAGGAGGAAGTAACTTCAAAGAGAGACAAGGCTTGTTTGTACATCCATCCATCCATCCATCCATCCATCCATCCATGCATCCATCCATCTTGGTGGATGGACCCCAGGACCTCTGGGAATGCCAAGCACAATTTCCACCTCTGAACTACTCTCCGTCCATGTATTTTATTGACTTATTTACTTATTGCCAGTCCTATGTGTGTACTTAGGGTGCAGGCACTTAGAGCCTTGGACACATTTTGCTCAAGGCCAGTGCTTTGCCACTCAAGCCACAGCACCACTTCTGGCTTTTTTCTATGTATGTGGCACATAGGAATCAAACCTGCCTCTTCATGTGTGCATGCTAGGCAAGTACTCTACCACTAGGCTACATTCCAGGCACAGCCTACTATTTTTAAACCCTAAGGAATCACTACTGTCACTCTTGAGCCACTCCTTTATTCCTGGTTTACCTTTGTTCAGATAGCGGCTCATGATTTTGTCCAGGCTGGTCTCAAATTATAATCCTACTACCTAAGACCTCTCGAGAAGCTGAAATCACAGGCCTGCCCTGCAGTGACTGGCTTACTGACATGGGGTCTTTCTAAGTTTTGGCTCGTGTTAGCTTCAACCAAGTCCTCCAATTTGTGCTACCTGAGAAGTCTGGATTATAGGTATAAGCCACTGTGCCCAGTCATTCTTCACACTTTTATCACTGCTTTAATATGTGATTGTGACCATATATCTGGTAAATACATAACAAGATAAGGGGACCTGACAATTATGCATGCACATGGTCTGTGATCCAAGCCTAGATTCTGTCTGAAGTGCAGGTGAGTGCCAACAGAAAGCTGAAAATATGGATGCAAACTTCCTGAAACAGACCAAAGCAAGAAATCCGCAGCCTGGAGGAAAGGGAATGTGGCCTATGATAAGACTGCTTGCCTAGCATGCATGAAGCTCTGGGTTCCATTTCTCAGTACCACATGCACAGAAAATGCCAGAAGAGGTGCTGTGGGTCAAGTGGTAGAGTGTTAGTCTTGAGGAAAAAAAAGCACAAGTACAGCATCCAGGCCCTGAATTCTAGCCCCAGGACTGCCAATAAAAATAAAAACAATAAATAAAAAACATTAGGGAAAAAAAAAACAGGAATTTGTTTTCCGCAAGCACTTAGAAATGTTGAGCAGCTCTTACTAGGCCTAATCTAGAATGTGTTCTGCTAGCCTTCTTCATAAGGACTCATTTAGCTGGGAGTACTGGTATTTGCCAGTAATTCCAGTTACTTGAACTCTGGGTAGAGTTTCTAGGGTTTGAACGATGGGCCTCTTATCTGTAAATAGTTACACTACCACTTGAACCAGTCTTCCAGCCCCACTCCAGACAGTCGTTCATGACAACAGGAAGATCACAGGCCAGTCACGCCAAAAAAAAACTAGCAAGGTTCCGCTTCAAAAGAACAAGCAGATGATACCAGTATATGCTCCTGTTCCTCAACTACACAGGAGGAAGGGCAGGAAGAACATGGTCTGGGGCCAGTTCTGTGCCAAAGCATGAGGCCGGGGGCATGGTTGGAGGAAGAGCGCCACCTGCCGGGGCAAGGCCCCAGGTTATCCCTCAGAGACACCAGAGAAAGGTTACTCCTTTGAAGCGTGTCAACAAAACAACAAACACTTTACTAAGGCATCACAAGCAAGCTGGTAAACATATCAAAACAGGGGGAGGTTGAACGATGGTGCCGAGACAATAAGGACCCAGCCTAGCTCTCTCCCACAAAAAGAGAAAACTAGGTAATCCCACGCGCCAACTACCTTAAGAAATCCACAACAAATTCAAGAAGAAATGGAGAAATACTCAAAAAAAAAAAAAAAAAGAAATCCAGGCCTGGAGTTTGGCCTAGTGGTAGAGTGGTAGAGTGTTTGCTTAGCATGCATGAAGACCCAGGTTCGATTCCTAGGTACCACATACACAGAAAAAAGCTGGAAGTGGTGCTGAGGCTCAAGGTAGAGCTCTAGCCTTGAGAAAATATCCAAGGACAGTGCTCAGGCCCTGAGCTCAAGCCAAGGACTGGCAAGAAGAAAGAAAGAAAGAAAGAAAAAGAAATCCAGGTAAGGTTTATATCCAACTTTCTTAAAGAAACTGAAACATGAGGACCCCTCCCCCACCTCTCACCACTGGCTCCAAGCCACGAAAGCTGCGGCAGAGGGTGCCAGGCCAGGAAGCCCCAACTGCCAGCAAGAGGCAGAATCCAGATGCAGAAACCAATATAGACCAGGCCAGCAAGCAGCAGAATCAAGATGCAGGAACCAGCACAGACCAGGCCAGCAAGCAGCGAACCCAGACTTGGGAACGCACACAGATCGGGCATGGACAGCACAAGTGGGGGCTGAGGTAAGAGGGGAGTGAATGATCCTCCAACACCACAAAGCAGCTCACAGCCAAGGAGTAAGTAGCCCAGCAGGTAGCCCAGCGGGTTCCCCAAACCCACCCAGACAGCAGAGCTGGTGGCGAGCGACAGAACTTAACCCAGACCCCTCCACCCCACCCAAGAAAGACTGGCAAGTGCAGGGGTCAAGGAATTTGGAATCCTATCCCTTCCCCCAACGGTCCCCTCCCCCAGGCCATTGATTGGAGACTGAGAGGCAGGCTGGCGCTAAGACCCAGCACCCCACCAAAGGGGGTGGAGGTGTCCTGGCTCCCACCCAACCAACAGGCTCTTCTCCCAGGCCACTGGAATGGGAGACTGGAGGGCACTGAGTCCTGCCTTCCAACAGCAGGTGGGGAGTACAGGAATCCAGGAGCCAGCATCTCTCCCACCCAAATCTTGAGCCAGGCACCCTCCTGCTGAGACTCTCCAGCAAGACAGCACCAAGGGGCCCCCCACAGTCACAGACAGACTCTCGGCGAAAGTGGTGGAAACACAGCTGGGAACTGAAGGGCAGACCAGCAGCCAAGCTCACCTTCTGAGAATCAGAAGTCCTCGGCTGGGCCCCACCCCTGGGAACGGGGCGGAAACCAGTAAGGCTAGCTGAGCGCTCCTGGAAATTCCCAAACCCCAGGCCCTTGGCTGGGGCCCACCCCTGGAAACAGGGTAGGAAAATCAGCTATCCACCCAGCGTGCTGAGACTGAAGCATGCAGCTCCATCCCACGGCCCACTGTGAGGCCACTGATTGGGCTGAGGGCTAGTCGTGCAGTGGCACACAGCCTCTGGGAACAGACTGAACATCGGCAAAAGCTACAAACTCTGGCCTAGTCACCAGCGGAATCAGTTTGGCCGAGAACTACAGGTATACACAGATTCCCAGAACCACCAGTCCCAAGCCAAGTAAAGACCGCCACCTACTGACCACAGAGCAAACCTACAACAACAGTTCTCATGCCTCAGAGAACTATTTAATGAAAACTATAAAAGCCTAATGAAAGAAATTAAAGAGGACACTAGGAAATGGAAAAACATCCCATGCTTATGGCTAGAGAGAACTAACATAGTGAAAATGGCTATACTGCCAAAATTGATATACAAATTCAATACAATCCCCATCAAAATCCCAAAGACATTCTTTACTGAAATAGAAGACATAATCCAAAGGTTCATATGGAACAAGAAAAGACCTAGAATAGTCAAAACAATTCTAGGCAAAAAGAGCAATACTGATGAAATTACAATACCCGACTTCAAACTCTACTATAGAGCCATAATAACAAAAACCGCAGGGTATTGGCACAAAAACAGACCAGAAGATCAGTGGAACAGAATAGAAGACCCAGAAATAGAACCACATACCTATGGGCAACTTGTATATGACAAAGGTGCCAAAGATACACAGTGGAACAAACAGTCTATTCAATTATTGGTGCTGGCAAAACTGGGCAGCTACATGCAGAAAACGAAAAATTGACTCTAGCCTTTCGCCATGCACAAACATTAACTCAAAGTGGATCAAAGACCTCAATGTCAGACCGGAAACTGTGAAATTGCTACATGATAAAGTAGGAGAGACACTGGAACTCATAGGCACAGGCAAAAGATTCCTGAACAGAATCCCAGAGTCACAACAGATTGGAGGGATACTCAATAAATGGGACTACCTAAAAATAAAAATTTTCTGTACAGATCAAAACATAGTCACAAAAGTAGAGAGACAGCCAACCAACTGGGAAAGATATTTACCAATAATACATCTGACAAATGCTTAATATCCAGTGTCTACATGGACCTCAAGAAACTAATCTCCCCCAAATCCAACAAACCATTCACTAAATGGGCAAGGGAATGAAAGAGAGACTTATCAGAAGAAGAGATTAAAATGGCAGAAAAGCATGAGAAAATGTTTGTCATCTATGGTCATGAAGGAAATGCAAACAAAAACAACCCTAAGATACCATCTTACCCCAACAAGAATGGACAAGATTTTGCCTTGCCTTGACACTAGAGGGTGCCCTGCCATGCTTTGACTTGCCTTACTGCTAGGGGGCACCCTGCATTACCTTGCCTCTCCTTCCCTTGCCTTGTCTTGCCTGTCTTAGTTTGTCTTGCCTTGCCTTGCCTTGCCTTGCCTTGCCTTGCCTTGCCTTGCCTTGCCTTGCAGCTAAGGGGAGCTCTGCCTTGCCTTTCCTTATCTTGCCGCTAGGGGGTGCCTTGCCTTCCCTTCCCTTGCCTTGCCTTGCCGCTAGGAGCGCCCTGCCTTGCCTTGCCTTGCCTTGCCTCTATGGGGTGCCCTTCCTTGGCCTGCCTTGCCACTAGGGGGCGCCTTGCTTAGCCATTCTAGCCTTGATGCTAGGGGGTGCCCTGCCTTGCCTTGCCTTGCCTGCCTGAGTTCGCCTTGCCTTGCCTTGCCTTGCCTTGCCTTGCCTTGCCTTGCCTTGCCTTGCCTTGCCTTGCAGTCAGGGGGCACCCTGCCTTGAATTGACTTACCTTGCCACTAGGAGGTCCCCTGCCTTGCCTTGCCTTTTCTTGCCTTCCCTTGCTGTGCCTTGCTGTGCCTTTCCTTGCCTGCCCTGCCCTGTTTAACAATAATAACAGAGGTAGCTAATCCACTATACATACAATTTGTAAAAGAACAATTATCACATGTCACATTAAATTGTGTAGAATCAATGGATATGTTAAAAGGCTCATACATGATAGCAAAAGGAGGAGAAACACAGTTCATAATGTTCTTTCCATAGGAGGAGCTGGACCAGGTTACATTACCAAGGGCTCCTGCAACCATCCACACTTGATGTTGAGGGCGACCATTCATCCACCACAGTCCAGAATTAAAACGCTGGGTAGTATTTGCCCCTGACCAGTCTAGTAGCTGTGAAGAAGTCCCAGTAACATTGGTAATAAAAATTTGATCATGTCTACACTTCACAGGGTGGAGTTCACCTGTGGATTCCACCACTTGAGTTGTTTTGACACACCGGGCAATCATATAAGAAGGGGTTAAACTGGCAGAAAGGGGACTTTCTCACAGTATAAGGTTGCTTTTGATCTGGCACCCATATCCAGTGATTGGTAGGCTGCATCTCAGCACATCCTGGGATGGAGTTGTCCTGAAGTTTGAAGCACAGGGGGTGCCAACCCCGGAAGCAGAGAAGCTACCTGTTTGTATATGTTAAATAAATGGATCAGGAGCAGTCCCATATGCTGATTGGTTGACATGCACGAATAACTCAGGTCCCTCCCTCGTTGCAGGATGCACCACTGGAGGGTCGGGGATATAGGCCCAATGAGTTGCTACTTGGATGGCCACTGCCACTCTCCACGATCCAAACACAGCATTCAGGCAGCCAGCGGGTGTCATTTTCTTCCTGCGAAAAAACACATACATGTCCTCGACCCCATGTCAGAACTGGAACGGGTCCACGCCAAGCACCGGTTAGGGGATCCTTCCATTTTACTAGGGCAAAAGCACATTGCTCTCTTTTTTCCCAGAACCGCTGGCCGCATATAAATTATTTGAGTCCAAATTTTAAAAATTTAAAACAACTAGAGCATGATTAAGTATATTCACAGGGGTAGCAGGATACAACTCCCCCTTCTTTATCTTAAAATTTTAATGTTTTAATAATCCATTAGCTCTCTCCACAATACCCTGACCCTGAGGATTATAAGGAATGCCTGTAACATGAGTGGTGTTATAAGAATGGCAAAAGAAGTGAAATGCACGCCCCTCATAACCAGGGCCATTATCTGTTTTAATTTGTGAGGGAATCCCCATCACAGCAAAACAGCGAAGGCAGTGGGAAATACAATGTTTAGTAGCTTCCCAAGCAAGGGGGGGTGGCCAAGATAAAATTAGAATAAGTGTCTAATGTAACATGGACATATTTTAACTGGCCAAATGAAGGAATGTGTGTGACATCCATCTGCCAAATGTGATTAGATAGCACACCTAAATGAGGAGCCAGTGAGAAAGGGACAGAGTTGGAACAAGTTTTAACTATTTGCCGTGCCGCTTGTCAAGATAATCTAAACTGATGATGTAAGGCTCGACTGTTTTGATGATGGATGGCATGTCACTGCTTTGTGAGTTCAGTCTGGGTTAAGTGAACTCTGATGTCAGAGTCAGTAACTGCATTGCCCTCACTTAAATGGCCAGGAAGGTTAGTGTGAGCTCAAAAAAAGCCAAAAAACAAAACAAAAACAAACAAACAAACAAAAAAACCAGGAGTGATTATGGGAACAAAGCAAAGTTTGTATTTAGTGGAATTGGGTCTGAATGTTGGAATTAATAGTTCCAATAAAAGGAACAGTTTCTATGGCTTGAAGAGCACGAATTACATATTGACTATCTGAGTACAAGTTAAAGGGCTCACCTTGTAATAGGACAAGTGCCTGTAAAACAGTCTGTAATTCCACCTCTTGGGCAGAGGAAAAACCTGTAACCCAAGACTGAGTTTTTCCATTAATGGTTAAAGCAGCTGTTCCATTAGAGGATCCATCTATGAAAACTAAAACGGCGGAAGGCAAAGGCGAGGCCTGTACTATGGAAGGGAAAAGAAATGTGTGGGATGCAGTAAATTGGAGAAGTTTGTTAGATGGGTAGTAATGCAAAATTTTTCCTGTATAATTGGCCCAGGCAATGGCCCAAGAATCACAATGGGCGAATAACCAATCTTGTTGTTGTAAATTATATGGAACACAAATAAAATGAGGCTCTTGGCCTAAATATTTGCAGGAATCCACTCGGCACATATGTACTAGAGTGGCTATTAATTCATAATAAGGAGTTAGCACTTTGCTGGGTTTTGATGGCAAAGAAAGCCATAAAAGCAGGCCATTCTGCCCTAACACAGCTGTTGGGGAGTGAGAAGTAGCTAAAATGTAAGCTCTCCAGGGTATGAATAATCACAATAGTTCACATGCTGCTGAGAGAGTGCCTCCTCTACAATTTGAATAGCCCTCCTGGCATCAGGAGTCAAACAGCATGGGGATATAGGATCTGTATTTCCCTTTAAGAGATCAAAGAGGGGTTTTAACTCTGCAGTAGATAGTTTTAAATAAGGCCAGAGCCAGTTTACAACTCCCAAGAATTGATGAAAATCATGCAGAGTACTTAAGTGTGAAGTTTTTAAGTGTATTTTTTGACTTTTAAAATAGTGAGGGCCTAATATGTGGCCCAAATATGTAAAAGGGGGGGTGTTCCTGAACCTTTTCAGCTGTTATTATGAGGCCAAAAAGGCTCAGATTTTGCTTTAGTTTTCCAAAAGCTTGTCTGTCGCATGACAATTGGGTCAGAATAAGCCAATAAAATATCATCCATATAATGAACAATATAAACAGAAGAAAATGTTTCACAGGTGGAAGAAATGGCTCTGGCTACAAAACTTTGGCATAAAATTGGGTTATTTACCATGCCCTGTGGGAGCACAATGATACTGTTTCATGGGTACTTTAAAATTAACAGAGGGGACACTAAAGGCAAAATGCTTACAGTCCTGAGGAGCCAGGGATATAGTATAAAAGCAATCTTTCAAATCTATAATAATTGTATAAGTATCCTTTGGGATTGCCATGGGTGAAGGCAAGCTGAGCTATAATGCCCCCATCAGCTCCATAGTTGCATTTACTTTTCTTTTTTTTATTGTAATTAGTAAAAGGGTTACATGATATTTGCCAGATAGAAGGTGCATTAATTCACATACATTGATACCCTTTCACATGTCTTGGTACCCATTTCCCTCCCCCCCACACCCCCCACCCGTCTTGGTTTTCCCCCCTTCCCTATCAAATTTCAAATATCCAAATACAAATAAATTCAATATATTATATAACAAAGTGAGATACTATACCAATATGAGATAACAAGGGACAGCAAAGGAGATGAGAGACAACATAGTACATTAAGGACAACAATCATTCATTATATGGCTTTTGTTTCACTATCCTGGAGGTCCTTTTAATTAGCTTCACATTATATGTCCTTATGTATCAAGATTTTGCTCTATTGCAAATCTCTGCTAGTAGAGCCCAAGGTTTCTACTGATTATGATGAATGAGGGAAACCATTGAGCCTAAGTTCCTTTGAGTCTGGCTTACTTCACTTAATATGATTTTTTCTAAGTCTTTCCATTTCCTAACAAATGGGGTGATGTCATTCTTTCTGACAGCAGCATAGAATTCCATTGTGTACAAATACCACAACTTGTTGATCCACTCATCTACTAAGGGACATCTAGGTTGGTTCCATATCTTTGCTATGGTGAATAGTGCTGCAATGAACATTGTTGTGCTAGTGGGTTTAGTATGTCCTTGTTTCTGGATGGTTGGGTAAATGCCAAGTAGTGGAATTGCTGGGTCATAGGGGAGTTCTATGTTTAGCCTTTTGAGGCACTGCCACACTGCTTTCCATAGTGGTTGAACGAGTTTGCATTCCCACCAACAGTGTAGTAGTGATCCCTCCTGGCCACATCCCCTCCAGCATCTGTTATTATTCGTTTTCCTGATCCTGGCCATTCTAACTGGAGTGAGGTGGAATCTTAGAGTTGTTTTGATTTGCATTTCTTTTATGACCAGAGATGTTGAGCATTTCTTCATGTGTCTATAGGCCATTTTTGTTTCTTCTTCAGAGAAGACTCTCTTTAAGTCTTTGGCCCATTTTTTAATGGGATGGTTGTTACTTTGGAGGTTAGTTTTGGAGTGATTCAATTATTTGAGTTGTTGATATATTTTAGATATGAGGCCTTTGTCCGTTGTTTGGTTGGTGAAGATCTTCTCCCACTCTGTAGGCTTCCTGATTAGTTTACTAGCTATGTCCTTTGCCATACAAAAGCTCTGCAGTTTAATGCAGTCCCACTTATCCAGCCTTTCTCTGATTTGTTGTGATTCTTGGTCCTTATTAAGAAAGTTTCAACCTGTGCCAAGGAGGCCTAGTGTATCTCCTATTCCTTCCTGTAGAGTTTTCAGTGTGTCCGCTTTTACCTCCAGGTCTTTGATCCATTTGGAGTTAATTCTAGTGCAAGGTGACAAAGAAGGATCCAGCTTTAGTTTTCTGCAGGTGCTTAACCAGTTCTGCCAGCACAACTTGTTGAAGAGGCTGTCTTTCTTCCATTCTATTTTTTTTGGCTCCCTTGTCAAAGATTAGGTGGCCATAGGTCTGTGGTTTAATATCTGGGTCCTCAGTTCTATTCCATTGGTCTTCAGGCCTGTTCCTGTGCCAGTACCAAGCTGTTTTGAGGATTATAGCTCTGTAATAGAGTCTAAAGTTTGGAATTGAAATTCCTCCAGCGCTGTTCTTTCTGCTAAGAAGTGTTTTTGCTATACGGGGTCTTATATTATTCCATATGAAATTTTGGATTGCCTCTTCTATTTCTTTAAAGAATGACATTGGTATGTTGATGGGTATTGCATTGAGTTTGTAGATAGCTCTTGGCAAGATTGTCATTTTCACAATGTTGATTCTTCCAATCCAGGAGCATGGGAGGTTTTTCCATTTCCTTAGTTCTGCTTTAATTTCCTTTTTTAGGGTTTTGAAGTTTTCGTCAAAAAGGTCCTTTACATTCTTAGTTAAGCTAATTCCTAGGTACTTTATTTTCTTTGAGGCTATTGTGAAAGGAGTTTCTTTCCTGATTATTGCCTCGTTCCTCTCACTGTTAGCGTAAAGGAAGGCAGTTGATTTTTGAGGGTTGATTTTATAGCCTGCTACTCTTCCAAAGCTTTGGATCACCTCAAGGAGCTTGGGAGTAGAGTCTATAGGATTCTTTAAATACAGAATCATGTCATCTGCAAAGAGGGATAGTTTTATTTCCTCTTTCCCTACTTGGATCCCCTTTATGCTTGCTTCTTGCCTTATTGCACTGGCTAGGAATTCTAGCACTATGTTAAAGAGTAGTGGAGAGAGTGGGCATCCTTGTCTCGTTCCTGATTTTAGAGGGAATGGCTTTAGATTTTCACCATTAAGTGTAATACTAGCAGTAGGTTTCTCATACACAGCCTTTATTACATTAAGGAATATTCCATGGATTCCTAGTTTCTCCAGAGCTTTTAACATGAAGGGGAGTTGGATCTTGTCAAATGCCTTTTCCGCGTCTATTGAGACAATCATGTGATTTTTGTCTTTGCTCCTGTTGATGTGTTGAATTATATTAATTGATTTGCGTATGTTGAACCAGCTTTGCCTCCCCGTGATGAATCCAGTTTGATCATAGTGTATAATTTTTTTGATGAGTTGTTGTAGACGGTTGGCCAGTATTTTGTTGAGAAGTTTTGCATCGATGTTCATCAAAGATATAGGTCTATAGTTCTCTTTCTTTGATGAATCTCTGTCTGGTTTGGGGATGAGGGTTATACTGGCTTCATAGAATGAGTTTGGTAAGGAACCTTCATTTTCAATTTCGTTGAGGAGCTTGAGGAGTATTGGTGTGAGCTCTGCTTTGAAGACCTTATAGAATTCAGCTGTGAATCCATCTGGCCCTGGGCTTTTCTTAGGTGGAAGTTCTCTAATTGCCATTTCTATTTCAGAGCTTGAAATAGGCCTGTTGAGTTGGCTTAGTTCTTCTTGGTTCAGTGTGGGTATGTTAATATTGGCTAGGAATTCATCCATTTCATCTAGGTTCTCAAATTTGTTGGCATAAAGGTTTGAGAAGTATTCCCTCATGATATTCTAGATCTTGGTAATTTCTGTCGTGATATTACCATTTTCATCTGCGATTTTGTTTATTTCGATATGCTCTCTTCTTTTTTTGGTAAGATTTGCTAAGGGCTTGTCACTTTTGTTAATTCTTTCAAAGAACCAACTCCTTGTTTTGTTGATTCTTTCTATAGTTTTTTTGGATTCCAAATCATTTAATTCTGCTTTGATTTTAATTATTTGCTTTCTTCTACTGGGATTAGGGTTGGTTTGTTGCTCTTTTTCCAGGAGCTTAAGGTGGGACATTAACTTGTTGGTTTGCAATTTTTCCAACTTGTTGTTGTAGGCACTCAGCGCTATAAATTTTCCTCTGAGTACTGCCTTTGCTGTGTCCCAAAGGAGTTGGTATTTTGTGTGCTCCTTACTGTTAAATTTCATAAACTGTTGGATTTCTGTTCTGATCTTTTCAATGACCCATTGGTGATTCCACAATGTGTTGTTCAGTCTCCATGAGTTACAGGGTTTTCGTTGGTGGAGGTGTGTGTTCAGTTCAAGTTTGATGCCTTTGTGGTCTGAGAGTGTGCATGGAATAATTTCTGTGTTTCTGAATCTGTCCAGGTTTGTTTTATGGCCTAAGATGTGATCTATTTTGGAAAATGTTCCATGTGCTGCTGAGAAAAACGTATATTGTGTTGTTGCTGGGTGGAATATTCTGCAGATGTCTGTTAGATCTAGTTGGTCTATATAGTTGTTCAGTTCTAAGGTTTCTCTGTTGAGTTTTTGCCTTGTTGATCTGTCCATAGGTGACAGTGGTGTGTTAAAGTCACCGACAATCACTGTATTTCGATCTATGTATGGTTTCAGTGTAAGTAAAGTTTGCTTGATGAAGTTTGGAGCTCCGGGATTGGGTGTGTAAATATTTAGGATCGTTATGTCTACCTGGAGGAAAGATCCCTTTAGTAGTATGTAGTAACCTTCTTTGTCTTTTCTTACTAATTTTGGTTTGAAGTCTATTGTATCTGATATGAGGATGGCAACTCCAGCCTGTTTATGGGGGCCGTTAGCTTGATAGAGTTTATTCCAACCTCTCACTTTCAAAAGATGCTTGTTTTTTTGGGTAAGATGTGTCTCTTGAAGACAGCAGAATGATGGCTCTTGCTTTTTGATCCAACTAGACAGCCTATGCCGTTTAATTGGAGAGTTGAGTCCATTGATATTGAGAGTTAGGATTGAGAGATATTTATTAGGTCCTACCATTTTTAAAAGCTTTTATTTAGGCCTGTGTCTTGACAGTTCTTGTGGTCCTTAGGTGGTATGCTGTTTAGGTGCCATTTCTTTCCCTATATTGCCTTTATTTTGGTTTTCTATGTATAGAACATCTTTCAGAATTATCTGTAGTGTTGGTTTTGTTGCGACATATTGTTGCAGCTTTTCCTTGAAATGAAATGTTTTTATTGTTCCCTCAGTTATGAATGAGAGCTTAGCTGGGTACAGTATTCTAGGTTGGTAGTTATTTGACTTAAGGGCATGACATATATGCTTCCAGTCACTTCTTGCTTGCATGGCCTCTGCTGAGTAATCTGGGGTGATTCTGATTGGTTTTCCTTTATAGGTTACTGAACCCTTTTCCCTGGCTGCCTTTAGGATCCTTTTTTTGGTTTCTACTGATCCAGTTCGGATTACGATGTGGCGGTGAGATGTTCTTTTCTGGTCAGGTCTGTTTGGGGTTCTAAAAGCTTCTTGTATCTGGATGGGTCTGCCCTTCTGGATATTTGGGAAATTCTCTGAGATGATTCCCTGAAGTATATTTCCAATACCATTGACCTCTTTCTCCAGACCCTCCTCAATACCAATTAGCCTTAAATTAGGCTTCCTAATTGTATCTTGGACCTCCTGAAGCGCTCTCTCATTTTTCCTAGATTTGGATTGACTCATTTTCTGTTCTTTCTCTATAATAACGAAATTATCTTCAGCCCCGGAAATTCTCTCCTCTGCATTGTCTAACCTGCTATCAAAGCTATCTACTTTATTTTTCATCTCCCTTGCTACTAATTGCTCATTTTTGATGCCTTGCATCTCTTCTTTTAGATCATGTATGGATTTCTTTAGCTCCTTGATTTCCATTTGAGTGGTTAGCTCAGTAGCTTTATTTTCTTTGAACATTTGCTGGAGTTCGGGCCCCTTTTTATTTGTGGATTCTATGAATTCATCCATCTTTCTTTGAACAGCCTTTATTATGGCTTCCTTTATGGCTCCTTCTTTTTCACTTATCACCTTGTTTATGGTTTCCTCTTGTTCAGCTATGGCTTACTCCCTTATCTCTTTCTTTATATTTTCACATTTTTCATTAATGTTGTTTATCAATTGCATTTGTACAGCACTTGGAAGACTCTCCTCTAGGCTTGCCAGTGACTGTTCCATTGGCTGTTTACAGTGGGTGTGGGAGGTGGGAGGTGTTGTTCCTTGATTTGACATTTTTCTTGAGTTTCTTGTTCTGCCCATTTGAAAATGGGAGCAAGATTAATACTAAACACTATTATAGTTTTTCAGATATAACCAACCTAGACCTCTGTAGCTGGCAGACTCTAGATGTTCACGAGTTTTGATTGGTGTTCACTCTTTCTTTTCGTGCAGTTACCGACTAGTCTAATTTTTCACTGATAAGCAATTTATATTCAAAACAATAAGCCTCTCAATCCAATCTCTATTGTCTTTAAGTCCCTCTGAGCCTAGAGGATAATTAAACACCTAGATATACAATGTTGCTCAACAGCCATCAAGTGTAGATCCATGCAGTATAAGGGTTGAAAGAGGAGCAGAGGTCCAGAGATAGAAAAATAGAATGAGAGAGGTCAGGGGGTAAGTAGGTAGAGTATTTGGAAAGTATTAGAATAAAACTTATGTGTTGCTGCGCGACTAGCTCTTAGCCCAACCAGTGGCCTCACTGTGGACCATGGGATGGATCTGCAAGTTTCTGTCTGAGCGCGGTTGGCAGACGTTTTCCTGTGCTGCTTCCAGGGGCGGCCCCAAGCCGAGGGTCTGGGGATTGAGAGTTTCAGGACCTCTCAGCAGGACCAGCAGGAGGCCCCTCTGTTCCCAGGGGCGGGGCCCAGCTGGGGGCGTGGGCTCCAAGGGCGGAGCCGCGCCTTTTTGGTTCTCAGAAGGGGAGCTTGGCTGCTGGTCGGCCCTTCAGATCCCTGCTGTGTTTCCACTGCTTTGTCAGAGTCTGTGACTGTGGGGGGCCCTCAGTGGTGTCTTGCTCAGGGTTTCCAGCTGGAGGATGCCCCGCTCGAGAATTGAGGGGGGGCAGATGCTGGCTCCTATTTACCCGCACCCCCTACCCACTTTTGTAAGGCAGGGTCTCAAAGCCCTCCACTCTCCAGATCCAGTGGCCTGGGGGAGGAGCCTGGTGGGTGGGTGGGAGCTGGCACAGCTCCGCCTCCCCTGGTGGGGTGCTGAGTCTTAGGGTCCGCCCACTTGTCAGTCTCCAGTCAGAGGGCTGGAGGTTGAGCCCGTTGGGCGGGTGTGAGTTGGGACAGCCCCGCCTCCCTTGATGGGTTGCTGGGTCTTATGGATAGCCCACCTGTCAATCTCCAATCAATGGCCTGAGGGAGGGGGCTGTTGAGGGGAGGGACAGGATTCTAAATTCCTTGCCCCCCTGCTCCCGCCAGTCTTTCTCGGGCGGGGTGTTGGGGTCTGAGTTAAGTTCTATTGCTTGGCACCTGCTCCGCTTTCCCGATGTGTTTGGGGGACGCCTCTGCATCCCTCTGCGGGTGCTCCACGGTGGTGGGGAGTCTTTCACTCCCCTCGGGTCTCCGCCGCCGCCTGTGTTCTGCCTCTGGGTTCTGCTGCTTGCTGTCTGGTTCCGTGTCTGGGTTCCGCTGCTTGCTGTCTGGTTCCGTGTCTGGGTTCTGCTGCTTGCTGTTCTGGTTCCGCGTCTGGGTTCCGCTGCTTCCGCCGTTCGCTGGCCCGGTTCTGTGCTGGTTTCTGCAGCTGTTGGGTTCCCAGCCTGGTGCCCTCCACTGCCGCCACTTTTCGTGGATTAGAGCCCGTGACCGCCCCCGCTTTCCCCGCGTGGAGCCGGTGCCAGCTCAAGCCGCTTTTCGCAGCTTTGTCTGGCGCAGCTTTCCGCGGCTTTGGGCGAGAGGTGGGGGAGGGGTCCTCGCGTTCCGAATTCTTTGAGAAAGTTGGATGTGAGCTTTATCTGGATTTCTTTTCCGGTTTGAGTCCTTCTCCGTTGCTTTTTGAGTTTGTTGTCGTGGATTTCTTTAGAAAGTTGGCTCGTGGGACTCCCTGGTTCTCTCTTTTTGTCAGAGAAAGCTAAGCAGCGTCCCTATTGTCTCGGCGCCATCTTCCTTCTTCTGCATTTACTTTTCTTAGATCTTGTAACAGCCTCCATTTACCTCATTTTTTCTTTACAACAAAAATTGGGGAGTTCCATGGAGAGTTGGAAGGGGTTACATGCCCCAAATCCAGCTGTTCCTGCACCAGTTGTTGAGCTGCAGTAATTTTTTCTAAAGGAAGGGGCCATTGGTCCACCCACACTGGTTCCTCAGAGAGCCAATTTATGGGATTGGCGTGAGGGGCAGGACAAACAGCAGCCCTTGTTAAAAACACCCCATCCCTGTCTCGGTGGGCAAGGCTGAGGTTGGAGGGGTTCTTGGCCTCCCTGTACTGCTCAGCCCAGCCCCCCAGAAGGGAGGAGGCCTTGATCAAGCAGCTACTTAGTGAATGGAGCACTAGGAATAAACATGTACACTCCCATTTTTCCATGATATCATGACCCCATAAATTAATTGGCAAATGATCCAGGACAAATGGTTGAAAACAACCTGAGTGCCCCTCCTCATCTCTCTAAGCAAGGATTGCACTGCTCTGGTGTGGGTCAGATGCATTTCCAATCCCGTGTAGGGAAGTCATACAGGTTGTTAGAGGCCATTGGGTGGGCCAGTGCTTCTTAGATGTTACAGACACATCTGCTCCTGTGTCTACTATTCCTTTAAAGGGCTTTTCTTGTATGAATATAGTCATCTCAGGCATCTCTTGTTTTATGCTTTGTATCCAATAGAGATCAGAGGATTCAAATCCTCTCTGTCCATGTGGGGCAGAGGAATTAACAGTCCGCACAGACAGTAAAGGCACTAGCACTAGTTGTGCAATTCTCTGTCCTGCTGGGATCGATATCACATGCCTTGGAGCAGAGGCCATGACCTTGATTTCACCAGTATAATCCTGGTCAATTATGCCAGGAGTAATTTGTATGCCTTTAAGGGCTGAGCTGCTACTCCCTAGCAGCAATCCAACCACTCCTTGGGGAAGGGAGCTCAAGACCCCTGTGGGGAGAGCTTGTATCCCCATCTCTGGGGTCAGTACTGAGTAGGTAGAGGAACAGAAGTTCAATCCTGTGCTGCCTGGGGTGGCACGGAAGAGGTCGGAGACTGATTTTTGGAGGGCTGTTAGAGGATAAACTTGTGGCTGAAGAGGGAGGGGCTGCCCCATAATTTTGCGGGGCCAGGGGCTGACCCCTTTTCCAGTTTCCCGAAAATGGGCGGCCATTGTGATCTGTTACTGACTTGCAATATTTAGCCCAGTGCTTTCCTTTACCACAGCGTGGACATATGCCAGGTGGGGTTTCTCTCTCTAACTTGTTCTGGCGTGGGTATTGCTCCACCCGATGTCCCATTTGTCCACAAGAAAAGCAACTCCCTGGGGGTCCAGCAGTTCGAGGATGCCGCTGGCCCCTATATTTTAGAAATTCTGTAACAGATTTTCCTTGAAGAGTAGCATCTAATGTGAGGCCTTATATATGGGAGGGTCCTATATCAGCACACAGTCTAATATAGTCTGTAATTCCTCCCTTATTCTTAAAGGGTCTGATAGCCACCTGACAGGCAGCATTGGCATTTTCATAGGCTATTTGTTGAACTATAACCCTACCTGTGTTCTCATCTTGCACCAGGCGATCTGCGGCCTCCATTAATCGAGGCACAAATTCCTGATAAGGTTCATCGGGTCCCTGTCTAATTTTAACTAGATCCTCAGTATGATTAGAATTTGGTAATTTTTTCCAAGCCTCTTTTGCTGCTGCATTTATTTGTACATAAGCTTCTGGTGGGTATCCCAACTGGTCACTGGTGTCCCTATAGGTTCCCTCTCCTGCCGATTGATCAAATGTATAAGGCAGGTTCTTAGCTTTATTTGCTTTAACTGTAGTTTCACATTGCTCAGTAAACCCTGTTTTCCATAATAAGTAATCTCCACCACTAAGGCATGCTCTGGCAAGCTGCTTCCAGTCACTTGGGCATAAAACATCAGTATACATGGCCTCCAATATTACTTGAGTAGAGGGGTCAGTTGGTCCATATTGGGAGCATGCACTCTTTCAGTCCCGTATTTGTTTAAAAGGAGTAGGTTGGTGGTGATTCTGTTGGTCTTGATCAATTAAAATGGGGAAGAATCAAAACCCTGAAACATCTTCCCCCTTTTTAGCAGCCTGAGCCAGGCTTAGTTGCAGTGCACTGTGCCTTGTTGTTGTGCCTGTCAGGGGAAACTTATTACTAGGACTTTAGGCATGGATAAAGGTTGAGAAGGGGGTTAGGGCTGTAAGGCAGTGGGAGTGGGGGGGTAGGGATCAAAATTGGCCAAGACAGTGGCCAGAGGGTCATATTGGGGGGGGGGGGCTCTGCTCTATCCTCGTCTTAGATAGAAAATGTAAAATTTCTTTAAACATCTCCATCGTAGCCGGCCGATCCTCCGAGGGCTCATCATAACTTTCCTCCTTGCTATCCAAATCTGAATTCTTATGCTCAACATCTGCTGGCTGTTGTTTCCTTTTTAAAATCTCATTTGAACTCTCTCGGGCTGCAGCATATGCTCCAGCCTCGGGTTTTTCCTCAGAAGCATTCTTTAATTCAAGATCAAGTTTGGCATTCTCATGTCAAAGATCTAAACATTTATTTATTAAATTCCACAGGGTAATAGCATCTGCAAGGGTCTTTTCAGGGCCATTTACACCATAATAATCCTGAATTCCTTTCTCTACCCTTAGCCAGGTTTCTAAATTTAGGGTTCCCTCCTCTGGAAACCACAGGCATGCTTTCTCTATAAACTGTAGGAAGCGCTCAAACTGCCCCTGCCCCACCCGTGTTCCGCGGGCTTGAAGTGTGCCTGTAAGGGCCTGCACATAGAGCCTGTGGCTATTACCTTGACCCATAATTTTTTTCATATATTTTTATTTTAATTAATAGAAGATACCACCAGATAGAAGGTACATTACTTCACAAATATTGATACCCTTTCTCATGTCATGGTCCCTATTTCCCTCGCCCCCCTGCACAACTTGATTTTCCCCCTACCCTCTCCTATTTCAAATAAACTAATTAAGTATATATAAAATATGTCAGATAACAAGGTGAAATATTGTAAGAATATGAGATAACCAAGGGACAGTAAAAGAGATGAGAGATAACATAGTACATTAAGGACAACTATCACTCATTATATGGCTTTTGTTTCTTTATCCTGGAGGTCCTTACATATAGCTTCATACCATATGGCCTTATTTATCTAGATTTTTTTACCCATAATTTTTTACTCCCGACTATACACTCTCCCACTCTCTCACTCTCTTAAGATTCTCTCTTTTAAGACTCTTCTGACACGTCACTCACCACAGCGGGGTCCTCCACTGTTGTCCCAGATTTTCAGGGTCCCTGTTGGGGTGCCACTTGCTTGGGCCAGCCAGCAGCAAACCAGGATTCCTGAAATAGGGGGCAGGGACTAGGAAAAAGTAGAAAAGAGACAAACAGATGGGGTCAGGAGGACTACAGCCCAAGTCAGCCACCCAAGAAGGCTAGACTGCAGCCTCGTTTATTTTCAAATCAAGTCTTATATACTTTCTAGGAATTAGGGAACTGCCAGGGGTTACATTTTTACAAAGTGGTAAATCTCAGATCAGTTAAGCAGGACAAGGCCATAAAACAATAAAGCAACAGAGCAACAAATTGATAAGGTCAGGGACACAGACAATGTAGCTCAAAAGTTTCTAGGCACAGTGCCATACATGACAGCTCATATCTTAGTGTGGTTATCTTACTGAGTTATGGAGATTCATGGGTCAGACTGACTCCACACTCTGGCTCCCAACAGAGTGACTGTAGGGGCATCAGCTTGGAGAACTCGGGAGCAATGTCGAACTCAAGAGTGACAACCAGGGAAGTAGTAAGAATTTGGGGTGACCGCTGAGATAGCAATGTAGGGAACTCTGGGCAACTCGGGTAGCAGCGTGGGCAGTTGGGGTGAGCTTTTGGTATGACCACTTTGGCAGCCATGTGGAGAGCTTAGGACAAGTTATCAAACCGCAGTTTGGATAACCTGGGGGGGGGGATGTATGCATGAGCATGCCCATGCCAGTCTTAGGGATTGAACTCAGGGCCTAGGCACTGTTCCTCAGCTTTGGTTAACGCAAGGCAAGCACTCTACCAGTTGAGCCACAGCTCTTCTTCTGGCTTTTTTTTTTGGTGGTTAGTTAAAAAGTCTCACATTCTTTGCTGGCTGGGCTAGCTTTGAGCTGTGATCTGCACATCTCAGCCTCTTGAAGAGCTAGAATTACAGATGTGGTTCACCAGCACCCAGTATTTAGAAGTCTTTTGGAGGACAGCAAGGAAGGAGGTATCCTCCTGGATGGTGCAAGGAGAGGCCATGTCCAGTGCCACTTGGTGGATGCTCTGACTCTTAAGAAGCCATGGTCACTGGCTCCTTCTGAAGCGAGGGATGCTGGGACAGAGAGGATATTCACATCATGCCTCAGAGCAGCCCGTGAGTTAGCTGGGGGAGGAACAGGAGGCCTTTTCTGCCCTCTGCTACTCAGCATGGAGTCAGCAAATTGCCCATCCTTAGGAAAGGTCAGAGGAATCAGCCCCCCTGCAAGACACAGGCTTGGTATTTTTAGAAGCTTTTTGAGCGGGGTGCTCCTGAGCTCAGAAGATGTGCAGATTTTTTTTTTGGCCCATCCAATCCCAACTCCAGCTCAATTCTACATCACTTGGTCCAGCCCAGGCCAGCTCTTTTCCCAGATCAGTCCAGATGCCCCTCCCTTGTGCCTCAGGCGAGGGGTGGTGATGGCACCTGTGTCATGGAAGAAGCTAAGACTGGGAGAGCATCTGGTCCTCTTCCCCACCACACATCGCATGACCCTGAGAAAGCCCCATTCCCACCCTCACCTGTCCCAGGAAAGGTCATGTTATGTATCTGAAAATCCATTTTGGAGAAGAGACGGGCTAAATAGGAATTCAATAAACAGCACCAAATTGCTGTTCTCTGATGATTTCTGAAGGATTCTTGTAAGGCCTCAGTGAAGTTGTGTTGGACAACTTTTGTGTGTTCCTTGGAGAGAGAGACACTTAGAGAGATGATGTCATAATAATTTGTCATGCATGCTGTTACACTATACGGGTGGCTTTCCATTTGGCGAGGAGAAGTCTGTGGTCCAGGAAGCATCAGTGGTCTTTGGATGTGTGGTTCTGAACTCCAGCCAGAGTCTGTTATTTGTTTTAAAAAATGGGTGGGATACCTAACTAGCCGTGTGGCCTAGAGGATGTAACTTGGTCCTCTTGGGCCTAATTCTTCTACGTACAAAATGGCAGGCAATACAGTATGAAGCTAATTGAATGGACCTCTAGGATATTGAAACAAAAGCCATATAACAAATGATTGCTGTCCTTAAGGTGCTATGTTATCTCTCATCTCTTTTGCTGTTCCTTTGTTATCTCATATTGTCACAATATCTCACTTTGTTATCTGATATTTTGGATACATTTGTATTTGGTTACTTGAAATTGGACAGGGAAGGGGGGAAAACCAAGAGAGGAGATGGGGGGAGGGTAATAGGGACCAAGGCATGTGGAAGGGTATCAATGTATATGAATTAATGCACCTTCTATCTGGCAAATATCATATAACCCTTCTATTAATTACAATAAAAAATATATGAAAAAAAACAAAATGGCAGACATGGGGAAGGGGGAGTTTGGACTGAGTATTTGTTAAAATTGGTAAGTTTCCATGGAAAGGGCTGGGACAGCACACCGGTTCAAAGACACACAGGATCATAAACATGCATCGCCTCTTCCCCAAGTTTCTGTTTTACTCCCCGGGGGATTTTAACACACCTTTACTTGTGTTAAGATGCATGTGGAACTGGGTGCAGAGGCTCATGCCTATCATCCAGGCTACGCCAGGGGCAGAGGCTGGGAGGATTGTGAGTTTGAGGCCAGGCAATTAGAAAGCCAGCAAGATTGCATCTCCACCAAACAAACTGGGTGGCAGTCCACACCTGGAATCCCAGGTTCCCATGAGGGAACATGGCCAGAGGATGACAGTTGTGAGCCTATCTGAAAAGCAATGACTGCAGAGTGTGTGGCTCGAGTGGTAGAGTGATTGCCTAACAAGCAGGAGGCCCTGAGTTCAAATCCCAATGACACACACACACACACACACACACACACACACCACCACCACCACCACCACCACCACCAAAAATACACAAAGGCATGTGAACATATCATGTCCTACAGTGAATCCACATACTTCAAAAATAAAGGTCTCAAGGTGGTTCCATGCCAGTGGCAGGCCACTCTCCCTCCAGCTCACCATCTTCAGTCTGAAAGGTTCTGTTTGAAAAGTGTGAGGACCTGGAGGTTTGGTCAATCTCTAGGGTGGTTTCAAAGGTCATTGTGGTGTCATTTTGGGGTCTATACTATTATTCCTACTACTATTATTATTTTATTATTGTTTTATTTGGTATGTGTGAGAGGCGGTGAGACTAGTAACAGACTGGCTTCATGCTTCCTCTCTTCCTCCTGGAACTTTGCAGTGAAGTTGGAAGTTACCAGGAAAGTGACCTGGCTTCCTTAGCCAGCTGGTGATGGGAGGAGTGGGAGTCAGGAAGTGGGAGTTGATGTTTAAACCATTCTGTGGTGAGGTGTGCACATGCGGCGAGTTCTCAGATGAAGAGTCCAGTTCCCAGGTCACTCTGGCACAGGGAAGCCAGGTCCCCCTCCCTGTGTGTTCCTGTTAACTATCTCCTGAGTCACCATGCAGGAACATGACCCCATTGACTCCTGTGCCCCAAGCCTACCCTCCCTCACTCCATGCCCACCTGCACAGCCAGGCCCCTTCAGACACCCTCAGCTGGTGTCCCCAGGGACCCACAGGTGCCTGAGCTAGTCAGCTTGCAGCCTCCCCCAGGCTTCAGGCACACACACACATGCACCTTGGCTGAGATCAAAACTCTCCCTGGAACCTGTTCAAAGGCTAATGTGGGTATAAGTGTGCGAGCAGCCTGAGCGTGCGGTCCTCTCCCAGCATGGCTAGTGGCGTGTGCCATGGCTACAGCTTCTCTCTTGTCTGCATTGGCTGCCTGGCTGCTCCGACCTGCGCACAGCTGCCACCTCCACCATCCCCCTTCCATCTTGCCGCAGTTCAAAATGAAGCTGTTGTCATTTCTGGAAGGAAACTGGCCCAGCAGATCAAGCAGGAGGTACAGCAGGAGGTGGAAGAATAGGTGGCATCTGGCAACAAGAGGCCACACTTGAGTGTGATTTTGGTTGGTGAGAATCCTGCCAGTCACTCCTATGTCCGCAACAAAACCAAGGTAGCTGCAGATGTGGGAATCAACAATGAGACTATTGTGAAACCAGCTTTAATCTCAGAAGAAGAGCTGTTGAATTTAATCAATAAACTAAATAATGATAACAATGTAGATGGCCTCCTTGTTCAGCTGCCACTCCCAGAACATATGGATGAGAGAAGAGTCTGCAATGCTGTTTCTCCAGACAAGGATGTTAATGGCTTTCATGTAATCAGTGTAGGAAGAATGTGTTTGGACCAGTATTCCATGTTATCAGAGACTCCTTGGGGTGTGTGGGAAATCATTAAGTGAACTGGTATTCCAACCCTAGGGAAGAATGTAGTTGTGTCTGGGAGGTCAAAAAATGTTGGAATGCCCATTTCAATGTTACAACACACAGATGGGGTGCATGAACGTCCTGGAGGTGATGCCACTGTTACAATATCTCATCGACATACTCCCAAAGAACAACTGAAGAAACACACTATTCTTGCAGATATCATAATATCTGCTGCAGGAATTCCCAATCTAATCACATCAGACATGATCAAGGAAGGAGCCACAGTCATTAATGTGGGAATAAACAGAGTTCAGGACCCTAAAACTGCAAAACTCAAGTTGGTTGGTGATGTGGATTTTGAAGAAGTCAAGAAGAAAGCTGGTTACATCACTCCAGTCCCTGGGGGTGTTGGTCCCATGACAGTGGCAATGCTCATGAAGAATACCATTTCTGCTGCAAAAAAAGTGCTAAGGCCAGAAGAGCTGGAAATGCTGAAGTCTAAGGAATGTGGAGTCACTACCAATTAACTGTGTCATGAACCACACTCCACACCAATCTTTGAAGTAAATTAGCCAACAGAAGTGCAATATCTTTAATTTATTCTATTGAAATGCTTTGTATTTATTGAAAGCTTAAATAGGTGCACGTGCGCGCATGTGCATGCTTGCCTCTGCAGTAAGTCACCAGGAAGCCCTCTGGTGTCATATTGGATCATCTGATCTAGACAAGAGAAGCTCTTTACCTGAAGATAATCTTCAAGATGCTGTCACACTGAGAGTGGATGCCTAACTTTGCTATGTACTTTAGTTAAAAATCTGCCTTTTCTAGGAGTGCATTTCCCAAGTGCTATTCCAATAAGAGTTGATACTCATTTTAGGTTCCAACCCTTTTGAGTTCAACTGGTCAAACCAAATGAAAAATGTTGCTAGCAAAAATTAGGAAGACGGTAAAAAGGATCTAGTGGGGAAAGTGATTTATTGGAGAAAAATTGATCTTGATTTCTGTATAATACTGAGTGTAACTAATTTTATCTAAGGACATGATTTGGCTAAGGATAAAGGAAAGCTATGTGTAAATGTGCTGTCTTTTTGTGGCTTAGTCATTAGGGAAATGTGGCCCTTGTATGTATGTTACCTTTTAGGGAGCTCTTCTCATTTTAGTTTTCTGGCACTGAAAGGCTTATTTTGTAAATTATTTGGTATATTGTCATATTTGGCTTTTGCTGTATCCTTAAATTTTGTTGCTCAAACTTTTTAGTGTTAGGAGGAGCCTGTGTGGTTTCTCTGTTATATTTTGAATTTATTTTTGAAAACACTTGGACTTGATAATCACTAGGGCAGCTTGTATAAATGTGCAACTTACTTTCCACCAAAGATGCAGCAGCAGCTGCCTGCTTTTCTTTACATACCCTGTTGGCTTTCCTGAAAGATACTTAAAATCTTTAGTTAATGTCAAAGTTAATCAGACTTTCTGGTTAAAGGGTTGTTTTGTTAATAAAACACATCCGTCTGGTGTGGGGGAAAAAGGATAATGTGCATCCTGTCTTTATCATTGATTTGTTTAATTGCAGATGGTTGGGTAGGGCATTGAATGAGGTGGCTATGCCAAGGCTCCTGCGAGGTGCCCATCCTTGTTCCCCTGGTGTCAAGGGACACTGGTTGACAGGGTCTGGCCTGCAGGCAGGCCTCCCCCACACAGGCTCACACCACACAGCTGTGTCTCCCTGCCTTCTGCTCTCAGCTACCTTCATTGCTGGGGTAGGGAGCCGGGCACGGGGGTTCTAGCTTCCCAACAGTGGCCAGGCAGCCCCCCAACTCCATGCCTACCTCAGCAGGCTGCAGCTTCTTGCAGGAAGTTTTGCCTTGTGGCGGGTCAGGGGAGGCTTACATTTCAAACTACTCCTGCAGCTGGCCTGCTAGGCCTCCCTGGACAAGGGCCAGAGCTGCCCAGAGCCAGTAAAACTATGAAGAGGGTTCTCTGGGATTATGCACCAGAGCGTGGAAGAGCAGGACACACAAGGAATGGCCATGGCTGTCACAGTCGCTGTCCCCTTCATCCTGCCTATCTTTCTTTCCAGGGGTCAAGGGGGTGAGAAGCTGTGGTCCAGCCTGAATCCCAGTGAAGCGCAGAGCAGCTGGGCTCAGAAGACACTGGGCCAGGGCAAGGCAGTATTCCTCACCAGGGGACCCAAGAGAGTGTCCATGAGTCCCAGAGTGACCACACACTGGGAAATGCCACCACCATCTACACACAGGCTGGAGATCGGCTCCCTCTTGGCTCCTTCCCAGGGCACCAGGTATGGTTCTTGGCACAAGAGGAGCACGTCCCAGTGGGATGCCACGCCTCCTCTCAAGGGTTGTCTGGGCAGCCACTGACACCTGACAGGCTCCCCTGTCTGAGCAGCCACTGCACACCTAACAGACTCCCCTGCCCACTGCACATATCCATCCCTGCACCTCTGGCATCCTACCCAGTGCTCAACCCCCACCCCAGGGCAGGGGTGCCCTTAACACAGCCACCTTCATTGATTTCTCCACCCCACCCACCTGCCAGAGCTCCCTGGGCAGGGCTCTGTGTTCCCTCAGCCCTGGTTTCCCAGGCAGTGCAGCTAGTGGTGTGGGCTGGGCTGGGGAGGGGGCACAGGACCAGCAGAAACTGAGTGGGTGGGAGCAATCTCAGCACCCAAGGCAAGCATGTCTCCCCAAGCCCCCCTTCTCCCGTGCCCCTAGTTCCCACACTGGTGTCTCAACAGATAGGAACCCTTCCCCTCTTTCCTTCCCTTCCTCCCTTCTTCCTTCCCCTCCCTCCTCCTTCCTTCCTCCTTTCCTCCTCCCCTTCCCTCCCTCTCTCCCATTTGCCTAAGCTACCTACTTGAAAGCCTGTGTGCTTTCCTGAATCAGGGCGGGAGTAGGGCATCTCTTGTGGAGCTGCATAGATCTTATCCTCATCCTGTCAAAGCCTAAGGAACTTGGGGAGAGGGACACGTCTGCTTTGTCTGGACTCAGAGGTGCTGGTTTGTGAGCCCTGCACAGGAAGACCCCCCACCCGCCCCATAGAGCCAGTCCTCCCTGGCCACTGTAAGGAGAGCCTGGTCAGGAGACATGGACGGAAGCTATTCCTTTGCATTGTTTTTTTTTCCCTCTGGTGCTGACAGAGATGGCTGGGTCAAGGGTGACACAGTGACACCATGTGCAAAGAGCCGGCTTGGCAGGGACTCATGGCTGCCACCAGGCAGTGTTTAAAGCCCACAGGGTATTTTTTTCATGTATCTTGTCTTAATTCCATCCTTGCAATCACACCACAGAGGAGATAGAGGGCCAGGGAAGAGAAGCAACACAAGGTGGTGGTAGATGTGGGGGGGGAGTGCCAACATGTTTCTTATGCTAAATGAGTAGATTAGTGCAACAGTGTGTGTGAAAGAAAGTCAGTGCTCTGAAGCCAGCCAGAGACTAAGGGCCAGGCCAAAGGGACCGAGAGAGACAGGCTGCTTCTGTGAGGAGCAGGTGGAGAGAAGAGCAGTAGTGGGAGGTACAAGCCTGGCACCCAGCGGGTATGGGCAGGGCTGGCTCAAGGGACTGGGAGGAGGTGCATATGGTCCTGGAGACAGCATCAGCATTCTGCAGGGCAAAAGCTACCATAGCCAGGCTGCCCCCAGCTTAGTGAGAGAAAACTGGCAGGGCCTCTTCTGGATAGCCCTTGTCCTCCGAGCTGCCATTCCAAACACCATGTTCTTCCTGCTTTACAAGGACCCTTGAGATCTGTCTTATTGTTGATGATGATGATGATGGAGCTTGAACTCAGGGGTGGGGCATTGTCCCAGAGATGTTTTTGCTCAAGGTGAGCGAGCACTCTACCACTTTGACCAACAGCAACACTCAGTTTTCTGATGGTTCATTGCAGTTGAGTCACAGACTCAAGGTCAGCCCGGGCTGATTTTGAATTGCAGTCTTCAGATCTCAGCCTCATGAGCAGCTAGGATGACAGGTGTGAGCCAATGGCTCCCAGCTTGAAATCTGTCTTGTAATGAAGAGGGCTCTAGCTTTAGATATGATTTTAGGGGGACTGGGGAAGTAGCCAGCTCAACACGCCTCACTTTTGTCTAGGCTTCCCATGTCATAAGGACCTGCAGGAGGGATTAAGGTAACAAAAATGCCTGTGGAACCACCCCCTGCCACAGCACTCCTGCCTGGTCTGCTGAGGAAGTGGGGGGCCTTAGGAGGTGGGTGGCTGTCCTTCTCCACTGACTGGCACCACTGCCAGTCCAGGGGACTGGGGAGCTGGCTTTGTGAGTTCATGCTGGAAACCCACCAAAGAATAAACCTGCCTGGGGACAGAGTGGGAGGCCTTGGGTGAAAGGGAGCTTCTTTTTTTTTTTTTTGGCCCCCTTTCTCTTTCTGGCCCCGCTCGCTCCGGCCCTGCTCGCTCCGGCCCAGCTAGGCCCCCTTTCTAGCTCAGGCCCCGCTCGCTCCGGCCCCGCTCGCTCCGGCCCTGCTCGCTCCGGCCGGCTAGGCCCTCTTTCTAGCTCAAGCCCCGCTCGCTCCGGCCCGCTCGCTCTGGCCCCGCTTGCTTCCGCCCGGCTCGCTCCAGCTTGCTCTTGGCCCCGCTCGCTCCGGCCCGGCCCTGCTCCTGGCCCCGCTCGCTCCGGCCCGGGTTGCTCCCGCACGCTCCTGGCCCCGCTCGCTCCGGCCCTGGCTTGCTCTGGCCCCGCTCGCTCCGGCCCGGCCAGCTCTCGCTTGCTCCTGGCTCTGCTCGCTCTGGCCCCTCTCGCTCCGGCCTCGCTGGCTCTGGCTCGGCTCGCTCCCACACGCTCCGGTCCTGCTCGCTCCGGCCCCGCTCGCTCCGGCCACCACTCGGTTGGGCTTTTTTGTTCACTTCAGCTCAGCTCTCTTCTTTCGCTCTCTGTCGCCGTCGCAGTCTTGTCTCTGCCACTTTTCCGGTTTGGTTGTGTCTCGTCTCTGCCACTTCCGGCTTGGTTGTGTATGTGGGATACCGAGGAATCGAACCCGGGTCTTTGTGCATGCTAGTCAAGCACTTTAACCACTAGGCCAAACTCCCGGGCCCGAAAGGGAGCTTCTTATCACTCAAGGTGTGCAAGCTGGGCTGGGCAACGGGCCCAGGGAGGACACCACATGGGCTGAGTAATCTTGGCAGGGGGGTGAGTATTATTCCAGCACAGTGAGGCTACAGTTTGTCCATCAGGGTAAGAACAGCAGGGGTGGTGTGGGAGGGGGTGTATGTCACGCTTGGCCTCTTCCACAGCAAAGCAGAAGAGGAGACTGCAAACCCTTTAAGGAGACGTGTGTGTGTGTGTGTGTGTGTGTGTGTGTGTGTGTGTGTGCGTGCATGCATGCACACGTGGATGTGTGCATGTGTGTGCATGCACACTCGTGTGCCTATGCCCACATTGGGGTTTGAACACAGGGCTAGTCCTCTGCCACTTGAGCAATACCTCTACTTCTAGATTGTTGATGTTTTAATTAAAGAGTTTCATGGAATTTCCTGCCAGGGCTGTCTTCAGTCCTCAGCCTCCTGAGTAGCCAAGATGACAGGCATGAGTGCCCGGCTTCTAAGGAGTCTTTATGGTTAGAGACAAAGGCCAGGGCACCTCACCCCCCACAGCATGAAGCCCAGCCTTTTGGCAGGGTTTGTCCAAGATGTCAGGTCATGAGTCCAGGTCCTGAGCTGGACTATGGTGGTGCTCTCTCGGCCCCATCTCCACATGCTTTGTGGGGGGCTTGCCTCCCACATATGACTAGACTCTCCTTGACACCTGACCTCCTGGACATCATCCATATCTTTAGCCTCCCACCAGATCTCTTTTCCTCCAATCTTGAGCTGGAGCCAGCCAGACAATGGCTGTCTTCCCCTGCCTCTGGCTGAGGCCTGCCAATTTTACATAGCTCATCGCAGGGTGAGGTCTTCGGAGGGCAGCCCTACCTCTGTCTCTCCCCAGTATTCCTCCCTCTGTCCCTGTCACCATCTAGTGTCACATTTCCTTCCTGGCCCAGACTGAGGGCTAGCGGGTTCGTTTCTGCCCACAATAGAAAAGTTCTCAGCCTGACTCTCAGATTCAGGGTGACAGGACAGGAGTAGAGGCATGGTCTTGGCTTGCCTGACCCGAAGGTGTGTGTCTGCTGGAGAAGGGGATGTGGCTGGGTTAGAAAGATAAGATAGGTGGCCAGCAGGCTGGTGAGACGGTGGTGGACAGAGGCAATGGACGTGGTCATTCCCTGTCCAGCTCTCTGTGTCTGGTCCCTGACTTATGACCCCCATTCTCTCCTAGGCGGTGAACCATGTTAAGTAGAAACCTCAGAAGCCTACATCCTTGGAAAGAGATGGGTGTGTAGTTCCCAGTCCTCTAAGTGTGGGAGAAGCTGGATCACTGTACCCCCAGCTGGGTCTGGCTGGTAGGAGGCCAGCATTCCATCTCTTCCCAAACCCCTGGTATCAGAAGGGATCTGTTTAGCTCTCCAGGACTTCTAGAGCTTCGCTTTCTGTTAAAAAGACATCTTTGCTCATTCTAGGCTCTTCTTGATCAGTGGGGTGTATGGGGGGGTATGTGTGTGTAAGTGGCAGGGAGGTCCACTGGCTGTAAGGGATGTGCTGAGGCCAGCCGGCAGCCAACCAGGATTACTGAAATAGGGGGCAGGGACTAGGAAAAAATAGAAAAGAGACAAACAGATGGGGTTCAGGAGGACTACAACCCAAGTCAGCAGCCCAAGAAGACCATGAGCTTAAGACTGTAGCACTGTTTATTTCCAAATTAAGTCTTATATACTTTCTTGAAACCAGGGGTTACATTCCTTTCATAAATCTCAGATCAGTTAAGCAGGACAAGGCCATAAAACAATAAAGCAATAAAGAAATAAATCGATAAGGTCAGGGAGCTCATAATACAAACAGTGTAGCTCAAAAGTTCCTAGGCATGGCGCCATACATGACAGCTCATATCTTTGTGTGGTTATCTTACTGAGTTACTGACTCCATATTCCGGCTCCCAACATTTCCCCCATCTTTATTTTAAAAGAAGCGAACCCGCCTGTCTTAGGTTGGGTGGATCACTAACTCTGCCTTACCCATCATGGGGAACTTCTTCAGATCAAGCTGAAGACCCTATCTTAGGCTGCAATTCCTCTTGGGGGAGGGGGATACTCATTCATTTGATTTTGTGGAGTTGACCTGCAAGGTTTAGCAATGAATTTTGCAAGATCTTTACCAAACACGGCAGGCAAATAATAATGATTATAAGCAACATTCCTGGACCAACAAAGGTCATCAGTAAGGCTTTTAAGTTGTTCAAGGAGGGAACATAGTGCTGAGACTGCTCAAACAACTCCTTAGCTGTCTGTGTTATCTCAGCATCAAGTGATGGCACCTGCTCAAGTCCAGTGATTTGTCTATGAAGTTGAAACAAATCTAGAAATGTTTGTGTGATGTCAAAGTCCATTTCTCTGGGGATCTGAAAGTCCAAAGTCCTCACACGCTGTCTCTATCTAGGAATGATGAATCCAGTAGCTCTTTACTGGAAACCAGCTGATGAACATGTCCCAAAATCAACTTGTAAGGCCTGTAAGGACACCAAGGGTTTAGTTCCAGTCCTCTCAGGAAGCATCTGCGGGGTGGTGGAATCAGGCAGGAAAGAATATGTAGCAACAGCCTTATCTCTCAGCAGCTCCAATGGAATGTCACACCTCCTGCTGGGTCGCCTGCAAATTTCTGCACAGACTGTTTAAAGAAGCTTCACCTAGGGCCTGACTTTGGTGATTTCTCCCAATGCTTTCCTGGTTGCTTTACCATGAGCACACTCATTTTTTCAGGCTGGCATCCCATTAGTTTTTAAGACAGTATAGGGTTGAGATTCCAACGTAATACTAGGGTGACAACTTTTAATAACCAGATTTCCTTTAAATGAGGTTAGGATTTTCTTGGCAGGCATAGAAGACTTGAACCTGTAATCATTTTCCACAAATGCAATTTCCACTCTTGCACATCTATTACCACTCTTTCCCATACCTCTAATTTATCCTGTCTCACTTTCCAAAAATAACTCTGATCCCTTCATCTTAAGGGGGTTGATGGGCGAAGATCCATCTTCTGTAACTTCTTCAAGCTGACTCTGGGATGTTGTCTCTCTAATAGCCAGGGACCCTAAAAGCTTAGCCTATTTTACCAAAGGGTTGCCAGGATTACATTTCAGAAGCAATATTTTACTCCAAAGTGGAGATCATACAAAACATTTAACAATGGCACAAACCTTTTCTTTGGCTATTTATTTAGCACCCATTTGCAAAGGCATATTCTTGATTGTCTGGGGAACTTAATCTCTGTGACCCTAACAATGCTTCAGGTGTCAGTGTAGGCCTAAGCAGATCAATAGCGACACAAGCCTCAGATCCACAAACTTTCCTGAATTTGTGGCTGGTGTCAAATCGAAATTTGCTCAGTTAGGGCTTTAAACTACCCACTATCACAGATGATTGACAAGTTCCTGCCCAGTTATGAAAGGCATGGGCATTAGCAAGGCATGCTTACAAACTATTTTATGACCTCCCGGCTCTGATTAATTTTGAATGTCCAACCATGCATGACTCAAGGATCTGACACCATCTCTGCCATCCAAGCAGAGGCTTTCTGCATGTAGATGCTTAGTGCTTTCATCCCAGGAATGTCTCACACAGGGATTGGCTTTTCACTTTGTTGGTTGCTGGACTTGAACTTGGGGCCTGGGTGCTGTCCTTCAGCTCTCCAGCTCAAGGCTAGCAATCTGCCACTATGAGCTCCAAAGCAACTCTGCATCATTAGCACTCTGCTGTCAGATTAGACACCACAGTCTCACAGGGACTTCGCTTTGTCCGGGCTGGCTCAGAACTGCAGTTTTCAGATCAATGAGTCTTACAAAAGGCCACTTTACTCTAATTAAAGCAACAAGGTGCTCAACACAGAAATAGCCTCTAAGCATGATGTTACCTGGAACTTGGTAAGGGTCAAAATAACATCTGAATAAGGATTGCTGTCCTTCTCCATGGATCTGCTGGAAATTGTTATAAACTTACAAACTGAAATAATAGTTAAGCAATCATTTTGGTAATCCTACTTTCCCTTCTTTCTCTCTCTCTCTTTTATTTTTTATTTTTTTATTTTTATTTATATATATATATATATATTTATATTGGTTAGGTTACTGCTTATAACTCCAATAACAGTTTAAACTCAAATAACAGTTTTTCCCTAATTCAAGAATTACAAACATCAGTGCACCAAAAGTCCAGACTTAGTTTCCTTCTTTTTCTAAAATACATTTAGTTGTAAAGTAGCATGAAACCCAATCATAAGGAGATAAACCTTTAAAAATTCCTTTTAAAACCCTTTTTCCAATTTAATATATTTTAGGGGGCAGTTTAAGAAATACTAATCACATCACCCACATTTTACCATCAGATTTCCAGTGTCAGTCTGCAAGGAAAATGAGACAGGATGAAGATGGTCCACTGTGCCCATCTGAAAAGGTTTAGATGAACAGCCTTTGTTTCAGCTTGTCTAGAGCTGCACCTTTGCACATTCACCTCTCACCCCTAAAGATAGGCTCACAGGACTATCCTAAGTTTTCCTGTCCTTTTTCCTGGCATTTGATTACTTAAACAATTTTAAAAGACAGACAGGCAAAGCTTCTGTCATTGATAAACAAATTCACATTTAAATTTCTTATACTTCTCTCTGAATTTTAACTCAAGGTAATAAATTCCAAATTCCCTAATACCTCTGTACTAAATAGGATACAATGTTTACCATGTAAACAGCCCTATGCATTACAATACCAGATTTTTTAAATGCAGATTTCAGGATCTTTAAAAAAATACTTTTTACCAGTTCCTCTTAAAAACAATGCAACAGTCCTTTGAGACATTGGAAACATTCAAACATAATACTTTTCTTGAAGTTTAAACTTAGATTTACTCAATTGTCTTTATGTATCAAGTGTAAATTCATCCATTGTTTTGTACAGCATGCTGACAATTTAACCTTGAATATGTTCACTCACACCCATTCACACACATTCATACTCAAAGATCTTAAAACGCACAAAATTAATATCAGCCATACATTTTCCGGAAGTTTTAGTGTCAAGAGATTTTTTGCCAATCTTATTCTTGCAGGTGACAACCAAGTTTTTTTTCTTTTTTTTAATATATATTTTATTGTAATTTATAGAAGGGTTACATGATATTTGCCAGATAAATGGTGCCTTAATTCCCACACAACACAACCAAGTTTTAAAACAAAGCTTTCTAACAAGGCAACTTAGCTGAAATGTATTTTTCCAGAGCTTGTTTCTGATGTCAGACATATTACCACAATACTTTTTGCAGATGAAAGTTGGGTGAGTGTCTTAAACCTAGGAGAACTAAGACTAAAGTCTGTATCCTTCCACCAACTGTCTCCAGACTGTCACTTCAGCAGGTTATTAGGAAAAAGGAAACTGGACTAAGCCTGCAGCTGCTTTGTCTGACCTTGGCTCACCTCAACTGCGGCCGAGTAAGAGGGGCCATACCAAGCCCGAGACCTACCCCAGGTCGGGCCAAAACTTTTACTTCCCAGAAATATTCAAATAGGTAACAAAGAAGCATGCACGAGCACACACAAAAACCACAAGGATCCATATTTAGGACTGGTACCAATTTCAAAGACAAAACTGGACAAAATACCCAAGGAAAAAAATGTAACAAGAACAAGACAGAGAAGCAAAGACTTTTAAATAACTCCTAAACATCCGATGTCATGCCTGGCCTTAAACTATCAGAGTGAAGGAAAGACCATAGGGCCCTGAACTCAGGAGGTGCCTCCCCTACGGAGATTTCCATTCTCTGGTAGCTGGCAGGTGGAGGCCATCCTAACCTACCTACAAAACACTCTCAAACAAAACCAGACATTGACTCATAACAAGAAAATTGGACTCAATAAGATACCCTTAACACAAAAACATGAACTCCGATGAAAGTTCTCACCAAACAGCTTATTCAGATTTAGACATGTCTTGCTGTTGGGACTCTAAGGCATGCCCTGTTATTGACAAGAAACCCAGAAGGGGGGTCAAGGTGTCCCTTGACCACCCAGGCCTTAGAGAGCTTGCTGCATACAGATTTTTTCCTCTCTGTTTTAGGCCCACAGTGCACTTTCTAAAACAAAAACAAAAACAAAAAAAAAAAAAAAACATACAAACCATACAGACATACAGGGGGTCGGCCGATTTCTAATTTCTACTTACCTCCGGAGGCCTTGCCTTTTCATCTGGGCATCTTTCTGAAAAACAGTTGCTTATCCAATGTGTGAAGGAAAATAGAAAGAAAAAAAAACGAGCAGTTCTTTATCTCAATAGCATACAAATTATTAGGAATTAATGAAAGACTTGGGAGCCCTGGTTGGGCTGCATAAACTTGTATTTTCCTGACCCTTTTGATAACAAAAATGTGGAATTTTGAAGCTGTTTCTATACTAAATTTAATAGCTCCAATTGTTTTTTCTGCCAATAAGCCACTGCTCCATCCATACAGGGTCATGTGATTTCCAAGGTAACGGTGGCCCCTAGAATTGGGGGGGAGGCAGTTTTATGCCAATTTTCTCATAAATAATGCAGTCATCATAGAATACCACAACATCCATATCTTGTCTCTCCCTAGAAATTATTGGGCAGGTCCTCTTTAAGAACAGTGGCTGAATGGTGAGAGGCTCTCTCTGGGCCTGCTGTTTGCTAAGAAGCTGCTAGGCCTGGAACTGGGACCTGCTACTAGGAGACAGGAACTTAAGGCCTGGGAGGAGATGTGAATTTCAGGCAAGGCATTGTTGTTTCTCCTGGCCTCAGCTTCATCATAATAGGCTGCTTTCCACTGTAAAAACTTTCTCCTCAAAAGTATTGCCCATAAGATCGTCTTCCAATGTTGGGGAGTATTCAAGGTCATAGGCATTGTTTCAAACATTTGTTCTACAAAGGAGTGGGGGGGAATTACTGAGGGACGGGCTCCCCATCCCAGGAGATTCCTGAGGGGATTGAGGGGCATAAAGGAGACTCCGTAGAGAATCCACCAGGATGAGGGGAGGTCTGCTTTCTTTTTGGAGTTTGAGATCAATCAGTGGTGGATAAATTTGCTGGCCTGTTCCTTTATCTACAGGGGCAGCAGAGCACTCTCCCAGGGGGCCCCTAGTATGCTCCCCTTTCTGACCCTGTCAGGCTACCCTCTCCCAGGTGGACTCATCCCATCCTGCAGAAATGCATGGGCAGGGGGACAAAAGAGTTTCATAAAATTGCTCAAGCTTTTTCCCTACCTTTAGCCAGGTTTCTAAATTTAGGGTTCCTTCCTCTGGAAACCACGGGCATGCTTCCTCGATAAACTATAAGAAGCCTTCAAGATGCCCCTGCCCTTCCTGTGCTCCGCAGGCTTAGAGTGTGCCTCTAAGGGCCTGCACATTGAGCCTGTGGCTGTCTTGTCCTGTAATTTTTTACTCCTGGCTATACACTCTCCTGCTCTCTCACTGTCTTAAGATTCTCTCTCTTAAGTCTCTTATGATGTGTCACTCACCACAGCGGGGTCCTCTACCATTGTCCCAGATTTTCAGGGTCCCTGTTCGAGCATCACTTGCTGGGGCCAGCCAGAAGTGAACCAGGAAGGGACTAGGAAAAAGCAGAAAAGAGACAAACAGATTGGGTTCTGGAGGACTACAGCCCAAGTCAGCAATCAAAGAAGGCTGTGAACTTAAGATTGTAGCACTGTTTATTTCCAAACCAAGTCTTTTTTTTTCCAATCCTGGGCTTGAGCTCAGGGCCTGAGCACTGTCCTTGGACTCTCTCAAGGCTAGAGCTCTACTACTTGAGCCTCAGCACCATTTACGGCTTTTTTTTTCTATGTATGTGGTACCGAGGATTCGAACCCGGGTCTTCATGCATGCTAGGCAAGCACTCTACCACTAGGCCAAACTCCTGGCCCCCCAAATCAAGTCTTATATACTCTCTTGAAACCAGGGAACTGCCAGGGGTCACACTGGTATGGTAATTCTCAGATCAGTTAAGCAGGACAAGGCCATAAAGCAATAAAAAAAAATCGATAAGGTCAGGGAGCTCACAATACAAACAGTGTAGCTCAAAAGTTCCTAGGCATGGCACCATACATGACAGCTCATATCTTTGTGTGGTTATCTTGCTGAGTTATGCAGATTCATAGGTCAGTCTGACTCCACACTCTGGCTCTCAACAGGGATGGCCAGGCTTGTCCTCTGATTGGCAGGATGCTGAGAGCATGGGCAGTGTGGGAGGGGCCTGCCTGTAATTGGCAGGCTAATGGGGGGGTGTCATGCTTTCCCTTGGACTGCCCCCTGGGAGCTGGTACATGGGACATAGGAGACTGGCATTCTCCCTGTGAGTCAGAGTATTCTCACCAACAACACCAGGGATCCAACCAGCAGCTTGTTCCTGCTTCCTCCCTCCCACCTGGCCCCCACAGGACATTCCCAGCTGGTCAGCCCCAAGCTGTCTCCTTCCTTCTTGCATTTGTAGTGAAACTTCAAAGGTTTCTTTTTTTGATAAGGTGTCTGCCTCTGTACTTTCTAGCTTATTTCATCCTAACGATGCACTTCTCAGAACCCCCATCCCAACCCCTACCCTGACCCCTCTTCCCTTTCAATGGCCCCATTACCCCCCATTACTGGTCTGCAACAAGTCTTCGGGATGTGACCATAGATGTTCATTTACAGATAGGAAAGCTGAGGCCTACAAGGCTGAAGTGATTTGCCTTTGGTCCCTCCATGATCCATTGATGTCTTTGCAAAGGCCCGTTTATTGCTTTTTTCTTTATCTTTTTCAAGCCGGTACTGAGGCTTGAACTTGGACCCAGGATCGATTCCTTGGTATCACATACATAGAAAAAAAGCCAGAAGAGTTGCTGAAGCTCAAGTGGTAGAGCTCTAGCCTTGAGAAAGTCCAAGGACACTGCTCAGGCCCTGAGCTCAAGCCCAGACAAGCCAAAAAAAAAAAAAACAAAAACAAAAAACAAAACCAAACAGGTGGATGTTTGTCACTTTGATGTGGGAAGTGGTATGAGAAAAGTTGTGTAAATCAAGCTAGAGGGCTTAAATTTGCCTTAACATTTTTTTACCTTTGCAAAATATATGAAGTTTTAAAGATCTCATTTCAGAACTCTTCTTTCCCCAGATAATAGATGCTACTCAGAAAGGAAATTGTTCTCATTTCATGAATCACAGCTGTGAACCAAACTGTGAAACCCAAAAAGTAAGTTGTGGTAGATTTAGAGTTTAAATTAGGCATTGTATTAAAGGTCCTAATGAATTTAATTTCTGTTATATTTTCCTATTTACTGTGTTTCGTTTTAAAATAAGATTTATAGAATATAGTAAGTCTCCCATATACCACCTTTTACCTACATTTTCCCAATGGTAACATCATTTGGAATCTTAACATAGTGATTGTATCTGGGGAATACTATTGATTAATCTTAATTTTTTCTGGTTCAACCCTGGGTTTCACATCACACCTGATTGTTATTTGTCTAGACTTATATCATTATTTCAGAGATGCCAAAATGCAAGACTAAATTTTTTTTAGATTTTTTTATTGTAATTAGTAAAAGGGTTACATGATATTTGCCAGATAGAAGGTGCATTAATTCACATACATTGATACCCTTTCACATGTCTTGGTACCCATTACTCTCCCCCCCACACCCCCACCCGTCTTGGTTTTCCCCCCTTCCCTATCAAATTTCAAATAACCAAATACAAATAAATTCAATATATCAGAAAACAAAGTGAGATACTATAACAATATGAGATAACCAAGGGACAGCAAAGGAGATGAGAGACAACATAGTACATTAAGGACAACAATCATTTGTTATATGGCTTTTGTTTCAATATCCTGGAGGTCCTTTCAATTAGCTTCATACTATATGGCCTTATGTATCAAGATTTTGCTCTATTGCAGATCTCTGCCAGTAGAGCCCAAGGTTTCTACTGATTATGATGAGTGAGGGAAACCATTGAGCCTAAGTTCCTTTGAGTCTGGCTTACTTCACTTAATATGATTTTTTCTAAGTCTTTCCATTTCCTAACAAATGGGGCGATGTCATTCTTTCTGACAGCAGCATAGAATTCCATTGTGTACAAATACCACAACTTGTTCATCCACTCATCAACTGAGGGACATCTAGGTTGGTTCCATATCTTTGCTATGGTGAATAGTGCTGCAATGAACATTGTTGTGGATTTAGTATGCCCTTGTTTTTGGATGGTTGGGTAAATGCCAAGTAGTGGAATTGCTGGGTCATAGGGGAGTTCTATGTTTAGCCTTTTGAGGCACTGCCACACTGCTTTCCATAGTGGTTGAACGAGTTTGCATTCCCACCAACAGTGTAGTAGTGATCCCTCCTGGCCACATCCCCTCCAGCATCTGTTATTATTCATTTTCCTGATCCTGGCCATTCTAACTGGAGTGAGGTGGAATCTTAGAGTTGTTTTGATTTGCATTTCTTTTATGACCAGAGATGTTGAGCATTTCTTCATGTGTCTATAGGTCATTTTTGTTTCTTCTTCAGAGAAGACTCTCTTTAAGTCTTTGGCCCATTTTTTAATGGGATGGTTGTTACTTTGGAGATTAGTTTTGGAGTGATTCAATTTTTTGAGTTGTTGATATATTTTAGATATGAGGCCTTTGTCCGTTGTTTGGTTGATGAAGATCTTCTCCCACTCTGCAGGCTTCCTAATTAATTTACTAGCTATGTCCTTTGCCATACAAAAGCTCTGCAGTTTAATGCAGTCTCACTTATCCAGCCTTTCTCTGATTTGTTGTGATTCTTGGTCCTTATTAAGAAAGTTTCGACCTGTGCCAAGGAGGCCTAGTGTATCTCCTATTCCTTCCTGTAGAGTTTTCAGTCTGTCAGCTTTTACCTCCAGGTCTTTGATCCATTTGGAGTTAATTCTAGTGCAAGGTGACAAAGAAGGATCCAACTTTAGTTTTCTGCAGGTGCTTAACCAGTTCTGCCAGCACAACTTGTTGAAGAGGCTCTCTTTCTTCCATTCTATTTTTTTGGCTCCCTTGTCAAAGATTAGGTGGCCATTGGTCTGTGGTTTAGTGTCTGGGTCCTCAGTTCTATTCCATTGGTCTTCAGGCCTGTTCTTGTGCCAGTACCAAGCTGTTTTGAGAATTATAGCTCTGTAATAGAGTCTAAAGTTTGGAATTGAAATTCCTCCAGCGCTGTTCTTTCTGCTAAGAAGTGTTTTTGCTATACAGGGTCTTTCATTATTCCATATGAAATTTTGAATTGCCTCTTCTATTTCTTTAAAGAATGCCATTGGGATACTGATGGGTATAGCACTGAATTTGTAGATAGCCCTTGGCAAGATTGTCATTTTCACAATGTTGATTCTTCCAGTCCAGGAGCATGGGAGGTTTTTCTATTTCCTTAGTTCTGCTTTAATTTCCTTTTTTAGGGTTTTAAAGTTTTCATCAAAAAGGTCCTTTACATTACAAGGATACCACTCTACCCCTGGGTCTGGGTGTTGCCCCTGAGCTCTTCTGCTCAAGACTACTGCTCTACCCCTTGAGCCACCCCTTGAGCCATAGCACCACTACTGGTTTTCTAATGGTTAATTGGAGATGAGTCTGAAGTTCTTTAGTGCTGGTGCCCGGGCTGGGGCTGACTTTGAACTGCAATCCTTGGATCTTAGCCTCAGAGGCTAGGATGACAGCCATGAGCAACTGATGACTGGCCTTTAGCCACATTTTTAAGAATGAGACTCCCTTGTATCTTATTTGTTTAAGTATATTTGATTTTTTTGTGTGCACTGTCCTTGGACTTTCTTGGGGCTAGAGCTCTACCAGTTGAGCTACAGCACCACTTAGGGCTTTTTTATATATATGGTAGCGAGGAATGGAACCCGGGCCTTTGTGCATGCCAGGCAAGCACTCTACCTCTAGGCCAGACTCCCGGCCCCAATTTGAATTTTTTTGTCAACATCATTTACATCCTCGGGAATAGAGCAGTGTAGTGCTTGACTAGTGTATGTGTTCTAGAACTGCAAGATGTATTTCCTGGACATCTGCTTCAATTTCATTTCTTGCATATATATATTTCTCTCTTTTACTATGCTAACAACCATGTGACTTCTGCTTCATAAAATTGAACTATTCCTTACCTCAGATAACAGATGCCACTCATAAAATCTATTTCAGCTGGGCACTGGGTGGTGATGGTTCACACCTAAAATCCTAGATACTTAGGAGGCTGAGATCTGAGGCCAGGCAGAAAGGGCCCCATGAGACTTTTCATTTCCAATTAACCACTCAAAAACTGTGGGGAACATCACATTAGGAAACTGGGCCAACCTGCCTGTCACCTCGTTGGGAGGTTTTGACTATGGTTTGTGATGTAAAATAAGGCTACCTTGAACCCACGGATTGGCCCCGCCGCCCTTTCTGACTGCACCTAACCTCCTCCTGTCCTTCCCACCTTTCCGCTGATAGACTCCTGCATCTTACTTTAGCCCCTGTACTTTCCCAATAAACAAGTTCTGCTGTGACAGTCTCCCTGGAGCATCTGTGTCTTTCCTCTGGAGAGGGAGGGCTGGGTGAAAGCGGCCAGTCAGCCCTAACCTTTCTCAGCCTCGTCTTAGTCGGGGCATGTTCTCCTTGTACCTCTTGCGGGTCAAGAGGCAAGAAGCGCTAAAAACCCCGACAAAAAACTGGAAGTGGTGCTGTGGCTCAAGTGGAAGAGCATTAGCCTTGAGTACAAAGAGGCGCAGGGACAGCACCCAGGACCTGAGTTCAAGCCCCACAACTGACAAAGAAAAGAAAATGGCTTTCATTAATGTTTCATATGCTACAGCACCAATTTTAGAAGTTTGTTTTCTTTTTTTGCCAGTCTCAGCGCTTGAACTCAGTGCCTGAGCATTTTCCCTGAGCTTCTTTTGCTAAAGGCTAGCCCTCCACCACATCTTTGGTAAATATGGTACTGAAGGATGGTACCCAGAGTTTCTGCATACATACTAGGCAAGCATTCTACCACTATGCCACATTCCCAACTTCTGAGTGCGGGTTTTTTGTTTGCTTCCCCCGCCCCCTCCAGGGCTTGAACTCAATCTGCATGCTGTCCCTGAGCCTCTTTTGTGTATAAGGCTAGCACTTTACCACTTGAGCCATGGCTCCACTTCCAGAATTTTATTTTTCCATTCCTGGAGCCTGAACTCAAGGCCTGAGCACTGTCCTTGAGCTTTCTCAAGGCTAGAGCTCTACCACTTGAGCCACAGCCCCACTTAGGGGTTTTTGTATGTATGTGGTACCAAGGAATCAAACCTGGGTCTTTGTGCATGCTAGGCAAGCATTCTACCACTAGACCAAACTCCCGGCCCATTTCCAGAACTCTTACTTTATTTTGTGAGTCATGGGGCTTGAACTTAGCTTGGGTGCTGTCCTTCTGAATAGTAGTGATTGGTTTTAAATGTTGAAAGTATATATTTCTTCTCCTTCATGAACCTTTTTACCCTTTTCTATGCTTGAGCATTAGAAATAATGAAAGCTGTATTATAGTAGTGTGCAGTAAATGTGCAGGTGTGAATGTTACAATACTCACATTAAAAAAAAAAATTCAGGCAAGGAACTGGTGGCTCATGCCTATAATCCTAACTCTTCAGGGGCAGAAATCTAGGGATTGAAGTTTGAGGTCAACCAAAAAAAGTCCTAGAGGGGCTAGGAGTGTGGCCTAGTGATACGCACAAAGCCCTGGGTTCGGTTCCCATACATGCAGAAAAAGCGGGAAGTGGTGTTGTGGCTCCAGTGGTAGAGCACTAGCCTGGGGACAGTGCCCGGGGCCTCAGTTCAAGCCCCAGTCCTCCATTCCCAAAAGAAAATGTTAAAAACATCCTCAACACTTCATCTCAAACCATGGCTACTGGTACAGCTCAAGTGGTAGTAGGCTATACGAGCAAAATGAGGAACAGAATTTAAATCCTAGTACTACCTTTAAAAAGGTAAATATTGTTCAAAAAGTGTGTCTTTTGTGTTTTGTTTGTACACTTTTGCAATTTTGGCATTCTTGCTGTTTCCTGTAAAATAGCAGTTTTCTGTAAGCAGATATTTTATTTCCCAGTATATCCTTACATATAATGGTATCTATTTTTAAAAGTTAGTGATTGAATTAAAGCAGTATTAGAACTCAGTTTTGTCTCATTTTTTCAGAGAACTAAAAAGAAAATTTATCTTTTAACCCACTGAGTATTTGCACGATTCTAAATGTTACACTTCAGGAAAACAGTAGAATTTTAAAGTTCTTGATCTTTTCTACTCTTCTCTCTTAAAATTGGAAATAAAGAAGTTATATTTAGGATAATGCAAGAAAAAAATTGAAATTTTCTTTTTGTCTGTGCATTTAGTCTATTCATAAGCTTATGATATTGGAAATGAAAAGCTACTCAGGGGGCTGAGATCTGAGGATCATGATTGAGTCAGCTCAAGTCCATGAGATACTTGTCTCCACTTAACTGTTAGGAAACTGGAAATGAATCCATGACTCAAAGTGACAGAACTTTGAGCAAAGAGTTCAGGGATTGCACTCAGGTCCTGAGTTTAAGACCTATGACTGAGACAATTGTAAAAAGGAGGCTTATATACATTTTCCTTTAGAAGAAAAATGGCTATTGATTATCTTCCATGTCAGAAGCAACATTTCATATTTTCTTATTCTTGCATTTTACCATGAGGGTATAATATACATTTTCCCCTCCCTGGACTAATAACATAGTTTCTTACTGTGCATTTCATCTTTCAAGTTACTCATGAGGCTGAGCCATCTTTTCAGGTTGCTTCCTTCTTAAATTAGTAGGTTTTTGTATATTTTAAATAACCAGATGTTTTTCTTTGCTCTGGTAAGTAGATGGAGAGCTAGAAGCACTGATGGAAAATGGAGAGGGTCTCTCTGACAAAAACCAGGTGCTCAGTTTATCCCGGCTAATGGTTAGAATTGAAACCTTGGAGCAGAAACTTACCTGTCTACTCATACTGATGTTTTGTATTTTTAATTTGAGGTCAGACAGTCTAAATGATGAATTAATCTTTTTTAATGTATAGATGATTTCTGCAGGACTTAGAAACTTTGTATCTCTAAAAATGTAACAGAAGAGTTCAGCGTTACTAATGGTAAACTTGGTTTGCTTTCTGTAGTTAAAAGAATGTAGTCAATAGTTTTTTTTGTTTTTAGTGTAATGATTCATCCCCCCGGTATAGGTTCACCTCCCACACCAGTAACAAACATGGCAAACTATGTTACTACACAATATTAAGGTATTAAAAATAATTTTATTCTATGAAATATTTCATAAGAATAGATATTAGCAGTTTTTAATATTTGAGGGCCGGTGGGTATACCATAGTAGTAGTTTTGTTTTTGGGATTATAGAAAAGAGAAAAAAAAAGTCTTACAGAAAAGGAAAAACCTAGGCCCGGAGTTTGACCTGGTGGTAGAGTGCTTGCTTGCCTAGCATGCACAAAGACTCTTATCTCTAATTAACCACCAGAAAACTGGTGGAAGTGGTACGGTAGCTCAAGGGGTAAGGTGGTAGCCTTGGGCTGAAAAGCTCAGGGACAATGCCCAGGCCCAGAGATCAATTCCCACAACTGACAAAAAGAAAGGACTGGTACAAGTTTGTACTTAGTCATTCAGTATTGAAATTCAGAGTAAAGATCTTGTAGTATTTTTTTAAATATAATTTGCTGCTTTGTTAAAGTCCAGGTTTACTGTAAGAAAATAAGCAGAAAAGACTGTAGGGAGTGCAAATTGAATAGGGAAAATAGTGAGGAACAGAAGACACTGTACAAAAGGAAACGGACTCCTCGCCTGATTCCTATAATCCCTCTCTACATCACCTTTATAAGAACAAATGAAGTTTAAAAAAAGGATGTAATCCGGGCATGGTGGCTCATGCCTATAATCCTAGCTACTCAGGAGGCTGTGATCTGAGGATTGCTGTGGAAAGCCAGACTGGGCCCTAAAGTCCAAGACAGACTCTTATCTCCAATTAACTACTAGAAAACAGGAAGTGGCTCAAAGGGTAGGGCATTAGCCTTGAGCTGAAAAGCTCAGGGACAGTGTCCAGGCCCAGAGTACAAGCCCCAGGGAGGTCAAAAAAAAAGAAGATGTAATCTATTTAGACCACTTATCCATATGATTCTAATTGAGTTAATAAAGTTTTCTTGATGTTGGGGTTTTTGGGGGGGTGGGCAGAGAGGAGCTGTATGGTCCTTGTAAGCCTTAACATTTTGTGTGGTTTTTATCTCCCCAATACTGTATATCTCGCCTCTCTTCTCCCTATAAAAGAACACACACTCACAGTCCTGCCTGAAGTCCTTTTTGGAATGCCACGGACTATCTTTGTTGTGGATCTGGATGGCTGAACTTGGTGATGGCCAGGAAAGTATCCAGAAGCTTCAGGAAGAGGTGAGTTCACAGTTATCACACTTATTTCTTACAGTTACTCTATTGATTGCTTAGGTGGAGGGGATATGTGGTTATGAGTGATGATTAATCCATTGGCATCAGGTAATCAGATTTATTACTCTGTCATCATGTCATACATATACCTTTTTAGCACTGAATTTTCACTTTTTGGTTTTTGCCCCTATCTTGTTACACCTGGGAAGTATAAGAAGAAGATAGAATAGCATAGTTCAGTAAATGATTCAGTTAGTTCTGAAGATCAGAGTGGGGAAACAAAGAAAACATGATTTGTACATCACAATTTATTTCCAGCATTGTTGTATTGCTTATATCTTCCCATGAAATTTTATGCATATATACACATGTATATATTTATGTATTCATTTTTGTCGGTTATGGGGCTTGAACTCAGGGCCTGGGCCCTGTCCCTGAGCCTCTTTGTGCTTAAGGTCAGTGCACTACCACTTGAGCCGCAGCACCACTTCCACTTTGGAGTGGCTAATTGGAGATAAGTCTCATGTGGCCTTTACCATCTAGGCTAGCTTTGGACCTTGATCCTCGGATCGCAGCCTCCCGAGTAGCTGGCTGGGATGATGGGAGTGAGCCATCAGTGACAGGCGAAATAGTATATTTTCTAATGTGACAGATAGCTTTTGAAAACCATGATTTCTTGTATCTAAAAGGCATTTATTTAATAATACACTCTTTAAGAACTGGAGAGGGCAAAGAAGGGATTATTTATGCCTCTCTTCTACCAGACTTTGTATTAAGTTAAGGAAACCTTGGGGGTTCTATGGAACTGCATTTGGATATATTTTATAAGAAATTCTTAGGTTCTGGTGTGAAGAGTTACCTGTGGGTGAAGGAAGGTTCTCTCTGTTAGCATGTTATTTATCAAAAGCTAAGAAGGTAATATTTGCATGTTTTATTTGTGAGAGATCATTTAATTGTGGATGGATGCATTGTTCCCATGTCTTTATTATAGTCTATTGGTGAATTTCATGGGAGAGAGAGTGGTGTTGTCAGGATGAGGTTCAGCAGCGTGTGTGTGTGTGTGTGTGTGTGTGTGTGTGTGTGTAGTTAAAAAGATTTTCACCAGTTATGGTGCTTGAACTCAGAGCTTAGGTGTTGGCCCTGAGCTTCTTAGTGCTCAAGGCCAATGTTTCCTTGGGGATGGGAGTTTGGCCCAGTGGTCAAGTGCTTGCCTAGCATGCATGAAGACCCGGGTTCGAGTCCTTGGTACCACATACATAGAAAAAAGTCGAAAGTGGTGCTGTGGCTCTAGTGATAGAGTTCTAGCCTTGAGAAAGTCCAAGCATAGTGCTTCAGCCCTGAGTTTAAGCCCTAGGACTGTCAAAAAAAGAGAGAGATAGAGAGAGAGAGAAGTAAGAGAAGTGCTTCCTTAGGGTTTATAAAATAGTAGGCTGGGCCTAGAGTACAACCTAGTGGTAGAGTGCTCACCTAGCATGCATGAAGACCCAGGTTCGATTCCTAAGTGGCACAAACATAGAAAAAAGCCAGAAGTAGTGCTGTGGCTTGAGTGGCAAAGTGGGTCATGGGGCTTGAACTCAGCCTGCTGGCTGTGCCTGAGCTCTTCACCTCAAGGCTACTGTTCTACCCCTGGGCCTGGGCGTTGTCCCTGAGTTCTTCAGCTCAAGGCAACCAACCTACACTTGAGCCAAGGCCCATTTCCCATTTTCTACATGTTAATTGGAGATAAGAGTCTCAGATGCTTTTGTGCCCAGGCTGACTTTGAACCTTGATCCTTAAATCTCAGCCTCCTGAGTAGCTAGGATTACAGGTATGAGCCACCACACCCAGCTAGGAAATACATTATTAAAATTAAATTCAAATTAAATGAATTAGAGTTCAAGAAAATGATAGAAAGAATCAGCAAACAAAGAGTTGGTTCTTTGAAAAAATTAACAAATTTGACATATCTTCAGCAAATCTTACCAAAAAAAGAAACAAACACACCCAAATAAACAAAATCAGGGACAGGAATGGAATTATCACAATAGAAATTAGTTAGATCCAGACAAATTTGAAAATCCACACGAGATGGATGAATTTTTTTTTGTGGGTTCAGGGGCTTGGCAGTGTCTCTGAGCTCTTCAGCTCTTGGATACTGTCCTATCCCTGGGCTTGGGCATCATCTCTTAGCTCTTCAGCTCAAGGCTACTGCTCTACCCCTTGAGCCTCAGCCCCACTTGCCATTTTTCCAATGGTTAATTGGAGATAAGAGTCACATATTCGTTAGTGCCTGGGCTGGCTTTGAACTGTGATCTCAACCTCCTGCATAGCTAGGATTACAGGTGTGAGCTTCTGCAATCAGTAGATGGATGAATTTTTAACAAATATTGACACACTCAAACTAAACCTAAACAGACCCATTTCTCTCTTTAATCCACCTTTTAATGGGGGTAGTTGTTTCTATGAGGATTTATTTTAGGGAAATTTAATTTCTTGAGCTATAGGCATGTATTAGTTATCAGGTCCTTGTTTGTTGTATGGTCAGTAAAGATTTTCTCTAAATCTTTGGGTTTTCCATTAATCTTGTTAGCTATATCCTTTGCCACTGCAGTTTAATGCAGTCTCACTTGTCACACCTTTCTTTGATTTGCTATTTCTATGCTTTTACTCAGAAAATTTCAACCTGTGCCAAGGAGCCCTAGTTATCTTCTATTCCTTGGTGTAAACATTTTATCTGCTTTTGCCTCAATGTTTTTGATCCATTTGGAGTTGATTCTGGTGTAGCATGACATCAACTTTAGTTTTCTATAGTTGTTTAATCAACCCTGCCAGCACCATTTGTTGAAGTGTCTCTATTAGGTCCATATATTTTTTTGGCTCCCTTATTGAAAGTTAGATGACCATAGGTCTGCAAATTAATTTTTGGGTCTTCAATTCTATTCCATTTGTCCCAGGCATGTTCCTGTGTCAGTACCAAGATTTTTTTTAATAGCTTGAAATAGCCTTTTTCAAGATTGCATTATCACAATGTTAACCCTCCCAATTCAGGAGCATGGCGGGGGGGGTTCCACTTTCTTAGTTCTGTTTTAATTTCCTTCTTCAAGTTTTTAGACTTTTCATCATAGAGTTCATTCGTTTCCTTGGTTGAATTTATTCCTAAGTATTATATTTTTATTTTTGTTTTATTTTTTATTTTTGCCAGTGCTGGGCTTGGGCTCAGGGCCTGAGCACTGTCCTTGGACTTTCTCAAAGCTATCACTCTACTACTTGAGCCTCAGCACCACTTCTGGCTTTTTTTCTGTGTATGTGGTACCGAGGAACCGAACCTGGGTCTTTGTACATGCTAGGCAAGCAGTCTACCACTAGGCCAAACTCCCGGCCCCTTATTTTTTTTTTTTTGAGGTTATTGTAAAAGGAGTTCCTTTCTGATTTCAGTTTTCCTCTTTTCATTGTTGGCATACAGGAAAGCTCAAGAAGAGTGCCCAATCCCTAAGTTGAAGCCCCAGGACTCTCAAAAAAAAAAAATGAAGTATACAAATAAGCTCTTAATGATAATGTGGAAAGCCTCAGAAGACTATGTCATCAGTTCTATTAGCTGAAAGAAATTAGAGCTGGGCATCATTGGCTCCTGTAATCCTACATATTTGGGAGGCTCAGATGAGAAGATCACAGTTCAAAGCCAGCCAGGCAGGAAAGTTCCTAAGACTATTATCTCCAATGAACCATCAAAAAGATAGAAGTAGAGCTTAAGTGGTAGAGTGACATTTTTGAATGATAAAGCTAGCACCCAGATCCTGAATTCAAGCCCTAGTAGGAACACCAAAGAAAGAAAGAAAGAAAGAAAGAATGAAAGAAAGAAAGAAAGAAAGAAAGATAGAAAGAAAGAAAGAAAGGAAAAGGAGGAGAAAGAGGAGGAAGGGAAGGAAGGACAGAGGGAGGGAGGAAGTAAGAGGTGGAAAGGAAAAAAGAAAGACCAAACTTTGGCATTGGTAATCTTTCTCTGAATGTGAGGTTTTCTCCCCCCACCTCTCTCTCTCTCTCTCTCTCTCTCTCTCTCTCTCTCTCTCTCTCTCTCTCTCTCTCTCTCTCTCTCTCTCTCTCTCTCTCTCTCTCTCTGTCTTCTTTCTTTTTTCTCTCTTCCTTTCCTCACTTCCTCCCTCCCTCTTTTCTTCCTTTATTCCCTCCTTCCTTCCTTTATTCTTTCCTTTTTCCTTCCTTTCTTCCTTCTTTCCTCTCTTTGACCACCCCTGACACTTCAACTCAAGCTCTGAACAATTCACTGATTCACTGATATTTTTCACTCCAAGTTAGTGTTCCACCACTTGAGCCACAGATCCATTTCTGGCTTTCTAGTTGTTAATTGGAGATAAGACTCTCACAAACTTTCTTGCTTGGGCTATTTTTGAATGACAACTCTCAGATATCAACCTCCTGGGTACCTAGCATTACAGGTATTAGAGACCAGTTCCTAGTGAAATGTTACCATTTTCAATGATTTACTCTATATTTTAAACTTTCTCCTACATGCAGAATAGAAATAATGCTTGTCATGGCAGTTCTGAAACACAGGAGCCAAGGGTCTTAAGATATAGAAAATTTTAATACTTTATAGAACTTTGTGAATAATTTGGCTTGTCCTAATTAGAACAGATTGTACCTTAAACCACTTATTCTAGGATTCATGGTGAGTATTCAGCATAAGGAAAGAGATTCTAAGGAAAGTTTTGAAACTGTCTTAAAAGTAGGCTGAAAATGTGACAGAATTATCCATTCTTTGAAAGAGATTTTTTTTTTGGCCAGTCCTGGGCATGAGCTCAGGGCCTGAGCACTGTCTCTGGATTTTCTCAAGGCTAGGGCTCTACTACTTGAGCCACAGCACCACTTCTGGCTTTTTTCTATGAATATGGTACCAAGGAATCAAACTTGGGTCTTCGTACATGCTAGGCAAGCATGCTACAAGGCCCCTGAACGAGCTTTTTAAATGATGCATCTTCCTGAGACTGTGAGCAGATTTTGTCTCCAACTAGTTCATCTAGTTAGAGTCTAGACGTAGCTGTCCAAGAAATCCGCAAAAGCAATTGTGAAATCATCTTAGAAATAAAGCTGCAAATGTGTCAAAATTTCTACTGTCTATGAAAACATTATACATTTTTTGTTTCAGTTAGAATGAGTAAGTTCTTTGTTCAATAATTTATTCTGTGTTGTTCATTATGTCCTATATCCACTTTGTCATGGACATTTGTGAGAATAATTCTGAAATGCAACTAACCTGAGGGCTGAGAATGTGACACCAGCTTATATTCCTTGAAATGATTTTTTGAATGTTGTATCTATATTTGTTTATTTTATATTGGCCATTTTACCCTATATTCAGTATGACAAAAAAAGCTGAAGCACCCAAAGTGTGACCTCGTGGTAGAGTGCTTATATGCACAAAGCCCTGAGTTCAATTCCTCGGTACCACATACACAGAAAAAGCTGGAAGTGGTGCTGTGGCTCAGGTAAGTAGAGCCTTGACCAAGGACAGTAGCCAACCCTGAATTCAAGCCCCTAGGCTGGCAAAAATAACACTGATATCAGACCATAACTAAGTAGTAAGTCTCTTAATTACAAGACTAACAATGTGGTTCAAGTTTCCAATCATTCATTCATTTATTCAGTGCTAGCGGGGCTGGGATTCAGGGTCTGGGCACTGTCCCTTAGCTTTTTTATTCAAAGATGGTACTCTACCACTTTAGTTACAACTCCATTTCTGGCATTTGCTAGTTAATTGGAGAGTCTCATGGAGTGTCTTGCCTGGACTGTCTTTGAATTACATTCCTCCTCAGCCACCTGAGCAGCTAGGATTACAAACATGAACTACTGGTGCCCAATTTCAAGTTTTTATTTTTTGAAAGAACTTTGAAAAGGTATATATATATATATATATATATATATATATGTTAGTATGACTTTTATCACACTTTTTGATAATAGTTTCTGATTTCTTTATTACCTCTTGTCTTATAAAGACAATTGTGAAACACAGTGAGCTAAGAAGATAATAAATGACATACCTTCTTTTCATTGATAAACTTTGTGAATAATCTATATTTTCCTAATTGCAAGCAATGTTTTACAACTACTTGCTTTGAACAATTCACTGTAGCCCTACATGCCCTACATGCAACATAACAATAAATATTTTAAGATCAGTTCTGTAGCACAATCACTTAGAAAGTTGATAAAGTAGCAAAAGCTTCCATTCTTTAAAAGAAATATTTTTCCTAGTATTAGTAGATTCTCAGTTCGCACACATTTTCTATGTTGTGCATTTTGGGTCATTGTACAATATTGGAAAGATGTGTGTAACAGCAGCTCCTAGTAAAGATTTCAACTAACTAGTACAGATTGTCATCTATCCTCTGTTTAGTCTCAAAAAAAAGTGTGTTAAGTCAATTCCTTTTTTTTTTTGATTTGTCAAACATTTATTGAGCACTGTTTTTGGACTAGGCACGGAGCCAGGCGTTGACATAACAACCAGTGCAACCAAGTCTCTCAAGGAGCTCACAGTCTAATGGTAAACTCCTGAGTAAACTGAGGCACAGAGTGGTAAATGACTGACCCACTGAGGTAGAAAGAGCTAGGTACTTGCAAATTTGGGACAAGAACTGGACAGAGGGTAGGAGGCAATTCACAAGAAGAGGACCCTTCTGCTGGAGGAACGAGGCTGCACACACACACATTCCAAAATTTGTGGGCAAAAAGCTTCACCTTGTGCCCAACTGCACCATGATTGAAATTCACTGAATTAATCTGTTCCCTTAGGACATTTCTCTATGGCCCTAAAAGTGTCAGGACAGGCCACCGAATTACTGAGACACAGTAACTCGCAGGCAACTGGAAATCAAGAAGGATCGGATCTCAATTTTAGCACTGGTGCCACATTGAAATATTTGGATGAAATCCATGGACTTAAAGGTACCAGCACACTTCTCCAGGTGGAAGTTTGGAAATGCTCTCCTGTAACGCTTGTCCTGAGGATTCTAATAAGTTAGATAGCAAGGAAACTGGAGCACTTGTCTGCCACTTTCCATACACACATGATTTGAGCTGTACAGGGGTAAAAAGCACCACTCAGACACATTTCATCAGTGACCTATACATATACAAGTATCTACAAAGGCAGCGCATGGAGACGCATGGGCAGCACTTCACTGCACTCGTGAACCAGTGTAAGGCAATTTCCTTTGTGAGGGACCACAGCATCCTTTGGGGGAAGGGCAGAGTCCATGGGGAACTGTCCGTGCCCGGCTGGCTCATGTGTTCATGATCAAGTCATTTCAGGAGGCCAGGCATCTACTTCACTAACAATAAGCAGTGAATAATTCAAGAGCTGCTTTCCAATGCCAAAAGTGTAATTCTTCAGTTATCTAAGAAGGGCCACCCCTGCCCCCAGGGCTGCCTGCTGCCTGCTCAGGGGTGCACTTCGTGGGTGATTTATTGCTCTGAGAATCACACCGATGCATAATTCATCTGTGTAAGACGCTCCAGAGAACCATGATCCATTTTACAAATGCCATCCACTGCTCACTTCAGGCGACTCTTCCTTTACTGAGGACTTTCTTCTTTTCCAAAACCTTATAGGTGTTTGCTCTTAGAGGAAGAGGTCCCAGCTCTGTCAGAGGCCTTGCCCTTCAGGTGGGCCTGCTCCATTTCACACAGGTACACATCAATGGGCCGCTTGGTGCTGCGGATGTGCACTGTAATAGAGTCTTCTCTGGGAGCTGGCACGTCCAGCCTGGTTTCCTCGGGCACCTTCACTCCAATGACAATCTGTTCGTGGAAGGCCTGGATGCTGCGAATGTCTTGATAGGTGACATAGACCAGCCTCTCATTCTCCTTGTCGTAGGTTAACTCTAACAGCTGCTGAGCGCAGTCCTTGATTATTAACCCGTCCAGAGCATCTTCCATTGCAGACAGATCAGAGAGTTCTTCCTGCAGCTTCTTCTGTTGGGGCACTGCTCCAAAGTTGTTAAGGTCAGACCCTATCCACCGAATATGGTTCTTTGATTTTTTTTTCAACCAGATCGATTCCATCTAAGACAATGGTGATGTCGTACACTCTTCGTTTCCGCACACCCAGTTTTGTTGCAACCTTGTTTAGGTCAAGAATGCCCCCAGGAGCAGATCTGACAAGATCCGTATATTTTCGAGTTAAATAAACCAGTGAAACATCAACACTAGGTCTCTTCACTTTTAGCGCTTTTCTCACGGACATTGTCTTCTAAATTAATCTTTATTTTGGATGGCAGCAGGCTCTCCACATTGATGGAGCGGCGGCGCACCGTCTCCTGCGCCGGGTCCACCAGCAGGCTGGGCAGCCTCCGCTGACTCGTGCAGCCGCCAGCCGGCGCTCTCCCGCCGGCCCGGGCCGGCTCAGGTGCCGCTCCCGCCGGGACCCGCTGCACGACGCCGCCCCGAGACACCGCCCCACTCTACAGAAGGACGCGCCGCCGCGGCGGCCCCCGCGAGCCCGATCGCTCCCGTCGCCGGTGCCAGGGGCTGCGAGGGGAAGAGGGCGACCCGCGGCACTCAGGACGCCGGGCCCGCCATGTTCCCCGCCTGCGCCAAGTCAATTTCTTAAACACAAGACATCAAGAGATTCATAGCTTGGGAGATAACTTTCAGTGAAAGACCATTTGAATCATAAAGCTTTTGACCAAATCTTTCAACTTCTGCCTATTATCCTCATAATGTGCAAATATGTTCTACATTAAAAATTCTTATTAGATTCTGAGATAGAGTGCTTCTCAAGTGAAATAGGCCTGCATTCACTTAAAAAATGGGAATGATTGCAGATAAAGTGAACATAATCTAATTTAAAAACCAATCTCCGGAGCATATTTAAAGCGGCAATATCATCCTGAATGTTTTGTACGCATTCATTACTGGAATTAATTTTTTTAATGAAGGGGTTATTTTCTTCACTAAAATATGAGAGTAATAATGCTTTCAACCTCCAAAGTAGAATTCTTTTTAATCTCTCTCTGTTTAATGCTTAGAAGGTAAGTATGCATTTGTGCTATACAATTAAAGCAGTTCTGAAACATAAGTATTGGGATAGTTCCTAATGTAATGAAAGCTTGCACTGAAACATATTAACAGTAAAATGAGCAAGTCCATTCACACTGTAATCTCAACACTGGAGTCTGATGCAAAAATATTATTGGTTCAAGACTGGCATGAACTAGATAGTAAGATCCTTTCTAAAAAGAAAGGTAATCTTGGTAATTATGAAGCCTTCCACTAAGGGGCACCAGTGCATTAGGCTTGTGACCTGGGTACTGGGTACTTAGAAAGCTGAGGGTTGCATTTCAAATGTCTGAGGGTTGCATTTCAAAGCCAGGCTAGGCAAGAAAAATCTATGAGATTCTTCTCTCAAATTAACCAGCAAAAATCCAGAAGTGGAAATGAGACTCAAATGGCATAGTGACAGCTTTGAATTAAAAAAACTAAGGGACAGTGTACAGACCCTGAGTTCAAGTTCAGTACTGGCACACAAAATGTCTTTTTTCCTTTCTTTTAACAAATGAATAATGCTCCTAAGATCCAAATATGTACTGTTGTAAGAAAATTGATCAAGGCAAGCCTAAAACTGAGGCTGCCAGAATGCTGTTAGATTCAAAATTAGATTAACCTGGAAGAGAACACCACACAGTTCTCAGCCAGGAGTAAGAACTTTTCACTCCCAAAATGCAAGCCCTAGCACAAGATAGAGACTCATGTGGCCTAAGGAGCAAGCAGCTCTCCAGTACAGGTTTAACTAGGGAAGGTGTGGAGAAAGTGTGGCCAGATCAGGAAAGGTATGTCCAGGTGTGGCTGGGCCAGGAAAAGGTGTGGCCATGCTAAATATGGACCTGACCTCAGTGCCTGGGAACCTCCCATAGTCCAAGGGAGGTGTGACCAGCTTGATCCAGGATGTGAACTCAGAGTAGGGGGAATTAACTGCTTCCAGGTGTGCAAGTCACCTAGATAACACAGGTACTGGACAGACACTTCCTGCATGGTTAATGGGGATGGGGAAGGAGGGACACTGTACATGTGCCAGTAAGCTAGGGGAGTGGTACAAGGACCTTCTCCAGTGGACTAACATTTCAGCCTTTTAATAATTATGAAAAAGGAAGCAGAATGTCTCTGGCTACTTTTTGCTGGCATGGGTATCAGCCCTGGAGGGAAAAGGTGGAGATATGATCCCCTCTGGGAGAAGGCAGCCAGCAGCAGCTGTCCCTTGGTGCTAGATAGTCTTTGGATGAAGTCTGGAAGAAGCCTCATGAGGCAGGGGCTGGGCAATAAGAAAAATATTAGAGAGCACACAAACTACAAAAATCAGGGTTCAGGGCAGAAAATTAAACATTGGATGACTTGGCTAATAATTTGGCTAGTCTTGTGCATTCCAGACAATCCTGGAGTTGTTGGAAAATGTCCTTAGCTACTTCTCACATCTTGCAACTAGGTAGAGGCCATGGTAGACTGGTTAAGAATAAGCAGTCAAAAACTGAGGTTGAATTAGAGTGATTAAGGGACCTGTTAGAAGGCCTTGGTAGATGTCTGGAATAGAGTATATATGGGAGATCCAGAAAGCTACCAAGACTAACAGGCCTGAGTCTAAGACTCACTATAAATACAAATACCAGGTGACAAAAGCAAGAATGTAAATTCCTGTCCAGTTAGAAGGTAGACGGGTACAGATATTAGATGGGCAAGCTTATTAACATGTTTCTCTTGATCTCCTGGCTCTGGTTAATTTTGAAAGGACAGGTACAAAGTGGCTCTATTTAGGATGTGACATCATCTCCTCTTACTATTCTCCATGATTCCTCATTGTCATGACTACCTTTGTCCTGAGAGTCTAGGTGTTTGTTGCTTGGATAGTTTATCCTGGTTGGAATTCACAAGGTTTGAATTTAAGGCCTGTGCACTGTCCTTGAGCAGGTCAGCTCGAGGTTAGTACTCTACCACTTTGAGTCACAGTGGCACTTCCAGCATTTACTGGGTTAATTATAAGAGTGCTGGTTGTGGGCCGGGAGTTTGGTCTAGCGGTAGAGTGCTTGCCCAGCATTCATGAAAATCTGTGATCAATTCTTTGGTACCACATACATAGGAAAAAGCCAGAAGTAGTGTTGTGGCTCAAGTGGTAGAACTCTAGCCCAAGCCCAGTTCTGGCAGAGAGAGAGAGAGAGAGAGAGAGAGAGAGAGAGAGAGAGAGAGAGAGAGAGAGAGAGAGAGAGAGAGAGAGAGAGAGAGAGAGAGAGGGAGAGAGAGAGAGACGGAGGGAGGGAGGGAGGGAGGGAGGGAGGGAGGGAGGGAGGGAGGGAGGGAGGGAGGGAGGGAGGGAGGGAGGGAGAGCTGGTTAAGATATGGAATTTCAGAAGGATTTTTCTGCCAGGCTGGCTTTGAACTGCAATCCTCAGAACAAAGGAGTCTTTGCCACAAGACCCCTTTTTCATTTCCAATTAAAATAACAGGAGGCCAATAGAAATAACCAGCAGATCTTATCTATAACTTGTTAAGAATTGACAAGCAAAACTCAGTAGATATGATAAGAGTTTTTGCACTTTAGGATTAAGGAAGGATATTGTGTAGGCTGTTTAGCATTTTGCTTTATAAGTACTTTCTTGGCTGCCTGGGGAACCTGATTTCTGGTGACCCTAACAATGCCTAAGTTAACCAAGTTACTTTAATCAAAGTTAAGAAGGAGCTTTCCGGTCTTATACTTGTTTCACTAACATAATAACATAGCCAGCCTTTTCCAGGTCAGGCTGAGTAAGATTTACAAATCTATGTATTACAGTGTCCCAAAAGAGTCTTCATTTTTGCAAATCCAAAGCAATCTTTCACCAGGAATCAGCTGCATTTGACAGAGTCAGGCAGGAGTCCAGTCTTCTTTTACCACACTGGAGGTAGTCAGGATGGACTGGGCACAAGCATCTCCCAGCATCTCTCAGATGAATTGTCATATCTCCTGCTAAGTTGCCTGCAAATATCTACACAGATTGGTTAAAGACATTTGAAATCTCCCAGTGTTTTCCTGGTTGCCTTTTCCGAGTGCACTAGCTTTTACAGGCTGGTACCTCACTGGTTTAGGTAGTGGCTCTTGAGTAATTTACCACAGTGACAAGTTTGTTAATCAGATATTTTTCTAATAAGGCTAGGATTTTCATGGCAAACATAGAAAGCTTGAGCGTGTAACCATCTTTCACAAGTGCAGTCTCCACAATTGCACATTTTTTTGCCAGTCCTGGGATCGAGCTCATGGCGTGAGCATTGTCCTTGGACTTTCTCAAGGCTAGAGCTCTACCACTTGTTTCAGCACCACATCCAGCTTTTTTTGTCTATGTATTTGGTACCAAAGAATCGAACCTGGGTCTTTGTGCAGACTAGGCAAGCATTCTATCACCAAGCCAAACTCTTGGCTCCATCTTTTCTTTGCTTTCTTTCTTTTTTTTTTTCCAATCCTGGGCCTTGATTCAGGGCCTGAGCACTGTTCTTGGGCTTTCTCAAGGCTAGAGCTCTACCACCTGGGCCACAGCACCATTTCTGGCTTTTTCTGTATATACATGGTACCGAAGAATCAAACTGGGTCTTTGTACAAGCTAGGCAAGCACTCTATCACTAGGCCAAACTCCAGGCCTAACACAATTGCACATTTCTCTTTTTTTTTTTTTCCTGGTGGGTAAACTAGTGATTTCTTTATTTATTTAGTGTTGCTATAACAAATTATCACCAAGTTAATAAGTTAAAACTATACAAATTTCTTATTATAAGATAATTACAGCTTGTAGGTCTGAAGTGGGTCTTTTTTATCTTTGTATTACTGATTTATTTTTTTCATATATTTTTATTGTAATTAATAGAAGGGTTACATGATATTTGCCAGATAGATGGTGCATTAATTCCCATACATTGATACCCTTTCACATGTCTTGGTCCCCATTTCCCTCCCCCCCACCCTCACCCCTCATTTTGTTTTTCCCGTTCCCTATCCAATTGCAAATAACCAAATACAAATATATCTGATATATCAGGTAACAAAATGAGATACTGTAACAATATGAGATAACCAAGGGACAGCAAAAGAGACTATGCTGCTGTCAGAAAGAATGACATTGCCCCATTTGTTAGGAAATGGAAAGACTTAGAAAAGATCATATTAAGTGAAGTAAGCCAGACTCAAAGGAACTTAGGCTCAATGGTTTCTCTCATTTATCATAATCAGTAGAAACCTTGGTCTCTCTTAGCAGAGATTTGCAATAGAGCAAAACCTTGATACAAAAGGCCATATAGTAGGACGCTAAATGAAAGGATCTCTAGGATATAGAAACATAAGCCATATAATGAATGATTGTTGTTCTTAAGGTACAATTGCACATTTCTTACCACTGTTTCCAATGCCTCTTTTTGATTTTTAATCCTGCTTCGTTTCTCTTTTTTTTATTTATTTTTTTTATTATTAAGGTTGATCTATAGAGGAATTATAGTTACATTTGTGAGTATATTACTTCTCAAACATTGTTACCCCTTCTCATGTTTTTCTCCCTCTCCCTTCCCCCACCCAAGTTGTAAAGTTCATTTTCAGCGTAAGACATATACATACTATTGGCTACCTACTAGAATCTTCTGGGGTTTGTCTTAATTTTTACCTTTTTCCATTTTAGAACAAACATTTAAGATAGTTCTTACTTTCCAAATCCTTTCTCATCCAAAGGAAACCATTGTTGTTTCCTCGATTCCCTTTTCCAAGGCTTTCTTCACTAATTCTTCTCTTCCTTTATATTTCCTTATGTCCTTACTGGTTTTTAATTGCATTTTAATTTACTCAGAAATTTTGAACTCAAATGACAGTTTTTTCTCTTTTTTCTTTGTTTTTTGTTTTGTTTTGTTTTGTTTTGTTGTGGGTTGTAGAGCTTGAACTCTATCTAGGTCTGGGCTCTGTCCCTGAGCTCTTCAGCTCAAGGCTATTGCTCTACCACTTGAGCCACAGTACCACTTCCTGTTTTCTAGCGGTTAATTTGAGATAAGAGTGTCAGGGTCTTTAGTGCCTGGGCTGGCTTTGAACTGCAATCCTCAGATCTTAGCCTCCTGAGTAGCTAGGATTACAGGAGAGAGCCACTGATGCCTGGCTGACAGCTTTTCTTATATAAGGTAAATATCTCTAAGACACATTTTTATGAGTCAATGTTTCCCATTTGATTTTAAAATAGGGAAAACAGGAGCATTACATGTAGACTGTCTGGTACTACAAGTCCAAACTGAACAAACTTGAGGAATCTCAGACCATTATTTTTTTTTTACATTAAGCATCTAGTTACAAAATAGTATTAATATTTAAAGTCATTTTAGGCTACTGTATACATGTTAATTTATATTGGGACTGAATTAAATTACACAAAGGGATTAACTTTTTTTTCCTCTGACAATGTAAAGAACCCTCAATATTGGCGGGGACGTAAAATAGAAAAATCCTACATACTTAGCCAGTGGCTCACATCTGTAATCCTAGCTACTCAGGAGGCTGAGATCTAAGGATCGAAGTTCAAAGCCAGCTTGGACACTAAAGAATGTGTGAGACTCATATTTCCAAATTAATAACTAGGAAAGGAAGTGATGCTATGGCTCAAGTGGTAGAGCAATAGCCTTGAGCTGAAGAGCTCAGGGACAAAGCCCAGGCCCAGAGTTCAAGCCCCATGACCAACAAAAGGAAGAAAAGAAAAAGAGAGAGAGAGAGAGAGAGAGAGAGAGAGAGAGATGCTGTATACTCAAGAAATTTACATTTTGCTCAGTCAAATAACTCTATTGCAGTACCAGATTACCTTGAGCAAATTTTCACAGAATACACACATGTAAGCACATGTGCACACACACACAAACACTGTGCACATGTTTTGCAGTAGGCAAAAAATGAATATAGACCACAGACTCTTGAAATTCCAGCAGTTAAAATGACATTATTTTGCCCAATATTTTCGAACTATGAGGTTAGTACTAAGACAATATGCAACACCAAGCAGAATATAAGACAAAATTCAAAACCCCAAATTTTTCATAACAAACAGAATATGTTTAGACATTGAGTCTCAGTTTTCAGGGCCTGTGAAAAGAGGTAGCTTTGTCAGCAAGGCACATCAGCAGGATGGTATAACTTGGAGTTTTTTTTTATAAAGTAAGCAAGCGAGCAGACAAAAGAGGGAAAGAGGGAGAGGAGGAAAGGAAGAGGTAGAGAGGAAAAGAAGGAGGGAGATGAAGAGAGAGATGGCTGGGAGGCCATGAGTGGAAAAATGAGTGTGCAGGGATGGGCTGCCCACATGAATCAGGGGGTGGGGAGGGAGGAGGAAAGAAAGTTAGACATGATTAGCAGAGAGAGGTTATTAGTGAACCAAGAAAGCCTGAATGTAAACAATGTTTGACCATTTACTGTCACGTTATCAGAAATTACCTAAATCTCTGAGAATGATATAATCAAATGTCCCATCTTTGGGCCATTGAGATGGATTATTGAGTTGATATTGTGGCCAAGCTTCATTGCAATAGAAATTAGTCATTCTAGTTTTATGCAATCCTTTACATACAATAATCCACAGGCTGCAGGAGGCATTCCAAAGGGGTTTCCTGGCTCTGATGTGACTTGCAGCATCCCATTTAGAAGCACAGGAAGGAGTCTGGAGAGTGTGTGAGATTATTAGGCAGGAGTAGTATCTTAACTCCCCACTGCTAGTGAGAGAGCCACCTTAAAGCCAAGTGTCCTCAGGTAACTGGCCTAGGCCAGGGAGCTCTCTGGTAGGGCACCAGGTCTGGAGAGAGACAGAAATGACAGAGCGTGAGCCCACAGAGAAGTGGTAAACTAACCAGAGTGGAGAAGTGGTATGGAAGTGGATGTGGAAACTAGCAGTGGTATCCATGAAAAGTATCACAGCCGTTTGGGCCATGGAAAAGGGGCTAGTCAGGAAGGGAATTGCTCCCCAGAAAAAAGAGAAAAAGGAAAGTGGAGGGAATTCCATCTCTCCTAACTCAAAAACCCCTCCTGAGTTCACAGCACCATTATGTTAGATTTAAATTAGGTTGACCCAGAAGAGAACACCACAGGGTATTCAGTCAGGAGGAAGAACTGTAATTCCCAAACCACCAGCCCCAGAACAAGTTGGAGATTCATGTGGCCTGATGGGCTAGCAGCTCCTAGGCCCTGGCTTTAACTAGGGAAGGGGGGAGAGGTGTGGCTTGGTGGGAGAAGGTGTGGCCAGGCAGGCTGAAGATGTGGCCATGCTAGATGCAGATGTCACCTCACAGTCTGAGAACTGGGACAGTCCAGAATGTGACCTCAGAGAAGAGGAAGGTAACTGCCTCCAAGTGTGCCAGTCACCTAGATAATACAGAGGCTCGGCAGACACTTCCTGCATGGTAAAAAAAGGGGGGGTAGGTGTTTGACTACATGCCAGTTAGCACAGGGACTGCTACAGGAAAACCTTCCCTCGTGGACTAATACTAATAATATTGCACATATCTGAATTTGTAGAAAGAATATTCAAGTATACAAGGCTCAGATTCTTTTCAGCCATTTTTCATAAGCTTCAAATGTTCATTATTGCAATAAACCTTACAAAAGAACTTCTGGTACATGAATATCCAGTAGGTTCCTAAACAGCAACAAGATTGTATTCAGGAAAACATTTTAATGTACACAAAGAGGCAATTATCTTCTAAACAGAATCCAAATTGCTCAATAAGATAGAACAAGGATTGACAAATAGGATTGACTAAAATTTAAAAGTTTATGTACAAAGAGGAGATAATTGCAAGAATGAAAACACAATCCAGAGAAAGGTAAAGTTCTACGTAAAATATTCATTGAATCATCAATGTTCAGAATATGGAAAGAGCTAAAAAAATAAAACAGCGAAAGTACAAATAACCCAATTAATAAATGAGCGAATGAATTGAACAACTTAGAAGTACAAATTGCTAATATTATTTTGTAAGTTCAACATACTTAGCAACAAAGAAAATGAAAATCAAACAATACTGAGATTACCTCCTACCCCTTCAAAAAAGAAAAAAGCAAAAACAACAAAAAATAAAATAAATAAAACAACGAGATGCCTATGGCACACACCTGTAATCTTAGCTACTCAGGAGGCTGAGATCTGGGGATCACGATTCACAGTCAAACTTTCAGAAAAGTCTGTGTGACTCATTTCTAATTAAGTACCAAAACAAAGCAAAACAGTAGTAGGGCTGTGGCTCAAATGGTAGAGTGGTAGCCTTGAGCAAAAACACTCAAGGATAGTGCATTGGTCCTGAGTTCAAACCCCAGGACTAGCACCCAAAAATTAAAAAGAAAAGTCCAAAAGAAACAACAAATGGTGGTGATGATACAGAAGGTGGAGATGAGATGAAAGAATTCGTATGAACTAATGAGAATGTGAACTAGTACAGCTACTGTGAAAATTAGGATGAAAATTCATTAAAAAAACAAACTAGAATTAGATCTATCCTGTGGATGCATGAGGAATAACTGCATACCCATGTTTATCGCAAGGGTTTATTTTTTATATATAAAAAGTATGCAACCAACCTACATGCCAATCAACCAATGAATGGAAAAGAAAATAGAGTAGACATTGTAGACATTATTCATGAAGAATGAAATAATAGCTGGGCAGTGGTGGCTTGCATCTATAATCTTAGCTACTCAGAAGGCTAAGATCTGAAGGTAGCCACTTGCAGCCAACCCAGGCAGGAAAGTCCATGAGAATCTTCTCTCCAGTCTTTCACACCAGAATATCAAAAGTGGAGCCATATCTCAAATTGGTAGAGCACTAACCTTGAGAGAAAGAGCTCAGAGACAGTATCCAGTCTCTGAGTTCAAACCCCATGACCCACCCTACCCCCCAAAAAAGAATGAAGTGAGAGTAGGACTATAAGAAAATGGATAGAACTGAAATAAAATGTTGAGCAAGATAAAGCTAAAATGTTCAAGTATCAAACATTTAAATTTATTTGTACAATCTAGACTTAAATGACAGTAATAATAGCTACAGGACATGAGTATAATCACAAGTCTTAATGATTTGGAGTTAGTGGGTGTGACAGGAACAGATACTATATGTATGCTTATCAGTGAAATTTGCCATAACATTTTTATGCATCTTTACTCAATATTTTTGCTTTTTGTTTTGTAACAGTACTGGCTTCACAGAATGAATGGTAATTCCTTCCATTTGTATTCTCTGGAATAGTTTGAAGAACATCAGTGCTAATTTTTAAAGAACTAAAAAAAAGTCAGCAGTGAATCCATCCTTATCACATTACTTATTATAAATCTGTTTAAGTTGTTGATCTTCTTGGTTCAGTTTTGTGTTGTTTATGTTAGGAAATGTATGCATTTCTTCTTGATTTTCCTGTTTGCTGAGGTGAAAATTTCCAAAACTATCCCCTATGGTGTTCTAAATTTCAGCTTTGAGATATTTTGTGATATTGATATTTTCTTTTAAGGTATTTTTTTGATAATTTCTTTTCCATTTCTAATTTTATTAATTTGATTTTTTTCTTTTTTAGTGATTTCACTAATGATTTATCAATCTATTGGTTTGTCAATATTGTTTATCTTTTCAGTGAACTCTTTGCTTCATTAATTTGCTAAATTGTTGTCTTTGTTACAGTATCTTCAATTTCTTTCTACTTTTTTGTGTGTTTTTTCTTTGTGCCAATTTTGGGACTTGAACACAGGGCTTAGTCACTGTCTCTGAGCTTTTTCTCAAGGCTAGTTAGTGCTCTACTTCAGATCTATATCCACCTCTTCAGTAATTTAAGAGATAAATATCTCAGACTTGCCTTCCTAGGCTGGCATTAAAACATGGTTCTCAGATCTTAGCCTCCTGAGTAGCTAGGATTTCAGGCACTAGCACTTTCTGTTTCATTTTTATTTTCTTTTTTTTATTTTTTTATTTTTTGCCAGTCCTGGGGCTTGAATTCAGGGCCTAAGCACTGTCCTTGAGTTTTCTCAAGGCTACACCACCATTTCTGGCTTTTTCTGTGTACATGGTACCAAGGAATCAAAGTAGGGCTTCATACAAGTGAGGCAAGCATTCTACCACTAGGCCATGCTCCTGGCCCCACACTTACTAATTTTCATAATTTCTTTCTGTCTGCTATTTTTGAGATGCCTTGCTCTTGTCTCTCAAAGAGCTCAAAGTGTACCAACAGGTTGTTCATTTGAGATTACTCTCATGATGTGGTGCTAAAACCATAAACTTTCCTCTTAGCATTGCCTTTCCTGTGTTCCAACAAATTCTGATATTACTGTGTTATTTTCATTTGAATCTAAGACTTTTTATTGTAATTAGTAAAAGGGTTACATGATATTTGCCAGATAGAAGGTGCATTAATTCACATATATTGATACCCTTTCACATGTCTTGGTACCCACACCCCCCACCCGTCTTGGTTTTCCCCACTTCCCTATCAAATTTCAAATAACCAAATACAAATAAATTCAATATATCAGATAACAAAGTGAGATACTGTAACAATATGAGATAACCAAGGGACAGCAAAGGAGATGAGAGACAACATAGTACATTAAGGACAACAATCATTCGTTATATGGCTTTTGTTTCAATATCCTGGAGGTCCTTTCAATTAGCTTCATACTATATGGCCTTATATATCAAGATTTTGCTCTATTGCAGATCTCTGCTAGTAGAGCCCAAGGTTTCTACTGATTATGATGAATGAGAGAAACCATTGAGCCCATGTTCCTTTGAGTCTGGCTTACTTCACTTAATATGATTTTTTCTAAGTCTTTCCATTTCCTAACAAATAGGGCAATGTCATTCTTTCTGACAGCAGCATAGAATTCCATTGTGTACAAATACCACAACTTGTTCATCCACTCATCAACTGAGGGACATCTAGGTTGGTTCCATATCTTTGCTATGGTGAATAGTGCTGCAATGAACATTGTTGTGCTACTGGATTTAGTATGCCCTTGTTTCTGGATGGTTGGGTAAGTGCCAAGTAGTGGAATTGCTGGGTCATAGGGGAGCTCTATGTTTAGTCTTTTTAAGGCACTGCCACACTGCTTTCCATAGTGGTTGAATGAGTTTGCACTCCCACCAACAGTGTAGTAGTGATCCCTCCTGGCCACATCCCCTCCAGCATCTGTTATTATTCGTTTTCCTGATCCTGGCCATTCTAACTGGAGTGAGGTGGAATCTTAGAGTTGTTTTGATTTGCATTTCTTTTATGACCAGAGATGTTGAGCATTTCTTCATGTGTCTATAGGCCATTTTTGTTTCTTCTTCAGAGAAGACTCTCTTTAAGTCTTGAACGAGACAAGGATGCCCACTCTCTCCACTTCTCTTTAACCTAGTACTAGAATTCCTAGCCAGTGCAATAAGGCAAGATGCAAGCATAAAGGGGATCCAAGTAGGGAAAGAGGAAATAAAACTATCCCTCTTTGCAGATGACATTATTCTGTATTTAAAGAATCCTATAGACTCTACTCCCAAGCTCCTTGAGCTGATTCAAAACTTTGGAAGAGTAGCAGGCTATAAAATCAACCCTCAAAAATCAACTGCCTTCCTTTACGCCAACAGTGAGAGGAACGAGGCAATAATCAGGAAAGAAACTCCTTTCACAGTAGCCTCAAAGAAAATAAAGTACCTAGGAATTAGCTTAACTAAGAATGTAAAGGACCTTTTTGATGAAAACTTTAAAACCCTAAAAAAGGAAATTAAAGCAGAACTAAGGAAATAGGAAAACCTCCCATGCTCCTGGACTGGAAGAATCAACATTGTGAAAATGACAATCTTGCCTAGGGCTATCTGCAAATTCAACGCAATACCCCTCAATATCCCAATGGCATTCTTTAAAGAAATAGAAGAGGCAATTCAAAATTTCATATGGAATAATAAAAGACCCCGTATAGCAAAAACACTTCTTAGCAGAAAGAACAGCGCTGGAGGAATTTCAATTCCAAACTTTAGACTCTATTACAGAGCTATAATTCTCAAAACAGCTTGGTACTGGCACAAGAACAGGCCTGAAGACCAATGGAATAGAACTGAGGACTCAGATATTAAACCACAGACCTATGGCCACCTAATCTTTGACAAGGGAGCCAAAAAAATAGAATGGAAGAAAGAGAGCCTCTTCAACAAGTTGTGCTGGCAAAACTGGTTAAGCACCTGCAGAAAACTAAAGTTGGATCCTTCTTTGTCACCTTGCACTAGAATTAACTCCAAATGGATCAAAGACCTGGAGGTAAAAGCTGACACACTGAAAACTTTACAGGAAGGAATAGGAGATACACTAGGCCTCGTTGGCACAGGTCGAAACTTTCTTAATAAGGACCAAGAATCACAACAAATCAGAGAAAGGGTGGACAAGTGGGATTGCATTAAACTGCAGAGCTTTTGTATGGCAAAGGGCATAGCTAGTAAACTAATCAGGAAGCCTACAGAGTGGGAGAAGATCTTCACCAACCAAACAACGGACAAAGGCCTCATATCTAAAATATATCAACAACTCAAAAAATTGAATCACTCCAAAACTAATCTCCAAAGTGAATCTAAGACTTTTTAAATTTTTCTTTTGAACTTATTCAAAACTGTTCATTCTCTATGTGTTTGAATTGATTTTGCTATGGCTTGCATATCCTCTCTCCCTCTCTGTCTCTGTCTCTGTCTCTGTCTCTCTGTCTCTCTCTTTCTCTCTCTCTCTCCCCCTCCCTCCCTCCCTCCTTTCCTCCCTTCCTCTCTCTCTCTCTTCCCCAGTCAAAGGACTTGAACTCAAGACCTGAGCACTGTCCTTGCTCATGACTAGCACTCTACCACTTGAGTCACAGTGCCATTTCTAATTTTTTTCTGTGTAGTTCATTGGAGATAGGAGTCTCACAAACTTTCCTACCTGGGCTGGCTTTGAATCCCAATCCTCATATCTCAGCCTCCTGAGTAGCTAGGATTATAGTCATGAGCCAGCTGTACCCAACTCTTTCTTTCTTTTTTTCTTTCTTCCTTCCTTATTTCTTTCCTTCTCCTTCCTTCCTTCCTTCCTGCCTGCCTTTCTTCTTCTGTACTACTAGGATTCAGGCCTTTTTGTTAATCAGATACTCTACAACTTTAACCACTTCTTTAACCATTTATTTCTTTCATTTTCATTGTGATATTTTAGTATATAGGAGATTGTATCATTTTCTTATATGTTTTGATATGTGTGTTGTTCTGTTTTAGAAAAGAATCCATGGGAGTACTGAGAAAAATGTGTAATATATATAATATATAACAGTTAATTTTATCATTCTATTGCTCCATCTTACATACTTTTTATTATTGTAGATACCATTCCATCCCTAACTCACAGATAAGAAAATGAACCTAAGAGGCAGAACTCTCTGCCACTAGAAACTGCAGATTTTAGAACTAGAAATTCTGATTCGCTTCTTTACACCAAAGGGAGAAGCTTTTGAAGGAAATGTAGGAATGTCGTTGTTACTAGTGATGGCCGCCAGATGGCGAAGCAGTCCACAGTTTAGAAGAAGGCAGGCTTACCCAGATAAGGAAACTCAGCTGCTAAATCTGAAGATTGTATACATAAACTGCTTTAATAAATGGAAATAAATAAATATTCTAAAAAATTAAGAAAAGTGAGGAAGGGTAGGTGAGAATGTTAAAAGGGATGACATTAATCAAGAAGCACTGTATTCATAAATTGCTTTAAGTGTCAACTCTTTGTACAACTACATAAAGATAATAAAAATATTTTTTATACCCAGTAGCATAGTCTAGTGTTAAAGTACTGGCCTAGCATGCACAAAGTTTTGGGTTCATTTCCTCTGTACCATATGTACAGAAAAAGCCAGAAGTGGTGCTGTGACTCAAGTGGCAGAGCACTAGCCTTGAGCAAAATGTGTCCAAAGACAGTGCCCAGGCCCTGAATTCAAGCCCCATGACTGGCAAAACAAAATACTGAGTCCAGGAGCATGGTCTAATGGTAGAGTGCTTGCCTAGCACGCACAAAACCCTGGGTTTCATTCCCAGCTACCACACATAGAGATAAAACCAGAAGTGGTGCTGTGGCTCAAATAATAGAGCACTAGACTTGAGAAAGCCCAAGGACAGTGCCCAGGACCTGAGTACAAGCCCCAAGACTGGATATATAATTTTTCCTTTTTCTTGTTTTCTTTTCTACAAAGCATATTTCAGCTGGGTGCCGGTTGCTCCACACCGGTAATCCTAGCTATTCAACAAGCTGAGATCTGAAGATCACTGTTTAAACCCAACCTGGGCAGGAAACTCTGGGAGAGTCTTAGTTCCAGTTAACCACCAGAAAACTGGAAGTGAGCTGTGGCTTACAGTGACAGAGTACTAGTCTTAAGCAAAAAAGTCTCAGGGCCAGCAGGCCCCACATTCAAGCCCTACAACTAACAAAGATAGATAGATAGATAGATAGATAGATAGATAGATAGATAGATAGATAGATAGATAGATAGATAGATAGATAGATACAGAGATACAGAGATACAGAGATACAGAGATACAGAGATACAGAGATACAGAGATAGATACAGAGATAGATACAGAGCTAGATACAGAGATAGATAGATAGATATAACATGCTTGTTGGGTTTTTTTTTTTATGGGTCCTGGGGCTTGAACTCTGGGCCTGGGAACTATCTGTGAGTTCTTCAGCTCAAGGCTCTCATTCTACCACTTGAACCACAGCACCATTTCTAATTTTTCTGCTTGTTATTTGGAGATTAGAGTCTCATGGACTTTCATGCCCAGGCTGGCTTTGGATTGTGATCCTCAGATCTCAGCCTCCAATGTAGTAAGGATTACAGGCATGAGCCGCCAGTGCCTGGCTATGCTAACTGCTTTTTAAGGAGGCAGAACTATGAGTGATAGAAACTGAGGAGTGTTTCTTCAAATAAACAGTGGTTTGCACTTTCCCAACAGCAATCTATCTGATGCAGGAACACCTTGGGGACCACACTACTGCTGAGTATTTTTCAGCATATAGTGCAGCTAAACCTTGTGTAGAATCCAAACACATTCTCAATGGCATTGAGAGCATTACTGAGGCAGAAGAGAGGGGTGTGTGTGTGTGTGTGTGTGTGTGTGTGTGTCTGTGTGTCTGTGTGTGTGTGTGTGTCTGTGTGTGTGTGTGTGTTCAAGAGAAGTTTACGGGGGCCGGGAGTGTGGCCTAGTGGTAGAGTGCTTGCCTAGCATGCACGAAGACCCGGGCTCTATTCCTTGGAACCCCACATACATAGCAAAAAGCCAGAAGTGTTGCTGAGGCTCAAGTGGTAGAGCTCTAGCCTTGAGAAAGTCCAAGGACAGTGCTCAAGCCCTGAGCACAAGCCCAGGACTGGCAAAAAAAAAAAAAAAAAAAAAAAAAAGAGAAGTTTACTTTTCTTCTAAGGTGTAATAGGGAAGATTTCATGGTCTCCACTGTCAGAGAGAGAAGGAAAAGGGAAGAGAAGAAAGGAGGGAGGGAGAGAGAATAGAAAAGAAAAGAAAAGAAGAGAAAGAAAAGGTTTCTATAGCTTCACAGCACCAGCATCCAGAAGAAAATTCAGCCCAGACTGTGTTCTGCTGTGTGCTAGATGTAAGGTTTACACTCCAAGCCTGTGTGCTGGCCCAGGTCTCTGCTGGAGGCAGAAATTAATCTGACATGATAAGTAGAAGATGGATTTCTTGGATTGAAGTCTTAAATTGGACTCATGCAACTAGCATATTTGAAAGATGATATAAATTTCATAGAGGAAGACTCAACGAAGGTCAATAACATAGGCTCACCCCTACACTTTCACTTATTATTATTGCAAATTACCTTTTTTTTTTTTGCCAGTCCTGGGCTTAAGCTCAGGGCCTGAGGACTGTCCTTGGATTTTTCTCAAGGCTAGAACTCTACCACTTGAGCCTCAGCACCACTTCCGGCTTTTTCTAAGTTTGTGGTACCAAGGAATCGAACCCGGGTCTTCGTGCATGCTAGGCAAGCACTCTACCACTAGGCCAAACTACCAGCCCACAAATTACCTTTTAAAAAGTGTCTCCTGGGGCAGGGAGCTTGGCCTAGTAGTAGAGTGCTTGCTCAGCATGCACGAAGACCTGGGTTCAATTCCTTGGTACCACATACATAGAAGAAAAAACAAGTGTCTCCTGGTTATTTAGACATTTTTACAGGGCAAAAGCTAAATTTGCAGAATCTGTATGTAGCAAAGTAGAGTATATTATTATGTTTAAAAAGTATGTTTTTTTAATCTGATAAATGTAACTAACCCCTCTATACATTACCCCAATTAAATACAATTTTTTTTTAAAGTGTGATTTTTACATTGTGGCTTAATGACCAATGGACATAGATTTTAAAACAAACAAATAAAAAAAGGGGCTGGGAGTTTAGCCTACTGGTAGAGTGCTTGCCTAGCTTGCATGAAGACCTGGGTTCGATTCCTTAAGGACCACATACATAGGAAAAAAAAGCCGGACATGGTGCTGAGGCTTAAGTGGTAGAGCTCTAGCACTGAGAAAGTCCAAGGACAGTGCTCAGGCCCTGAGCTCAAGCTAGGACTGGCAAGAAAAATAAATAAATAAATAAATAAATAAATAAATAAATAAAACAAGAGGTCAGAGAAAGTATTTTTTGTTGGTTTGTTTTTTTTGCACCAAAGTACTTTCATGACATCTGCAGAGCTTTTATTCTGCTTTATTGTTGTTGCTTATTTGTGTTTTTTAAAATAGCATTCTTTTTCTGTTTGTTTTTTGCTTGTTTTTGCCAGTCCTGGGCTTGAGCTCAGGGCCTGAGCAGTGTCCTTGGACTTTCTTAAGGATACCACTCTACCACTTGAGCCTCAGCACCATTTTTGGCTTTTTTTTTTTTTCTGTTTTTTCTATGTATGTGGTACTGAGGAATTGAACCTGGATCTTCGTGCATGCTAGGCAAGCACTCTACCACTAGGCCAAACTCCCGGCCCCACTCTGCCCCGTTTTTTGAGAAAGAATAGAAAGACTGCAGGAAGAATGTAAGCTTGCCTTTACTCAGATTTAAAGCTTAATTAAGAGGTTCTAGAAAAGAAATAGGGAATCCATTGAAGTGTTGGAAGTGTTTCAGTTGGTGCTGAAAAACTGGCTCCAAACTGAGACCCAAGGATGGCATAAGAATATATCAAACTCAACTTGCAGCTTCCTCTCCTGTCCGAACATTTCAGATTCTGCCTGCTTTTCTCAGCTCCTAACCTATCCCCAAATAGCTAACTACTCTACAGCCCAGAAATTCCTGACTTCAATACTTTGAAGCAAACACAGGGAGCAAACTTGTACCACGACTATGTGAATTAGAGAAAGATCTTGTTCGGAACTCTCCCTTAAACAGAAGACATGTCCGGGAGAGGGGGGATTTAGGTTGCATTTTTTTATACCTTTTCCTTTTTGTCCCAAACCACCAGAACATTTTGGTGATCTAAAATGACAACATTTCCGATTCCTAGTCGGGTCTTTTTTGTACTATATTTTCTTCTTGGTTGTTGTTGTTGTCACAGTTTTAATTATGTTTCAGATTAAATAAGTTTGGGGCAAGAAACTAGGACAAGCCAAACTTTGAAGCTAGCAAACCCAGACTCCGCCCAGAAGGCAAGCGACTCAGCAAACTCACAGGCCGGCAAACTGCAAGACTCCTGAAGAGAAAGTAAACAAACCAGTCTCTGAGTACTTGATCTTTCTTTAAACGGAGTCTTGTTTATCGGTGTCACCCTAGGAGGATTAATTAAATACATCTCTTCTCAATTTGGTGTCTGACACTCCATCTTAGAAATGCCGTATCACAAGGTGTTAATTGGGGCCACTCTGCCACTTATGTTTCTATTAAACACTGGGAGGGACTTTTCACAAGTACCAGAATCTTTTACTGTACAGTGCAAAAATATACAGGACTTGAAATAGACTAAAAACCGAGTTCTCTTTATGGTGCTTGTGATTAGCATTTTAAGGCTTTCCAGAGGGCAGAAATGGAAGACTTTGAAATCCCACTGCAGTTTCCAATACACCACAGTTGGACTTGGGAAAGTTGAACTGGGAAAGTGCTGATCCAATTGGGATGATTCCACATTCTGAGTCCAAATCTGTCCTCCATAATAAATACATATTTAAAAAAGCACTTTCCAAAGCATTTAACTGGACTTTCCAGTGCTATTTGGGACGAAGCTGCTTTGTCAGACATTTGACAGGCACTATTGGAAACACAGAACTTAAGTTGAACCCCTACTGATGGCCTAGGACAAGCTCTGGTTCCAGGAAGGAGGAAATGGAGAATGTACAGTCCAGAGAAAAGTTCCTGATGGCTTTAATTAGGAGCAGAAGGGGAGGAGGTCCTGGCTCATCTCTTGCTTCCCAGCAGCTAATCCTCTTAGCAGCTGCATTTCCGTGTTGCCCAGTTAGAATGACCCTCCCAGGCAAACCTTTATCCCAAGGTGAGAAGGGGGCTAGAAGCGTTTGCAAGCTGGGCTTTAAGCCTTCTGCTGATAAACCTGGTAGGATGTCTGGCAGAGCATTGGGGGACAGGAGGGGGGGGCGGGGGAGGAGGAGGTAAGGCAGACACAAAGGCCTTTACTCCTTGGTTTAACTCTAACAAAATTCAGCTAGGGCATGGAATGTCCTATGTCCTCCCTGGCAATCAAGACAACTTATCTATAATTAAAATGAACCACTGTGCCACAGCTTGTTTGCAAGGAAGCAATGTGGGCGACAAAAAGGATTCTCCTTTGTAATTCTCCCATCCCCCAGTTTTAGCTAGTGTCCTATAACTAGTATCCTAAACCCAGATTGTGTGAGAGCAGAGTACCAGCAGCAATGACCAAGGCCAGTAGCCTATATTGTAGCCACTTATAAACACTTATTAATGACCCATCAGTGTTTAGGCACTGAAAGGGACAAGATGATCCCAGGGAGCCTATATAACTCCAAAATTTGGTGGCCACCAGTAAATTCAGGAAAAGGCTACATGACTATGGATCGAGGATGGGAGTTTTCCAGGCTTTAGATTAAGTCTGCAGTAGGCAAATTGCATCTTGACCTGCAAACACTCCTTCTCCACCCCACCCTCAGCCAACACTCATTGTCCAGAAATCCCAGTGAAGTCAGGAAATAACCTCATTTATCTACTAGGAGAAAAATGTGAAGGGAGGGGGGGCAGACAAAAGCATCTTTAACCCACTCCCTCACTACTACAGCATCCAGGTAAAAGATTTTGGGTTCTTTCATATGGGGGAAGGGGACACAGTAAGCATAAACAGTGTTCACACTTCAGGAAAAGCACAAGGTAAAAAAGTAAACTGTGATTTTTAAAAAAAACAGCATCAAATACACAGGAGAGAAAGCAGACCTATGTCCATTTCCTTACTGAACCACATTTATTAAAAATTATTAAGACTGTACATAGAAATCCAAGACTTCTAAAAAGCTATAGGAAATGTGGCATCAGATTGCAGTTTTCTTCACATTACCAAAGTGGGGATGGGGAAGACCAACAAGGAGGATGAAATTGGGATTTTTCTTAACTGTGGTTCAAGTGAGTACAGAATAACTGGATACATTCTTAACTATCTAAGAAGTATGCAATATTCCCAAATATCACTGAAATGATGAAATTCTCCCCTTACCACTGCAGCTGTTAAGGTAATTTACAACTTCCTTACAAAGCCAAAGCACCAATTTTACATCATCTCAAATACCTATATAGTCTATTTATACAATATATTCCACATTATTCTACAGAGTATCTAAACACACATTGTACAATTTTAAAATTTCTCTGCCTTCTTCCTTCAATTTCTTCTCCCATTCTGTTTTTCTCTCTCTCTCCCTCACTCAATAACTCCTACAGGTCCCCTCCAACACATAGCAAAAGTCTAGTAAGAACATGGCTTGTTCCAAAAGCCTGCAAGGAATCAAAGTCAGGTGAAGACTATAACACTTTCACAAAATTGACTCCCAGGCATTATATCTTTAGTCCCTTCATAAAGGTGACAGCAGTAAGTTCCCTGTTGTGCATTAGGCTCAGCCAATTTCTTCCAGAAGCAAAACAGCTTAACACACTCAGCTTCTATTTGCTTAAAGACTTACAGGTAGAAATGAAGAGCCAAAGGCTGTAATTCATTACATATTCCTGGTCACTCAATCTCCACAAGCTACTTTTCTTGTAGTAATAAATAAGTCCCCAATAATGGATAACCTTTGAATTTTAATACATTTTCAACTCTGCAAAGAAAAAAATTGCTAGGTTTGTTTCAGTTACCTGCAGCAATCAAAAAGCTTTGGCACCTTCTTTTAGAGAATTGCACAAAATAGGATACATCAAGTTGGAAGGCAAATGTCTTTTTGGCAACCTAGCAAAGAAGACAACATAAGACACCACCAAGTCCCTCTACCAATGTTAGCTAATTTTCATGAGGTTCAAATGACATTTTAGGGAGTTGTGTAAAAAGCATAATATCCCCCCATGGCTTTTGAGGTGTCCTTACTGTACTCCTCAGCATTAATGTCCTCACACTTTATGGAAGGAGAATTTTCATTACTTGAGGTGCTAGGAGACAGCCGCTTTCGCTTACAAGCACTGGTATATACCCCTGAATCATTGGAATCTAGAGACTTGATAGATGGAGGTGTTTCTATCCAAGAAGAACTGATTTCCTCTTTGACTTTCTCCTTGGAGAGCTGGTCTTCAGGGAACCCAGGAGAGGTCATTCTGGAGGTCCACGGTAGTCCGGCTGCCACCTTCCTCTGATAAGAACCTCTACTTCCCCACCCTGCCATTGCAGGGAAGGTTGGGTCAGGGTAATACCCCAGGGCATGGGAGGTTTGGAGAGGCAAGGGCTTAATGCCATATGGGAGCAAGGTACTGGAAGTATATTCAGATTCATAGGAACCAATGTCTAGTTTGTTGGTCCCAGGTTGCTGGACAGGCGTAACAAGCCACCGCTGGGGAGGGTTGGCCACCTCTTCATTCTGTTGGGGTGAAAGGAGGCCATTGGTCTGTGGCACAGTTCTCTCGCCATTGTAATATCGGGCTTGAGGTAAAGTGTTGACAAAGGGTTCCGGGAAGAAGTTTTGAACGCCAAACCGTCCTCCAGGGACAATCTGATGGGATCTAGGAGAATCCGTGGGAGATGGAGTTAATCTGTCATTTTCTGAAGCCGTGTACATGCTACAATGTAAAGAGAAACACTTAAAAATTAAAAATAATTAATAACTAATCTTGTTCCCAAACAAACATCCCAGAAATGAAAAAGGGTTTTTGACCTGTTGGTTGTCTAAGAAGGCTGGCATTTTGGACAAGAGCAACAGAGGCAGAGAATGGACACTTGAATCACGGGGAAAATTATCCAACATTAGATATTTAAGCTACAGAAAATCTGCCTTTGCAAGTCCTTACATAAAAAGAACTAAAAGCAATTCTTCTTGGCAATGTAATAAACATGGTGTTAAAACACATTAAACATGATAAACATCAAGGCATTTTTGTTGGATGGTATGAAAAACAAGCTGTTAGTATTGGAGCTTTTATGAAAAAAGAGAAAAGTATATATATATATATGTGTGTGTGTGTATTTTCTTGGGAGAATAAAAAAATAGCTCAAGTGAAAAAATACAAATAATACAGATCCTTAAAAATTTTAAATTTCTAATCAAATGCGGGGTGGGAGAAGTGCTCTTAATATTTGTTTAGAAGTTTAGGAAAGTTTTCTGTGAAAATTCTAAAATGCAAGTAAGATGAACAATATGAGAAAATACAAATTGATAAAATCCCAAATCTGAAAATTCTTCCTAGAATAATGCCCTCAACAAAGTAAAAATGCATGTCTTAGTCAAGAAATGAATAAGAGAAAAGGGAAGAAAAAAAGGATGATTATAAACTGTACTTACGAATCATAGTTGTCCCTGAAGCCCTTTGCAAAGGGGTTATGATCAATCTTTAGCTGAGTAATCTAGATAGGGGAGAAGAGGAGTCATTGTGTGCTTTCAGCTTCCTGGAGCTAGCCTTAGAGATTCTTGGGATGTCTGTGCTACTTACATCAGTGTTTTGGTAAGCAGTCACCGCAATGAACTGTGTCTCTGAGAAGGTAAAAGTCTGTGTCTTTGAGGGTTCATTCAAGTCCTCTACACCATCCTCTGTAACTTCAACAATGTGCAGTCGTGGCTGGTATTTATGTAAAGACTGTAAGACTATCATCTGGAAATAGGACAGAAAAAGCATTACTAGATTTCCATGGCTTTCCCATTTTCACAATTTCACCACTGCCACTTCTGAAACTGAAAGCAGCACTGTGTTTGAAAAGCACATTTTCCCCTTTCTAAGTCCCCTTCCCAAAGATTTCAGCATTTCTCTTCTTTATAGTAAACTCACTGTTAATGAAATCCAGTAGGAAAGTAAAAATAAGAAAAAGATTATTTTTTAAGTGAGCAGACAGGTCTAAACGCAGAATAAAGAGTATAAATTCTCCTTAGGAAGGAAACCAACAGCTAGTTAGCACTCCCTCTTCTTTTGCAACTCTACCTGAGTGTTGTTGTTATTTGCACCTTTGTTATTGGTAAGTTTTAATTTCCCAAAGGAAATCTCCTGTCTCATCCAGTGCGAACCAGTATTAGGAGACTCCGGGTGAACATACATTTTGTTGCCTAAGAGAAAATGAAACAAAAGACAAAGTCTCAGCATATAGGGGTACTTACAGAAGGAAGTAGGGGAGCGATGTTAGCTATGGGCATGATTTAAGAACAGATTCGCAACATAATCCTTCCAGGAATAGCTGCTTACAGAGATCAGGGAGAACAGCGGGAGTCCACTGATTCTCCTCACCCGGCCAGCCAGTCCTTTCCTAGGACAGTATCTCGGAACTTAGAATGGACAGAAGATGACTCTTAAAGGTTAATTTGGGACCTTCTAAAACTGCGAAGTGGTTGAACTTTCCTCAGTGAACTCAACCGTAGCTAGACATTTCCCTAGCTAATGGGAAAATGCAGGAAGCCATTTCCAGCCAGAAGCTTCGATGACTATTGGATTCTTGGGTGGGGGGTAGGGGAGGGGGAGTGGAATAGGATCACTGTTCAATGTTCTAAACACCTATGACAGATAGGGAAGATTGTGGCTGAAATATGATTGTTTGCTCTTGAAGCAACCAAAGAAAGAAAGTTACGCTAACACCTCTGAGTCCGAGATTTGAGGGGGAGGGTGGGGTGGACAGAAGGTAGATTTAAATGCTAGCTGTCGGAGGCCAGGATTCTGAGTCCTCCTCTCTCCTCACCCTGCATGTTGTTGTCGGCTTTCCCGCAGGTCACCCACTTGCCTCCCTGGAAGCGCCAGTGGTTCGGGTCGGCCAGAACCACCTCTACGAACACGTTGTAGTGGGCAGTAGGGTTGAGTCCGTTTATGTTGAAGCTCAAGAAAGGAAACATGCGCCTGTACAGGGGAACAGAACCAAGATAAATGATTTCAATCCACATGCTGGAGAATTCGCGCCAGGACGCTCCCTGGCTCCTCCAGGTAGGCACTGGCGACGGGATGCAACGACCGACAAGGGGCAACGGGGCACGAAACGATTTGAAAACGTGCGAACTGACAACTCTCGGAGAAGCACCGAAACGATTTCCCCCCACGGTCACTATATCCCTAATGCTCGTGCTTCTGAAATTTCCCCCGACTCCACTTCTCAACTCTTTCAGCAGCTTATTAATTTCCCGCTAAACGTAAAAAGTAATTTTAAATGCACCCTTGTCAGAGAACATGAAGCTACGTGTTCATCTGTGCACCTCTTTCCCAGCACCTACCCCCCCCCCCTCTTTTCTCCACGTCTCACTTAGAACTTTCTTGTTCCCGGCATCCGAGACGCGTTATCGCTCCCGAGCCTGCCTAAGCCCCTAAACCGAGTTTCCCAGACCCGTTATCAATTCCTCGCGCTCATCTGCCACATGCACTCATTGGAGACTCCGACTTCTAAAAACAAGCCCGCGCTGGCGACCTTCCTATTTTCGCGGCTTAAGGAAACACAAACCAACACCCCGTGAGCTCACGGAGCTCTGCTCTTATGGATGAGCCCAAATGTTCGACTCCACACCCACCCACCCCCTGTGTCAGTTCAGGTGAGGAGGCACGGGGAGCCGCGGAGCCCTAACTCAGCAGGGATTATAGATGTGGAGACAAAAGAAAAGGGGGTGTGCGGGTGCCCCCCCTCCCGGACTACAAGCGCTTAACTCTCGGAAGAGTGAAGCGGCGAATCGGCACAAATCCCTCCAGCCCGCCTTCCCCAGCAACCACTCACTTTCCCTTTATCCCTGAGCCCACGGCCCTCTAACCCGCGCTCACCTGCCCTGCTTCGTAATGATCATCTCCGTCTGGTGACGGTGGAATTTGAGCCACAGAGGCCGGTTACACAGGTAGACGTGGGCGCGGAAGCCGGAACCGGGAACTCCGAGGCCCCCCAGTCCTCCGCAAGATCCGGCCGCTGCGACCCCGGGGTACGGCCCGTACAGCGGAGACCCCTGGCTGTACGGATAAGCGCCCGGGCCACCGTCCGCGCCGCCACTGTTGCCGGCGCCGCTGCCTACGCCTGCTCCCGGGCCGAACTGCGCCCTGCCGGGTGGGCACATCGCGGCGGGGAATCCACCGGGGGGCAGCATGGAGCCGTAGGGGTAACGCGCGCCATTGGAAGTGGGGTACAAAGATCCGTGAGACCCCCCGGCTGCTGCCTGGTACTGAAAGAGAGAGCAGGGCGCAGCCAGCTCAGAGCCTTGAGGCCCGGGGGATTGGAGGTAGTAGCGCTCGGAGCTCAGGCTGTCCATGGAGTAGCGCGCGGTGGCGGCGGCGGCGGCGGTGGCGGCGGCGACGGAGGACAGCTCCTCCTCCCCGCAGGGGGAGCCCTTACGGCCGTCCAGGGGCCCTGGCTTGGCCACCGTCGCAGCACTGGCAAAGGTATCCCCGGAGTCCGCGTCGCTGAGCATGGCCGCCGGGGGCCCCGGTCTGGCAGCAGCGGGTTCCGCGTTTTGCGCCTCGCAGGAAAGGCTGCCGGAGAACTTCTTGGGAGCCTTGTCCAAATCCAGCCTCTGAGCCGAGGAGGCCGAGCCGGAGAGGAAACTGACGCCCCCGCCCCCGCCGCCTCTCGCACCCTCGAGCGGGTAGAAGTGCGTGCCTGGCAGGTTCACGGAGCTCACCAAGAGCTGCTCGCCTAACTGCATGCTATGCAAATTGCAGACGGCAGCTGGCTGCTACCTCTGGTCCCGAGGTCTTATTATAAAGGCGGGATGGGGCCAGCCAGCGCCCTCTTCCGAGGGGAAGGTTACTTCCCCTTCCTCCCGCTCTCGGGCTACCCACCTGCAGCTACGGCGCGCACCCGAAATTGGCCGTCCTTTCTGCACAGAAAGCGCACTGAGTTTTGAACGTAAGAGGTGGATACTGACCAAGATGCACGCAGTCTCCTTTGGCTGCTCAGTCCATCTTGTCTCTGTGGACCCCTGTGCACTCACACCAGGGAAGAACTTAGATCTTTTGTTTCTCTTTACCCACCCGAGTCTTTCGGCCCCTTCTCTGCTGCCAAACCATTGATCTACTTGACCACCTGGAAACTCGCCGGCTGTCGCTAGCTGCTTATATATGTGCCGCCAGGGAGGGGCTTCGAAGACCCACACTTTGGGGAGCATTTTATTGGCTGATAGAGATGACATTGATTCAGTTAGTCATTTATTAATTGGATCAATTATCTTGCGATTTTTCTTTTCCTGAAGCCCGTGGTTGTGGATGATGGATGTGTGGTGTTCAGGGTACCCGGGTCCCACTGTGATCATCCACTCTGATTTCTGTGTTTCTCCGGAGTGTAAGGGAAGATGGTTTGAGGCCTCAATAGGAGTCATCTCCTTGCTGGCTATGGGAGGCGGAACGGAGCAGCAGGTATTAGAGGACCAAAGGAGAATATCCCTGCAATCTGGCAGCATCGAGCTTTCTCGCTGGCCTCCCAAGCTAAGGCGAGTTGGAGGGCAACCCAAGCAATGTGTCCCCGCCAAGAGCCCTAACGCCATGGCACGGCACACCGTTCTCTTGACGCAGCATTCCCTTATCTTAAACACAAAGGAAACACTTTTTTGGGTGCGGGAGGGGGCGGGGAAGGGTCCCGCCTTGGATAAACGGGAAGGAGTTTTGGCAAGAACCCTCTGAGATTCCGCAGATGGCGAAAGCACGTAGCCTTCCTTGAATATCCAAGCTATCCGCGTATGAATCAGAGGCCCGAGTGAGGTGGGCTTCAGACCCACCAAACGAAGTGGAATTAAGTGAGCCAGTGCTTACTCATACCCTCGGCAAGCCTGCTTTCAGGAGGCCGTCAGTTTTCTTGCCCACACTTTTAAATCCCTGCTGCCCGATTTTCCGGAGTCCGGGGTACTTCCTACCCTCTCTGCCAGAAAAAAAAGGCTCTGGGACCTGAGCAAGAAGCAAAGATTCCCAAGCAGCTGCACGGTTAAGATTCTCTTTGCCTCTTCTCTGCAGCACAATACAGAAGGCAGAATAATTAGTGAAATAATCAGTTTGATATTGAATTAAACTCTTGCCCAGCTACCCGTTTCTTCCTTGCTTTTCCGCAGTCAGGAAGGACGTCGTCATATTTTATTGTTCTATTATTACGGAAGGAGGGGAGAGTCCATCGTGAGTAAGAAGTCTGAATCTTCACTCCTCTATTAAACGCTCCGGGAGTTCATTTTTCGGCTGATATGTCAGGATTTTGTTTCCCGACCAAATGTGATCACACAGGAAACTTTTTGCTTTCTTTCCTACAACAGATGAGGTGGCCACAGGATTGGGTTCGAACCATAGCAGTATCAGCATCCGCTCTTCTGGGTCAGAGGTTCGGTCCAGGATTTGGTTGCTGCCGGGCATTTATCATTGTTTGAGGATGGTGCTGAAAACTTGAACTTGCCAGGTTTTTCAGGGTCAAAGCACAGCCCAGGGGCAGAAGAGCAAGTTAAGACCAACGGGCTTTGGCCATGGCCAAGTAAATTTAGAGCCACAGCCTCCAGGAAGTAAATCCCCAGAAACCTTGCTCCCAGCTGGAGCAGCCCAGAGCTTCTATATTTTGGTTCATCGGTTTAATTCTTCTTTAGGGAGATTGTTGGCTCTGATCACGTTGAAGTACACCCTATTTCCCCTACTTTTGTTTTAAATTGACCTCAGAAGTCTTGAAACATTTTGTTCCCAAATAACACAACGCTTTAGTAAACATTATAGTTTTCAAGGTACAGACAGCGCGAGCGGGACGCGCGCTCAAGAAATCGAGGGACCGCATTGGCGCTGGAGACTCAGTCCTGCCTGGTGGAAAGCTGTTACGACTCAGTTGTGACCTACCTACAGGATGTCTGAGGGAAAGAATAGGTGCTAGACTGAATCTCACGTTATTTGCAGATAAGGTGCCCTACTACACGTTGGTTTTGCGCTTTAAAACAGCCAGAAGCCAGCCTCAGCGTCCCTTAAAACTCTTTCGAAGCAGCCAGGGAAAAGCTGAGCATGGCATAGTGCCATCTCAGGCAACAGGCATCCTTCCGACTCACTCTGGCGCAAATAACTCAGACCAGCTGTCCACCGCGTCATATCAGAAAGGGCTGATTGTATTCCATCCCTAGAGCAAGCTCCTGAAAATGTATGTGTGTGGGGGAATACATTCTTCTTGCTATCAAATTATTAAGTATACACACGGCATATATAATTCATATTTCTACTGGTTATTGGTACAACAGAATGAATCTTACATTTACACACCTCTCCAATAAGTCTATTATCTTACCCCAAACAATAACATGTCTTACAAACAGAAAAGCAAAGGTAATGTCAAAAAAATGAAAACATAGGTTCTACAAAGCTATTCTGGGACCCAGAATTTTTGGAGCATGGAAAAACATAATGTGATATCACATCATATTTTATCACACTTACAAAAATCTACAATTTCCTCTTTCAAATGATGAAAAGCCTGTTTCAACTGCACAAAGTTCTTTCTGGCTCTATAGACAAAGCAATATCCTTCAATGGTTCAGTGTCAATTAACTAATTACATTTTTATAACATCTGTAGGTACTAAAATGCCTGAAAAGAAATAGAGGAAATGAAACAACAAAATAAAACAACAAAAACTACATTTTTCTGTGTTCAGGCCACACTTTAAAATCAAACTATTAATTTCTAGGAAAGATAAGGCTTTCATTTCAGCAAACATACTAGCAGCATCTTACTTACACCAAGTGAGCAAATAATAGAGCCTTCTAGTCTGTTTGCTGTTTGATTTCAATTACACCCCAAGCTTCATGAAATCCACATGAGACATTTATTGAAAGATGCCTGGTTTTATATGGTTCAGCTGACAGGGATACATTGAACATACTGAGAGGAACCTCTGACACCCAAATGTTGACCAGAATAATTTAAGTCTTTTCATCATTCACCTTGAGAGGAGCAAGAAGGTACCTTGGAGGGCTATAATGAAGCTAGGACAAGCCTGTATACAAGCATATAAAAGATCTCACAAGTTACAGTTGGAGGCTATTGCCTCCATCATTCTGATAGTGCAACATTATAGACAATTTGACCAGGTAACTACTTATTTCTACTTCTTTAAGGTAACCATTAACTTTTAAAGGCAAAACTTATGAAACATTTGAAGTGACATTATTATGCATCAAGTATATACATATGTGTATGAATAAATTATAATGGTAAGTTATAGATGAATGCAGTGATAGATGGTTTACCTCCTACCCACCCTCACCCCTAACCCCCATTCAACCATGGGGGCCTATATAAACGCTCCAATAAATGCTACTATTTTCACCCCCCACTAAAATGTGTTATCAAAACATTGTCCATGTTATTCAGACACTTTGTAAATTCTGAACAGACTTGCTTCAGGTTCTCCTTTTAACTCTAGGAAAACATTCCAATTATTGCTGGCCACACCACATAGCCACGATTCTAAGAAAAATGTCAATGGTTTTATTGTGGTGAGTTGGTTCTTTTACTATTTATCTATGGCCCTTCTTGTTGATGTTACATTTTACTTCACCGTCTCAGGTTCACTCTGGCTCTTTCTTGTGTGACGGCAGAATCTGCCACCTCTGCTGTGCTTTACAAAGGGCCAGGGGACTTTTATCACCATAAGCTTGGTTTTCTTTTTCTTTTCTTTTCTTTTGTTTCCTTTCCTCTTTTTTCCCTTTCCCCTTTCTTAAATAAAATGTTCCATAAGCTAAGGCATTTTAACAAGGACAGGTAGTTTTGATTGCAATAGCAAAACAAGATCCTACCATCACAGTTTCACTTTTGTAAGAATTTATATAACGGATTTCACTGTGATACTGAACTAGATGAATCCATCTACTTAAGGAAAAATACCAAACCCACAAATGTGTAAGGCAAAGGATGTCGTCTTTTTCAAACAAAAAAATGACCATATTAAATTATTATCTAAACTATACATTCCTGAATTTAAATTGCATGAATGAATGCACTAAAAGTTGCTTATTATTTTTTTTAAAAAGATGGATTACTCTTTCCTAAACATTGAATCAAGAATCTCTATCAATAGTCCATAATCTTGATTTGCCTTTTAAAAGAATGGTTCCATTTTAACTGCAAGAGAAATTTCTGGGTTTAGGTGATGTTTTATTATTATCATCAAATATTCACAAAAATTATTTTTTAAAGCCACATAAGGCAAATAAGAGGCAAAATGCTGTCAAAAAGCTATTCTTGTGGTAATATTTGGTTAGTTATATTAACACTGAAGGATGAAAATTATATAAGGTTCTGTCTCTTTGACTTTCTTTCCCACTTTGAACCACTTTGCATTTAGTATTCTTCTATTAATTTAGAAGAGGGGACTATTAAATTTGTGTCATAGTCAGGTCTTAAGCTTTCTAACCATGAAGACTAAAGTAGAAATACCTTTTTCCTTTAAAAGAAAGCAGATATTCCTAAATTAATAGACCTGATATTTTTAAAAATCGTTTGGATTTGAAAAGGTATTTTTCACCTAATTTTTAAGACTTTTATAGGAAATGGAAACTAGAGAGGGGAAAAGTGTAGGAATTGTGATAGAATTCTTAAAAGAACTATAAATCATTTTCACTACTTGAGTTGGCAGAGCTTGTAAAAATTAGTGTTCACTAAAGCCCCTCCTTTGATACCATACATGGAGAATATTTACACAACAGGTGGTTCAATCCTGTTGAACCAATATTCCAGGATCAACGAGAATCTTTATCCAGGCCCATAGTAAGAAGTGGCAAAAGGGGTTGGGAGAGTTACTTGGCAGAAACAACTAAGTCCCTCAGATAACCAAGGAAGAGTGAGAAAAGGGAGGAGAGTGGAAATATAGAAAAAGGAAACCAGGCTATGCCTCTTTGGGGATTCAAGGGAAAAGCAGACTGTTGTACTCACAATTTGCTGCATGCTGTTGCTGCATTTGCGACTGAGAACATTCCTTAAACTCTTTGTGCCTCAACTTATATACCTGTAATGGTATCATTCATAATAGAAAAATAACAGAATAGTTCATAACACTAAGGAAGGTCACTTTTTAAAGTATTTTCTATTTGTTCCTACACATTATAATTACACTAAGCTCACCTCTTGTCTTTCTTGCTAAGATTCTGAGGCTGAATGAAGATGAATAAACCTCATTCTCCTTTCTTCCAGAAAAGAAAAGGGTTTGATGGGGGAGGCCAGCTGCAAACAGTCAAAAGCAACAGGAAGAAGGAGTAAGTTGAAAGTTAAGAAGAACTTCCTCAATTGTTCTATCTGCTACCTTCCATTTCTCTAGAAAAAGGTGATAGTTGGTGATGGCTAAGGGAATCAAATGCCCTTCCAGAGAATGTGTTGGAAAGGTGCACTTCAAAGGGAGACCACAGAGACTCCTTAAACCAGCAAGCCTTCCGCCCCATCAGGCAGTCATTAGCATTCTGTTTTTCTCCTGGCCTCCCATCCCTCTTGTACCCCTGCTGGGATTTTGCAGTTCTGGCCATTTAGCTCTGGAAGAAAGAAAATTAAGTATTTAGCTTACATTTTGCTGCCTATCTTCTTGATTAAACTCTGACCCAGAAGAGTTATAAGGAGTAGTGTAAGCCTAGGATGGGTTTTTGTTCCATGACCACATATTGTCCAGGAAAAACAAACAAAAAGATAAACAAATAGAACCCCACCATCTGTATCACCTCACTGTGGGTCCCTATGGACTACATGGTGACATCTTCAAATTGAGAGGACAAATGAGGAGCAAGATTTACTCTAGATGGCTACTTCTGAGGGCAGCCTGAGGTGATCCTCCATGATTGGTCACTTGACAGTATCTAGGAAGATGCATGGCTTCACCTCTCCTAGAAATCATGAAGGGCCCACTAGAGAGGAGTATCTAAGCAAGCAAAGAATATCTTAATTCTTTTAGAACTAACTTTTCAAGAATGAAGTTTACCTTCAAGTCCAAACCCAAAGGTGGAAAACAAAAGAAGCCTGTAAGATATTTTAAAAAGCAGTGCCTTAAAATGTTAAGCTTTCGTTTATAAGAGTAAAATAATCCTTGGACAGATGACAACCCTGTCACAAAGTTCACATTATAATTTAATTAATTAGCTTAATAGCACCCCAGGAATTGGAATCTAGAAAGCCTGTTCCCTTACTTCAGGAAAAGACATAAGGAAGGACCTATGAATGCTGCAGGTGTTAAATCCTTACTCTAAGGAGGGTCAAAAAAAAGGTTTAGAACAAGGCAATGGGATGGTTGGTTTGCTTTGGAGGAAGCCAGAGAGCTACATCCAGTGGTCATTCTTTATAATGAGACAATTTGGGGGAAAATCAGGCCCTAAGATTCCCTTTTAAATTTTTAATCTTGGCTCCAGAGGCTTTTGAATAAGAGAGCCACTCTTTAAAAGGGATAGTGGGTCAAATCCTTTGCATAAATTATCTGTAAAGCTCTTCCTATCACTTCTTTAACTGAAGTGTTTTTCTTCATCTACATTCTAAAAGAAACCCATTTTACAGATAAGAAAGCCTGGGGTAAGTTTGGCATTGATGTTAGTGACTTGCCAAAAGGCATGCAGTTTGCAAGTAACCAACCAGTCCATGAGGGCCTGGAAACAGAAGTGGTGCTTTCTCCCAGAAACTCTGAAAGCTAAAATTCTGAAACAGAATCTGAGTGGTGTTAGAAGGATTTCCTTGCAAAGAGAGGTATGCCAAAGTGATAACCAGTTTACCTTACACTACCCTGTCTCTCACCAAATTTCATTTTTTTCTTACCACTCCCTACCAGAGATGGTGGTGGTCTTGCCACGCACATAAAAGATTTTTCCTTTGAGCTAGGGTTTTTCGTTGTTGGGGAACATTTCAGACCTCCTGAGCTGGCTCTTTTAACAGTCTTCGATTTGAGCACGGATAGGCAACAAGAAGTCTCATCTGTTTGGGGGGTGGATGCTCTGAAATCGCACCAATCCCTCATCATTTAACTCTGGGACAGCGCATTTGTTATTGACGAGGTCAACCTCTCTGCAACAAGTCTAGGACAGTGAGCGCCCACTTAACAGTGGCTTTTAGTTAAGCCGGGGTGAGTCCGTGAATGCACAGAAGGTCACTTCCAGGAGAGGACTCGGCTTCTGGGCTCGCTAGCCTGGATTCCAGGCAATTAACTCCACTCAGGTTGACAGCGAAAGTCTCCTAACGTTACGCCCACATCCACATTGTCTTCAAATGCACCCATTCCAGATTGTACTGATTTAAAAAGCAAGATAGAAGATCCTACATTTAATCTTCTCCCTAGCCCCTTTTGCGTTTTTCAGGCTGTCTTATTTACCTACAGGTACGAAAAATGACTCCTTAATTATACACAAAATGGAGAATATGTAACAACAAAGCATAGTACATATTGCAATGAGCTGTAAAGATGAAATCAGTGCATACGGAATAACATAAGTAAGACTTTTTCCCTACCCTGTTTCAACATCTCATAACTCGCAATTCCAGGATATCTCTCTCTCTCTCTCTCTCTCTCTCTCTCTCTCTCTCTCTCTCTCTCTCTCTCTCTCTCTCTCTCTCTCTCTCTCTCTCTCTTTTCTTTCTTTCTTCTTTCTTTCTTTCTTTCTTTCTTTCTTTCTTTCTTTCTTTCTATCTTTTCTCTTTCTTTCATAGTTAATTGAAGGTCAAAGTCTCATGGACTTTTCTGCCTAGGCTGGCTTAATACCACCATCCTCAGATCTGAGCCTCCAGAGTAGCTAGGACTAAAGGCGAAAGCCTCCAGCACCCTGGCTCATTTGCATTCTTCTATACATTCTAGCTGGCTTTTCCAACTTTTAAAACTCATCTCGAAGTCAGTTCTTTGGAGAGGTCCTTGTTTTTGTTACCTGGGCATATCCCGGGCACACAATTTTTCGTGTTGGTTTGGTGCTTTGGGGCTTTTGGTGCAGCTGTGCTCCCCAACACTGACCCATGCTTTGTCTCCAGAAGTTCTGGTACTAGCTGGTAAACCAACTGACAGAAGCGCGCAGCTAGCTGGAGGAGAGGTTTGCTCGCGGCTGGCAGACGCTGTGCCGGGTGCTCTCGCGCGCAGACCCCCGCCTGGGCCTCACTGTAGGAGTTTCCCCTTTGCTGAGAGCCCTTCATTGTTTTTCTTCCGAAACCCTAGAATCTGGTAAACAAGTTCTCGAACCTTGCCTACAGAACCGAGCTCCTACAGATAGTCAGATAGTGGGCAGGAATTGATCTGCTAGACTGTCTCCGCAGCTGCTTTAGGTACATCAAAGCAGAGTTTAGAGCGGACATGGGCTCCATTAGCATCACACTTGGTTTGGCCCCAAGGGTAGGAAAGGGGATGATCCGATTCTGCCCAGGAGGTGAGTGTTGTCTAAAGTCCAAGGAAAAGACCGAGTTAGCTGCCAGAATTCCTCTTGGCTTGCAGTGGCTGCCGCTGCAGACGCTGAAGCTCTAGTAAGCGTCTCTCTGAAAGCTGCAACAGTAAGGTTTGGTTTACACCATTAAACGCCGATTAAGTAGCATATATACTGGGGATTGTGTGTTGTATGGTATCCACAAAGACAAACGATTATGTCCCGGGGACCTGGTGGTGAATACAGACCACATTACAGCAGAAAATAATCAAATAATGTAGTTTGCTTGGCGCCTCCCTTCGCCCCCCCCCCCACATCTGTCTGTCTCTGAATGCGAGAATTTCTCTCTCTGTCTCTGTCTGTCTCTCTGTCTGTCTCTCTCTGTCTGTCTCTCTCTGTCTCTCTGTCTCTGTCTCTCTCTCTCTCTCTCTCTCTCTCTCTCTCTCTCTCTCTCTCTCTCTCTCTCTCTCTCTCTCTCTCTCTCTCTCTCTCTCTCTCTCTCTCCCTCTCTCTCTGCCTTTTAACTCAAGACTGCAAGGCTGGTAACTCTATCACTTGAGGCACAGCTTCACTTCCAGCTTTTTCTGCTTAATTGGAGACAAGAATCACACTAGATTTTCTTGCCTCAAACGGCCTTGAACCTCAGAATGGCCTCCCACCTCAGAATTCAACATCCTGAGGAGCTAGCCTTACAGACATGAGCCACCACCCAGATGTGAATTGTTCTCCAATTTTAGATTGACATTAGATAATCTATGGTGTTACTAAAAATCTTGAGCCTACACCTCCACAAAAATTAAATCTATCTTTCTGGAGCCCCGTCTCTGCTATCATTTTATCTTACAGATTCCAATGTGCAATAAACTCTGGTGGAAATTCTTTTTTTTATTAGTTAATTTATTTTTTATTACCATAGTGATGTAGAGGGGTTACAGTTACATTCATACAGTAGTAGGTACATTATTTCTTGCATATGATTAGCCCTTTCCATGTTTTCTCCCACTTTCCTCCCCACCTCCCAAGTTGTAGAGTTTGTCTTGTAGATATTGTCTTGTGAATACTGTGATTACACTGGTTCATCTTTTGTCCTTTGACTTGTCATCTTGTTTTTTCCCTTCCCTTCCCTTGTCCAAATAAGCAAATAAATACATACAATACAATACACCAGGTACCAAGGTCAGATACAGCAAGAAAAGAGAATTTGTGTGTGTGTGTGTGTGTGTGTGTGTGTGTGTGTGTGTGTGTGTTTTGCCAGACCTGATACATGAACTCTGAGCCTGAGCACTGTCCTTGGGTTCATTTAAGTTCATGTGTAGCGCTCTACCATTTGAGTTACAAAACCACTTCTGGGGCTTTCTGTGACTAATCAGAGGCAAGAGTCTTCCTGGGCTGGCTTTGAATCATAATCCTCAGATCTCAGTCTCTTGACTAGCTAGGATTACAGGCATGAGCCACTGGTGCTCATTTGGATGGAAATTCTTTGTGATGAATTGACATTTGAGTTGAGATAGCCATGGGAAAGTAACCACCAGAAAAGAAAAAAAAAATATATATATATATATACATACATATATTGGAATCACCCTTTGCTCTGCCCTGTGTCTGCTGGTACTGTCTGAGATTGGAAATGGCAAAGGAGAAAGATGATATTTTAAGAGAGAAAACACTTGGACAGGGAGTATAGCCTAGTGGTAGAGTGCTTACCTAGCATACCCAAAGACGGGAGTTCGATTCCTTGGTACCACATACTCAGAAAAAGCTGGAAATGGTGCTGTAGCTCAAGTGGTAGAGCACTAGTCTTGAGCAAAAAGTGTCCAAGGACAGTGCCCAGGCCCTGAATTCAAGCCCCAGGACTGGCAAAAAAAAAAAAAAAAGAGCCAAGAAAAATTATGGGAGAATCTTAACACTTTTTCTGGTCCTGTGTCCATGGGAAGTTTCTCAATTTTAATATCTAGGGGAACCTCAAAGATGTATAAAATGTAGTATAAATTGATCAGTTTTAAAACATAATTTTAAAAATCAAATACTTAATGGAAATATTATTAGAATAAAAGCTTCAATAATTTTTTGTGGACATTTCATGAGTGCTACAGTGCCATCTCAGGCCATAATCCTAGCACAACTTTGTCACAACTACTACCTGACAGTGACTATAAGATACCATAAGTGACTATAAAATTGGGGCCAGGAGTTTGGCCTAGTGGTAGAATTCTTGCTTAGCATGCACCAAGGCCTGGGTTCGATTCCATGGTACCTGATACATAGAAAGAGCTAGAAGTGCTGTTGTGGGTCAAGTGGTAAAGGTCTAGCCCTGAGTTCAAGCCCAGGACTGGCAAAAAAAAAAAAGAAATAGATACCACTGATAGCCAAGAAATCAAAGTATATTATAGAATTGATGCAGTTGATTGTACAATTTTCCTTTTTGAGAACAGAAGTGTTCACAGTAGGGCTGACAAGAATGTTAATGTCTTGTATTAGAATGTAAATAATATTTGTATATTTTAAGATCCAACTTTTGAGTGAAAATTTTATACTGAAGTATAATATAGTATTCTTCCTCCCATGAAATAAACACCATTTTGACTTTTAACACCACTGATTAATTTATTTTATTTAAAAAAATCTATATAAATATTGAATATAATTATTGAATGTATTCTTTGCATCTGGTTTCTTTAAATTTGTAGGATATTTGTTTATGTTGTTATGTGTTAGTTCATTTATTCAGTCTCCTAGCTATGTGATATTCTAGTGTGTGAATATATTTTTATTCATTGTACTTTTGGAGATATTTGGGTTATTTTCAGTTTGGGATGATTATGGATAGATTGGCATGAACATTTATGAGAGTATCCTTTAGCGAACATCTGTAGTTCATTTCTGTCAAGCCTATCCTATGGATATAGACTTCTAAGGCAAGAAGGACAGACTATTTAAAATAATGTAACATTCAAACATCTTTGGTTATTTGAGAATAACTGCTAATAATCTTAGAATTTAATTGTAATGATAGTATTGTGAAGGAAAGAGAAATAAAATTAAAAAGAGGAAGAAAAGATGAAAAGAAGATAGGTGTTATCATTTGGCATATTCTTCTCTCTGTTTTTACACTCAGTACTTAGCAGCTAACATTTACATAACTTCTACAAACTCTTTAGGACTCATGAAATATACTGCAAGTCAAATAGAGTTTGGGAATAGTTTATAGGAGGGAACCTTGATTGTCTTTTATCTCCTAAATGTATGACTGCAATTGCCTAGATAAAATTAATAGAATAAAAAAGACATTCAAATTTAAAAGATGCCAAAATATACATTGGAACAAAGACAACTTTAAAACAAAAAGCAGGGGTTTCTGTGAGAATTAGGTAGCTAAATCCCTATCTCTCATTGTGTATGAAAATAATCAAACTGGATCAAAGACTTTGATGTAAGACTTAAATCTGTGAAACTACTAGAAGAAATCAGAAGAGAAAACATTTCACAATATATACGCAGGCAATAACTGTCTGAATAGGACTCCAATAAGAACAAAATTTGCCACGTGTGATTATATCACATTAAAAACTTCTGCACAACAAAAGCATAGCTACTAATGTAGAAAGACAGCCAACCAACTGGGAAAAGATATTTACAAATAATACATCAAACAAATGCTTAATATCCAATATCTACCGGGAACTCAAGAAACTAATCCCCCAAACCCAACAAACCAATCACTAAATGGGCAAGGGAGCTAAAGAGAGACTTATCAAAAGAAGAGGTTAAAATAGCAAAAAATAGAATAAAATAAAATAAACCTATGAGAAAATGCTCATCACCCATGGTCATAAAGAAAATGCAAATAAAAACAACCCTAAGATACCGCCTTACCCCAATTAGAATGGCCAATATTCTAAACTCAGACAATGACAAATGCTGGCAGGGTTGTGGAGAAAGAAGAACTCTACTGCACTGCTGGTGGGAATGTAAACTAGTTCAGCCACTCTGGAAGGCAGTTTGGAGATTTCTTTAAAAACTGAAAATAGGGAAGGGAGTTTGGCCTAATGGTAGAGTCCTTGCCTAGCATGCACAAAGACCTGGGTTGGGTCCTGGGTATCACATAAATAGAAAAGCCAGAAGTGGTACTGTGGCTCAAGTGGTAGAGCTCTAGCCTTGGGGAAAGCCCAAGGACAATGCTCAGGCCCCGAGTTCAGTTCAGGCCCCAGGACTGGCAAAAGAAAAAAAAAGACGGGGCCGGGAGTTTGGCCTAGTGGTTAAAGTGCTTGCCTAGCATGCACGAAGACCCGGGTTCGATTCCTTGGTACCACATACATAGACAAAAGCCGGAAATGGTGCTGAGGCTCAAGTGGTAGAGTGCTAGCCTTGAGAAAGTCCAAGGACAGGGCTCAGGCCCTGAGCTCAAGCCCAGGACTGGCAAAAAAAAAAAAAGAAAAAAAGAAAAAAAAGACTTTCCCTATGATCCAGCCATACCACTTTTGAGCATCTACCCTGAGCATCATAACCCAGGATATGATAAGAACACTGGCACATCCATGTTCATTGCTGCACTATTCACAATAGCCAAGCGATGGAAACAACCCAGATGCCATATTACAGATGAATGGATACAAAAAAAATGTGGTATATGTATACAATGAAATTCTGCATAGCTAACAGAGACAAGATAAAATCATGTCATTCACTGAAAGTGGATGAAATTAGAGCAAATCATGTTGAGTGAGATAAATCAAGACTAAAGGAACAAATGGCACATGATCTCCTTGATATGTGGATATTAGATCCAAACAGTACAAGCATGATAACTCAATATTTGGGTACCCAATGTTATGGATATGGTCTTGTAGATACAGACATAACTACATAGATAGATTAATATGTATCTATGACATACAAACCCTCAGCTTAATTTTAATTATGTTCTAAAATCTATGTGTCATTGATTGCATATAGAGATTCCTTTCTTGAATATTTGTTTGTTAAACATGTCATTTGAAATATGATGTAAAATCAGTGTTAATAAAACCTTAAAAACAATAAACAACTTCTGCACAACCAAAGAAACCATCAAAGTAAAAGGAGAAAATATTTGCCAGTTATTTATCCAAGAGGGGATTAATATAAAAAATGCAATGCATTCTAATAATTAATGCACTAAAATGAAATCAGTACAATCAATAAATGGCAAACTAACTGAATAGACAGTATGTGCAAGTGATCAATAAATAAATGAAGAAATGTGTAACATCCTTAGCCATAAAGGAAATGCAAATCAAAACTACATTGAGATTTTGTTTAATTCCAGTCAGAATGGCTAGCTTTTTTTTTTTTTTTTTTTTTTTTTTTGCCAGTCCTGGGCTTGAGCTCAGGGCCTGAGCACTGTCCTTGGACTTTCTCAAGGCTAGAGCTCTACCACTTGAGCCTCAGCACCACTTCCAGCTTTTTTCTATGTATGTGGTACCAAGGAATAGAACCCGGATCCTTGTGCATGCTAGGCAAGCACTCTACCACTAGGCCAAACTCCTGGCCCGGAATGGTTAGCTTTAAGGAAATAAGAAACAAGAAATAATAGCCATGAATAAAAGAAGAAACTCCATACATTGTTGATGGGAATAGTTTTCCACTATGAAAAAGAGAATTGAAGTTCTTCAACAAATTAAAAATAGAACTTTCATATAATCCAGCTATATTACTCCTCATTCTATATCCCAAAGAATCCAAGTCCCCTTCCCATAAATATATTTCTATACTCATGTTTTTTTGTGGACACTATTCGCAGTAGCCAAATATGGAAAAAGACATGGTGCTGATCAATGGATGAATAAACAAAATGTGTTCCCAGTAGATTTCTGCTCAGTTGCTGCAGAAGAATAAACTTATACCATTGCAGGAAAATTGAATTACAGATTAGCATGCTAAGTAAAGCAAGCTGGTTTCTCAAAGATCAATATTATATGCTTTCTTTCTCATATCATATATATGTATATATTCATGTGTGGAATGCCATAGATAACTCTACTGTTCTATCTAATTGATTCATTGCTAATGAATTTTTTTACTCTAGGTTTTGTGTTGTATGTGTGTTGTGTATATAAGTACTGCTCCTGGGGCTTGAACTCAGGGCACTGACCCTAACTTTCTTACTGAAGGCTCTACCACTTGAGCCACAGTTCCACTTCTGGATTTTTGATTGTTAATTGGAAATAAGAGCCCCACTGACTTTCCTACCCTGATTGGCTACAAGCTGTAATCCTCAGATCTCAAATGGGCTCTGACTCTGGATTTCCTTTTTCTTTTTGTTCTTTTATCTTTTCTTATTGTTATTTTGAAGATGATGTAAAGAAGGGTTAGGATCACTTAGCCACATAAGGAGTATATTTTCTTTCTTTCTTTCTTTCTTTCTTTCTTTCTTTCTTTCTTTCTTTTTTCCTTTCTTTCTTTCTTCCTTTCTTTTCTATTTTTGGTTTCTGTGAAACCAAAGAAGTCCTTATCTACTTAAAGGTTTCTTCTTGTTCTATCATATTATATTCCACATGTTTGACACATTTGAAGTTAACTTTGAGAAAAATAATGGTTAGAAATTAGTCTTTATGTTCGTATAACTAGATGATTTTTTGTAAACACCATAGAATGACTATCCTTCACTTGAAATGCTGTTAAAAATATTTATTTCATTTATACTTTAAAAATGACACAGATAAATTAATATATCTAATATTTTCACAAATCTTTAACACATAGATGTATATCTTCTTGATTAATTTAGTTTTTCACATTTTAGTGTTGACAGTGCTGATATCTCCCTTTTAAGTGGGATTTCATTTTTTGTATATATATATATATAGATAAATAGATAGATATACATATACATATATAAAACAAATACTATTTATGCTTTTACTCATAATCATATTTTACTAGTTATTTAATCCTTTGATTTTTCAAATATTTTATCAATTACATCAAATAGTATCACTATTAATATAGTAGGGTTTGTTTTATTTTGTATGGTGTGGGGCTTGTAATGTAGGTCTCGGTGTTGTCCCTGGGCTCATCAGTGACTCAGCACTGATCCTCTGACTAAGCCAGAAAATAGAAGCCACCCAGAATAATCCAGGAGGCTTTTTTTCCCCCAAAAAAGAAGCTAGCAGAAAAGACATGATTGGAGATGTGGTGTGAGTATTTGAGTTCAAACCTTAATATCACAAAAAAGAATAAAGGAAAGAAAGAAAAAAAAAACATTCTGGCTAGGAGTTTGGCCAGTGGCAGAGTGCTTGCCTACCATGCACAAAAACCTGGGTTTGATTCCTTGCTACCATATACATAGAAAGTGTTGCAGTGGCTCAAGTGGTAGAGCTCGATCCTTGAGAAAGTCCAAGGACAATGCTCAGATCCTAAGTTCAAGCCCTGGGGCTGGCAAAAAAAAGAAAGAAAGAAAGAAAAAAAAAGATAAAAGAAAGAAAGAAGCAAGCAAGAAAGAAAACAGAGAGAATAAAAAGGTAAAAAAAAATTTCCAACATTCTACCCTATGACTTAATGAAAACTGTTTTACATAAACCTATACAGATATGTATAGAAATGATTATATACACACATACTATCTATGTTATCTACCCTTAAGAATCAAAGACAAAAATGTAAAACAGAAAAATTATACATATATATATAACTCATATAACAAATTAATTCTTTATAAAAATTAAAGACTTCAAAATCTTAAATTGATGAACAAATATGATCTTTAATCATTTTAAAGCTCTATTGCTTCAAGTTTATTCCTCCCAAATAGATGGAAATATATGGTAATAAAGCCTTTATTAGCCGGGCACAGTGGCTCACATGTGTAATCCTGGCTGCTCAGGAGGCTGAGATCTCAGGATCTTAGTTCAAAGACAGCCTGACTCTTATCTTCAATTAACCACCCGAAAACCGGAGTGGCACTGTGGCGCAAGGGGTAGGGCTGTAGCTTTAAGTGGAAGAGCTCAGGGACAGCGACCAGGCCCAGAATTCAAGCCTCACAACCAACTAAAAACAAAAAACAGTTTCATTTCCAGATACTTATTGTCCCATTTTAAAATATCTGTTTATAAAATTATTAAAAGATTGAGTATTATTTAATGAATTATCAAGGCACTTTTATATGCTATCTATGAAGGACATTTAATAGAATCCAATATTATCTTTTAATACATTATAAGAATTTCAGTGGGCCATGCTATAGCTATTTAGGATGGTAGAATCCAGAATATTGCAGTGCAAAGGCAGCCTGGGCAAAAATAATCCTCAAGACCCCATTTCAGACTAAAGGCATAATTCATACCCATGTTTTTATATGTGACAGGGTATAAGCTTGCATACAATAGAGATAACTACATACTTATATTTATAGCAGCAGTATTCACAATATATACACTAAAGAATCAGGGTCCATCAACTGTTTAGTGAATAAAATAAAGGTGATATATGCATGTATACACACACACACACACACACACACACACACACACACACACAATGGGATGCTAATCCACCATAAAAAAGAGTAAAATCATGTTGCACACATAAAAATTAATGGAACTAGAGACCATAATGTTAAGTAAAATAAAAAAAGAAAATATTGCATGTTTTCTTTCATATGCCAAATCTAAGTTGTTTCTGAAGGAGATTGTTTAGGGGTAGAAAACAACAGGAGGGAGAAGGGTGTTAAAAGAGATGGAGGAAAGGCGGGGAGTTTTGCCTAGTGGTTAAAGTGCTTGCCTAGCATGCATGAAGACCCAGGTTTGATTCCTTGGTACCACATATAGAAAAAAGCTGGAAGTGGTGCTGAGGCTCAAGTGGTAGAGCACTAGCCTTGAGAAAGTCCGACAGTGCTCAGGCCCTGGCTCAAGCACAGGACTGGCAAAAAAAAAAAAAAGAGAGATGGAGGAGAGAACAATGAATATTAGTAAATAATTCATACATCTTTTTGAAAATAGAACAAATAAAATCTACTCAAAATTGCTATAAACATAAAGGGAACATAAAAATATTAGAGGGAATGAATTTCATCATACTATGCTCTATTGTATGGAAATATCACAATGAAACCTTTCTTAAAATTTGCAAATGCAAATAAAAAGAGAAAACTATGAATAAGACATTATGGATAAAAATCAAATTTAAAAATGTTAACCAGGAGGAATTTCAATTAAGTAAAATTAATTAATATGAATGTTTTAATTATGTAAAAAGATATATGTAATGATTGTTATGTATTGATTTTACCATTTCTTTAAATATTTAGTGTTATCATTACTGAATACAATGAAACTTGATAACTCCCAAGAAAAAAATGACAGTTTTACTGTACCATCCCATTTATATTTATAGGAGACAGCACTGTTGCCAGTATACTTTATCTAGGAAATATAACAGTATGTTTTTTTACTATTCCTTTATATAACTCTATACAAAATGAATTGTAGCAACTACTTATATGAAAGAGGATGGTTTGTATCACAGGTTTAGAAAACTGTTGTAATTTCATGTTTTTCTTTCTGAATTTGAGCAATGTAACCAACTTTTTTGTTTTTGTTGAGGGTTTTCAAATGGTGAAGAATAAGATACATTTCCTCTCTTAGAATCACATGTAAGACACTTATTTCATTTCTGTCTATAAACATTTGATTGGAGAAGGCATATCATGAAATAATTTATCTTTATTCTTGTCCCCACAACAAACAATAGAAAAACATAACTATTGGATAATAGAAACATAAAGTAGTATTTACTGTTTTGGGTGTATGCGTTACTACTCAGGCTTGAACTTGGGGTTTGGGCTCTGTCCTTTAACTTTATCATTTAAAACTGGAACTTAACTACCTGAGCCACAGTTCTACTTCTGACTTTTTGGTGGCTAACTGGAGATCAGAATCTCATGGACAATTATTCTTTGGTGGGCTTTGAACCTGCATCTTCACATCTCAGCCTCCTGAGTAGTGAGGTTTACAGGATTGAGCACTGGCCTCCAACAGTATTTACTTTTAAATTTCCTATGTAGTAACATTTAACTAAAAATATTAATAATTTCCAAATATGTGATTAAATTTTGAAAAAAAAAATCCAGGTTCATCCATGAAGAAAGTCTCAACTTGGGTATGGCGGGCCACACCTGAAATCTTGGCATCAAAGCAAGCCTTGATTTCTCTTCCCTTATTAAAATTAGTTTGCAAGATCATGATTTTTTTTTTTTTAATAAGTACTGTGCACTGACCGATTGCGCCACTGGAGCCCTGGTTTTTGTTGTTGTTGTTGTTTGTTTTGTTTTGTTTTCTGTTTTTGTTTGTTTTTGTTTTGCCAGTCCTGGGGCTTGAACTCAGGGCCTGAGCACTGTCCTTGGGCTTTCTCAAGGCTACAACTCTACTGCTTGAGCCACAATACCACATTCAGCTTTTTCTATGTATGTGGTATGGAGGAATAAGACCCGGGTCTTTGTGCATGCTAGGCACTCTACCAGTAGGCCAAACTCCCAGCCCAGTCATGTTTTATGATCAATAGGAAAAAGTTGAAAGCAGTAAAAAAAAGGTTGGCTATTTAGAACAACAAACACTTGAAAGAATTTTTAATCAAACTAATCCATTTTTGTTTAAAAGAATAATGATCATATATAACAATTCATATCAAATCTATTGTGCTGTACCCCAATATAGCCATTCTGGGTTTGTTTAATTTTATATTAATTTTAAGAACTATCTTTTAGATATCTGTAAAACTATAGCTTGAAATGAATTTATAGAACAAATTTTCAAAAAGAAATTAACTAAAATTTAAGTTAATACTTAGAAATAAAGTATCTCTTAGTTTATATCTTCATTTATCATTAGTAATTCCTCCATTTTACTGATAATTTTCTTAGGAGAAAATGCTTTCTAGGGTTCTTACTGTAATAGCATTGAGTTTAAATTTACATCTTATTAGTACTGAAGAAAAAAAGGGAAAATTCTTCCCCAGGCCTCTCAGATTGTATTCCACTTTTATTAGCTGAGATAATTACTCTGTTCATCACTAGTAAATCCATACCTAGAGCAACAGAATATTCATGGATCTGGAAGTGGCAAACCAACAGCCTGACAACCACAAAGCAACAGGTAAAGAGATAGCTTTGTTGAGTTGCTGAATAAGCCAAACCTGGGATTCCAACTTCCTACTTCCCTGTTACATGAACTTAAAGGACACTTAAAGTGTAATATTTTCTTTCTTTCCTTCAGTTACGGTGTGAAAACAATATACATATCCCCCCTCCACCCCACCCCCCGTGGGTCATGGGGCTTAAACTCTGTTTGGGCGCTGTCCCAGAGCTCTTCAGCTCAAGACTACTGCCCTACCCCTGGGCCTGGGCGTTGTCCCTGAGCTCTTCATCTCAATGCTACCACCTTACCCTTGAGCCAAGCCCCATTTCCTATTTTCTAGAGGTTAATTGAAGAGTTTCAGGTCCTTTGGTGCCCGAGCTGGCTTTGAACCTTGATCCTCAAACGATTACAGGTGTGAGCTACTGTGCCTGGCTTGTGAAACAATTTTGAAAGTTTTGAGTAAGCTTGCAAGTGTGGCTTATGCCTGTAATCCTAGCTACTTAGGAGACTGAATTCTGAGGACTACAGTTTGAACACAGCCCACTCAAGAATGTCCATGAAACTCTTCTTTCTAATTAACCAGAAACAAACAAACAAAAATCAGAAATGAAGATGTGGCTCAAGTGGTAGAACACTAACCTTGAGCTTAGGGACAACATACAGGCCTTGATTTTAAGTCACACACACATTATAAGATCTTAATTCTCTCTTGTACAATAAATACAAAGAAAGTGATAAGACTGTCCATAAATTCACAGAATGCCTTTAAGGAACTTAAAGCATTGACACAAGTTCCCAGCCATGAGAGGACTCAGAGGTCTGTCTGATAGTCTCAGCTGGATGATTGAAACATGAGAAATGGCAGCAACAAGCAATTGATGTAGGCCTGTCATCCAAGACAAGCTAGGGCAAACAAAACATCCCACGTGCTACCATCTGAATGCTTATGTGTGATACAAACACTGAAACCAACCCTTGAAGGTCTTTTGCCAGGTGAGTATTTATGAATAAGATAATATGTACTTATTACTTATGTAATAAGATAATAAGATAATAAAAGTCTGAATGAGCTTGCTGATCCTTTTACCAAGCAGAAAACTGAGAAGTTTCCATCTACGAAGAACTGACCCTTCACAAGATGTCATATTTAAGGTATCTCACTTGTCTTAACTTGTCCCAACTTTTAAAACTGAAAGAAATTAGTGTCTTTTTTTTTTTATTAGCCACACAGCCTAAGAAAAACATTTTCTTGAAGTCTGAACTGAATAAGACACCAAGGTAAGGATGGTTCAGGGTTGAGAGGTTGAAGACAGACATTTTCTGAATGATTTTAACGCTTATACAAATGGGGAATAATCTGGAATTACAATTGGACCACAATTAAAAGACAGTGGAGTGGTAGATGAAAAACCTGAATGGCAAATGAGAGAATGTCCAGAAAGATAGAGTTTTACTAATGTCATAGGAAGTTCAGTGATTCTGTTGATAGTCACTGAGCAAACTGGAAGTTTATAAAGCAAAGACTAAGCTTATATCATTGACCAGAACACATGTGATCACAGGACAATAACCGTACCAGTCATGTAAGAATTATCATTCTCCTTTTACCATCGTCTCTCCCAGCTGCTTTGGTTGCTTTGACCTTGCAATGAGCAAGAAAACAGATCAGCAGGATGAGAGGAGGGATGAAGATGACAGAGGGAAAAACAGTAGAAAGGAGAAGGCTCCTTCCTCCATTTCCTCCTCCTCCTTCTTTTTCTCTGTCTTCCCCATCCTTTACCATCACCTCTTGTTCTCCTCTTTCTTTTTCTTTTTTTTTTTTCCAGTCCTGGGCTTGAGCTCAGGGCCTGAGCACTGTCCTTGGACTTTCTCAAGGTTAGAGCTCTACCACTTGAGCCTCAGCACCACTTCCAGCATTTTTGTATGTATGTGGTGCCAAGGAATCGAACCCGGGTCTTAGTGCATGCTAGGCAAGCACTTTAACCACTAGGCCAAACTCTTGGCCCTTGTTCTCCTCTTTCTCATTCCTTTTTTCATCTTCCTCCTTCTCCTCTGTTCATTTGTTTACATTGTTTTTCTGAGACAAAATCTTGGATTCTGTCTGGGTTGGCCTCAAATTTCTCTCTCTCTCTCTGCCTCCAGAGTTAGTAAGGGATAATTTTTTAATTAGCTCCAAATCATGTCCAAATCTATAATCATTTCATGAGACTGGAAATACTGAATTACAACTTATATTAAGTTTGATTACTTTTTTCCATTTTAAATGCCTAGAAGCCATTTATCAATCTATCTCTCCTGTTATCTATATATCATATATCTAGCATAAGAGTCATTAAGAATAACATGAAACTAATTGCATACATTTTCATCCAGGGGTTGTGATAGAAATTGCCACATTAAATATATTTTAATAAAAGACCAGTAGATTTTAATATTACTATCTAATACATACATTCATATGTATATAAGCATGCATATATATACATTTGTACATTCAAATATATTCATATGTATATGTTGTCCATATAGATGTATATGAATGTACATTTTTATGCTCATATACATTTGAATGTTAATTAGATAGTACATTTATATGGATATGTCAGTCCTGGGTTTTGAACTCAGGAACTGAGCACTGTCCCTGAGCTTTTATGTTCAAGGCTAGTGTTCTACCAATTGAGACACAAAAACATTTTTGTTCACTGGAGTACAGTCTCACAGGCTTTCTTCTTAAGCTAGTTTTGAACCAAGATCCTCAGATCTCAGGCTCCTGAGTAGCCAGGATTACAAACTTGAGTTATTGGTGCCTGGCTATATTTTTATGTCATATTTTGTTGGCATTCTATGTTTGCACCTGAAATATCCTAACTGATAACATTAATTTTCTCATGGATTTTGTTTAATAAAGTAAAAATCTTATCACAGTCCATGCTGTTGTCATTTTTCAGTTTTGAAGGGCTTATAATTGACAGATGGTACTTAATGTAGCTTTTTCCCCCTCACCTATTGTGAAGAGACCTTTGCCAAGATCTTACAATATGAAAATTTTTACTATTTCCTAAAGGGCAAAAATGAATCACTTTTTTTGGGATTAAAAGCAAGTTCAAGATGGGCCAGAAATACATCGACATAGTCTACTTGCCAGAGTGCTGACATTCAAAGCCACACACACAGTTTTGGAAAATATTTCTGGCTTATCAGGATACAATGTGAAGCTACTAATACAGTAAAATTGGAGTGAAGGTACACAGATCTTTTTATCTAATAAAAAGAAAATATAAACTATTTAAAAAATAAAGATTCACAATGTAAGCCTGTTATTCTTTTATTGCTACCTAAACATTGTTAAATACTTTATAATTCATCATACAGTAGTTGGAGGAAGTGACAGTTTAGTATAAAATGAACGATCATAACTCAGTTTATCCTTAAATGAATTTAAATGATATTTTAGCCACACTTTTCTGGAAATTTGCTTAGAAACACAAATCATCTTGATATTTGACATTTAATACTTCTCTCCTTGTGATCTCTATTTGTTTAACTAATATGAGATTGTCTCCTCGATGTGTGTATGCATTATAATCAGAGAGTACCTATGATAGATATAATACAGAGTATCTAAGATAGATATATGGCATGACACAGATATATTATGTCTAAATTATTATATCCATCCCTGCATCTTTACCATACCAGATGTACAGTAAAACAAGTAAGCAATGCTTATAAAAATATACTTTTTAGAAATTATTTCCACTAACCAAGTAAGTCCTCAGTGAAAACAACTGGTCTAGGCCTGAAGCGTGGCCTACTGGTAGAGCACTTGCCTAGCATGCATGAAGCCCTGGATTCAATTCCTTGGTACCACATACACAGAAAATGTTAGAAGTGGCCCTGTGGCTCAAGTGGTAGAGTGCTAGCCTTCAGCAAAAAGTGTCCAATGGCAGTGTCCAGGCCCTGAGTTCAAGCCCCAAGGGTGGCAAAAACAAACAAACAAACAAAAACAACTGGCATTTGGAGTAAATCATGAGATTTTTTTTTCCCTTGAAATATTGCTAAAAGATCCAGTGTCTCTTCCTCTTTCATCCATTATTCTCTTTTAATTAATCTTCACTGTTGTTACAATGTTCAAATGTTACATTTGAAGTAGAAGCTAGAATTTAAGAACCCTAATTGATCCAGTGCAACGTTCAACTGATAATAGTACTAACAATAATATGGATGGTAGTTCTAATATTGTTTCTTCCTGAAAATTAGTGAAGGTTCCATGCCTAGAATTGTTTTTTTTTTTGCATTATTTTATTGTAATTAGTAAAAGGGTTACATGATATTTGCCAGATAGAAGGTGCATTAATTCACATACATTGATACCCTTTCATATGTCTTGGTACCCATTTCCCTCCCCCCCACACCCCCCACCCGTCTTGGTTTTCCCCCCTTCCTTATCAAATTTCAAATAACCAAATACAAATAAAATTCAATATATCAGATAACAAAGTGAGATACTATAACAATATGAGATAACCAAGGGACAGCAAAGGAGATGAGAGACAACATAGTACATTAAGGACAACAATCATTCATTATATGGCTTTTGTTTCAATATCCTGGAGGTCCTTTCAATTAGCTTCATACTATATGGCCTATGTATCAAGATTTTGCTCTATTACAAATCTCTGCTAGTAGAGCCCAAGGTTTCTACTGATTATGACGAATGAGGGAAACCATTGAGCCTAAGTTCCTTTGAGTCTGGCTTAATTCACTTAATATGATTTTTTCTAAGTCTTTCCATTTCCTAACAAATCCATGCCTAGAATTGTATGCTAGACTTGTCTGCTGTTCATCTGTTGGCTTTAGGAAATTCACCATGGGCCTATAGTGAAAATGGAGAAGTAAAGAAAAGTAGAGGGTTTATATTTGTGTCATAAGCAAATCTTTTATAAATCATCAAGAGAGTACATAGAATGCCACAGAGAGAGTCGCCAGGGTTTTCTTCAAGTAAAATCAATTCATCCACTTTATTTGTCTTAAACATACTGAGGATGCGGCTAGAGATGTCACTAAGAGTTAGAGTTGCTTGGAAAAATTTAAGGTGTCAATTGACCATATTTTAGGTGCAGAAATGTTACACAGACCCAACACAGATTCACCAGTGATTTACTTTAAAAAATCTGCAACAAATGGACCCAGGAATCTGCAAGGGAATAAAAATATCATAAGAGCAAAGCTGAGTTGAAGCAGGGTAACTCAAAAATCAATATTTTGCTTTTAAACTCTTAAGAAGAGACCCAGGAGGCCTGCACTCATTTTGTCCTCCTTACTTACTATCCTCCAAGGATGGAATAAAAAGTGATAAGCCTTCTCTGGACTTCATTTAGGACAGTGTTTATTAACAAGCTACTTGTTAGAATCTCAGGTTCACTTCCCTAGCAAGTGACTTTTTAAGTTATGCCATGCATGGTTTAAAGGTTCCTCAAGAAACTAAACGTAGAACTTCCCTGCTACTCAGCCATACCACTCTTGGTCATCTACCCAGAACATTACAAGTCAAGATACCATAAAGACACTTGCACATTTATGTTCATTGCTACATTACTCACAATAGCCCAATCATAGAAATAGCCAAATGCTCTACAATAGATGAATGGATAAAAATATATTGTACTTATATAGGGGTTTACTCATCTATTAGAAAGAATAGGATTTTCATTTGTTTTGAAAAATTATGCAATCTAGTCTGGCACTGGCTCGCAACTGTCATTTTAGCTACTCAGGAGGCCGAGATCTGAGGAACATGGTTCCAAGCCAGCTCTGGCATGAAAGTCCATGAGACTCTTCTCTCCAATTAAATGGCCAAAAAACCAGAAGTGGCACTGTGGCTCAAGTGGTAGAGTACTAGTCTTGAGCTGAAGAGTTCAATGACAATGCCTAGGCCCAGAGTTCAAGCCACCCAACCAAAAAACAAAAATAAAAATTAAAAAGCTATTCCATCTAATACAGGTTAAATACTGCATATATTTTCCATATTATAAGATGAAACTGTTCGTTTGGTAATCCTGGCAGAGAACAGTCAGTAGCTGTAGCAACAAGGGGGAATTGAACCCATTGGGGCTCTAATGAGTTTTGTTATGAATTAGGATTCTAAGTCAAACAGTATATTGAGGAGTATACAGGTGTTGTTTTTTTTTTGTTTTTGTTTTTTTTTTTTTTGCCAGTCCTGGACTTGAGCTCAGGGCCTGAGCACTGTCCTTGGACTTTCTCAAGGCTAGAGCTCTACCACTTGAGCCTCAGCACCACTTCCAGCTTTTTTCTATGTATGTGGTACCGAGGAATCGAACCCGGGTCTTCGTGCATGCTAGGCAAGCACTTTAACCACTAGGCCAAACTCCCGGCCCCAATATACAGGTGTTTTTATGGAGCAACTACAGAGATTTCAGTGCATGTGAAAGTCATTATATATATATATATATATATATATATATATATAATGTTTCTTAAAGAGACACTTAAAATCAGGCTAGATGATTTTTAGAAATACTTAGATGATGGTTGATGAGAACTTCCTCATCACTGTCTCTTTTGTTCATTGTCTTGAAAATAATGCTTATGCCTGTAACTGCTGTCAATTTGAGCCATTTTGTTCTTAGAAAAGGTAAGAAGAGATGAGTTCAGTGGCTCAAACATTCTTTTTCAACTAAGTTTGGCATTAAAAAAGGAACAAGAGAGAAAAGGAGAGAAAGAGGAAGGAAGGAAGGAAGGAAGGAAGGAAGGAAGGAAGGAAGGAAGGAAGGAAGGGCAGCAACTTGGAAGAGAGATCCTGTAATGTGGCAATTCAGTTTCTATAAGACAGAATTGTGTTGAGTGTGTGAGGAAATCTTGTCTGTGCTGTGTTTCTGGTTTAGAAATTGCAAAGAATCATTGGAATTGAAGCCTGTGAGATAGCGTGAGATTCATTCAGCTGGTTTGTCTGAGATAGGACAATGTAAATCTGGACCTGGGAGTGCTTCAAAAAATCTGGAGACCAGGATTACATGTTGAATTGAAGTAAAAGAAAGAGAAATCAACATGAAAGAACAACTCCACTACTATTCAGCACCACAACTTTCTAGTCTCCTAGTGTTACATATTATTGGAAGGACCTCACAGAGCTCAGAGATAGGAAGTTTGCAGAGTCTCTAGTCTGGTATCACAAAGCATAGACAGCATAGAAAGTGTATGTTTTTAACTAAGAGGCAATTGTGTGGTAACTGGCCTCTTGAATCACCTGATCTCTAATCCATCAGAATAGACAATTTGTGTTGCAATGAATAACTCCCAACTTTGATAACTTAAAAAAATATTTAAAGCCAGGCATGGGGCTCACACCTCTAATGCTAGCAACTCAGGAGGCTGAAATCTGAGGATCATAGCTCAAAGCCAGCACAGGCACTGAAGTCTGTGAGACTCTTATCTCTAACTACTATAAATGGAAAGTGGTGCTGTGGCTCCAGGGGTAGGATGGTAACCTTGAGCTGAAAGACTCAGAGTCAGTGCCCAGGCACAGAATTCAAGTAACATGACCCACCAGAAAAAAAAAAAGTTTACTTTAGAGGTACTACATATAACCAGGTAAGGGTGATTGTGGTTCTGTTTTATCTTTTTACCTCTTGAATGCAGACCAATGCAACAGTCTTTATTTGATGTGGCCACTTATACTGAGAGAAAAAGAGACTTGATAGTGGACTAGCTCTCCAAACTTGTGTTCATAAGTGATGCACATAATTCATGACTAAAATGAGTCATATAGATATTTTGAACTGTAAAACAAGGAGGGAGGAATACAATTCTACTGCCTAAGTATGATAAATATTTGAGTAGTAAGAAAAATGAGCATTTATTAGGCAAATTTCAACTTAATTTTGTACAGTTGATTTATTGTATCAGAGAGGTTGGTCAAGCTATAGTATGGTTCTCTTTGCATCTAAGGATTGATTTAGGTACATTTTCAACCATGATAGCAATTAAAAGAGACAATATAAATACTATGTTGAAATGAAGGAGAAATCAATACTAAAAGTCTGAAAGTCTAGAAGAAAATACCAAAGAAAAGGCAAACCACAAAAATTTGAAGTAAAATATATTACAAATATATATACATATGAGAAGGCTGGATGATATGGCAAATTGGAAATAGCCAAAGTTAATTGCTTGGTGAACAAATCAACTCAGAAACTAGTAAAGAAGCCAAGTGCCAGTGGCTCATGCCTATAAGCCAAGCTACAGAGGAGGCTGAGATCTAAGGACCAGTCTTTGAAGCCAGTCCAGGCAGGAAAGTCCACAACACTTTTATCTCCAATCAACTTTCAGAAATGTGGACATGGCATTGTGGCTCAAAGTGGTAGAGTGCTAGTCTTGAGCAAAAAAAGCTCAAGGACAAGTGCCCAGACCCTGAGTTCAAGGCCCAGGAACAACACAACAGCAGTAAAATGATAATAAAGGGAAAGAAAGAAAAAGAAGAAACCAACATCTGACTCATGAGAAGAACACAAAGGAAGATATTAAAATATATAAGGTGTCATAATAGATTTAAGGAGCCACAGAGAACTGATTAGGAAGAAAGAAATCACAATAGGGAGGGAAAAAGCAACACACCTCACTCAAGGGCCTTTGCCAGCCAGGGAAAATGACCAAAATGTAGACAGGTGGACCCAGAAGTGGGAAACACAAACACAATTTTAAAATCCTGAGAACTGAACTGCCTACCCACAGTCTTAGAAGGAAGGTCTATACACTGAGAGCCAGGATCGACAGTGGGTCAGGAACTTTGGTGTCCCATGTACTTCTTGGGTCCCCTTCCCAAAAAAGGCAAAAATTTTCCAGCTGGTAAATGTTTCTTCAGGAGCCCAGAGAACATGAGATACAGTGGACAGTGCTGAGAACACAAACCAGCAGGGTTAAGAAGCTCTAGAAAGGTCCATCAACAGCCATAGAATCAACAAACCCTTATTCTTCTAGCCTTAGCAGAAACCTCAAAATCTTGGCTGTGGTCCCCCCAGTGGAAAGTACTAGAGGACCTCAGAAGCCCTGTGAGAAGGATACATGGCCATCTCACAATAGCCTAAACAAGGCAGTTGACAGAGAATTGGTGAAACATATCTCACTCTTTCTCTCATAGTCTAGTGGGAATTCCCATTGAGTCTGAGGGCAAAGACCTGAGGGCAGCGAGTATGGGTTGTACCAAGGGAATTGAACCTTAGAAAAAAATCAGGGCTCACAAGAGACATAAACACAGGTTGATAAGAGATTGAGGCTGGCATCTGGCAGTCAGAAATCTCAGAACTTCCTGCAGAGCTAAAAGAAAGCCACAGTCGGTAAAGGTCTGTGGGTTAATCTCTAAATCCGTTCCTCCATTTAAGGGACCTGCAACATCGAAAACTACAACTTCAATTCATATTTTTTGTACATAAATGTATCAGTCTTTGCCCCTACACTGCTTCAACTGTGTTGAATGTTTGTCGCAGTTGTTTTTAACTCTAGCTTTTCTCAGCTGTAAATCAGAAAATGTTGATTTATCTTTCATTCTCACCAAGTAATCTTCTCCACTTGATTCTCCAGTTTTCTACTATCCCGTTTTCTTTTCTTTTTCATTCTTTTTTAAATTGGAATCATCAAAACCATTGTTCTTACCAATGAATACTCTTTCAAATTACATTTTTCTGTCCCTCCTAATTTATATTCTCTCCTTATATACTTGTGAAATTTCTCTCACCACTGTTCCCTCTCTACCAAATCTTCCTCAATGCCAAAATACTTCCTAGTAACAAGACTGGTCAAATAACAATAGTTAGTTGCTTTGATATGATTTAGTACCTATCCTAAGGACCTGATTCCTAAACTGCTAGTTGATCAAAAACTTTGGCAAAGTAGCAGGAAACAAAAATAGCTCACAAAACAATTCCATTTGCAACAGACAAATAAAAACAAACAACAACAAGTGCCCTAGGAATAAACCAAAGCAAGAAAGTGAATAATCTCTAAATCAAAATTTATAAAACTCTAGAGATGGGAATCAAAGAAGATACCAGTGGCAGAATTAATGTGAAATGGCCATCCTGCAAAGGTAATTGACAAATTGAGTGCAATATACATTAAAATCCCAATGCCATTCTTCAGTGAGGCAAAGAAAACAGTTCAAAAATCCATATAGAACCACAAAAGACCCCAAATAGTCAAAGGAAACCTTGAAAGAGAAAATAAATAAAAATAAACAGTGCTGGAGACATCACAATTTCAACTCTACTTTATGTTGAGCTATAATAACAGAAACAGCTTGGTTCTGGTACAAAAACAGGTTTGAAGACCAATGGAATAAACTAGAAAGTCAAGAAATGAGCCCGTGGGGCCGAGAGTTTGGCCTAGTGGTTACAGTGCTTGCCTAGCATGCATGAAGACCTGGGTTCGATTCCTCAGTACCACATACATAGAAAAAAAGCCGAAAGTGGTGCTGAGGCTCAAGTGGTAGAGCTCTAGCCTTGAGAAAGTCCAAGGACAGTGCTCAGGCCCTGAGCTCAAGCCCAGGACTGGCAAAAAAAAAAAAAAAAGAAAAGAAATGAGCCCATATAATTACAGGCATCTGATATTTGACAAGGAAGCCACACATGTATGTTGGGGGGGAAAAAAGACAGCTTCTTCAACAAATGGTGTTAGGAAAAACTGAACATTCATAACTAGAAGACTAAAGTTGGACCTTTGCCTGCCACTTTGCAATAATATCAACTCAAAATGGACCTAAGACCTCAACATCATGCCTGAAACATTTAAACTACTACAATAAAGTCTTGGAGAAACATTAGAACATGTTGTAATAGGCAGGACCTTTATGAATAGTTTCTGGAGCTTAGCAAATTGGGGAGAGGATCAACAAAATGGAATTTTATCAAACAATTTCTTTTTTTTTTTTTTTGCCAGTCCTGGGCTTGAGCTCAGGGCTTGAGCACTGTCCTTGGACTTTCTCAAGGCTAGCACTCTACCACTTGAGCCTCAGCACCACTTCCGGCTTTTTGCTACGTATGTGGGGTACCAAGGACTCAAACCCGGGTCTTCGTGCATGCTAGGCAAGCACTCTACCACTAGGCCAAACTCCCGGCCCCTCAAACAATTTCTTGCATGGTTAAGGACATAGTTACTAAACTAAAAAGGCACCATACAGAATGGGAGATTCTTACCAGCTATATATCTAACAAGGGTGTAATATTCAGAATATACAAAAAGCTCAAAAAATTAACATCTGTCAAATACTAATAACTCAAAAAAATAGACAATGAGGAGCTGCTCAATATCCCTGGCCCTAAATGCAAATGAAAACAACATTGAGATTTAATCTCACTCCAGTAATATTGGCCAGCATCAAGCATCTGAACAACAGCAAATGCTGCCAAGAATGTTGGGGGAAAGGATCCCTATTATACTGTTGGTGGAAATATAAGCGAGTACAGTTACTCTAGAAGGCAATTTGAAGATTCCTTAAAACTCTACACATAGAAATTCCCCATAACCTAGTCATACCACTCTTGGGAATCAACTGAGAATATTAAAAGTCAGAATATGGTAAAGACACTTGCATATCCATGTTCATTGCCATGCTATTCACTATAGCTAAGTTATGGGAATGATTCACATGCCCTACATTACAGAAGGGAATCAAGAAAATGTGGTGCATGTATGTAATAGAATTTTACATACCAGAAATATCTATACATAATCTGTCTATATCAACTATAAGGAAATAGAAGGACCCAGAAAAATTATGCTAAGTATACACACACACATATATGCACACATATACACATATACAAAATGGAATATTATTTGGCACAAAGAATAAATTTACATCATTTGTAATTAAATAGATATAACTGTAGATCATGGTGTTAAACAAACTGTATCAAATTCAGAAGGACAGTGCTCATGTGTTTTTCCAAATATGTGAGTTCCAGACCTAAAACACATGCACTCCAATATATTATATATGATATATATTTAACACATAAGATAAACCTATACATATCATATATATATGTATATATATATACATGATAGTGGGACTATTATACAAATATAATAGTGGAACTATTTGAGTTTGAGAGATAGGGAAAGAGAATTATATAAAGTATATAACAGAACAAATTACATAGGTATATGAATACGACATGATGAAAGTCAATGAAAATTGTTGACTAATAGGGTATGGTGATAGGGAAAGTGAGATAAAGCAACTTAAATCTGATTAAAGTATTAGATATACTATATAATAATATACAACATATACTATATATGAGATACAATGCATATAAATATGTATCATAATATAATATATGCCATACATTAATTATGATTTGTGATATATTTATGGAATATATTTATAATATTTTATATGTTGTATATATTATATTTATGCTATAAATATATTATATTATATTATAGTTCTAGAATCTGTATATATACTATATTATATATTTTATGTTATATTATATTATGCACATTTAAAATATATATTGCATAACATATGATAAATTATATAATTATACTTATATATGTTATGTATAATTAATATTATTTGGTGAATTATTTATTATATGATGTAATCATAACATATGAAATATAATATAATATATAATGTTATAACATATATTTAATCTGATTTATTATATATAATAGTATATTATAGATAACATTGGCTATATACTCTATGTAATATGTACTATATTATATATAGTACATTAATGTGTACTATATTGACATGTACTATATTACTATTAATATTACTATATTACACATATTAGATATATTATAATGTAATGATTACAGATTATATGTATATGTAACATGTAATGTATATTATGTATATGTATGTTTATGTAATATATTAAAGTGAGTGATAGAAATGTAGAACACATTCTATCCAGACATAGATGCTAGTGGAATTAGGTGGTAAATAGAGAGATTTAATGTGGTTGAATTATATATGTGTATATATGTACATTTATACTTTTATATATATATACTTACACATTAATTGATTTAAGAAAGATGGAGAAGGACAAGGTAGAGTGATGAAGGTGGTGAGTCTAATTAAAATACATGACAAGCATGTATAAAATAAACCTCCTACAACTTGTGCTAAGCTGTCAGCCTTTGGTACTTGGTTTCTGAGTTAGCATTTTGCAATTTTCAAGGCTGGTACTCTGCCATTTTAATGACAGCTTCACTTTCAGAGCTACGGTTCCAATGGTTACTTGTAGATCAGATTCGTAGGGACTTTTCTGCCAGGGCTGGCTTCCGACTCTGATTTTCATATGACATCTGCCTAAGAAGCTAGAGTTACAAGTGGGAGCCACTGGTGCCCCACCGTAAATGCACTTGTAAATTTACACCTTACATGGGGATACTAAGGTTAGAGAAATTGAATACATTTATTCCAGGGCACAGAAGATTAAGAGAAATAATACGAATCCATTTTTTTTTCATATTCTCAAAATGTTCTTAATGAGTTGGCAACATTTTTTCTAGAATTTGTGTTTTGGATATTACATGCCTCCCTTCCTTTGTCTTCCTAACCTACTTTTAGTTCCAGTTAAAATTTCCCTTTTTGGGAACATAGTTGACAAGATAAAAAGGCAACCTTACAGAATGGGAGATCTTTGCCAGCTGTATATCAGAAAATGGTCTAGAACATACAATAGCTCAAGAAATTAGATCTTCAAAGAGTTTACAATTCAAATAATAAATAGGGCAAACAAACTGGAATCTTTCCAGAAGTAGAAATACCCAACAGACACATGAGGAAATGTTGAACATCTCTAGCCTTTAAGGTAGTACAAATCAAGCAACATTGACATTCCATTGCACTCATTAGAACAGTCATCATTAAGAACACAAGGAACAACAGGTGCTAGAGTGGAGGTGGGAGAAAAGGAATCCTAATACACTATCTAGAGGAATATAAATTCATTCAAACATTCTGGAAAGCATTTGGAGAGTCCTCAAAAAGCCGGCACTGTGGCTCACAACTGTAATCTTAGCTACTCAGGAGGCTGAGATCTGAGGATCAAGGTTGAAAGCCAGCCCGGGCACAAAAGGACCAGAGACTCTTATCTCCAATTAACCTCTAGAAAATGGGAAGTGGGGCTGTGGCTCAAGGGTAGGGTGGTAGCCTTGAGCTGAAGAGCTCTAGGACAATTCCCAGGCTGAGTTCAAACCCCATGACCACTCCCCCCTTCAAAAAAAACCTAACACAATACTTATGACCCAGCAATATCACTTGGACATTCTTTCAAACAATTACCAACCAAGCCACAGTAAAGCCACCTGAACAGGCATGTTCATTGCTGAATTAGTCAACATAGACAAAGTATGAAAACAGCTCAGATGGTCAAATGAATCAAGAAAATGCGGTATGTATATGCAAGGAAATTTTACTCATCCATTAGAAAGAATTACAACATGTCATTTGCTAACAAATGGATAAACCTGGAACAATTATGTTAACTGAATAAGTCAGGCCCAGAGATACATTTGTGGAAGCTAGAATTAATTTATAAATGTACAAGTAAACACATTCAGAATTGTATGGAAGGGCACACAAACACATTAGCCCAAGTATAGTATTCATAGAAGTCAAATGGAGTAATCTTTAGAAAAACAAACTCACAGTCCATCAAAATGATACCAGGAAAGTGACCATTTAAACAAATGGTCTGTGAGGGGAGGAGGGTAAAGTAACAAAGAGAGGAAGGTGGGGGTGTGGGAGAATGAAGTTACAATATTCCTTGTGTGGATGTATGAAAATTGAGGGCATGAGTTGGTTTGGGAGGAGAGAGAATGATGAAAGAGGTAACATTAATAAAAGTATATAGAACTTACAAACAGATTTGAGGACTGGTAGCTCCTTTGTACAACTACTTAAATATAATAAAAATGCAAATTAAGTTCGTTACCGTGGCTCCACATCTATAATCCTAGCTAATAAGGAGGCTGAGATTTAGGGATTTTGGTTAAAAGCTTGGCCGCAGAGGAAAGTTACTGATACTCTTTTTTTTTTTTTGGTCAGTCCTGGGTCTTGAATTCTGTGCCTGAGCACTGTCCCTGAGTTCTTGAGCTCAACGCTAGCGCTCAACCACTTGAGCCACAGTGCCACTTCAAATTTTCGGGTGGTTAGTTAAAGTGTCTCAAGGACTTTTGTGCCCGGACTTTTGTGATCATGGCTTTGAACCACGATCCTCGGATTTCAGAATAGCTAGGAATATGAGTGTGAGCCACCAACACCCAGCTAAATTGCTGAAACTCTTATCTACAATAACCACCAAGAAGCTGCGGACATAAGCAAAGAAAAAGAAACTAGTGTTCTTATGTTTTCAAAGAAAAAGAACTCTGAGGGGGGGGCGGGAGTTTTGCCTAGTGGTTAAAGTGCTTGCCTAGCATGCATGAAGACCCGGGTTCGATTCCTCGGTACCACATACATAGAAAAAAGCCGGAAGTGGTGCTGAGGCTCAAGTGGTAGAGCTCTAGCCTTGAGAAAGTCCAAGGACAGTGCTCAGGCCCTGAGCCTAAGCCCAGGACTGGCAAAAAAAAAAAAAAAAAAAAAGAACTCTGGGAGGATAAAAACCACATGAATGTCATAATCTTGACAATTGCCAGAAAGGACGTAATGGGGTTTTCTGGAGGCGTTTCCCCATGTTTCTAAAGCTGCAGAATAGATTCTCGGCCATAATTCTTGTTCCCTATCTCTTCCTTACTTGAAACATAGGAATCCTCTTACAAACTAAGTGATATTTATTATTTTTTAATGTGGAGCCATCAACTTCCATGCAAAACCCAATCTGCAGATGATAATTCCTGTGGCCTTAACTGCTCCAGGTCCTTTGCATTATCAGTCCATTCATAGGATTCTAGTTATTTGTACTTTTGTTAATGTATTAATGCCACTTAGAACATTTTCTTTCATTTTTTCATCCTCCGCCAGGTATGTTGCTCCCACTGGCACTTCTGATAGAACCTCTTTTGTTTTTGTTTTATTGAAATGAGTAACACAAATGCTCAGCAAAACTTCTCTACTTCAGGAAGCAAAGGAAACATGGAGCTGGTGGTGGACTTTTCTTTGCAGAGCACAGCTAAGTGTTTTGTGAATCTCTAGAAGTAGCACCCTCCCCCCACACTCTCCTACCCTCCGACTGTTATTTCAGGTCTTGAAATAAGAGTAGTGCAGTTTGCTCTTATTGGTGACTATCTGGATTCAGTAGTCTATTTGTAATATTTTTGTGTGCCAGTCTTGGAAGCTTGAACTCAGGGCCTGAGCATTGTTGCTGATATTTTTCACTCTGGGTTTTGGGGTTATTTAGAGATAAAAGGCTAACAGACATTTTTGCCTGGGCTGGCAAAGCACCTTATTCTCCTGAGTAATTAGGATTAGAGACAGGAGCTACTAGTACCCAGCAAAAGATTTACGATTTACTTAGGTTGCTTCTCTTTGGTCAGTCTACAGTAGTCTCTGTTCTCACAGCCATAATTACTGGAGGTCACAAGATAATGAAGTCACCAGTGTTACATAGAGAAATGACCAGATATTGGATATCAAAAGGATTAAGCATGAAAATAGAGTAAAGGAATGATAGCCACCGTAGCACTGAAGGCCATACTTAGGTGTCCCCTTCTACTACCTCGGATAGGTTCATCCATCTAACAAATATTTAATAATAAACAAATATTTCCTGAAGTTATATCATTACAGGTTGCCTATAAAGGGCAGTACACAGCTCAATAATAGACCACACAATCAAAGGTGAAAGGGAAGGATTGATGTAATTAAATTAGAACACAGAAGTGTCATGAAATAAGATGGTGCAACCAGAGAGCCAGGGCAGTACCTGAACACCTTTGTGGCTGCAAATAACTAGCAGCTTCTTAGAATGGCTCTGTATGGATTCATTTAAAAGAAAAGGCTGAATTAAAATATTTTGAAAAACCTCTTTGTACCGCGCGCGGGACGTTCTGGGTTGTCCTCTTGCACAGCTTCCCCTCCCACTCCCCCGCACAGAGTCCTGGTAGTCGTAGATGGGCCCACAACACCCACGAAGGGGTTTTAAGATGCCTGCTGGTGTATTATCCTTGGGGAAGAGAATGAGGTGTCTGGAGGCCCACAATGGGGAAGTGTCCCTTTGTAGAGATTTTACATGAAGACTGGAAACCTAGTCGGCTGAAGGTTAAATCTACCAGTTGGGGACCTAGCATGACCAGAATGCCTAGGTGATGGCTCCTGCTGTGTGCGCTGGCTTGGGATTTTGCTGATGCAAAGGATGGCTTCACAGTCTGTTTCACAGACCTTAGAAGTTTGCTTTTCCTGAAAAACCTGTCAACACCTATCAACCTAGATAGAAGACTACACAGAACTTTTGACAAAGGGCAGTGGTTACGGGATATGGTGGGCCTTATAAAAAGTATTACAATAAAATATTTTAAGCAAAGTAAAAAAAAATTTTGAAAAATTTAGTATTATTGTAGAAGTAGAAAAAAATGTCTGTACATTTTTTCAGACAGTGAATTAACTGTAGATAATAGTTCCAGAGGACTGAAAAAAGATTTTTAGTTCCCGACACTGGGGTGTCAAGGTCAACACAAAGTTTTAACTCTAATAGATCCTACAGTTTATAGTTTTAAAACTATAGTTTTAAAGAGATATCAGGAGTTAGGTGTACAAATGAATTACATAGAAGATAGTGCCATAGTGTTGTTATTAGTATTGCAGTGCCTAATGTATTATTAGTGTTGCTTCAGCCTGTCTTTATGGATGGTTCTCAAAATTTCGAGAGGGACCTTCCCTGAAAAGATACTGAACTTTCAGCATCCCTTTAATTTGAGGGCCCTGCTTTGTCATATGTCATTAGAGAATATCATTATCCTGTAGTAAAATGTTAGTATTTCGTAGTGTCAATATTCTGTAATGTAATATTATGTAGATAGAATATTCATGTCCCTGCTTCACTTTTACTAGTAATCGTCAGGGTTTGACATGTAAATACTACAACTCCTTTGCCCTTCAAAGATAAAACTTTAAAGGATATGTTCTATACTGGCTTCTAGTGGGATTAAACATCAGTAACCCACAAATAATAGTTGCCTCGATAACGTTATCAGTTGTAGACTGATTTATTTATTTGTTTGTTTGTTTATTTATTTGTTTATTTATTGCCAGTCCTGGGCTTAAGCTCAGGGCCTGAGCACTGTCCTTGGATTTTCTCAAGGCTAGAACTCTACCACTTGAACCTCAGCACCACTTCTGGCTTTTTCTAAGTATGTAGTACCAAGGAATCGAACCCGGGTCTTCGTGCATGCTAGGCAAGCACTCTACCACTAGGCCAAACTCCCGGCCCTACTTTTACTTTTTTTCTTGACAATTTCTCATTAGGTTGTTCAGGCTGAACTTGAAGTTTTCATCTCAAATAAATTCAGCCTTCCCAGAAGCTGTGGTCTAGAGATATGTGCCGCCATACCAATTGCTTTTGATCCTGACTTAAAATATAGTAAATATATAGAAAGTGTGAGATATAGTAAGGCCAACAGATCAACAGAAGATTCTTCTTGTAAAACTACGTGTGGTCATGTAGCCTGTAATCCCAGCACTAGAAAACTAGCTAAATGAGAGGACTATGATTTTGAGCCTAACCTGGGATACATGGTAATCCATTCATAAAAAAGAGAGAAATAAACAGAGAGAAAAGAAAGGAGGGAGGGAAGAAGGGAGGGAGAGAAGAAGGAAGGAAAGAGAGAAGAGGATGAGAGGGAGGAAGGGAGAAAGAAAGGAAAGAAGGGGAAGAAAGGAAAAGAAAGGAAAGGAAAGGAAAGGAAAGGAAGGAAGGAAGGAAGGAAGGAAGGAAGGAAGGAAGGAAGGAAGGAAGGAAGGAAGGAAGGAAGGAAGGAAAGAAGGAAGGGGAAGGGAAGGGAAGGGAAGGAAAGAAAGGGAATAAGAGGAAGGAAGGAAAAACAGAAGGAAGGAAGGAAGTAGAAGGGAAGGAAAGAAGTGGAAGAAAGAAAGGAAGGAAGGAAGGCAGGAAGGAAGGAAGAAAAATAATAAAGAAAGAGAAAAAGAAAAGAGGCCATGTCATTTTATGGTGAAGGGCAAGGTTACCCAGGAAATCACTGGAAATAAATGCATTAGATGAATTACAGAATAAATTTATAAATAATAAATAAATTTATTCTGCACTACAGAATAAATGCATTAGATGAGGTAAGGAAAAGACTAGCTCATTTGAATAGATTTTAAAAGCTCTAACACATAGATGTATTAGCAGATGTCTGGTATCCTGTTCCAGAATGATTTGAACAGATGGATTATCTTATGACATGTAAGAGATAGGTGATAAACTGAATTGATTGGCTTCTGTTTGCAAGGTGTGCCTATGGGAGAATTACAATCTTTCAGAAATTAGCTAACTCTAGGAGAGGTGGTTTCTCCAGTTAGTAAGCTTTGGATGTCAAAACATCAAAACAGAAATAAAAATACATGCTTAATATAGATGCTTGTTTCTTTCCTCCAATATCAGTGCTCCTCTCTTTTCTAATGTATTATCTATATTCAGCCTTTTCTCAGACCCTCCTTCTGTGAGAATCTAAACAATTCAATCATAGAGATTTGTAAAAATTTACGCTACTACACTAATGTAGTGGCATTGAGAATGGAAAGAAAGGGATTCTCTACATGTGCACAATGTTTATGTGTGTGTGAAACCATGTTATCTGGAAAAATATATAGTATGTGCACATTGAATGTATCTGAACACATGCATAAACATATATGTACCACAGATACATGTATAGATGTGGCTACATATATGTATACATGTATAGATGTATTCACACATACGTCTTCTCACAAAATTAATATTTAGTCTATTTTCCCCCATTGTGGGACTTGAACTCAAGGCTTCGGTGCTATCCCTGAGCCTCTTTATACTCAAGGCTAGGGCTCTACCACTTGAGCCACAGTGACACTTCCAGCCTTTTGTGAGTAGTTTACTGGTGATGAGTCTCATGTACTTCTCTGCCAGAGATGGTTTTGAACCACAGTCCTCAGATCTCAGCCTCTCAAGTAGACAGGATTACAGGCATAAGTCACTCGTACCTAGCTAGTTTATTCTTATTATTAGCTCCTTGAGTGGTGTACCTGTGACAGATTACACTATCCTATGATTACTAAATATTTAGGGAAAGTAAAAGCCACTACTTAAATTGTGGGTAAATAGAAATTTTCACAGGTGTGGTAGAAAATTACCCTTGTAGCCAGGTGCTTTTCTTATACTTGTAATAGTAGCTACGCAGGAAGGTGAGACCTAAAAACTGTGGGTTAAAATCAGTCTGGGCAAAAAAAGTCTGTAGGCCAGGTGTGGTGGCTCAATGCCTGTAATCCTAGCTACTCAGGAGGCTGAGATCTGAGGATCAAGGTTCAAAGCCAACCTGGGCACAAAAGGACCTGAGACTCTTTTTTTTTTTAATTTTTTTATTGTAATTAGTAAAAGGGTTACATGATATTTGTCAGATAGAAGGTGCATTAATTCACATACATTGATACCCTTTCACATGTCTTGGTACCCATTTCCCTCCCCCCCCACACTCCCCACCCATCTTGGTTTTCCCCCCTTCCCTATCAAATTTCAAATATCCAAATACAAATAAATTCAATATATCAGATAACAAAGTGAGATACTATACCAATATGAGATAACCAAGGGACAGCAAAGGAGATGAGAGACAACATAGTACATTAAGGACAACAATCATTCATTATATGGCTTTTGTTTCAATATCCTGGAGAGGACCTGAGACTCTTATCTCCAATTAACCTCTAGAAAATGGGAAGTGGGGCTTGGCACAAGGGTAGGGCAGAAGCAGGGTGGTAGCCTTGAGCTGAAGAGGTCAGAGATACCACCCAGGCCAAGTTCAAGTCCCATGACCCACAAAAATAAACATTCTGTGAGACTTTTTTCTTCACTAGACCGCCCCAAAAAAAACAGAAAATGGAGCTGTGGCTCAAGTGGTAGAGCACTAGAGTTGAGTAAAAGAAGCTCAGGGGCAGTGCCCAGGGCTTCAATTCAACTCTTGGGACCAGAACAAAATAAAGGGAAGGGGGAAAACAAGATGCCTGGGAGGGGAAAGGGGGAGAGAAAGGAGGACAGAAACATGAGAAAGGGTATCAAGGTTCAAGAAGTAATGTACCCACTACCTGGCAAATGTAACTGTAATGCCTCTATACATTATCCTGACAATAAAATACAATTTAAAAAAAGGATCAAAGACAAAAAAAGAAAGAAAAAAATAAAAAACATCCTTCTAATTCTAGAAAAAAGTGGAGATAGGAAGATCTCAAGTTCAAGGCCAGCCTGAACCTTGATTATGGAGAAGCAAGTCTGAACATTACAACACAGCTCTATGTCAAAACTTCTCACTATTCTCTTGAAAAAACAGTGACTGGATTGGCCTGTTCTCATTTTCAAGTCCCACCCCTCCCCCAATATTGTATGTATTAAGGAGGAAGAGGGAAATAAAAAAAAACAGGGGGAAAGACTCATATAGTTCTATCTATTGACAGTTTGTTAAACTCTGGGAAAAAAATTTCCTGAGCATTTGCTGACATTGTAAATATGGAAAGTCTGTTACTGAACAGTCCTGTTTAGTAGATGCCAAGAGTGAAGACTGTGACAAAATCTCAACCAAATATTGATATGAACATATTTCTGTTTGTGTGAAAAATATGTTCTCTCCATATGGAAAAGGAAACTGTAAGAACAGAAATACAAACAACACATTGAACTGTTGAGTGGGAAGCTGTTCATGTTCCAGAGCCAACCATTCCTCTTCATTCTGTGAATTTCCCTAGAGAGGGTATCATAAATTCTACTTATAGAAAAGGGAATCCAAAATTCTTCCATTTAAAGAAAAATGATAGACATCTAGGGCTATAAACTGGTAAAATTGAATTCCAGACATTTTGTTTGAATCACTAGGCTTTCTTAAATCCCAGAAAAAGACTAAATGATTTCAGTTTTAGAAAACTGTGTATATTTTTGTATTAATTTGGGGATACTTATATTTGCTGTCATTATTCTTATTCCCAAGAGTTCAACATGTTTTGAATTTAGCAGGCCCAACAGGGAATTCAGTTCACAGCTTTTGATCTTCTCATGTCAGATTCTAGATTAAGAAAACATCAGAATATTATTCTCCTAATTATCTTCTTTCCAAATATGAAGTCTAATGAGAAAATAAAGTGTTTATGTCCCTTCCTCGAATCCATGTATTGTAACCCAGCTTTCAATGTGAATGAATTTGGGCAATAATTATATCAGGATGACAGAACATAGGTGAATGGGTCCATAAAAGAGACCCCAGAAACACCTGTGCATCAGAGAAAAGCTGTTATGAACTAGGAAGGGGTGTGCTCACCAGACACTGGATCTATTGTACCTCCATGTTAGAGTTCCTGGATTCTAGCACTGTGGGAGATAAATTTCTCTTATAAGAACCCAGTCCACAGTATTTTCAGTACTGCTGCATGAGTAGGTGAAGACATATGTTATTGAGTTTAATTTAAAAGGAGAGAACAAACTTGAAAAAGTGGATACAGTCTATAGTATATGACACTGGGCTAACAATGAGAAATACATCAGACAAATCCCAGTTGAAAGACATTCTGCAAATATATAACCACCACTGTTCAGATTTTCTAGAGCATCTAGAAATCTAAGAGAATCTAAAAAAAAAAGTCATAATCAAGGAGATTCCAAGGCCAGCCATGATGGCAGGAGGCAGAGAAGGAGAGGGACTTCAGTTTAAGGTCAGCCCTGACAAGAAGTTAGTAAGACCCTCAACTCAACAAATAAGCTAGATGCTTTGGCCACATCTGGTATTCTAGCTCCTTGGGAGGCCAAAGTAGGAAGATTGTTGTCTAAGGCTGGCTTGGGGCAAAATGTGTGAAACTCTCTGAAAGATAATTAAAATAAAATAGGCTTGCAGGTTATATTTCATGTGTAGAATACCTGCCTAAAAATGTAAGTGTGAGAGACAAGACAATCAAATATAATATGACAGTCTAGATGGGACACTGAAAGAGAAAGATAGCATTGAGGAAAACAGAAGTATTAAATCTAATTTTGAAGTCCATGGTGGGCACTAATACTATTTGAATACTGATTTGTTAGTTGTGATAAACATGTCACATTATGTAAATGTTAATAAGAAAACCTGGATGTGGAATATCTGTAATATCCTTCAATAATTCTGTAAATCTAAAATTTCTAACATTAACTATCTATTAACTATCTGTTTGGGGGTAAATAAAATATTCGTTGGTCTTAAGTTTTGTTTTATGACTTACTCTTTGTGAATAGTCTTATGACTGCAATTAAAAAACATGTTTGATGTGGGATAAGAAGGAATATGATGTATTATGTCTGCGGTTTTCTGTACTACCTCTGAGAATTCATGTGACGCATACAGTAGATTTACCTTTGCAATCATGATAAAAGCCTCATTCCTTACAACAGGCAAGTTAAAGAATCAGCCTTGGTGCCCTTTATTTAGTAAGCTGATGAAGAAAATGTGACATATATACTCAATGGGATATTATTCAGCCATAAAGAAAAATGAAATTACTTCATCTACAGAAAAATCAAAGGAGACATGTTAAGTGAAATAATTCAGACTAAGAAAGATAAATATCATGTGTTCTCTCTTGTACTTAGAAGCTCAAGGGGTAGGGCAGCAACCTTGAGCTGAAGAGCTCAGGGAAAATGCCCAGGCTGAGTTCAAATCCCATTATTAATAAAAAAAAAAAAGATTTCAAACTGTATCTCTATCTGCACAATTGCCTTGAATAGTGTAGGTTGAAGAAGGCTGGAGACCTATACAAGTTAAAAAATAATCTTGGATTTGACACCTAATAAAAATATTTCCTGACAAGGCTCTAATGAAACTAAAAATAACTATAAATGAGTCATTTACACCAAGCAGATTCATTCATTGTTAAAAATGATCAAAATGTTGATGTCAGTGATTAACCTGGTTCCTATTTCAGACAGGAAATAGCTTGAAAAAAGAATATTCTCATCCTCTCTTCTCATTTGGTGTTGTAAAGGATGTTAAAAGGCTGGATTGATACTTTCATGAGGAACTTCTAAAACAATAGGCTAATTCCTGCAAAGAATAGTAAGGAGTCCCTGTCAATTTACATAGGCAATATCACAGGTAAGGACTTGGCTATAGAATATAGATGAAATTAGGAGTCATGTGTCTTCTTTGTTGAAAAAGACCTATACAACTTGTGGGTGGGATGGGAGGAAAAAACTGGGAGAGAGTAAAAGAAGGGGTGACATTGTCCAAAAAAGAAATGTATGCTTTACTGGATTTATGTAACTGTAACCCCTCTGTATATTATCACCTTCACAGTAATTTTTTAAAAAGAGAGAAAATGACCCCAAAATTGAAAAATAAAAGCACAAAAAAGGGTTATGGGTCTCAAAATTAGACATACCAACAGAAATTCACAAAATTACTATGCTGCAGAATTTATTCCTAACAATAGCACATGGTAGCTCAAGTTATTTTTTGTGGGCTTGTTAGGTAATGGTCATCAATAATCTTAAATGATCACGTAGCTTCTGGACTTCTCAGGGAAGGTACTTCAAATACCGCAAAGAGAATTCATTCATAGTCAATTTAACTTTCAATTATCAAGTCATCTAGCATTATACAGTCAGGAAGCTGCCTTTGAGTTACTTTGACTACTGTACAGAACTGACATCCAGTAATTTCTGTAGTCTTTTTCGTCTAGTCAGAAAATACTGTGTATCATTTCAACTTTTCATCCTTTCTTTTTTATCATTTAGAGATGATGTGGGTCTTCCCTCTTCCACTTTATTTCTTAAAACTAGGATTGCTATTTTATCACAAAAATTAGAATATATTGAGTACAGCTAGTTCATATCTGTAATTATAGCTATCCAGGAGGTTGATAGCTGAAGATTCATGATTTGAGGCCAGTCAAAGCAAAGAAGTTATTGAAATGTTATTCCTAAAATATCCATCAAAAAAGCAGGTCTGGGAGGCCGGGAGTTTGGCCTAGTGGTCAAGTGCTTGCCTAGCATGCATGAAGACTGGGGCTTGATTCCTTGATACTACATACATAAAAAAAGCCTGAGGTGGTGGTGTGGCTCAAGTGGTAGGGTTCTAGCTTTGAGAAAACCCGACAGTGCTTAGGCCCTGAGCTCAAGCTCAGGACTGGCAAAAGAAAGCAGGTCTGGAAACAAGGCTCAAGTGGTAAAGCACTAGCTGAGAGAGCAAGCTGAGTGTGAGGCCCTGAGTACTGACACACAAAATATAGAACTTGGGGCCAGAAGTTTGGTCTAGTGGTAGAGTGCGTGCCTAGCATGCACAAAGACCTGACTTGGATTCCTCAGTGCCACATACATAGAAAAGTCAGAAATGGTGCTGTGGTTAAAGTGGCAGGGCCCTAGCCTTGAGGAAAGCCCAAGGACGGTGGTCAGGCCCTGAGTTCAAACCCCAGGACGGCCAATATATATTATATTACTTAACTGTCACTTCTAGAACTCTTAGGGATGTCCTTCCATTCTATAGGCCAGTCAAAAACTGGGTTCAGTTATGTTTATTTTAAGAGAAGTAGATGTTAATTCTAACTTTGTACTACTATTCTGCCCACTTCTAGAGTGCTATGTGTGGTCTGCTGATGAGCATTTCCCTTGGTTAGAAGGAAAGAAGTCTCAACCTACTGTTGTCACAGTAGATAAGCAGTGGGGCACATGAAAGGAGTTTGTGGGCCACTTAGGTTCAAAAATGCTCTCTGCTGATTCAGCTAACAGGAACTAATGGAAGCATAAAAACCCAGGCTCATTAATGAATCTCTGGCTCCCAGCACCCTGGTGGGAGGGTGTTTGAGAAAGAAACCGAGTGTAATGGCTTCTACTTCTTCGAATCACATGTGCATCATACACACAAACATGTGCATATAAATACACACAGAAAGATACATACACATACATAAACACACTACATATTTGTGTAATGACTTGGAGAAAATGATTATAGTAAATTTGTTCTCTATATATTTTGACTATCTTTAATTTTTTATAAAAATCTTCATGGGTGCTTCATGTTTTTATCCCCACTGACAAACACTTGTTATATGCAAAGTACGTTTGGTAAGTACTACTACAAGATCAAAAATGAGAATAATAAATTGCATGTAAGATATTCAGAGTTATTAAACTAGAAAGTAACACATGTGAACAAAGAAATTAGTTATGAAAATCCCTCTTAAAAATGTCCTGGTAAATCATAATGTACCTTTTTTCATAGGAAATTCTTATTTTGAAAGTAGATAGACTTTTTATTCTCCTCCTGATTATGAGTTTTCACTTTCTCTATTGCTTGGAAAGATCCTTCTCTGCCATTCAACTCTATCACAAACTGATTGATGGATGCATCAGGACTGGATGCCTCTGGAGACAGAGCTCCATTGGTCTAGGTAGTTGCTAAAGCCAAAAGCAGTGATTCAAATAAATGGATAGATGCAAACAGTGACTGACTGGCACTGCTTAAGAGAGAAACCAAAGAGTCAGAAGTGATATTGTAATATGTACTTTGGATAAATGAACTCTTGTCCCTCCCACTTTTGATTCTGAATTTATTTTTTGTCTTTTTCATGCCAACAGGTCCACATCTTTGGGAGTTTCATGGTGGTAGGTTGATTCCTCTTATTTGTCAACTTCTTAGATCCTCTTTGAAAAAATATTTGAGACAAACTTTATTTTCTATGGAACCAGGAGAAACAAAACAAACAGATTAATTTAATTTTAACACCTGTTTCTCTCATTTCCTCCATCATAGGGAAAGGATACTTTCGTGTTTCTGGTCATCTATTGAAGCTGACAAAAAGGACACTGGGGTAGATATGTGAATTATATGAAAAGAAGAGCAAGAAGCTTTGGAAAACGTTTTGGAAACGAAGGTGAGATTTCTCTTAATTAGGAAACATGCGAATTAATGACACCTGCCATCTCACCATTCTCCTGGGAGAAGAGAAAATCTCAGAAGGGAATGGTTAGCTTGAAATCCTGTGCACTGGCTTCTAGAATTGGCAGAGGTCTCTAGACCGCATTTTCTCAGCATTGACATGGTATGTGTTCTTTGAGCAATTTCAAATCAAACAACATTGGATAGCGAAATAAGAATATACTTATTCTTTATAAGTGTTACAACCGAACAACATTCATAACAAATCCAAATGATGGTTTTGTTTTCATTTTTGCTATGAATTTAGGGCAGATGCCACCAGCTACTGGCCAATTCAGTCACAAATCATCCTGTTTCATACCCACAAACAAAAAATCCACTGGACTGGTTTGAGGAACGCAAAAACAAGGGCTTCCAAAAGTTGATCTCATTTTCCCTTTGGATATTGATGGTATTGACGGCTTCAGTTTTCAGATGTTATTTTTATGGTCTTTTGTAAACACACAAAAGAACCATATTTAAGTTAGCTATGAATAATATAGCGTTGTCTAGGGTAAGTGATTGTCACAATACCAACAGCAGATGCTATGGCCATCTATGTCCGTTGATTTTTGTCAAACAATTTCTTTTGTTTTTAATCCACATACCGTCTGTTTAACAGCTTTCTCCATTGATTTCTGATTATTTCATCACAGAGGAGCAGTATAGATTATATCCTATTCACTCATCTTTTTAATTTTGTTAAGTACTCATGCTAGTTATTATAGGGAAAGCTAGTGAGCCATTGTAATCCATTAGGACAACCTGAAATACACACTTCTCCCAACTGCTCAAGGAAGGAAATGATTTCTGAAAACAGATGTCCTCTGACCTGCTAATAATGAAAATCAATATTGGTAATCCCTATGTTTTGGTAAGGCACAAAAGAGATCACACTGCTGTACAGAAGGTGCCTGAGGCACTTCTATGTGATCAGAAACTGGATCTGACAGATTCTTCTACAGTCAAGTTTTTCAGTCTTGGCAGTACTGCCATTTGGAACTAGGTAATAATGTGCCTGTGAAGATGTTCTGTGTTGTATAGAATCTTGGTCAGCATCTGTGCATACTGCGAGTGGTCCTTTCAATAAAATGCGAACTCTAGAGATCATCTGAGAGGTAACTCTCCACTCAAGAGAAGTGATATCAACCATCTCTCTACAGTTAGTATGCTGTAAGCCCTTATAAAGTAGTAAATTTTTATCTTATAAAATCTTAAAATTCCATTTTTATGAACTAGAACAAACTCAAGTTATCACTCCAAGAATGGTTATTGGTTACCAGTGAAGATGTTCTATGAATGGGCAAGTGGTGTTGTTAGAAGAAAGAGATATGTGAATGATATGCTTTTCCCCTGCCCGGCTCTGCAGTGTCCAAGTGAAGATAGACAAATCATCATTAGTAATATTTATCAGTAAGTGCAGGGCATTGCTTACTATCTCTGATTCTAAGGGTTTTGTCAGTATCTGGCCATTCCAGATATTTTCAGTGACTTCTCATGGAGCCTTAACCTGAGTAACTTCAAAAATAAAGATTGAATATAAATTGTATATAAATAAAAAACACCTTTTCCTCATATCTAAGAGAAGTGATTCTCAAAGGAGAATTGGGTCCTTGGTACAGGTCAGGATTGTTCTCACAAGTTCTAATACAGTTTTGTATTAGGGGTGTGTGTGTATGTGTGTGTGTAACTACTTTGGGATTATCCAGAATCGTGATGATGATGAATAGTGACAATATCTACCCTGCATGAAGTTTATATTTCTGTTTCAGATAAACATTTCGTGAAGTGCGTTAACCTACTTCAACAGCAATAACAAAAAAATCCCTGTAAATTATTATTGTTTCCATAATGAAAGAAATGATGCTGAAAGAATTTAATAATTTGCTCAAGTTCATGCAATTGACACTGGCAGTCCAAAACAGTACTGTTTTTGCAAAGTGGAATTTTTTAACCATCATTCAATTTCCCAACCTATGGGGAAAAAAAACAACACCAAAACCCCCTCTCAGAAGCATGGGGGAGTAGGCTTTTCTAAGAACATCAGAATTTCTGTAGACCCCTGAGTCTGTATGGTTTCTCAGAAGCAGGCAGAGGGGAGCATTTAGGTGTAAAGTTGATCTTTGTCATTTCTTAGACAGTGCATCTTCCAGCTCCATAAACAGGGAATGGGTGGTGCAGTGCTGCCTGAGGGGCTAGGTTCATAAAAATGACTTTTTACTCAGCACCACAAAGAACATTTTCCTCTTTAAATATGCAGAGGCACTACAGCAAGTATCACAAATTCATTCTGGTAATACAACCAACAACACTTAATTATCAGTTCCACAAGAAAATTAGGTGAGAAAATTACTTGTCTTTTTATATTTATTTCCAAAAGAATTCAAAGAAGATAATGATTTAACTACCACAGCACATTACATACAAATTACTTATACCTTTTATCTGTTTTTCTCCCACTCTCTCTTTCTCTTTTTTCCTTTAGCTACAGATATGCCTGTTCCTCTGTTTTGCTATTTGCATGGACATTCAGTAGAGGAATTTGGGTGCTATCTTGAGAAATCTAAGGCTCTGTCAGACATTTAAGGTGGTGACAGTCTGTAGCACTAGCAGAGATACCTTCATGAACACATCAATCTGAGTGGATACTCTTAAACACACAGGAGGCTCATTTCCTAAGATGACATGGAGCTGCCCTATGCTGCTTCTCTGGGGCTGCTGTAGATTTAGTATTTCACATTCTGAGAAATATTCTGGAGAGAACCTATGGTTTCTCTTCGATATTTTCAGGAAGCAATGATTTTTTTTAGCTATTTTGCCATGAACAATTATTGACCATAGCTTGGCTTCCTCTTCTAGTTTAATTGTTTATGAGCATCTTTATTCTCAGTATATAGCAATAGAGAGAAGGGAAGGAAAGTGACTCAATGCCTTTACCTAGAGAAGAAGACGCAAAGTACTATGTGAAGGTTATTGCAATCCTGTTGGCAGCTATGCTCTTAACAATTTTGGCTATCCAGCTTTCAAAATGAGAATAACTAAATACTCCAGAGTTTATGTAATCTAGTGTTTCCCAAACCAAAATCCAAGAATGAGTCAGGAAACACAAAGAGGTCAGCAATTGCTTCAACTAAAGGTAGAACTGCTCAGATCTGTCTGAATATTGTCAGGCAGAAGTAAGGACTTCTGCTACCAAGTTTAATCTGTTTGTTTATTTTGTTTGGGGTTTCAGTTTAGAATTGTGGATTTTTAAAAAATAAATTGCACTCTTTCTTGGTGCCAGTCCTATGGCTTGAACTCAGGGCCCAAAAGCTGTCCTTTAGCTTTTTTGCTCAAGGCTAGTGCTCTTATCTCTTGAACCCCAGCTTTGGCTTTTTGGTGGTTAATTGGTGATAAGAGTCTCATGGGCTTTCCTCATTGTGCTGACTTCAAACCATGATCCTCAGTTCTCAGCCTCCTGAGTAGCTAGGATTTTAGGCATGTAACACTGACACTCAGCTAAACTGCACATTCTTTTTTGACAGTAGCACTACGATTTATTAAATGTCTGAGTACAGGCACTGGGGCTTGCTCTTGATGTACAGTGCATAAACATTCTGCCAATTCTTCTTGAGCAACAACACCAAAACACTGATAACAAAGTAGTTGTACACAAGTTCATCATCCAGCATTTTCATACGATCAACAACAATAGTCAAGACACTGAATCTTCTTCATCTGGAACTTGATAGTGGACTTTACAACATCTACTTTGGCCACCATGTTTTTACTGTGTGTGAACAGAGATGGGAATTTGCCAGTCTTATTCAGGCCTGGGCCCAGGATTCATAGAATCTGCTTGCTAAGAGACTCTGAAGTGAGAAAGGCAGCTTGCCAGCCTCTTAACCAATTTCTTATTGAGCTTCTTCAGTGCATCAGTAACTATGTGGGGATATTCACAGTCTTGGCCTTATCACGATGCTACTGGTCCCCCAGAATGCACATGGAGAAGGTAGGGCTTAAAGTGCTTGTCCTTCTGGGGGTCTTAGTTCTTCAAGCTGATCTGCAGCTCTACCATCTCCACTTTAACATATCTACAGCCACCTAAAGTCTGAGCACTACAGTTATCAAACTTCTGCTCTAGTTCAGCATTAATACTTCAAAGCTGAGTCTCCCAGAGGGGACATGATATTCCAACTAGAATCACAATGAGCCTCAAGTAAGATACACTTTACATTTTGCTCTTCACTCTCTTAATTTTTGTCAACATTAGGATTCATTTCAGCCTACGGTAATTGAATAATTTAGATGCAAAAATAAGTGTGTCAAATGTTTAAGATTACCATAAATTACACAGAACAGCCTTCCTTCCCCAGAAAAACTAGTATTTCTCCTGAAATACACAGAGAATTGTGATTTGTAAATTGCATTGTTTGAACTGGGCATTTTCTGTTCAGAATTTTTAAGAATCATCAGAAATCGCTTTCTAATCAGTGTTATGAACTACCTTCTTCCAGTTATGAATACTACAACCAGAGAGATTATATAACTTGCCCAAGGTCACATAGAAAATTACAGAACTAGGGGCCAGGAGTTTGGCCTAGTGGTAGAGTGCTTGCCTAGCATGCACAAGGCCCAGGTTCGATTCCTCCGTACCACATAGAAAAAAAAAAAGCTAGAAGTGGTGCTAAGGCTCTAGCCTCAGTTGTAGAGCTTTAGCCTTGGAAAGGGCACTGAGCTCAAGCCAGGACTAGCAATAAAAAAAAAAAAGAAAATTACAGAACTAGTTGTTAGGTTTGGGACTCGTTCCTTGGTCTCTGATTCCTTCTCATCTCTTTCTTTACTTATTCAAATTTATGTATGCTCACTAATGAAATATTAAAGCATATGGAGATAGTATCAATTTAACATGTGCTAAGAATTTCTCATGTGTCTTCTGTTAGACTATACAGTAATTGAAACAACACAACATATTCAACAATGCATACCGAAAGCGTGATAATCACTTTCTGGGACATGAATTGTAAGGAATCAGCAACATTGGTGAAACAGCATAGAGGAATATAATACAAATGAGTGTGGTTGAAAGACACTCCAGTGAAAGTGAACTTTGAGTTGGACTAGAAAGTGCATAAAAACTAGCATTGTGTTGTGGATTCTTAGCCTTAGGTGTGCTAAGCATGAGCTCTACCATTGAACCACGCTCCTAGCACCTACATTTCTTAAAGGCACTAGGGTTGATTCAACTAAAATAAAACCTTGAATAGGATGGAAGCTCCAAGAAGACTGAAACGATCTCTAATTTCTTGCTGCTGTATCCATATGCCTAGACTGAAGTATGGCACACACCAGGCAATCACAGATGCGTGTATGTGCTATGCAAAGGAATGAATAAATAATTTGGGGTGTCAAGCACCCATGCCTGTATTCCTAGCTACTCAGTCTCAGATAAGAAGATCATAGTCAAAATCAGTCTGAACAATAATATTATATATATATATATATATTCAGTCTGAGCAGCAAAGTTCATGAGAATCTTATTTTCAATTAACCACAAAAAACCAGAAATGAAAATGTGGCTCAAGTGATAGAGTGCCAACCTCAGTAACAATGGTAAAGGATAGCACTCAGGCTCTTAAAGCCCCTAAATAAATCTTGATTTTTCTATTACTGAAAAACCTCACCTCCAACTTTTCTTCATAAACTTTGTGTTTGTTTTGTTGAAAATTTTCTCCCAGTGCTCTATGAATTATGTATGTACTAAATATTAATTTTCTAAGACTAAAAGCATCATCTGATTATATTACAATATAAAAGTGTTTACCACAGGGTAAAATGACATGTGAGTGTCACAAATTCTATTTGGTGATCAAATCTTAAGTTCTAAATTTTTAAAAAATTATAAAAATAGAATACCCCAGCTACATAAAGCAATATGTAAAGCTAAGCACCACAACTCTAAGACTTTGAAATCTATGATGCTCTGAAACCTAAAATTCTTTTTAAAAACAAGCATTTAGCTTTATTTCCAACTCTAGAATCAGGTCACATGCATTCAATAAAATAGAATCAATATTCAATGAGTCAAAGAGAAAAGGTTGGTTTCATAGGGGTAATGGAGGCTGAGAAAGCAGAAACAAAAAAGAAAAGTATCATTTTAAAATTTCTGAAACCTTTAAGAGCCAATATGAAGCCACAAGCAGAACATTTTATGCTTGATTTCATGAATTTAAAAATATGGGTAGAAGGGCCGGGAGATTGGCCTAGTGGTTAAAGTGCTTGCCTAGCATGCACGAAGACCCAGGTTCCATTCCTCGGTACCACATACATAGAAAAAAGCCAGAAGTGGTGCTGAGGCTCAAGTGGTAGACTTCTAGCCTTGAGAAAGTCCAAGGACAGTGCTCAGGCCCTGAGCTCAAGCCCAGGACTGGCAAAAAAAATAAATAAATAAAATAAAAATATGGGTAGAAAGCCAGGCGTGGTGGCTCACGCCTATAATCCTAACTATTCAGGAGGCTAAGATATGAGGACTGCAGTTCAAAGCCAGCCTGGGCACTAAAGACTTTTTTTTACATTGAAGTAACCTTTATTTCACTTAGCAATGACCTGAGAAGGCAAGAGCAATGATACCTACCGGTTAGACATGCCAACAGAAAGGCATTAATGTTTCTTTTTTATTGTAATTAAAGGAGGGGTTACAGTTATATTTGCCAGATAAAAGGTGCATTACTCCTCACAAATTGATACCGCTTCTCATGTTTTTGTCCCCATTTCCCTCTCCCTACCCCCTCCCCTCAAGTTGTTTTCCCACCTTCCTTTTCCTATTACAAATAAACAAATAAACATATATACAATATGCCAGGTAACAAAGTCAGATACAGTAACAATATGAGATTAACCAAAGGGCAACAATAGAGAAGAGAAATAACATAGTACATTAAGAACAATAATCACATGAGATAAAGCTCTTGTTTCCATATCCTAGAGATCCTTTCATTTAGCCTCATCATGTATGGCTTTATGTAACTAGGTTTTGTGCTATTGTGATCCTCTGCTAGGAGAGTCCTAGGGGTGTACTAGTTATTATCAATCAGGGAAACCATTGAGCCTGTTAGACTTTGAGACTCTTATCTCCAATTAACCACTAGAAAACTGGAAGTGGCACTGAGGCTCAAGGGGTAGAGCTGAAATGCTCAGACAGCACCCAGGCCCAGAATTCAAGCCCAGTGATTGACCCCCCCCAAATATATATACACACATATGGGTATAAGGTTTATGTGAAATATAAAATAACTCAATATATATGCAACCCTGTATTCAATATCCATATGTGAAAATGGGACCAAGTAACTTAAGAGGATAGATGGAATTGGGAGAGAACAATAAAAGAAACGACACTAAGATGCATTGTCCTCATAAATGGACATGTTCAATTGAAACTACTTTATGCCACCACTTAAACATAATAAATAAATAAATAATGAAAAATATAAAATATTTATCTTCATTTTGGGTCATGAGTTGAGGATGAATATGTCTATTTTTCCTGAATTAATCAACTTCTGGCTCATCATAAGACTAACTGCTGAAAATAATTATAGGAAATAATTATTGATCTCTACTATGCTACATGTATTTTACAAGGACCAAAATATCTTCCTCAGACCTTTCATTAGCCATTTTAGAGATTAGGAAAAGTGGTCTTTGAGAGCCTAAATAAGGCACTGAAATCACCTACCAAGGAAGAGTCAGGCTCTTCCAAACCGTGATCAGAAATCTCAACATATTGTTCAAAATAGTTAAAATACTGAAGTTTTTAAACAATTTATTAGGTTTATACATTAGAGAAAAATTAGGATTTAAAAAGTTTGTGTTATTAAGGTGACTTACAGAGAGGTTGACACTTCATAAGTTAGATAATGAGTACATTTTTGGGGGGCACCCTTTTTTGATAGACACTTATCTCTGTCCCTTATAGCTTTTTTGCTTTCTTGAGTGGGAATAAAAAGATAACAGTGGGGCCGGGAGTTTGGCCTACTGGTTGAGTGTTTGCCTAGCATGCACGAGACCTGGGTTTGATTCCTTGGCACCGCATATACATAGAAAAAGCCAGAAGTGGTGCTGTGGCTCAAGTGGTAGAGTTCTAACCTTGAGAAAGCCCAAGGACAGTGCTTAGGCCCTGAGTTCAAGGCCCAGGACTGGCAAAAAACAAAAGGTAAAAGTGCTTTTGGGTGCATATCTCTATCTTCTCTGAGTAAATAATTATCATATGCTAGATATGTGTATACACATATGTAAGATATTAAATATTACATTAAATTTTGTGAGAATTTAAATTTGCAGATTCCTAAGCATCTAAGATATAAGTGAATGTCATCAATTCCCTCAGTAATTTGTTTTATCAAAACAAACATGAAATTTTAACCCCTGAATTATCCATAGTGCAGTGAATTCCTTATAAGAAACAACAAAGTGGCAAATCCATCTGCAGGAGATAATTTTTGAAATTTTCTGTCTCCCTTAAAGTCCTGTCTCCTAGGAAATGGCTTCTTGTTTTCATTTATTTGTGTGTGTGTGTGTGTGTGTGTGTGTGTGTGTATCAGCTTTCTCCAGCATCCTCAGTTCTGTAGCTTTTACTCACTACTACCCAAGTAACAATCCAACAAGTGTTATGTCTGGTGGATCCTAGCATACCAAGGACTTGTACTTCTTGGAACACTGTACAGGGGGGAAAATTGTGTTTGTATACTGAGGGCATAGTTTCCCCAGATCTGAGTACCTGCCAAGAACTATAGAAGGTTTATAATACACATCCTGGGGTCAAAGGCTGAAAATTGTGCATATGGAAATCACCAAATTAAAAATAAGAATATTAATTTTCATTCAAAATCATCCTTCCAAAATAGCAGATGGCCTAAGGACTTCATTTTTCAGTGGACTTTATTGTTAAGTTAAAAGCAAAAAACAAAACAAAACAAAACAAAACAAAAAAACCAAAACTAGTCACATTAAGACACAGTTGTAAGTCTTAAAACATGAGTTGTTCTGGGCATCCACCATTTGCTTCTACATTCCTCCCTATTCAGGAGACTGAGACCAATTGTAGTTTGATGCTATCCTGAGAAGAAAAGTCTATGAGATGTACTCTCCAATTAAAGTTCAAGCTTTACTGTCAACACACAGACACACAGACACCCCTCCCCCGAACCACATGCTTTCTTTGGAGAACCTGGCCCTGCTGAACCTACTCGCATGCCTTCCTCACCTATCTTTACATAAACACTGTATTAAAATTACAAATGGCCAGGAATTTGGCCTAATGGTAGAGCGCTTGCCTAGCATGCACGAAGACCCCAGTCCGATTCCTGGGCACCACAAATATAGAAAAAGCTGAAGTGGTGCTGAGGCTCAAGTGGTAGAGCCTTGAGAAAGCTTAAGGACAGTGCTCAGGCCCTGAGTTCAAGCCCAGGACTAGCAAAAAAATAAAAATAAAAAATAAAAAGAGAATTAAGATATTATAGTTATTTACTGTTTAAAAAATCCAAAAAAATTGCAATTAACTCATCTATAATATATTATAAGTAATGAGTACATCAACAGAATAACAAGCTTTTTGTTGAATGTTAACATTTATTCCAACTTATAAACCCCCGGAATCAAAATTTACAAATAATAATATTATCACTTACAACAAAGGAAGATACTGTGCAGCTAAGCAGGCATAGATGTAAATGTCTGCAAACCTAGACTGCCTGAAGGGCAGCAAGACTGAATCAAGCATGTTCTCTGTGTGTAATATGTCAAGGAAAATACATCAACCCACCACCCATGAAAACTATTTAGGGTTCATTATTAACTAGTGGACTGATTAGAAAGCAATGGACCAGTGCTTTATTGAGTGGAACTATTTTGACCCTGCATCTTGAAATACCAGCATGTAAGCCCAATTTCCTAAATCCATTCAAATCACAATTATACATTATCTGATTGTCTTTTCAGAGGAAAAGATTATATTCAGACTCTCTTCACCAAATCACCAAGCCAATTTGAAGGGTTTAAGATAGCAATATTTGGGGCCAGGAGCATGGCCTAAAGGTAGAGTGCTTGCCTAGCAAGCACGAAGTACAGGGTTCAATTCCTCGGTACCACATACACAGATAAAGCTGGAAGTGGTGCCATGGCTCAAGTAGTAGAGTGCTAGCCTTGAGAAAGCCCAAGGACAGTGCCCAGGTCCTGAGTTTAGCCCCAGGACTGGCAAACAGAAAAGGAAAAATAAGATAACAATATTTAATTCTCAAATTAGCAAATAATTCTGATAATGAGCTATCTCCATTGGAAGTTTCAAGCAGCCTCAAATCTATCTGCCCAATTCAAATCCATAATCTTTTCCCAATTTAGTCCTTTGAAATTCCCCTATTTATGAGCATAATAGCCTATATTAAACTGCAGACAGAAAATAAGGAAATCTTCATATTTCCCTCTTCTTTTATTACCATTTCAGATAACATCATAGTAAATTAATTTGTAAACTAAATACTTTTCCAATGCTCGTCCTTCTTGCCATTACTCTTCTAACCATATCTTCTTAGCAGCTCCTTCTCCTGTTCATATGACTAGATCCTAACTAGTTCCTGTCATTTTGTCTCTCATAGATTGCCCTCTCATATCTTTTCTCCAGTCACCTGGCACTAGTCTCAGTTCCAACTATGTATCATAGGCCTTCATGTTCCTGGAATCTACACCACTCTTTCCTTGACTATCTCCAGCCCTCCCAGGGTATATTTTTGTCAGTCAATGTTGCTTTTCTTCAGGGAATTCTTCTGTGAATCATCCTCTAGTCAGGCTCATATGTATCACTGTACACTGTGACTTTCTCCAATAAAACCTGTGTAATTATTGATTAATGCTTGGATCCCTATCTGACTGCATTATGATTTACAAGAGGAACCAGTCTTTTTTATTGCAATTGTTAGTCATATTTATATCCCCAGTGATTATAGAGCCTTGAATTAAGAGTCATCCTGAAAATTTTGCAAAATTAAGAGTAATAGGCTGGGTGCCAGTGGCTCACATCTGTAATCCTAGCTACTCAGAAGGCTATGATCAGAGGATGGGGGTTCAAAACCAGCCTGGGCATAAATGTCCATGAGACTCATCTCCAATTAATCACCAGAAAACTGGAAGCAACACTGTGACTCAAGTGGCAAAGCAACAGCCTTGAGCGGAAGAGGTCGGGGACAGCACCCAGGCCCACTGTTCAAGCCCCACAATCTACTGGAAAAAAAAAAAGAGAGTAATGGAAGTGGACATTAAATGAAACTCTACTAAATGAACTCCAGGATATGGAAATAAGAAGTTTATCTTTGTGATTATTGTTCTTAATGTACTATGTGAAGTTATTGCTTTTCTTTCCCTATGGTTTATTTCATGCTGCTACTGTATCTTACTTTGGTACCTGGCATATTATATATAGATATATATGTCAATTTGTTTACTTAAAATCTGGAAGGGAAGGGAAAGGATAATTGGGAGGGGTGGGGGGAGGAGAAAGGGAGAAAAACATGGGAAGGGGTATCAATGTTCAAGAAATAATGTACCCACTACCTGATGAATGCAACTGTAACCCCTTAGCATGTCACCCTGACAATAAAATACAATTTAAAAAAAAAAAGAATTAGATGGAAAGAAGAACCACTGAGTATTAGTTAGAATGTCATTGTCTTGGACAAAGGACTCCAGATCAGATCACTTCATGACATTTTTTTTCCAGTTTCTTAGTGGTCACAATACCATGTATTATGAACCTTGCAAACAAGCTACTGCCCTTTGTAGCCAAGTAGAATCTCTTTTGACAAGGAAAAATATTTGACAACAAAATGACAGGTAACTCTAGGTATCTGTATTGTCTAGGACAGAAGTAGTGAAGTCTAGGGTTAGACTGCAAAACACAAATACGTGGCATTCTCTTTTTCTCCCTAACGAAACACCTGCTCCATATTTTAAATATTTTGAACCTTTTTGTCCAAAATGTATTAAGCATACTATGAACCAAGTCAAAAGAAAGGGGGCCTGGAGTTTGGCCTAGTGGTAAAGTGCTTGCCTAGCATGAATGAAGACCTGGTTCAATTCCTCGGTACTTCATACATAGAAAAAAAGCTGGAAGTGGTGCTGAGGCTCAAGTGGTAGAGCTGTAACCTTGAGAAAGTCGAAGGACAAGGCTCAGGCCTTGAGCTCAAGCCCAGGACGGGCAAAAAAAAAAAAAAAAAGATAGTCAATGCGGTAATGTTTTCTATCATTAAAAAATGACAATCCTTTGTCAGATGCTGGTAATTCACATCTGTAATCCTAGCTACTCTGAAGGCAGGAAAGTTGGCGATACTCTTATGTCTAACCAAACATCAGAAAATCGTAAGTGGGGGCTGGGAATGTGGCTTAGTGGTAGAAAGCTTGCCTAGCATGCATGAAGCCCTGGATTTGATTCCTCAGTACCACATAAATAGAAGTGGCACTGTCACGCAAGTGGTAGAATGTTATCTTTAAGAAAAAGAGGCTCGGGCATAGTGCTCAGGCCCTGAGTTCAAGCCCAGGACTGGCAAAGAAAGAAAGGGAAAGAAAGAGAGAAAGAGGAGGGGCAGGGAAGGAGGGAGGAGGAAGAGAAGGAAGGAAGGAAGGAAAAGGAAAAGGAAAAGGAAAAGGAAAGATAATTAGGAGTGGCACTGTGGCTCAAAATAGTAGAGCCTTGAGTAAAAAAACAGTAACAGTTTAGGGCCATAGTCCAGGCCCTGAGTTTCAGCCCTACAACTGACAAAAAAAAAAAAAAAAAAAAAAAAAGACCATTCTCTATTATGGAGTGCTTAGTGGTTAGTGAAGTATTTTCATCGGTGTTTCCTCCTTTTGGCTAGAAGTTTTGTGTCATAAATTCAATTTCCATGTCAAACTACAGTCCTTTAAATAGTTTCACTGGCATAAAAAAATAATTGTACAGTACTACATTTTCCCCTATTTTTCTTTTATAGTCCCTTAGTGAACCCTAGATTGGATTATTTTCAGATAAAATTTTCTATTCCTATTAATATAAACAGATTACAAAGTCAACAAAGAGTTCCCCAAACCCAGAGCATAATTTCACAAAACTGTCTCCTTTGAAGAACCTACCAGAGCATTAAAGGTTGTTATTTCATTTATAACTGTCACAAATATTTGCATGTATTAGTGGCATACCATGTAATGTTTGCATGTAAGTTGTACATTGTGTAATGATCAAGCTAGGATTCTAAACACATCTGTACCCTAAATGTTTTATCTTTTTGGTGTTGTTTTAAAAACATTTGTGTTTTTCTCTCCTGGCTGTTTGGAAATATATTATGCAATGTTGCTAAGTGTAATCATGCCACTGTGCACTAGAACACCAGAACATGCTCCTGCTGCCCCTCGGTTACTATAAACACACTGTTCTCTTCCCAACCATTTCCTCTCTCCTCTTCAGAATCTCCTCCAGAATCTCCTTCAGAATCATCCATGTTGCTGGAAATAGCAGAATTTTGTTGTTGTTTTATTTTGATTGTATGATGGTTCTGGAGCTTGAACTCAGTGCTTGGGCACTGTTCCTGAACTTCTTTTGGCTCAAGGCAAGGGCTCTATCAATTGAGCCATAGCACCACTTCTGGATTTTTCCATGTAGTTTATTGGAGATAAGCGTTTCACTAACTTTCCTGCCCTGGCTGGCTTCAAACCACAATCTTCTGCTTTCAACCTGCTGAGTAGCTAGGATTATAGCCTTGTGCCACTGGTGCTAGCAAAAGTTTGTAAGACTTATATACAGTGACAAAAGTTGTTTCTTTACCTTTACTTCTGTGATAGCATGCCCTTTTTTTTAAAGGCAGTGCTATAAATTTTTAGCAATGTTTACTTGGCAGTTTGGTATATAAACTTTTAGTTCATAGTGTATTTTAGGAAAGGACTTTGTATCCAACACTAGCATTGTCTTTTGCAAGCTTATTAACACTATACAATTGATAAACACATTACTTAATATTAGGTGACTGGAATTCTCAATATTGTTTGGATGCTTATGTCTAGTGCTCAACAGACCTATTTGTAAAATATATCAATTCTTAATCTGAATATATTCACAAGTCTACTTTAAAGATAGATTTACTGGGGGAGTTTTGCCTCATGGTAGAGTGCTTGCCTAGCATGCATGAAGATCCAGGTTCAAGTCCTTGGTACCACATACATAGAAAAAAGCCAGAAGTGGTGCTGTGGCTCAAGTGGCAGAACTCTAGCCTTGAGAAAAACCCAAGGACAGTGCTCAGGCCCTGAGCCTAAGCCCAGGACTGGCAAAAAAAAAAAAAAAAAAAGACTCAATGATGCTGTAAATATCTTTAAAAAATAATTTCAAATGCTGGGAGCCAGTGGCTCATACCTGTAATCCTAGCTACTCAGGAGGCTGAGATCTGGTTCAAAGTCAGCCCAGGTAAGAAAGTCTGTGAGAGCAAACTACTTAGAAAAGACTAGAAATGGTGCTGTGGCCCAAATGGTAGAGCACTAGCCTTGAGCAGGAAGAGGCTCAAGGGCAGCACCTAGGTCCTGAGTTTAAACCCCAGAACTAGCATGTGGTTCATGCCTGTAATTATAGTTATTCTGTAGGCTGAGATCTGAGAATCAAGGTTCCAAACAAGCTCCGACAAGAAAGTCTGAGAGAGGTTTACCTTCAATTAGCAAAAAGTTGACACAGAACTATGGCTTAAGTAGTATAGTGCCACCGTTGAATGGAGAAAGCTAACAGACAGTACCTAGACTTGTGAGTTCAAAGTCTAGTACTAGCACACACCAAAGGGAATGAACAAAAGGAAGAAAGAGAACAAAGAAAAAGAGAGAAAGAGATGAAGGAAGGAAAGAGAGAAAGAAAGAAGAAGGAAAGAAAGGAAAAGAGGAAGGAAAGACTGATTTTAAGAGGTTGATTTTTAGATTCTGCACTCTCACATCCAAGAGGTTGTATTTCAAGTTCACTTTACTCATTCCCATTCCATTGTGGTTGCTTCTTTAAGCATTCCCCATATCAAGAGTAGCCTAACAAGAGGACTCAGTAGTAACATCAAGGCTGAATCACAAGTTGTAAGCCCTGGGGTTGTGGAAGCATCTGAAGTGAAGAAAGATATTGAGCAAAACAACATCTTCAAAGGTAACCTTGATGTCAGAATATGCTGGGAAGTAGCAGGGGATTCAGGATATGCCAATTTGCTTTTCTTACAGGGATAAATGGGCTAAGGATATATGGATAGGTTGGAAAACATTTTCAAGTTTGAAATGAATACGAAATCTTGGGTGATAATGTTTGGTGAGGATTAGGGAGGAAGCTAGATTCACAATTGGAAGTAGCCAATCTCCATTTTAGAAGCCTAGACTGCCTGGTGGGCTTTTTAAATGCTGACAAAGGTCTAGCAGACTTCAATTGGGCAATCTGATTTTCTTTTACCTGTTACTCTGATGGAATATCAAAGAAATGATTCTTTCTTGGATTTTGAAAAACAGTTCTTCTTCCAGACTAACAGCGTTTTTCACTTTTCACAACCATAAAAATGCTTTAGTAAACAGGTGTTGTTTTTGAAAACAGCCAACTCATTTAGAAATATTTTGAACTAGAGGAAATACAGCAAAGTGATGGTCTAGTTACTCTTTGGGACTTGCTTTTGTCTTCTACTTTCTGAACATTCTTATCCTGTGACTATTTTATAATATAGAATTTTAAAATTTAAAAAGAAAAAGAAGACTCAAAAGCAGACTCAACTCTCCAAGGATAAACTCTTCAAACAGCTAATCTATTCTTTCATTGTTCTGCTATGAGGGATGCATAATTCTATCTACAGTAGTTCTTTCATTTAAAAACACCAATATAACTTTTAAAGTTATTATTATTTTTACTTTTGTTTCTTTGCCTATTGTCAACATGCCTTCCTTTTATCCAAGTTTAGATTTCAGCCTTCAGAAAATTGCTCCAAGATTTTAACGTGCAGAATTTCATTTTTTTTCTGTCCATTTCAATTTCCTTTAGCAATTTAGCACTTCTTCTCAGCTCGCACATATAGAAAAAGCAGAGAAATTTCTTAACACCCCTTTGGCAAATCACATGAAAGAACAGCCACTGTTTCTAGTTGCATGCTTTAGGCAGAGCTATATTTCAAATAATGAGCAGCAACACAGAGGAAAAGTAGAATTTTTAAAAAGTCCTTTCTAAGCTGCTCTTTCAAGTGAGATGGAAAGCAAATCCAAGCCAAAATTATATCAATTATACACAGTAATATAAGAGTAATGTATATCTCAATAATACAAATAACATAACTCTTAACTAGCTATTGATTCTTAGAAAAATATCAAAAATATTGTATTTTAACATTCACATGTGCCTGGTCAATTTTTAGTCAAAATGAAGTCATATGTTCTCCCTCAAATGCAACTCAGAGAAAGACTGTAAATCTCAATGTGTACAATTACTTCTAGTGAAGTACTAAATTTGAAAGCTGTATGTGAGCTTGCACTGAGAAAATTTACTTAGTTTTAGACAATATGCTTTTTATTCACATTTCTCTAAGGTTTACTTTTGTTTAGGACACAAATTACAATGTCTTTAAAGGTGGAAAAATGCATGAAGCCAAAAGAAAATATATATAATTTTAATGATGTGAATTAAATTTACATTATCTTGTACTTATGAGTCAATGTTTATTTGGAATCCTTTGTACAACTACTTAAAAATAACAAAAGTTAAAATACATTTAAATTATTTTAATTCAAACAAGTTACAATTTTCTTTTTAACCAAAAGAAAATTTTTATTTCTAAACTTTGAAGTTAATAGAAAATAACGGGAGCAACACAATGCCAGTAACTGCGAATAACTTAGGTTATATAATCCTTCAATATGGAATGTATTTACATATGAACTTATAAGTAAAACTTTGTAACAATAGAATGGGAATTTATATTAATTTGTTTACACTAATACATTTTTCTCTGTTCACTCTGAGCATGTCCTGAAACTTTCCTTTGTCTTTGTTATTATATCCAGCAAGACCAGTACTTGCTTTTCACACAGATTCTTGCTTTTTCCCCAATAAGAACATGTTTGCTTTGTAATTGCCGAACCTAAAAGGGTTGACCATTTTTAAGCTTTAGGACTGCACGTACACGCACAAGATTTTTTAAAAAAGAAAACTTAAAGGACAGAGAAATTTTGCCCACATGTACACACACTAACACATCAAATAAGGAAAGTATTTTTTACTTTGTTTGCTTTTTCTTTTCTTTTCTTTCCCCCCTCCCCCAACCCTCGGGTCCTGGGGACTGAACTCAGGGCCTTAGTACTGTCCTTGGGCTATTCTCAAGGCTAGTGCTCTACCACTTGAACCACTGTACCACTTCTGGTTTTTCTACTTATGTGGTACTGAGGAATAGAACCCAGGTCTTCATGCATGCTAGGCAAGCACTCTGCCACAAGGCCAAACTCTTGGCCTTTTGTTTGCTTTTCAGAATACATTATTTTGTATTTTCCCTTGCTAATTGTATTAATAGCTGCTATAAAAATCAAGAATTTTATTAACTTTGATTACCTTTAATAGCTGTAAAAGGGAATTGACGGTCTACAAATCAATTAATGAATACACTCCATCTTGGTTGATGTCACTCCTTTCATTGTTCTCACCCATCCCTTCCAGTATAGTCTCTCCCCTCAATTATTTTAATTTCTTAAGATATGCTTTAAGAACTGGGAGTTTGGCCTAGTAATAGAGTGCTTGCCTAGCATGCACGTAGACCCGAGTTCGATTCCTTGGTACCAAATATTTAGAAAAAGCCAAAAGGGGTGCTGAGGCTCAAGTGGTAGAGTTCTAGCCTTGAGAAAAATCCAAGGACAGTCCTCAGGCCCTGAGCTTAAGCCCAGGACTGCCCCCCCCCCCAAAAAAAGATATGCTTTAAATATGGTGAGTAAATTCTCCATATTTTCCTCTCTTCATTGTCTACCCACATGAACCTACCCTCCTTCAAGTACCATTTTCTTGGTCTTTATTTTGTTGGGCTGTTAATTTTTCTAAGAAATTACATTGTTTAAATTCTCCCCTGCAAATAGTATATTTTGGTTAATATATTTGTGTATCCTTGCATACCATCTAAATATATTTGTTTATATATGTATAATATGTATTAATTAGTGAAAAAATGTGCTCATTTTCTCTCTGGGACTGACTGACTTCACTTATTTTTCCAAGTCCACCCATGTCTTTGCAAATGATGTAATCTTATTCGTTCTAATAGATAATTCAAAGTTTATTGTATATATATATATATATATATACTATATTTTCTTGATCCATTTGTTAATTAAGGGGTATCTAAGATGTTCCCATATTTTGGTTATAGTGAATAGAGCAGTGATTAAAAATACATTTCACTTTCAAGTTTGTTTATTTTTTGTGTTCGTGATGAAAAGAAAGGTTGTAACATTTTTCTGACCAAGTAAGCAGTCATCCCTGAAAGAATTTTATTAAATCAGGAATATTTTTTCCATTCTAATTATGTGCTCTATTTCCTTATATATGAGCTAGATTGTGAATTTTCTGTTTTCTACTAATTCCTTTTTACAGTCATTCCATTTTCTATACAACCAAGGAGGTAGCAAGTTACAAAACAACCTATAGTATGGGAGAAGATTTTTTGCTAACTATATATACCAAGCAATAGCTTATATTCAGAATATAAAAAGAGATCAAGAAATCAAATCCTCAAAGAATCAAGAACTCAATTAATAAATAGGCTAACTAATAAAGGCTTCTTAAGAAGAGAAATAAAAATGTCTCAACATCTCTAAGGATACAATAAGTGCAAATGGAAACGACTTTGAGATTCCATCTCACCCCAGTTAGAATAGCCATCATCAAGAATACAAATAATAGGGCCAGGAGTTTAGCCTAGTGGTAGAGTGCTTGCCTAGCATGCATGAAGATCTGGGTTCGATTCCTCGGTACCACACACATAGAGCTCTATCTACGGCCACTTGATAGAGCTCTGGCCTTGAGAAAGCCCAAGGACAGTGCCCAGGCCCTGAGTTCAAGGCCCAGGGCTGGCCAAAAGACAAACAAACGAAAAGAAAGAATAAAACAATAAGAGATGCTGACATGTATGTTTGAGGAAAGGAGCACTGCTACACTATTGGCTGGATTGTAACCTTGTTCAAGCACTATGGAAAGCAGCGTTTCCTCAAAAAAACAAAAAACTAAACACAAAAGTTCCCCATAATTTAGCAAAACAACTCTCTCTCAGGTATTTATTCAAAAGATTCCAAAACAGGATGCAGTGAAACACACCATGAACACCACTGGCACAACTGTGTTCACTGCTGGATTCTTCACATAACCAAGATATAGAAACCATCCAGATGCTGTTAAGTAGATCAAGAAAATTATACATATATATATATGTATATGTTTGTGTATACATATGTTACTCATCCATTAGAAGTAATGAGAGTACATCACTAGCAAAGATATGGATGAACCTGGAAAACATTATGTTATTTAAGTAAGTCAGGCCTAGAGACAAAGGATACACATTTTCTCTCATACATAATTCGTAAATATACAAATAAACACACCCAGAGTTGATTGCAAGTATACATAACAGTATTAACTGAAGTATGATATATACAGAGGAGAGTTTAAATGGTGCAATTCCTTAGAAAAACTCACAGTTCAACAAAATAAATACAAAATAAATACCAGGAAACTTGTACTTGTGATGTGTGCTGGGAGAAGGGGGAGGTCAAAGGTATTGTCAGGATTGTTTTTTTTTTTTTAATTATAATTTCATTAGTACCTCACGCTAATCAATGTGCCACTGGAGCTCCAAATATAAAGCTGTTTGATTTTTTATTTTTTATTTTTTTGCCAGTCCTGGGGCTTGAACTCAACACCTGGGCACTGTTCCTGAGCTTCTTTTGCTCAAGGCTAGCCACTTGAGCCACAGCGCCACGTCTGGATTTTCTGTTTATGTGGTACTGAGGAATCAAACCCAGGGCTTCATACTGAGCAAGCACTCTACCACTAAGCCACGTGTTGGAAACGAACTTTATGACTTGGGGGGGAGGGGAACTGGGAAGAGAGGAAACAGGAGAAAAATGAGGGTCCTTCTCATTTCAATGTTCAACAAGAAATGTACTCATTACCATACGTGCTGTAACCCCTCTGTACATCACCTCAACAATAAGAGTAAAAAAGTAAATCACAATCTCTGCGTAGAAATTAAGTCAGAAATTAAATTAACACTACTTGTTTAAGATATCATAGGACCTTCAGTTTAATTTTCTCAGCTCTATTATAACCTGAGATTAAAAGGTAGCATTTGCAATACCCACCTTACTTTCCTCTCCACAGTGTGATAGGTTACTTAGATAGCATTAAAAAAGAAAAGAAAAGAAAAGATGTCTAATGCTCTACCCAATGTGTGTATTCTCTTAAGTCAAATCCACAGCTGTCCAATAACATTTCCCTTCCAACCATGTAATTACATCGTATCATAAAATTAAGGGGAACAGATTGTGTGTCATCTCTAAATTGAAGTTTTTAAGAGTTAAAATATACTTTCTACATTCTTTCTGTTTTTACTGGCAGGGTGCAGAAGGCTCCAACGCCTTAGGGGATAGTTAAGTCGATCAACTATCCTGCTTTGCCTTGGCCCAAGGGAATTCCTGGACTGTGGGACTTTCAGTTTCAAAACTGGGCTAGTAACAGGGGAAAGGTTTGTGTTAGTCACCCTCAGACATGCTCACTTTTGGAAACAACTGTGTTGGGCTCTTTTGTTAAGTGAAGAGTAGTAGGTCAGTAAAATTTTGAAGGTAGTTTGTTGTATAGGTGGAAAGGTGTGACACTGTCTTCAATCTATTGTGAGTCACAGCCAATCCTCCTAGAACAAAGCAGGGGGTGATTAGAAAGAGAAAGGCAAACAAAACTTTTTATCAAAGTGTAATGTGACACAAGAACCTTCAGACAGAAAGAGTCCTTTACCAACAGAACTTTCAACATTTATGCATAGATTTGAGGAAGAATGGACATCCATGTAGAAATGTGTTGGACAAAAGTTGATGATCTTATGGTAATAGACCACATATGGCAAGAGAAAACCCAGCAAGGCCTGTCAGTTTAGATTCCTGTTGGTCTCTTTGTTTGGCATTCCTTCCTTCAAGTACGAGTCAAGACCCTCTGGAATAATGGGCTTTGAGGGAGAAGGGAGAGAGTAATGTTTTGTGATTTTATGACTTGCATTGAGGGAGAGCTCTAAATTCTCATGACTGCTTTGGGGAAGAGGAATTCTTTTGTTTCTGTGACTCTCTTTAGGAGACAGAAGGTTGAGAGGAAGAAGGATGGGGAAAGGTGAAATACATTGCTTGTGAGGCCCATACCATCTCTGCCACTTTAAAGTACTCAATATGCCAAAGCCCTATCATTTGGGTATTATGCTATGAACCATTAACATTATCTTGATTAATGAATGTCTTTGTTAGGATGGAGAATATAAAGAATAAGAGCCCTGGTTCCCACTGCTACTAGGTGTGTGATTTAGAGCATGCTCTTGCCATCATTTTCTAGAGATCATAAGGCTCTCCAAACTTTTTACAGAATTCCCATGAGGAAAAATCATTTGTTTGTGTGAGGCAATGCTAAATGTTACTATCTTTCTCCAAGGAATATGTAGAGGCTATACAATGTATGATTATATCCTGGCTGTGGTGACTGGTAGAATCTATGCTCGTTTTTTTATTTATTTGTTGTTGCTATAGTATTTCTTTCTTTTTATTTTCTAATGCATTAATATCTTTTCTAATACATGAATAGTATTAATAAAAGTAACTGAGAAAACAAAAGCTATTTGAAATCACTAAGGTTTGGATTGTGTGTGTGTGTGTGTGTGTGTGTGTGTGTGTGTGTGTGTGTGTGTTGGTCCTGGGGCTTAAACTCAGGTTCTGGGAATGACCCCTGAAAATTTTTTGTTCAAAGCTAGTTCTTTACCACTTGAGCTACAAATGTACCTCTGGATTTTTTTGAAGTTTAATTGGCGATAAGAATCTTATGGATTTTTCTTCCCTAGTTGGCCTCAAACTGTGATCCTCAGATGTCAGACTCCTGATCAGCTATGATGTTAGACATGAGCCACTGGCACCAGATCACTAATATTTTTAAATGCAAAAAGACCCTGTGGCTAAAAATTTTGAAAAATGTCAAATTTGTTATAAAGTTTTATGTAACTTTCTAAGTTTATGAAAGAATCTCATCTTTATACACACACTGATGTGGAATATTTACATATCTTTTATATTTCTTTTACATCTTAAACTGTAGTTGAGATTGAAGTATCTTAGAATCCAGTCTTCAAAGAACTCTTTCTAGGATAAGTACTTCTTATTTCATATATCAGAACTTACAGTAATTTACTTTTTATGATGTAGGTCAGTTTCCTTCTACAAATAAATAAGTAAATAAATAAATAAAACAAATAAATAAAAATTTTTTTTCAAAAGAAAGAAAGATTCATTCTTATTTCAAATGAGTAAGCCAAATCTCAGCCTCTGAGTAGCTAGGATTACAGGCATGAGCTGCCAGTGCCTGGCTTAAATATATTGTACTCAGTAAAAAACTAGAACTATCTTTGTATTCCTTTTAGACACTTTGCAGTTCTGCTATTGTTTAAACATGTAAGAGCTAACTGAGGTGTGAATCTAATTATCTACATGGTCAGTTGGTAAATGAGTTATCCATGCAGTTGAAAGTGCTAAATTTTCTCATTACTTTTTGCAAATATTTATTAATGTTTGTTTTGTTTTTTCTTTCTAGTCTCTCTAGCCTAGGTATTGGAGATATAGCAACAACTCAGACAGAAACAAGCCACCCCCAATTCTTTTATTTAAAAGAATTTGAAAAGTCTGAATAGCAGACTGTATCAATGAGGCTCTAGTGCAGCAAACTCAAACAGCTTTTGGTACTTCCAGGAGAATGTAGGGTACTAAAGGGATCTGTTTGTAAAGCTCTTTGGACTGATATTTGTAAAACAAACAAACAAAAAAAAAAAAAAAAACCTACTCTCTAGGAGCATCTCTGAAAACTTGAAAACCTGAAGGGTGCGAACACCTGGAAAGTTGTCAGAACCAAATGTCCCCACCTACACAGCTTCCCTATTGAAACTGCTGCTCCATGCCTACATACATATAGAATGGATAATTGAGTTAGAAAGACAGATCAAGATGTCACCACAACTACTAACTTTTCTGTATCCAGTACTTCATTCTTAGGAATGTGAAAGCTAGCACAGCACAGAGAAACTTCACATTTCCAGAGAGCATTTACCAATAGAAGTAACAGGAAGAACCAAATTAGCATCCAGAACAATAGCTGTAAGGGTGTCTGCAACAAAGTTTGCAGCATTCTGTTCTCTGTAAAATAGGAGCTAAATCAATAGTGATTTTTAAAATATAGCATGGCTACCAAATACCTTGTAGTACTTAGCATCCAGAAGGCACAGAATAACTCAACCGAGAAATGTAACATCAAAAGATGTTTGCACTGAGAGTTGATACACACCAAAGAAAGATACATAATCCACAAAGCTTTGCATTTGGGCATTATACAGTTTAACATTTTCATTCTGGCAGAACACTTTCTTTCATAGAAGGAAATGAAGAATTACTATGACTTGTAACAATTATTGAAATCAATTTGACTGTAAGATATTTCAAGTATTTTCACTCTCTCATTCAGTCTCTGGTATCACAAATTGAGATTTATTATCATGTTTCGAAAACGGAATGTGATGACTCATGAATATTCTTACAAAGTTCATATCTATTAGGCAATAATACTTATTAATGATCTACAAATTATTTGGAGGAATGCCTCCTAGGAATGTTCCCCTCCCAGCCTCCTCTGTGAATGGCTATTTTCAGTGTGGAGGAAATGGGGTAGAATGTTGATTTTCCTATTTTACACAGAAATTAAATGGAACCTCTAGAGTCTCCTTCTTGTACTGGAAAGCATCGGTCTCTAAGGGCATAATTCAAGGAGTGAGGATTACTGCTCTTGTACTGAATATAAGAGCTTGTCTCAGTGGCAAGGTTCATAAAGGCTTCTCCAGAGTGTGGACCACTCCAGCATGGGTCCAGAGGAAACATTTTCTTAGACGGCTGCTAACTTGAGGAATCTCCTACATAGAAGAACCAGAATAAACTTTGTTCCTTTTGGAATGATTCTCATTTACTAGAGAAGATAGCTGTTCTATCCAATTATAGAGATGATGAGGCTCTATGTAGTGGCCTGTTCATACAGTGTGGGCCCCATATTAATAAGTGAGTACAATGGGTGGTGTGAAGCATTACATACACGTAGATATAGTTATCTACCATTAAGATAAACCAATTATTTTTGTGATACTGGAGGCAGAACTAAAGGGGTCATTTGAGCCACACCTCCACACTTTATGTCTAGGCTGGTCTGGGTTTGAAACCTCCTATTGTGTTTCCCAGTGTCTGTGGGGCTGGCCCAAGCCATTGTGCTCCCCAATAACTGAGATTAACACTACGTCACCAAACCCCGCCATTGGCTGAGATGGAATCTTGTGACTTTCTTTGCCTGAAATGGCCAAGAACCTTGATGACCTGATCTCCACCACCCAACTAGCTTAGCCAATGCATTCTACTAAAATAAACTCTTCTTATTTAATGATAATTAGTAATACTAGTGGTTACTACAGAAATTTTAAATTTTATTAGTGTAAATTAAGTGGTTTCATTGAACTAATTCCTTACAGACATATTCAAACTAATTCATTCAATTACCCTTTTTTAATGCCCCTCACTCCTCCCCCACCCCCTCTAAACAGGTGTGAATTTCATTATGGTTAATATGTATATATGTGTGTGCATATATGTATATATAGACATTACTTCACATGAATTGTGTTCTGTCTCCTTTTCTTCCCCCCCCCCACTTCTCACTGGTTCTCTCACAAAATAGTTTCTTTTATAATTCATGTCATATTATTTTTTTTCTGTTATACATTCTTCAGATGAGCCACAGCACCACCTTCGGCTTTTTCTATGTATTTGGTACTGAGGAATCGAACCCCGGTGTTCATGCATTCATGCATGTTAAGCAAGCTCTCTACCACTAGGCTAAACTCTTGCCCCCCTTCTTTTTCCCTCCCTCCCTCCCTCCCTCCTTCCCTCCCTCCCTCCCTCCCTCCCTCCCTCCCTCTCTCTCTCTCTCTCTCTCTCCCCCCCCTCTCTCTCTCTCTTTCTCTCTCTCTTTCTCTCTCTCTCTCTCTCTCTCTCTCTCTCTCTTTCTCTCTCTCTTTCTCTCTCTCTTCTCTCTCTCTTTCTTTCTTTCTTTCTTTCTTTCTTTCTTTCTTTCTTTCTTTCTTTCTTTCTTTCTTTTTCTTTCTTGCCTGCTTGCCTGCTTGCCTGCTTGCCTGCCTGCCTGCTTGCTTGCTTGCTTGCTTGCCTGCTGATCCTGAGCTTGAACTCTGGGTCTGGACACTGTCCCTGAGCTTCTTTTTACTGGCTTCAAACTGTGACCTTTAGATCTCAGCCTCCAGCGTAGCTAGGATTATGGTCGTGAGCCATCAGTGTGTGGCAATTTCATCTTTCTTTATAGTCAAATTAAATTCCACTGGGCACTGATGCCACATTTTCTTTATCTGTTCATCAGTTGATGATTCACCAGTTGATGGACACTTGAGCTGATTGCATAGCTTAGTTGTTAATAGTGCTGTTGTAAACACACGTGTTCAGGTGGCTTACTTATATTTTGATTTACATTCCTTTATGTATATGCTTTAGAGAGGTACAACAAGATCATATGGAAATTCTGTACTTAGCTTTTTGAGGCTGCACTAATTTACACTCATACCAACTGTTTAACGTTTTTTCCCTGTGGTCTCCAGCCCAGGGAGTATCAGTTGTTGCTTGTCACCTTGCTGGAAGGAGATGGAATTACAGTCCCATTTTGATTTGCATATTCTTCATGACTAAGCATGTTAAATATTTCTTCATGTATTAGCCAGTTATACTTCTTTTGAGCATTAACTGCTCAATTTGTTTGCCCAGTTTTAAATTAAATTACTTGTTTATTTGGTGTCTACTTGTTTTAGCTATATATTTTAGATGATTGATTGCTTACAAACGTTTTCTTCTGTTCTGTGGTTTAGTTTTTCATTTTGATCATTATTTTCCATTGATATGCTGATGCTTTCTAGTTTGATAAAATTCCATCTACCAATTCTTACTTTCATCTTATTAATAATTAAGTTTTATTTCATTTGCTTATCAATATTTAAATTTTTTCATATGTCACATAATAGCAGGAAAATTAAATTACTATGATTCTGCTACCCAGAAAAAAGTACTGCTAACATTGTGTTCCTTAAACAAAAATAGGTCCAAAGAGATGTTAATTTGTATATGATAGATACACCTGAATATCCTGATTATGGAGATAGCCTAGATGCCCTAAAACTGATGAATGAATTACAGACACACAGAACAAATGCACAAAGAGGTATTATTCATCCACAAAGAATAATAAAATCATATAATCTGCAGGGAAATGGATAGATAAGGAGAACAAATGTCACATTTTCTCTCATATATGTATATTAGATCTTCAAGATAAAAATACATATAAGCATATATACAATTATGTGTACATATAAAGAGAATAAGATGGTAATTGTGATCATTTGTGGAGACTGAGTAGAGGAGATGATGTTAGAGGGTGAATAAAATGGAAAATTGGTAGGGCAAAACATAGAACACATAATGGTTACAGGATAATGCTATTAAAAGGAAGGTGTCAGACTCAAAGGAACTTAGGCTCAATGGTTTCCCTCATTTGTCATAATCAGTAGAAACCTTGGGCTCTACTAGCAGAGATCTGCAATATAGCAAAACCTTGATACATAAGGCCATATAATATGAAGCTAATTGAAAGGACCTCTAGGATATAGAAACAAAAGCCATATAATGAATGATTGTTGTCCTTAAGGTACTATGTTGTCTCTCATCTCTTTTGTTGTCCTTTGGTTATCTCATATTGTTACAGTATCTCACTTTGTTATCTGATATATTGGATATATTTGTATTTTGTTATTTGAAATTGGATAGGGAAGGGGGGAAAACAAGATGGGGGTGAAAGGGTATCAATGTATGTGAATTAATGCACTTTCTGTCTGGCAAATATGATGTAACCCTTTTATTATTTACAATAAAAAATATCAAAAAAAAATTTTAAAAAAGGAAGGTGTTCGGCACCATAGCATGATGATATGGGATTGTTAGCTAAGATATTTGAGTAGAGGTGTTAGCAAAAACAAAGAATGACTGAGACACACAAATGCGTGGGGAATGAGCATTCTGGATAGAAGGTCAAGAAAATACAAAAGCTTGGGCCAGCAATATTTTTGCTCCAGTAGAGGAGAAGCTGGAACAATGAGAAAAAGAAACAAAAGTGTTAGTACAAGGTGACATCAGAGAGGGAAATTGAGACTTTATAGGCCCTTTTAGGCCTAAAAGGATACCTGGTTTACACTGTAAAAAGGGCAGAGGCAAGGTGACCAGAATGAAACTACTGAAATGGTCCCACTTAAGAATCCCACACAAGTCTATTTGGTTATCCAATCTGTCTTCTGGCCAGATTTGGGGTAACTATGAGAAAAGTGTCTTCTGTGATGTCTTCTGGGTACTAAGTCTGTGTCACAGGAAATCAAAATACAAAGAGTGACAAGGCAGAATCGAGGGGTGTCACCCTCTGAAGTCAATTTGACATGCCTCAGTCTAGCACTTACAGGGCTGAGAAGAACTGGCAACTCTAAGAAAAAGCAGAGTCGAGCCACCAGAGATTTCAGTAAAAGTCTAAAAATAAGTGACAGACACAAAAGTATTTACTCCAGATTTACTCTCTGCAGTGCAATCCTGGAAATATGTACATGATAGGCAGAACAATTTGAAAGGCCGCTATGAATTTTCAGTTAAAAATTAGCTGAAAGTATTTCTCAAATCCGATTTGTCAATTTTGAATATAAAAAGTAAGCATTGTAGGATCAAAGTTCAAAGTCCAATGAATTACCAAGCAAGAAGTGCGGTTAGATTCTGTGCCTCTGATCATTTAAAATATCTATAAAAATAAACTCCATAAATAGAAACAAATTTTCTTTTTTCTTTTCTTTTTGTCTTGTTTGTTCATTTATCTGTTTTGGGGGGAAAAGGGGGCACAAAAATGGAGGGACCAAGAATGACAAAATGCAGGGGTTATACTTGGATACTTGAGAATGAGCTCTAGACCTTGAAAATGATCTATATGACTTGTAGGCACAGACAAAAGGAGAAAATTCGGAGGGAACAAATGAAGGAGTGACATTGTCCAAAAAGAACCTGACTTATTAAATTGTAACCCCTCTGCACATTACCTTTATAATAACAATAAAAATATTTAATAAAAAGAAATATAACTAGAGAATGGATGGCAAAATTTCTTTAGCTCTTTATTCTCTGTCTCACTCTCTCTTTCCCTCTCTCTCTCTCTCTCTCTCTCTCTCTCTCTCTCTCTCTCTCTCTCTCTCTCCCTCCCTCCCTCCATCTCTCTCCCTCCTGGACTGAGCTTAAATTTGTTATTCTTCTCTCTCAGCTTCCAGGGTTATAGTTATGCACTACCAAACCTGGCAAATTTTAACTTCTTTGGATATTATACACATACACACATTTCTGTACATTGAATGAGGACAAGATCTTATTTATTGTATGTGTCCCTTCTCTTCTTCTTCTTTCATATCACTGCAGCAAATAAAGTCAGTGACTTGCCCAAATTGCCTTGTCCTGGAAAAATATTTAAATTTTTGTCTTTTTCAGATATTGTTAAGCTGTGTGAATGACACTGTAAGGTCATTCCACAGGGTAAGTACCTGTCCACAAAGATAAATAGCTAGTGGTTATTTTAGGATTAGGATTTGTACATGACCCTCTAAATGGTGTCATGCCTGGCATGGAGTAGATGACCAACAAAAATATGTAAAGGAAGGAAAAATTAAACAAAAATATTCATATTAAATAAAGCATCAAGGAAGAGAGAAGAAATTAGTAAACCGACAATAATCGCTGCTGTTTGTGTTGGCTTCGTGTGGGGAAGCCAGTATATTGGCTGATTGCTTTTTTTTTCCACTCTAGGATTCTCACTAACATAATTTTATTTTTGTTATAAGCTACCAGATAAGCCTGAACAGATGCAGGTTTTTGTCTTTTTTAATGAAAAAATATAAATTCACAATTGCTAGAAGAATCCTTAGTTGAATAAGAGAAAAGTAGATGTTTATATCAGCATAGAAAGGAGGAGATAAGCTCAATTAATAAAATCACAGAACATGGAAGGGTGAAAGTCCTGGAAGGCATTAGGAAGATGCTACAAAATTTCCTGAGAGTTTGGGCTCATTCTGATTCCTTACCATCATAACTGGGACTAAGAGGTAGAAGTCATAAAGTTAGTCCAATTGTGTGAGATAGTATTGGCTAGCTTGTAAACACTTATAAAGTATTTATAAATTTACAGCAGGATATCATATATACTTTAATGTTGGCATAACTAATATCCTTGTGAAATTTAACTCCAGGAAACTATCTTTTAATTGGAGCCCCATATAAACTGGTGTACGAACAAAAACAGAATCAGAAGTGGAATGAGGTTAAACTCATGGTGTGCTAGTACCAAGACCAGGAAAATGGCTGCTTTCCAGGTCTTCCATGAGATGTTTAGCTCTTACAGGTTTTGTAGTTCCTAATATGTAAGTAGTTGTGGTAGATTATGCAGTAAAGGCTTTCAATTTCTACTTCCTTACAAAAAGAGGCTTCAGAAAGTTTTGCATTGTCTCTAAATCATTCCAATTTAGGACTTTTGGTAACTAAACAATTAGTGTGTTGTCAAGTAATCTTGCTTATGTTCTTTTATTCACAATCATTCTAAGTACCCCTCCCCCAATTTTCTTCTTCCCTTTCCTCCTTCTCCTCCTCCCTCCCTTCCTCCTCCTCCTCCTCCCTATTCCCCTCCCTTCTTCCTCCTCCTCCCTCTTCCCCCTTTCTCCTCCTCCTCTTCCTCCTCCTCCTCCTCCTCCTCCTCCTCCTTCTCCTCCTCCTCCTTCTCCTCTTCTTCCTCCTTCCTCAATGCTGGGCTTAGGGCTTGAACTAAGGTGCTTCCCCTCAGCTTCATTTGCTCAAGGCCCATACTCTACTACTAGAGCCCTTGCTCCACTTCTGGCTTTTTAGTTTAAATGGACATAGGAGTCTCGTGGACTTTCCTACCTGGATGGGCTTCAAACTGTAATCCTCATATCTCAGCCTCCTGAGTTAGCTAGGGTGCCACCTATGTCGGGCAGTCTCTTCCTCCCCACCTGCCATGTGTGTATACCTGGCTTTGAACTCAGGTCCTCATATTTGCTCAGCTGCTTGAGCTAGTATTCTACCATTTGGTCATGCCTCCAGCTCAGATATTTTTGTGATGAAGATTTGAGTTGTAGTTTTTATTTTTCCCCCCCAACACTGGCTTCAATCCATGATCTCAGCCTCCTGATTTTAGAATTATAGGCATGAACCATCAACACTCAGATTTAAGTCCCTTTTATTTACTTATTTATTAAAAATTTTATTGTCATTATAAAGATAATGTTCAAAGGGTTACCCTTGCATAAATCAGGTTATGAGTCCATTTCTTTTTGGACAATGTCACCCCTTCACTCTCCCAGTTTTTCCCTCCCATCACTGCCCTCAAGTTGCTTAGTTTAGTTTCAACATAGTATCTACTTCATACCATTGCTGCATTTCTTCATCCTTTGTCCCTCTATTTCTCTGACCCTCCCCCCCCCATCATCGTCCCCTTACCCCCACTTCCCCTCCAAAGACAGATAAACGAGCAAGACAGAAAGAAAAAAAACAACTCTCATTTCCTTTTCCTGGAATTAATTTTGATAAATATTTTTTAATACAGTCAGAGGCACAGAGGCATTGTGCCTTTGGGTTTCTTCCCTAAGAGCATCTTCCTTTGGCCTCATTGTCTGAAAATGCCTAGTCTTGTATAATTTGCCATGTTCCAGTGTATTTTAGATCTAGCTTTCACATAAGAGAGTAAATGTGCATTGTTGGTCTCTCTGAGTTTGGCTCACCACACTAAATATGATTTGTTCTAGGTCCATCCACTTGCCTGCAAATGAAATCATTTTATTCTTTCTAATGGCTATGTAAAATCCAAATATGTAATGTCCACATTTTTTATCTATTTACCTATTATAGAGTCTCTAGGATGGTTCCATAAGTTGGCTATTGTGAATAGTGCAGCAATACTTTTTACTGTTTTTGTTGTTGTGTTTTGTTTGTTTATTGTGCCAGTCCTGGGGCTTGACTCAAGTTCTGGGGGCTGTCCCTGAGGTATTTGTTCAGAGGTAGTGCTCTACCACTTGAGTCACAACTCCATTTCTGGCTTTTATTGGCACTTATGTGGAGATAAGAGTATCACAGACTCGGGGCCGGGAGTTTGGCCCAGTGGTAGAGTGGTTGCCTACCATGCATGAAGACCCGGGTTCGATTCCTAGGTACCACATACATAGAAAAAAGCCGGAAGTGGTGCTGAGGCTCAAGTGGTAGAGCTCTAACCTTGAGAAAGTCCAAGGACAGTGCTCAGACCATGAGCACAAGCCCAGGATTGGCAAAAAAAAAAAAAAAAAAAAAATCACAGCCTCTCTCCTACCCAGGCTGGCTTTGAATCACAATCCTCAGATCTCAGCCTTCTGAATAGCTAGATTTATAGGTGTGAGCCACTTGTGCCTGTATATTAATTCCCTTTTAAGTTTTGTATTTGTAAGATTATTTTGAGAATACTTATTCTAGTCAAATAATATAAATTATTCTCCAATATAATTCTTCATTTAGTTTTATATATCTTAATCTCTAGTTTATTTGAAGCTTACTCTAAACAGAAAGTGTGAATCAAGGAACAGATCAATTTTTCTGTCCCAATTTGTCAGTAGTTTCTTGGTAATTGGGTAATTTACCTTTTTGCTGTATAGTGTTTTTTTGCTATGTAGTATTTTTTTTTTGCCAGTCCCAGGGTTTGAACTCAGCACCTAGGCATTGTCTTTGAACACTTTTGCCAAGGCTACTGTTTTGCTACTTAAGCCACAACACCACTTCTATCTTTTTTCTGTGTATATGGTACCAAGGAATCAAACCCAGGGCTTCATGCATGCTAGACAAGCACTTTACCAGTAGGCCCCACTACTGGCCCCACTCCTATGTTTGTTTGTTTGTTTTTTTATGCTATGAGACACTTCTAATACTAATGCAATCTACATTAGTAGTCATGCTCTGAGAAATTATCAGGTACAATTGCAAATACTGTTATTTGACACAAATCTTATAAAAACTTTAGTTTCTCAATGAATTTTCTCATTTGTCCCATCAGAGAATTTTCTCCTCTCCCATCATTGAATTGTTGTAGAGTATGATTTTTCTAAACTTAAATTTGTTGCAGATAATATCAGTGCCCTTCCTAGATATCTAACATCTCATCTTTTTTTCCTTACTTAAAATTTTTTAATGATTTTTTGCATATACCAGTATTTGAACTTAAGACCATGTGCTTACTTGTGAGGTGCTTCTCCATTTGAGCCATGCCAATAGCTTAGCTTTTGGCTGGTTGTTTTAAATCTTACGGACTTTCGTGCCATGCCTGGCTTGAGTTACGGTCTTTTGAATTGCTAGGATTATAGTTGTGTTCCAGCGTCACTAGTATCCTTTTCTCTGGGAGTCCTTTGTGGGTGTGAGAGATGTAAATGGACACACACACACACACACACACACACACACATTGAGGGAGAGAGAGACAGAGAGAGAGAGGATTTGCACTCTCAGTTAGGTTCTTTGCCTTTACTACTCGAGAGCAGAAGATTCCTTTCCTCCCAGCCCTGGGCTAAATCACCAGTGAAAACCTTACTTTCCTTATTGTGGTTAGGAACAACTTATTTTCCCAGTCTGATCAGCCTGAAATGACCTTCCCCAGGACTTCAGCCCTTGACTGTATTCTTCCCATTTTATTTTCTGTTTCCCACTTCCCTAGTAAGTTTTCCCTGAATGTCCTTTATCAAACCACTTACACACAAATCCACATCTCAAGAATGTACTTTTGGGAAACTATCTACAATAGATTCCAGTCAGGTGACTCTACTGCAAGAAACATTCCTATCAGCCACTCACAGACTTGAGAAACTATCAGTATGGCATCTTTATTAGTTTAAGTCAAATTTTTCAAGTACTGAGTTAAATTAAATAACCTGAAAGTTCCTTGTGCTGTCAGTACAGTATTTTAATAAATTCATAAAGAACACAAAGCAATTCGTTTCTCTAAAATAATTCAGCAGGTCCTAGAAATAACATCCCTGTGTAGTCAGTTATTACATTTATATAAACTAAGATGATATATGAACATCTCTAAACTTTGAACTTAAAAAATAGGGCTGGAAGTTTGGCTTAGTGGTAGAGTGCTTGCCTAGCATGCACGAAGACCCCAGTCGGATTCCTCAGTAACCACATACATAGAAAAAAGCTGTGGGGGAGGGAAATGGGGACCAAGACATGTGAAAGGGTATCAATGTATGGGAATTAATGTACCATCTATCTGGCAAATATCATGTAACCCTTCTATTAATTATAATAAAAATATATGAAAAAAAAAAAGCTGAAAGTGGTGCTGAGGCTCAACTCTTGAGAAAGTCCAAGGACAGTGCTCAGGCCCTGAGCTCAAGCCCAGGACTGGTTAAAAAAAAAGTGTTTCACATGTACTCAGTAAGAAATGCAATATAAGAATATAATATAAAATAAACAGAGATTTTATGCTTTATTAAAAATTTTGTTATCTCTGTTTTATCTCTTGATCTCTCTTCTCAAAGCAGTTTCCTAAGTAAAGCTTGGACATTTGAATTGTTTCCAGTGTTTACCTATCAATGAAGGAAAGTTGCAAGAAACATCTACATACCATATTTTTGCAGAGTTATTTAGCTGTATTTGTAGGGATAACATCTTTCAACACATGGACAAACTTTCTGTCAAAGTCTTACAATAGTAAAAAAAATAATTTAAAAAAAGATGAGTCATGTGCCTGTGGCTTAACCTGTAATCTTAGCTATTCAGGAGATTGAGATCTGAGGATCATGGTTCAAACCCAGTCGGGGCAGGAAACTCTGTGAGACTCTTATTTCTAATTAATCACTCAAAAGCTGGAAGTAGAGCTGTAGCTCAGAGTACTAGAGTGCTGGCCGTGAGCACAAGAGCTTCTATCCCCACCTCTGCCTCCCCCAAACAGACTCATAAAGCACACACAGCAAATAACACAGACTATTTTTTTAAACATTGTCCAACAACTGAGTCATAAAATGTATTATATGTATGTTTATTCACCATGAGCTCTCTTTCAAGTCTATTATCTCCCATCTCCCAAACAGTTGTTTTGTTTTGTTTTGTTTTTTTTACCTGCATTACTATTTATTTATTTATTTATTTGGGTGCCAGTCCTGGGCTTCAGCTCAGGGCCTAAGCTCTGTCCTTGGACTTTCTCAAGGCTAGAACGCTACCACTTGAGCATCCACACCACTTCCACCTTTTTTCTATGTATGTGGTACTGAGGAATCAAACCTGGTCTTTGTGCATGCTAGGCAAGCACTCTACCACTAGGCCAAACTCTCAGCCCCGTTGCATTACTATTTTTTACCTGCACTATTAGTTTCTTTTAGCCTTTCAATTCTCCTTTGACTGGGATTCGTCTTTGGCTATGTCCATTATTTTCCTTGATGGTTTAGTGACATTTTTTGTTAGATTTTAGGAGACCGGTAAAAATCACTAAAATTTGGGCTTTTTATTTTTAAATCATAATATGACACTACATTTTTCTAAAGTGTCCATGGAATGCACGCATATACCTTATTTCCCTTGGCTTTATTTATTAACATTGTGTGTGTGTGTGTGTGTGTGTGTGTTTAAAAATCTGTCTTAATTCTTCCATTATATCTTTTAAATAATTAAAATTTTTGAGATGTTTCACGAAGTCCATGCTTACTCATAGGCAGAATTTTTTTTTCATTTTTCATTCTTCAGTTTTCATTTTTCTTTCCTTTTTTCTTATTTTCTACTCCTTAAAATTATCTCTAAGTACTTGTACAAAAAGATTTCACTTCAAACTGTCAGTTTCTGAGTACAATGCATCTTGGCCAAGGTTAATAAAAAGACATTTTCGTGGTAAAAAGTTTCTCCTGTTTTGGTGCCTTTAATACCATAGCTTTTGTACCATCAGTATCAACTATGGATCTATTTTGGAAAGCAACCAAGAATAAATGAGTATTTAGTTCATGATTCCTGAAGAACAAACAAAAGGTAGCTTTGAAACTTACATATCATACCCTAAAACTCATGAGAATACGGAGAAGAAATCAACAATTTTGTACCTAATTTTATACTGTGTGAGTTTAGAATTATTTCTAGTGAAGACTACATTCTAGTAAATCTTGCAAAAATTGGAACAAATAAAATCAATTGAAATGTCACATGACGCTTTTTTCTGCCATTATAAAATTTGCTTTCTGGTTTGCAGTATCAATCATTAAGGAAAATAACAAGATTATATTTAGAATGGCAATGAGTTTCAATATCTTCCAACAAAAAGACTTATTTCTCGCCTGTAATACTACCTACTCAGGAGACTGATATCTGAGGATCATGGTTCGAAGCCAGCCCAAGCAATACAAAGCCAAGAGACTCTTACCTCCAATTAATCACTAGAAAACGGGATGTGGGGCTATGGCTCAAGGGTAGGGCGGTAGCTTTGAGCTGAAGAGCTCAGGGACAGGGCCCAGGACAGAGTTCAAGCCCTATGACCACCACCACCCCCCTACCCCCCCCCCCAAAAAAAAAGACTCATTGAGACTCCCAACAAGGAAGGAAGATTTCCAATCTACAGTACCATTTTTTAAGTTCTATGTATACATTGGTATTATTGCTTTAATAATGAGATGCAAGAATTCAACAGCATTTCCTGTTCCTCTTATCATCACTTTTCTTTGTTTTTTGTTTTGGTTGGTAGTGGGGCTTGAACTCTGGGCTTAGGCCATGTCCCGTGTTTCATCAGCCCAAGCTAGTGCTCTACCACTTCAGCCACTTACGGGTTTTTGGTGGTTAATTGGAGATAAGAGTCTCATGGACTTTCGTGCCCAGGCTGGCTTTGAACCTCCATCCCCAGCCAGCTCTCAGTCTCCTGAATAGATAGGATTACAGTCGTGAGGCACCGGCGCCCAGCTCCATTTCTGGCATTTTGTTGGTTAATTGGAGCTAAGAATCTCACAGACTTTTTTGCTCAGCCCAGCTTTGAACTTCAATCTTTACATCTCAGCCTCCTGAGTATGTAGGATTACAGTTATGAGCCATTAACACCCAGCAAATCTTTTTACATACGATGGATTTTTGTCTTGTGCCTCATGTTTGCTGACAATATTGACATAGAAGGGCTTTTTAAGTGTATTAAATATATATACATATATATATATATATATATTTTTTTTTTCTTTTGCGAGTGCTGGGCTTGAGCTCAGGGCCTGAGCACTGTCCTTGGATTTTCTCAAGGCTAGAGCTCTACAACTTGAGCTTCAGCACCACTTCCGGCTTTTTTCTATGTACGTGGTACCAAGGAAAGGAACCTGGGTCTTCATGCATGCTAGGTAAGAACTCTACCACTAGGCCAAACTCCCGGCCCCTGCAAAAGTGGTTTTAAAAATGTGATAGTGAGGCAAGGTGGCTCACGCCTGTAATTCTAGCTACTCAGGAGGCTGAGATCTGAGGATCAAGATTTAAAGCCAGCCCAAACACAAAGGGCCTGAGACTCTTATCTCCAATTAACGTCTAGAAAATAGGAAGTGGGGCTTGGCTCAAGGGTAGGGCAGTATCCTTGAGCTGAAGAGATCAAGGACAATGCCCAGGCCCAGATTTCAAGCCTCAAGACCCACCAAAAAAAAAAAAAAAAAAAAAGTGGTATTAAAGAGGGCCGGGAGTTTGGCCTACTGGTAGAGTGCTTGCCTAGCATGAATGAAGACCCAGGTTCGATTCTTCTGTACCACATACACAGAAAAGGCCGGAAGTGATGCTGTGGCACAAGGGGTATGACTCTAGCCTTAAGAAAGTCCAAGGACAGTGCACAGGCCCTGAGTTCAAGCCCCAGGACTGGCAAAAAATAAAATGTGAAAGTGTATACTGGCAGCCCACTTATTTTCCCTCCAAATAGGCAACTCATCTGTGGGGTTACTTTTTCACACTGTCTCAGTATTTATAGTTTTGGTTGACTGTTGTGTTTTGTTTATTAGAGCAAGTAGAGATTTAGTTCTTCTTTCCAAAGTATGTAAGACAGCAAGGAAAATACAGAGTTTGCTTTTTTAAAAAGGTTGAGAAGCTAGAAGAAAAATCTCAGCTACAACAAGAAATTTGCTGTTTAGAGCCATTGTCCTTTAGGCTATCTTGTTCACATGGATGAGTCAGGAATTTCAGCTAGAGCAGGAATTTCTATAGTAATCAATTCTATGATCATGGGCACGATCCAATTTATCTGCCCACCTTCCCCACACGGGTAGATCACATAGAGTTGAATGTGGAATCTTTTATTTAACTGTTTTAATATAAACTTAATAATTAGAAAAATCTATCTCATCAAACCACTGTAAGCTGCTGGCAGATGTACTTCTTGACTAAGTGAGCCATAGCTGTGGGTGACTGAGGGCCAGCAGAAAACTGAGGCTCCCCAGAATTGTAGCCTGAAGAGCCAGTAGTGCTAAGCAGAAGATGAGCAGTTGAGCAAAGGACAGACTTCAGAGTTCATATAATATCAATGCTCAAGAAGAAACTTCTTTTGGTCTAAAGGAATTCTGGGAAAGATTTTACAGAAAGGTGGGATATGTATTAATAGGAACCAGTAGAGAAAGCAATAGAAAGAGCCAGCTAGTTTACTATAGTCTGAACTTTGATAATAATATTTTATAATACATTAGATATTTTCCCTCTACTCTCACTGCAATGAGTCATGGTAATGAAGGTTCACTACAGTTCCAAGCTAGCCCAGGCAGGAAAGTCCATGAGATTATTATTATTTTTGTTGGTGGTGGTGGTGTTGGTCATGAACTCTGTGCCTGGACATTGTCCCTGAGCTCTTCAGCTCAAGGCTACTGTCCTACCCCTTGAACCACAGCTCCACTTCCAGTTTTCTAGTGGGTAATTGGATATAAGAGTCTCATGGACTTTAGTGCCCTGGCTGGCTTTGAACCTCAATCCTCAGATCTCAGCCTCCTGAGTAGCTAGGATAACTGGCTCCATGAGATTCTTATCTTCAGTTACTTAGCAAATAGTCAGAAGTGGAGGTGTGGCTCAAGTGGTAGAAGACAAGCCGTTATAGAAGAGCTCAAGGCCCTGAGTTCAAGCCTCAGTACCAGCACCAACAAACAAAAGACAAAAACAACAAAAAAAGATAAAAAGGAAAAGTTGATAAGGTAGTATTTTGAGATTTTATTGTTGTTTCTGTTGTTTTGAGGGGGATTGGTAAAAATGTGTCCGAAAACTCACAGATAATTTGTTTTCTCTGTGTAAAGACTACAATGGATGAACCTTGTACCCTTGCAGGAGTCTAATCTTTTCAAGGGTTTCTCCGTACATGTTCCCAACTCACAACATCTCTATAAGGCTGCAAAACATGTATTATTCTCATTCAAACAGGATCATCTTGGACTTCAGAGATGTGGAAAAATATTTCCAAGCATGAAATGATTAAAAATTGGAGGGGACCATTATCAAATTCAGGTATTCAAAGTCCATGTTTCTATTGATTTTTTACCAGACCATGCTCATTTTAATAGCTTTTCATTACAAAATAGCTTGCATTAATTTTAATAGATATAATATGTATTTTCTATAAATTCACACTATGAGAACCCTGATGTCCCTATGTAGATAAATGTGGTATATATATATATATATATATACACATATACATATACATATATATATGAATTCTATGCTTCCATTAGAAAGAATGATACTGTCCCACTAATAAGAAAATGGAAAGACTCAGAAAAAAATTTTATGAAGTGAAGCAATCCATACCCAAATAAACATAGGCTGCATGATTTCCCTCATTTGTAATAACTAGAATATATATAGGATCTTCTTAGCAGAGAATCACAATGGTCCAAGCTATGTGCATCTGAGTGTGTAAAATGATGCTTATCGAAATGAACTTCAAATATGCAAACTAATTTTTAGCACATTTTTCAATTATTTCATTTTTTTCCTTTTCCTTTTGGCTTATTCCCTATCGTCACTTTTTATTTTCTATACCCTTTGTCTTGTATATAAGTTTATCTGACTTGGGGAAGAGAAGGGGAAATCACAAAAATGATGGGACAAAGAGTGAGCCAATGCAGCATCCATACACACTAGACATTATATTAGAAATGCACCTTTACAACTTGGGGTAAGGGAAATTGGGGGAAAGTGGGAGGAAATGAGGGAGGGGGTAACACTGTTAGTCAAGAAATGTATTACTTCCCTGACTTATGTAGTTGTAACACCTATTTCATCACCTTTACAATATTTATTTTTTTTACCAGTCCTGGTGTTTGAACTCAGGGCCTGAGCCTTCCTTAAGACTAGAGCTCTACCACTTGAGCCACAGCCCCACTTCCACCTTTTCTATGTATGTGGTACTGAGGAATTGAAGCCAGGTCTTTGTGCATGCTAGACAAGCACTCTATCACGAGTCCAAACTCCTGGCCCTAAGAATGTTTTTAAAAAGTTTTGAAGAAATTATTGCTATTGAAGGACAAAGAGGTTGAATGACTAGTCTTTAATTTTCTGCCTCTCTTGTGCTCTCACCACACAGTACATGGCTTAATTCTATCATTATAGAAATAATCCTTATTAAAATAGTCATGGCCATACTTGCATATTTACCGTAATGGTTCATTTTGTTTTAATGAATTCATTTGTGTGTGTGTGTGTGTGTGTGTGTGTGTACATGTGTGCATGAAAAGGCACCAGTATTATGATTTAACTAAAGGCTGGGCCTTTCTCCCTTAACTTTTTTGCTCAAACTTCCAGAATTTTGCTGGTTAACTGGGGCAAAAAGAGAGCCTTGTATTTGTCTATGTGGACTGTTTTGAACAGAGATTCTCAGATTTCAACCTCCAGAATATATAGGATTAAATACAGATTTGTAGGACTGGGAGCATAGTCTCATAGAAGAGTACTTACCTCACATGCACAAAGCCCTACCACATACTCAGAACAAGCTGGAAGTGGTGCTATGGCTTAAGTGGCAGGGCGATAACCTTGAGCAAAAAGTGTCTAAGGACAGTACCTAGGCCCTGAGTTCCCACCCAGGACTGGAAAAAAAAAAATACAAACTTGCGCTACCAGAACCCATGTGCTGTGATGTTTGTACATTTAACTCATTCTTTTCTCTTTGATATATACTTTCTTGAACTTTCCAGGGCATTTGTCGTGAGCCCTGATTTAGTTTCTTCCATCTGTAATTTACTGCTTCACTGACTTTCCTTTATTGCTAATAAGGTGTTGTGGAAAGGGGTTATGATTTCATACATCAGACAGGGAGTACATTTCCTTTTGGACAATGTCACCACTTCTGTCACTTTTCTCCAGTTTACCCTTCTTGCCCTTGCCACAAGTTGCATTGTTCACTTTCCATATAGTATTTACTGAGTCCTATGACTGCATCTATTCATCCTTTCTTCCTCCATTCATTTCATTTCTGCATCACCCTTTACTCCCCTCAAAAAACAGAAAAAAAAAAACCCAGAAAGAAAAGAAAAAATTAACTCCTACCACCAAGAATGGTTGAAGTTGTGGCTTCAATGGTAAAGCACAAAACATTACTTTCTTTTTTTTTTTTTGTTTTTTTTTCCCGTCAGTCATGGGGCTTGAACTCTGGGCCTGGGTCTAGAGTTCCTCGGTACCACATACATAGAAAAAGCCAGAAGTGGTGGTTCATGCCTGTAATCCTAACTACCCAAGAGACTGAGATCTGAGGATCACAGTTCAAAGCCAGCCTGGGCAGGAATGTCCAGGAGACTCTTATCACCAATGAACCATCAGGAAACTGAAAGTAGAGTTGTGGATCAAAGTGGTAGAGCACTGGCCTTGAGTAGAAAAGCTCAAGAACAGTGCCCAGGCCCAGAGTTTAAACGAAAGGAAGGAAGGAAGGAAGGAAGGAAGGAAGGAAGGAAGGAAGGAAGGAAGAAAGAAAGAAAGAAAGAAAGAAAGAAAGAAAGAAAGAAAGAAAGAAAGAAAGAAAGAAAGAAAGAAAGAAAGAAAGAGAAAGAAAGAAAGTCTCCAGCCCGGGAGTACTTGCGGGCTCTCCGCTTCTCCCCGTCCCGCTCGCACTTGCTCGCCTTCTCTTCTTTCAACATGACTGATGCCACCATGTCCTTCGTCCAGGACTTCTTGGCCGGTCGAGTGGCGGCTGCTATCTCCAAGACTGCTGTAGCGCCCATCGAGCGCGTTAAGCTCCTGCTACAGGTACAACATGCCAGCAAGCAAATCACCGCCGATAAGCAGTACAAGGGCATTGTAGACCGCGTGGTGCGGATCCCGAAGGAACAGGGAGTGCTCTTTCTGGCGTGGTAACCTGGCCAATGTCATCAGATACTTCCCCACCCAAGCTCTCAACTTCGCCTTCAAAGATAAATACGAGCAGATCTTCCTGGGCGGTGTTGACAAGAAAACCCAGTTTGGGCGCTACTTTGCAGGGAATCTGGCCTCTGGAGGGGCAGCCAGGACCACCTCCCTGTGTTTTGTGTACCCTCTTGATTTTGCCCGTACCCGTCTAGCAGCTGATGTAGGCAAAGCTGGAGCTGAAAGAGAATTTAAATGCTTTGTTGACTGCCTGGTAAAGATCTACAAATCCGATGGGCTTAGAGGCCTGTATCAAGGTTTCAATATGTCTGTACAGGGTATTATTGTCTACCGGGCTGCCTACTTTGGTATCTATGACACCGCAAAGGGAATGCTTCTAGATCCTAAAAATACTCATACTTTCATCAGCTGGATGATCGCACAGTCTGTCATGACTATTGCTGGTTTGATTTCCTATCCTATTGATACTGTGAGCCACCGCATGATGATGCAATCAGGTCGCAAAGGAACTGATATCATGTACAAAGGCACACTGGACTGCTGATGGAAGATCGCACCTGATGAAGGAAGCAAGGCCTTTTTCAAGGGTGCATGGTCCAATGTTCTCAGGGGAATGGGGGGAGCCTTTGTGCTTGTCTAGTATGATGAAATCAAGAAGTACCCCTAAGTTGTTTACCCAGGAGTCTCTGATGAGCTATGTTGTATAGTCTTGAACATTTTGGGACAGATTCTGGGCTGTTTATCATTGACAAAAATTTGCTGGTTGAAAGTGGGAAGCAATATTCACCTCACCAGTTTTGTGTTAAAGCTATTTCTATGATGGTAATAATGGGACTCAATGTATGTTTTTTATTTCAGTCACACCTGAATGAATAAAGACATCTTTAAAAGAAAAAGAAAGAAAGAAAAGAAAGAAAGAAAGAAAGAAAGAACAAAAGAAAGAAAGAAAGAGCAAGCCAGGCTCATGTCTATAATCCTAGCTTCTCAGGAGGCTGAGATCTGAGGATCACAGATGAAAGCCAGCCGGGACATTAAAGTCCATGAGACTCCTATCTCTAACCACCAGAAAACCAGAAATGGCCCTGTGATTCATGGGGTAAGGTGATAGCCTTGACCTGAAGAGCTCAGGGACAACACCCAGGCCTAGAGTTCAAGTCTCAGGACAGACAAAAAAAAAGAGAGAGTAGAGAGGAGGGAAGGAAAGAGGGAGGGAGGGAGGAAGGAAGGAAGGAAGGAAGGAAGGAAGGAAGGAAGGAAGGAAGGAAGGAAGGAAGGAAGGAAGGAAGAAAATAAGATGAGCATGATGGCCATAATTCCAGTTCTTCCAGAGATAGAGACTGGGAAGAACACAGCTTGTGAATAGCCCAAGGGACAAAGTTAATAAGACTCAGTAAGCTGAGTGTGATGATATGACTCTGTGAACCCAAAGATGCAGGAAGTAGGTGTCAATAGGAAGATCAAAGTCCAAGATGATACTCAACAAAACGTAAGACAGTATTAATAAAACCACTAAAACAAAAAGTGCAACTATATAGGTCAGGTATTAGAATATCTATGTAGCAAGTGTCATACCTTGAGTTTAAACCTCAGTATTGTTTTTTTTTTTAAAAAAAGAAAACAAAGCAAAATCTACTAGCAATGGTTTTAAAAGTAGGGAAATGAATAATAAAATAATAAAGGGTATTTTTTTTTCTCAGAGACCATTACATAGGGCCTACTCTCAATCCTACCACTTTCTAGCTAAATGATATTGAACACAGTTGTTAACCTGCTATGCTTAAACTAATGATTAATAAAATTAATCCAATCTTTGAGAAAAAATTAAAATACCCATAAAAATATAGCACATCATCTGACACATAATATATATCCAATCAAATTTAGCTATAAAATCCAAATCTACACTATGCTCTTAATTCTTCTTTTCATCTTCTTTTCAAATTTTTCTTCTGAACTTCTCCCTGCCACAGAAGTGTTTTCTAATTGCCTCATATATCTTTTGTTTACTCTATTCTCTGCAATAGCTCTGAACATATTGTTTTCTTTTTTTTTTTTTTGTCTTTTTTTTTTGCCAATCCTGGGCTTGAGCTCAGGGCCTGAGCACTGTCCTTGGACTTTCTCAAGGCTAGAGCTCTACCACTTGAGCCTCAGCACCACTTCCGGCTTTTTTCTATATGTGGTACCGAGGAATTGAACCCCGGTCTTCATGCATGCTAGGCAAGCACTTTAACCACTAGGCCAAACTCCCGGCCCCAAATTGTTTTCTTTCAAGGATTTCTTCCTGAAATACTGCAACAGCAAAGCCTTCAGATGACCTTATAAAGAATTGTACTTCGGAGAGCCAGGAACATAGCCTAGTGTTAGAGTGTTCACCTAGCATGTACGAAGCTCTGGGTTCAATTCCTTGGTACCACTACACAGAAAAAGCTGAAAGTGGCACTATGGCTCAAGTGGCAAAGTACTACCCTTAGGCAAACTCTGTCCAAGGAGAGTGCCCAGACCCTGAGTTCAAGCCCCAAGACTGGCCAAAAAAAAAAGAAAAAAGAAAAAGAATTGAACTTCTATTCCTTGTACTTTTGCTGTGCTCTTACATTGAGACTTTACCACATATAACAAGTTTTGGTAATGAAATATGAAACTTTAGTACATATGCTTTGCTTTGGTAATAAAATCTGAGCAGACATTTTGGGGAAAAATGGTCTTATATGTTTGGCTTTTGTCAGTTACGGGATTTTGAACTCAGGGCCTATCTGTGAGCTCTATTTTACTCAAGGCTAATACTCACTAACCACTTTGAGCTACAGCTTCACTTCCAGTTTTCTGGTTGTTATTTGGAAGTAAGAGTATTTTAGACTTTTTTTTTTGCCCAGGCTGGCATTGCAATTTTCACATCCTCCTGAGTAGCTAGGATTATAGGCGTGAGCCACCTAGCTTTATGGGATGTTTTGTTTGTTTTGAATTATATGACTTGGTTCTTGTGCTCTGGATGTTCTGAGAAGGGACTCTGGATTCCTCCTTTAGAAAGACCTAGAATTAGCACTCATGAAAAAGACCAGAGCTTAACTCACAACCTTAAGCAAAGGTACCTAATGCAGTGTTCATTCAGTTACCCAGCTAAACCCAGCCTAGATCAACTGAACCTCAGTGGAACTGCATGCTTCTGATCATGATAACAAATCCTTGCAACAAATGTTTGCATTAAGTTGATTTTAATATGTCATAATATTTTAATATATCATAGATATCTGATTAATGCAGATTATCACCTTTTCCAGATGTACTCTGGTATTTTATAGCCCAACTAATTATACAACAACATGGTGATCTATGACTATAGCCTTGGTTTTTCTACTATGTTATCTTGGACAGTCCTTCTCTCTGCCTTCCTATGAAGACAAATTCTCTAGTCATTTTCACCACTGAGCTAAGAAATTATAGGTCATTTCCCTGAAATAGTCTTGAATCCCATGGAAAACTCTACACCACTCAAGACTTTCAGTTTATTCACTTAGGTTTCTTCTTTTGAGGAGTATGGTTTCATTTCATAACTAAAGTGATTTGCTTTACTTTTCTAGTACTAAGGTTTGAACTCAGGGCCTTACATTTTTTATTCTTGCTTGCTTGACTGCCACAATATTACTTGAGTTCCATACCACATCGTTAGCGCTGTTTTTGTGCTGCTTATTTGAGTGAGAAAGAGAGATAGAATTTCAAGGAGTTTTTCCTGCTAGGGAGGCTGGACCTGTGATTCTCTGGATCTCAATCTCTTAAACAGCTAGGAGTACATGTGTCACCAAGATCTTGCCTTTTGTCAAGATATTAGTATTTATTGAAGGTCTCTATGGTTCGGAATTCTGCTTGCCATTATATATGCAATGAGATAGAGATTCTTTTCCTCAATTTACAGAAAGAGAAAGTGAGACTCAGAGAAGTTGTGGATTAACTATTTTTGTAATAGTTTTGTAAATAGAAGACTGAGGCTGAAATGATTCCTCTTTTATTTCTGTCACACTATTTTGCTGTCCCGTCTCAACATTCATAACTATAACTGCAACAAAATTTAATGGTAGATTTTTGACATGACATAAGCAATAGTTATAGTTGTATTTTAATCATTAGCAATTAAACTACAAAGTACTACATGTTGATGATTTTATAAAAGATTTACTTCAAAGTTGAGATGCTAAACCTTAAATAGCTCATTCCCTCCATCTCTGAAGGCCTATTTATATATGACCAATGTTTGTTTTTTCATGTTCTATAGAATTCTGAGGGAAACCACAGCATAACCACCTTAGTATAGCAGAGAGAGTCTGACCTGAGCCCACAAAAGCCAAAAGAAGCCGGATTAGTGTTGAAAGTTTGGTTTGACAATGTCTTCACTTCACACCCTTGCACCTCTAGGCATTGTCTTTTTTTAACAGCAGAGTGCCAGCCTCGAATTTTTAAATCTTAACTCTGAATTTCTTGACTCCATGTGTTTAAGATAGACTTTGCATGTTTCTATTTTGAAGTAGCTGTTTGTCTGAGCAGGAAAAAAAAACGGGGAGGGCATCAAAGAAGACTAATGGGAAGTGCTTGTCTTAAGTACAACTGCTGAGCTACCAGATTAAGGAAAGTCTCTTTTGAGTTTGACAAGTTTTACTCTAGACCAGAATGTCTCGGCCTCAGCACAGCCAGCATGTACTCAGTGAGTTAGGGAATCTGTCCTGACACTGAAGATTAGCAGTTTACTGGCCTCTACTTACCGAATGCCAGGAGTACCATGTCCATGGCTGTGACAATCAAAATGCTTATTTCCAAAACTAAAACACAAACGAAACAGGCAGGGACATGGCTCAAGTCAAGGAGTGCTTCACTAGCAAGTACATGAACCTGGGATGAATCAGTAACAATAAAAACAACAATAAAATCAGTCTCTCTCTCTCTCTTCTCTTCTCTCTCTCTCTCTCTCTCTCTCTCTCTCTCTCTCTCTCTCTCTCTCTCTCTCTTCTCTCTCTCACTCTCTTTCTCTACCTCTCTCCCTTCTCTCTCTCTCGCTGCCATTCCTGGGGCCAGGCTCAGGGTCTGGACACTGTCTTTAAGCTTTCCTAAAGTTAGCATTCTACCACTTGAGCCACAGTACCACTTCTGGCTTTTTCTGTATATGGGGTACTGAGGAAGCAAACCCAGGGCTTGTGCATGCCAGTCATGTCCTCTATTCTTTGTGCATGCCAGTCAGGTCCTCTACCACTGAGCCACACTCCCAACCATCTTTCTCCTTCACTTCTCTCTCTCTCTCTCTCTCTCTCTCTCTCTGTCTCTCTCTCTCTCTCTCTCTCTCTCTCTCTCTCTCTCTCTCTCTCTCTCTCTTCCTTTCTCTTTCATTATTCTATTTATCTAGCATCCAGCATCTTTTATCTATTCTATTCTATTAATCTATTGTTGATCTGTTTATGCACTGAACATTATTTCATGTGTTTGTATGTGTATATACAGGCACACAAATTATACATGCCACATTTTCATATATTCATCCATGTTGGATGCTTAGATTAGTTCCATTTCTGTCTATTATGAGCAATACCGCAATGATGCAATGAATATGGGAATGCAAGTATCTCTTTGACATACTTCTTTCATTTCTTTTGGATGTATAACATATATAACACATGGACTTTCTGGATCCCATAATGTAATGAAATTTCTGGATCCCATAGAACTGAAAGTTCTATTTTTAGGTTTGTGAGGAATTTCTGTACTTGTATCAGTAATTTACATTATATGTCTTAATTGGTAAACCTTTATCGGATGTATGGTTTGCAAATATTTCCTTCCATTCTATAGATTCTCCCTTTACTCAGTTGATTTAAATGTAAAGCTTTGTAGTTTGATTCTCTCACTTTCTAGCTTTACTTTATAGTCTGTGCTTTTGTATAGTATCCAAAAACATCATTGTTAAGTTCAATATCAAGATTTTTCTCTCTCTCCTGCTAGTAGATTTATAGGTTGAGGAATTTTGTTTAGGTAAATACCTAAATTCATTTTTGAAAGAATTTTGTATGAGTTTTGTATCTGGTGTTGGATAAAGATCCAACTTGATTCTTCTGTATGTAGATACCTAGTTTGTCTAGCTCCACTTTTTTCATGACTATCCCTGCCCATTGTGTGCCCTTGGTGCCTATGTCAAAGATAATTATAAATATGCATGTTTATTTCTGGATACTTTATATTATTCCATTGTTCTTTGTTTTTAAATGCCAGGATCATGCTGTTTTGATCAACATAATTTAAATAATTACCAGGGCCTTCCTTTAACATAAATTATATAGGCACATACTCTCCTTTGGCTTTCTTTTATTGTTGGGGTGACATTACTTCTTGAACATTGTTACTCCTTCCCATGTTTTACTCCTTTGGCTGTTTCACCCAAGGTTGGTGCTCTACTACTTTTAATCCACACCTCCACTTCCAAATTATCAGATATTTTTAATTGTAGATTGCTTTGGGAGGCATAAATACTTCAACAATACTAATTCTAGTCTATGAGTCCATTATATATTTCCATTCATTTGATTCTTTTGTTTCGTCAATATTTTATAATTTTTATTGTACCATAGTTAAAAAAATTAGGTGTGGTATATACCCATTTATTAGTAGCTATTATAAATGAGATATTTTCTTGATTCCTTTTGCGAATAGTCTGTTAATAGTGAGTTTTGAGTTTTTGTATGTTGGTTTTATGTCCTGCAAATCTACAAATGTTATGGAATTTTTTTAAGAGCTTTTCATGGTACCTATAGTGTTGTGTGTATTCCTGTGTGTGTGTGCTCCCGTGTGTGTGTGTGTGTGTGTGTGTGTTTTACTGGAATTTTAATTCAGGGCCTGGTGTTTGCTAAGCAAGCTTTCCACTGTTTTCTTATATAGACAATCATATTAGTTACTTTTTACTTTTTACTTTTCACTTCCTTATTTGAAAGACTTTTTTATTTCTTTATTTTAATGCCTAATTGTTCTGCATAACATTTCTACTACTAAATAGAATACAGTGAGAGCAGACATCATTTTCTTGTCCTGATCATAAAAGCTAAGCTTTCCTATTTTCTCAGTTAAGTAGGATGTTATCTGGTTAGTCACTATTCACAGTCTTTGAGTATGATGACTATAGCATAGAAACTGGTCACCAGGATTAACAGACATTATTAGAGAACTGAAACTTTCAGTTCCATTCTGCTTTCTCTAAATTCCAGGTAAGGAAAGTGGTTGGTAAAAAGAGTTCATCATCAACAATGTATGCCCATGTATTAGAATCTCAATAAAAGTCCCATGTAACAGGATTTTGAGAGCTTCCAAGCCTGTGATACACTGAACTACGTAATAGGTACCAAACTTAAAAAAATCCTGAAAGTTCTGTGCTTCTTTCCTTCCCCTCATACCATTTCCTATTTATTTATTCCACTGGGCTACTGGTGACTTCTGTTCTTTATAGTAAACCTTTATATCTTGCATAAAATTTTTTCTAAATATTATAAAGCATTATAGCAAATTAATGAACCTCAGGAGGGAGATGAGGAAACCCTCAGTTTATTGAGGGTGAGGCAGCAACAAACTAGTACCTGTATTTTTTTATAAACTGGGAGAATTTTTGGAACTGAGTCTTTGCCCATAAGATCTGATGCTCTACATGCGAGCTTTAAAACTAAATTGACTCATTGGATACCCAGTTGATTACTACAGTGTTACAAATATGCCAGTTAATGTAGAAAAAGCCCAGATGTTTGTGTTGTCTTGAGTGTCTTGTAGGTGACTTGAGTTAATGCAGTACCTCCAGATGGTATCCAACTGGGAATATTTAGTTTAAAACAAGGAGAGAAGAGCTGCTGTTAGGAAAGGCAACTCAATACAGGTAATCAATAATAAGCAAATGTATATGTCATCATGAGGACAATTCTTATAGTGGGATGTAGCTCTAGGCATGTTTTTTCTTAATCTTCCATTTGGAGAGACACTCCCTTCCTTTCCCCAACATCAGTGGTCCCCACCCAACATCTGTATCATCTTCAGGCCCTATGTTCCTTCCTACCTGAGTCCTACCTGTGTCAGGCCAAAAGAAATTGGATATATGAGAAGGATAACCATCTTATTTTTTTTAAAGAGAGATTTGGTAAGCATCTTTTGACACCATCAGTGTAGAATACCACAACTTGGCACAAGTGCTTTATCCAGAATATTAATGGTTAGGCTCCCTAAGATAGAAATAGATAGATGAAAGTAGGTAGGTATCTGTGTGGCTAGTCCTGGGGCTTCTCAGCTCTAGTCACTGGAGTTACACTTGGTTGCCTCTAATACCAAATAAATATCCAACACAAGGCCTAAGTGTGAGAATAGCACATTGAGCCATTCTCTGTATTCATGGGTGAAAGAAGATTTCAAGTTAGCTCTTCCCATTCTGATTTCCTAAAAGAGAGTCAGAGTCCACATCACTGTCTGCTTCAACTTTTTTTGCAGGTGTAAGTCAAGCATCAACCCCCTCTATTTCACAATTCTAGAGTCCTTTTGAAGATTTCATCATGCTTGGGGCTCAGTAGAAGCACTCTTCCTCCAACTCTTGCCTAAAGCAGGATGCCAAGCACTGAAGGATCTCAGCTCTCTCCAAACAAAACTCAAGTTAGCATTCAATTTAACTTATTCAGTAGAAGTCTCCTTTAGTGAACTTGAAGAGGCATGCCTAGCATCAACACCTACTTTCCACATGGTCCTGATTCTGAGGGACAAGTGGCAGAAGTCTATCCAGTGACAGACACTCTTCCCAATTCCTGCTTTCTCTTCCCCTTTCTAGTTCTGTTGTCATGAGCTTCAAACCACCAGCTGGAGGGCTTCAAATGTCCTGGAATGAGTTTTACAACTTTCTTCCTAAGTAAATTTGCATGTTGAAATCTTTCCTAAAGGTGCAGATAAATTCTATAATAGCTAAGGGAGCAAACCTTCCCTAGATAATGCTGAAGCTTACGGGAAGGACAAACAGATACTGCTCAGAGATAAACTGTAACCTGTTTAACCACAGCTAAGCTTTCAAGGATTTCTCAGGGCAGCTTTATGAATGACTAACAGTCTTGAATATCTCTCAAGGATTTATTTCTAGTAAAACTGTCCATTATAACCTTTCAGCCAGTACTGAGCTCATACATTTACCCAAATAAGTGTATTTCCTTCCTTTCTTCTTTTCCTTTCCTTCCTTCCTTCTTTTTCTTTCTTCCCTTCCTTCTTTCTTTTTTCTTCCTTTTTTTCTTTTTCCTTTCTCTGTGCCCTTTTGTCAGTCGTGGGGCTTGAACTAAGGGCCTGGATGCTGCCCCTGAGTATTTTCACTCAAGGCTAGCACTCTACCACTTGGAGCTATAGTGCTGCTTCTGGCTGCCTAGTGGTTAATTGTATATAAAGGTTTCATGAACTTGCCTGGGAACCATGAGCTTCTGATCTTGGCCTCCCGAGTAGCTAGAAGGATTACAGGCATGAGCCACCAGCACCTGAGAAGATACTCTTTTTTTATATTCTATATTTGTATATACTTCCTTTTCGCCCCATATCTAAACTCTTGATTTTCCTTCTGTCCTTTGACTTTTATCTTTTTTTCCTAGCATTTTGCATGCAAGTTAACAATGTACATGTATAATAGCAAACAGCAAAACATAGCATGTAATAAAGCAAAGAAAAGTTCTTTAATGCCTCAGCCAAAATAAGAAAAGAGTACTTTCACACCAGGTCTCGGGAGGCAATTGTTATAGTTGTTTGTCAATAGCCACTTTTGTCTACATACATTTAAAAAAGATCTGCTTTTTCAGTGGTACATTACCTTGTGAAGAAACACTTTCCTTCCATTATTGTAGAGTGGTAGAGTGCTAGCCTTGAGCAAAAAGGAGCTCATAGACATCTCCCAAGCCCAGAGTTTAAGTTTCGCCTGTGCACACAAGAATGCCTAAGGAAGTAGTGAAATTAAGATGATGATACACCTTTTTTTTAGAGGACACAGAGGAGGTGAGATGTCTGCACCTTAGAGGAGAGTAAGTGATTTGGGTGAAAGGTTAAAGGCCATCCTTACACTAGGTGTTAGCAGTGACAAGGCCTATCTGGGTGTGGTATTGACATCTAGTTTTCCTCTGTTAACCTTTTCAGTAAATGAAACTCCTGAAGAAAGAACTGATGAATATTGATTCCTTTTGGAAATTTTTGTCTTTGGATGGGGAAAAAAGAATTTACAGAAAATCCTTGACCTCATTTTCTGTTTATCAACCTGTCATCAGCATCAGGAAGCAGCATATTTTGGGGTATCATTTCCTGAACAACTGTCATTGCTCTGTAAAAGTCTTTAACTCACTTAGCCTTGGTTACATAGTTACCTCTGAATCAATTAGCAAGTCTGGAAGATAAGATATCTAGGACCAGTAGAATCTACTAAAGTTCCATGGCTGAGCAAAAGCCAAGAGCAGTTCAAAAGGATAAATTCCTAGAGAGAGAGAGAGAGAGAGAGAGAGAGAGAGAGAGAGAGAGAGAGAGAGAGAGAGAGAGAGAGAGAGAGAGAGAGGGAGGGAGGGAGGGAGGGAGAGGGAGGGAGGGAGGGAGGGAGGGAGGGACGGGGAGAGTCAGACAGACAGAGATAGAGTGCCATAGTGAAAGAGTCAGAGAGCAATAGACAGAGGTGCAGGGTGGATAAAATAGCCTAAGTTCATATGAAGAGTTTTTAGGAAAATATTGAAGGTAGACACTTTCTTGTGGGATGGTGTAGCCCTGATTACCAATTTGTATCTTTAGATTTAAAGAAGCCTGAGTGATTTTTTTTTTTTGTCAGTTGTAGTGCTTTAACTCTGGGCCTGGGTGCTGCCTCTGAGTTCTTCAGCTCAAGGCTAGAGCTCTACCACTTTAGCCACAATGCCACTTTGCAGTTTTCTGGTGATTAGAGATAAGAGTCTCATGGACTTTAGTGACTAGACTGGCTCTGACCCTGGATCCTCAGATCTCAGCCTCCTGAATAGTTAGGATTATAGGCATGAGCCACCTGTGTCTGACAAGGATGCTTCTTTTTGTTGTTGTTTTGTTTGGTTCTGTACTTTTATTTCTCACATGAGCTGCCCTGCTAAATGTATTTGTTATCACTGTCCCTATTTTCCCCTATAACATACAAATTCTTTGATACGTTTTAGTTGAAAAGCTTATTTATTTATCTTTGTCTTCATTATAGAAATTTTATTTTCCTTGTATCTCTATTTTTGCCTTACTTTAAACTTATTGATTCAATCGTCAAGTCAAACAGTCTTAAAGAAATGTCTTGAATGATAAGAATCAAAAGACAAAAAAAAAAAAAATCAAGGCAAAAAAGCAAAAGCCTAAACCCAAGCCAACAAACAAACATAACCATTTTTTTTTTTTTTTTAGGATAAGTAGTGTGAGGTTATGTGGTTTTGGGGAGAGATGATAAAGATTCTTTTGTCATTGTTGTTGTTGGTGGTGGCAGTCCTGGGTGATATCTGGGTTGGCTTTAAACCACGACCTTAGATCTTAGCCTCCTGAGTAGGTTAGATTGTACATGTGAGCCGTTGGCACGGGTTTAAAGATTATTTTAAAATATAAACATGTCTTTAACTTCCATAATAGGGAATAAGTTGAATTGTCAAAAACAAAATTCACAGGGAATTGCAAGTCCCATATTTAACTACTTCACTGCAAATGCCTAAAGAATCAGGCATCTGAAGATTAGCAAGTGCTAGGAAAATCAGGGGCTCATATTTGTAAATTCACCTATTTAAGAAGCAGAGATCTGAGAATTGAAGTTCAAAGCCAGCCCAGGCAGGAAAGACTTTTTTTTTCTACTTCTGGCTTGAATTCAGCCTGAGCACTGTCCTTGGGCTTTTTCAAGGCTACAACTGTACCACTTGAGCCACAGCACCACCCTCAGCTTTTTCTTTTTTTTTTTTCTTTTTGCCAATCCTGGGCTTGGGCTCAGGGCCTGAGCACTGTCCCAGGATTTTCTCAAGGCTAGGGCTCTACCACTTGAGCCACAGTACCACTTCTGGCTTTTGTCTATGTATGTGATACCGAGGAATCGAACCTGGGTCTTTGTGCATGCTAGGCAAGCACTCTACCACTAGGCCAAACTCCCGGCCCCACCCTCAGCTTTTTCTATGTATGTGGCAACTAAGGAATCGAACCTGGGTCTTTGGGCATGCTAGTCAAGCACTTTACCACTAGGCCAAACTCTTGGCCCTCCATGAGACTTTTACCTCCAATTCATCATTAAAAAACCAGAAGTGAAGTTGGAGATAATAAAGCTAAAACACGGTTCTGAGTTCAAATCCCAGAACACACACACACACACACACACACACACACACACACACACACACACACACACACACACACTGTGGCTGAAAGGCTTGATAACTTCTCTAATAAATCTCCTTGTTGAACTCTGCATGATAATGTTGATGAAAATTTAGAGGCCAGGAGCATGGCCTAGTGGTAGAGTGCTTGCCTAGCATACATGAAGCCCTGGTTTCTATTCCTCAGTACCACATACACAGAAAAAGCCAGAAGTGATACTGTGGCTCAAGTGGTAGAGCTCTAGCCTTGAGAAAGTCCAAGGACAGTGTCTAGGCCCTGAGTTTAAGCCCTAGAACTGGCAAAAAAAAAAAGGAAAGAAAAGAAAGGAGTGTGATACTCAAATGGTTTTGGATTGTCATCTACCTTAGTTACATAGCAACTTATTCCTTTCATGAGCTGGACAATCTTAAATTTCTAATTTATGCATATTTTCCTCTGTTTTCTCTTTCTTAGAATTTTTGCTTTACTTTGAGAGAAATGTCCTCAAAATTGTGTTTCAGAACTTCCACTGAGATGGTCATTTCTATGTCGAGTGTGTGTGTGTGTGTGTGCCTGTGTGTGTGTCTATGTGTGTGTCTATGTCGAGTGTGTGTGTGTGCCTGTGTGTGTGTTTATGTGTGTGTCTACGTGTGTGTGTGTGTGTGTGTGTGTGTGTGTGTGTGTGTGTGCATGTGTGCTGTTCCTGGACTTGAACTCTGGGTGTGGACGCTGTCCTTGAGCTCTTCAGCTCAAAGCTAGCAGTGCTCTAATCCTTGAACCACAGTGCCACTTCTGGTTTCCTGGTGAATTGGAGATAAGAATCTCACAGACTTTCATGCTCAAGCTGGCTTTGAACTTCGAGCCTCAGATCTCAGCCTACTAAGTAATTAGGATTACAGGCGTGAGCCACCAGCGCCCTGCTTCATTTCTGAATTTTATTTCCAAAGCTTACGCCTGTTGTCTACATGCTTGTCAGATGGCTTTTTTTTCTCTTAAAAAATTTATTTAGTCAGGCTCAGTGGCTCATGCCTGTAATCCTAGCTACACAGGAGGCTGAGATCTGAGGATCATGGTTCAAAGACAGCCCAGGCACTGAAGTCCATGAGACTTTTATCTGCAATTAATCACTAGAAAACCAGAAGTGGCACTGTGGCACAAGGATTAGGGTGGTAGCCTTAAGGTGAAGAGCTCAGAGACAATGCCTAGGCCCAGAATTCAAGCCCCATGACTGACAAAGAAGAAAAACAGTTATTTATTTTTATTTTTAAATTATGTATTATTAACTTTAAGTAGTTGTATAAAGGAGTTACTGTTTAACAAATCAGTTTATGATTACAATGTAAGCCATTGACTTTTATGCTACAGTCCGTTCAGCTCTTGATGTTCCTTAGCTGAGTTCTTAAACCACAGGTAATCTTGGTCAGCTGTCAGTCAGCGTGTGTCCTATGTCTTTCAGCCTCCCATTTTTCGATATTTCATGAAAGGAGGCATTTCTTCCAGAAGAGACATTTGTCCATGAGTAAAGAAATGCTGTTCCATTCTTCTCCTGGTTGCTGTTTGGAGCAGAGGACAAGAGACTCTGTCTCTCTCTAAGTAAGTCATAAAACTAGAATTCTTCTTCCCCAAGGCAAGCCATAGAAACTAGAACTTCTCTTCCTCAAAGCAAACTATTGAACTTAGATGGTCCTCTTCACTTATCTGGTAAGATCCCTCATTCCATAGGCACCCTAACCCATACCTGGAGGGAAGGAATGCTACCTAGAGGAATCTGAACTGACAAGCTAGTCTGCGTTTCCTTTCAATTTAGAGGCATGAAATCATACCCTTTGCCCAATCTCATTTCAACATAACTGTCCATTCTTCATTGAACCTATGTATAGAAATAGACCACTTTCCCTGATTCTTCAGGTCTTCAATTCCCCAAGGTCTTAATTCATCTTCAATTTTACTAAGTAAAGGTGAATGATTTTTTTTTTCTTGCTAACTTGTTCTGTGTAATAGTTTCATCTTTCCGATAGATAAAAAATGATCATGTTTTTCTGTCACTTAAAATCTCTCCCCCAGGGCTGGGAGTTTGGCCTAGTGGTAGAGTGCTTGCCTAGCATGCGTGAAGACCCAGGTTCGATTCCTCAGTACCACATACATAGAAAAAAAGCCAGAAGTGGTTCTGTGGCTCAAGCGGTAGAGCTCTAACCTTGAGAAAGCCTAAGGACAATGCTCAGGCCCTGAGCTCAAGCCCAGGACTGGCAAAAACAAACAAACAAACAAAAAAAACCTCTCCCCCAGCACAAGGATAATCTTGTGCCCAAACTTTCCAGGCTTTATTACAACACAGCTAGAGCCCTATGCCCTATTTCTAGCCTTGAAGCCATCACTTCAGGCCCTCTTCCTTCCCTACCCCAGTCAGTTTGGCAAAGCAACTTTCTTATTCATATATGAATTTTTTCTCTAAAAAGAATTTGAGGAAATAACACTCTCTCTAGTATACTTCCTTTCCAGTTGTTTTAGCACTATGCATTTGTTTGTTTTGTTGCCATTACTAGGGCTTTAACTCAGGGCTTAAGTGCTGTCCCTTAGCTTTTTCCTGGTGGCTATTGTTTTCCTTGAGCCTCAGCTCCACTTCCGACTTTTTGTTGGTTAACTGGAGATAAGAGTTTTACAGACTTTCCTCCCCAGACTAGCTTTGAACTGCAATCCTCAGATTTCAGCCTCCTGAACAGCCAGGATTATAGGCATGAACTACAGGCTCCTGTCTTTAAGGCCTTTTGGATGCCAGCTGCCCCCCCCCCTTTCTCTTATCTCTACTTCCTGACACCTAACCTACCCTCAGCTTCCTTTGAAAGGGAGGTAATACTACTGCCTCAATGAGGATAAAGTGCAAAAAGGCAAATTGCAAAACTAATGGCCAAGCCTGCCACTGCAGCTGTTTGCTTTTTGGCCTCTCTGAGACCTACCTACCATAGAGACTCTTTCTCCCAGTCACTTAAGGGCCATTGGTGAGGATTTATATCGTTCCCTTCTAAGCCTTCAGTATTTGCAAAACTGAAAGTAACTTTTAACCTTCTGAGATCAAAACACAAGGTAAAAATAACCCAGTAAATAAATTCACACCTTAATAACTCAAATAAGAAGAAGATGCTCCCCTCCGTAGACTTACATACAGGAAAGTAGCAGGCTAAACAGCAACAATTCTCCATATAACCAGGGAAGGTGTGAGACACTCTGAAATTGGCTGTTACCTTCAGACTCAAGGAATGTCTGCATGAAACCTCTTTCTCAGCTTCTCTGTACCCAACTTCCTTCTATTTTTGCAACTTAGAGGAGAACAGGAAGAGGACTATTGTGTGTGTGTGTGTGTGTGTGTGTACGTATATACATAGATATGTATATATCTATATACGTATATATAGTTTATTTGTATATATAATGCTTATACACACAAATATAAGGTTTACATACACATACATCCACAAATAGAATGTTTAAAGGACTGGAGATCTGTCAGTACTGCAGAAATTGATGAGGCTATAAGCTTGTCAAAGACAATGACTGTAATCCAGGGATAGACTTTAGTATCTCCACCTAGTCAAAGGAGGAACTGTCCCTCACCAAGCCTCCTTCAAGGTGGCTTAAGGAAGACTCCTAGTCCACACTGCATATGATATTCAAATACAGGGGTCAAAAAAGAAGGACTCCAAGATCCTTTATCTTAATCCCTGAAAGAGAAGGTTGCTGCAGAGCTCTGGTTTGAAAAGTGGCCTCCTAGACCAGGCTGCTTCTTGCTTTTCCCTGCAAGGGCCAATTAAACCCATGGAGATGCACTCATTAGAAGGACAATAACAAATTTACGATGTGGCTGCTAAGCCCAACTAAGGTCATGTGGTTTGAAAATATGCACAATTAGAAAACACTCGCTGCAGACAGGAAATTGGAAAAAAATGCAAATGAGGGACTGGGAGTTTGGCCTAGTGGTAGAGTGCTTGCCTAGCATGCACAAAGACCCAGGTTCAATTCCTCAGTACCACATACATAGAAAAAAAAGCCGGAAGTGGTGCTGAGGCTCAAGTGGTAGAGCTCTAGCCTTGAGAAAGTCCAAGGACAGTGCTCAGGCCCTGAGCTTAAGCCCAGGACTGGCAAAAAAAAAAAAAGAAAAGAAAAAAAGAAAAGTGCAAACGACTACCAAATCAAATGTATGCTGCTGGTTTTGTTTATTGTTTTTTTTTTTTTTCCCCTGCATTTCTAGCTATTAGTTGTAACCTAGTCTCTATTTCTTGTTTTCCCACTTAGCTTATTTTTTATTTTCTTCAGGTTAACTTTACTCCAAGTTTGCCATATCTAGAAAGTAAAAACAAATAATTTGAATTTGAGATATAGAATAATTATTAGTATAAATAGGCCCCACTAATAGTAATGAAATTATTTATCTGAGACTCAATGGCACAAATGTACTAAATAATTTTTGTTGCTTCTCTAAAATCCAGACTTAACTAGGAATATTTATTTTGTCTGATAATGATAGCACCCTTTTTATCCCCTTCTATCCCTTTGTAGCTTTTTTGAACATTTCATGAAGAATTTATTTAAATCAATAGAAATAAAGGTTTGCAGGTGAGTTAGTTTTGACCTGCTCTAGTGAATTTATAGTTGATCCAAGAAGCAGGGATGATACCTTCACTGGTTAAAAGTAGATTGAATATGTAGATTTTCTTATTTTAAAATGTACTTCTTTCCACAGAGAGTAGCAAATTGGAGTAGTAGCTTCTACACAGATGTGATCTGCTGAGAGTCTGAGGTCTCATTTGTAGGATGTGGATTAGTGATAAGATTAATTTTTTTTAGATTGTTCTAGTAAACTGGGAGCACTTCAACTCAGTAATGAGTGGTTCATGAATAAATTTTAGGTATTCATAGAATGAAGCAGATGGTTCTAGAATCACAAAGTTTCAAGTATATCTCCTCATGTGGAGACCTCAATGAAGAGACAGGGAAGGCTTTACAGTAATCTGTTTTTACACTATCAGAATAAATGAACAATTCTACATATCCTAGAGAAACATCATTCCCTATATTACTATCTATCTATCTATCTATCTATCTATCTATCTATCTATCTATCATCTATCTGTCTGTCTATCTATCTATCTATCTATCTATCTATCTATCTATTTATCTTGCCAGTCCAGAGGCTTAAACTCAGGGCCTGGGCACTGTCCTTGATCACTGTCTTTTGCTCAAGGCTAGTAGTCTGCCACTTGAGCCACAGCACCACTTCTGGCTTTTTCTGAGTATGTGGTACTGAGGAATGAAACACCAGTCTTTGTGCATCCTAGGCAAGCACTCTACCACTAGGCTACATTGCTGACCCTATTCCTATATTATATGTGACATTTTTCTTTTGGAAAAGTTTGTAAAAATTTAGATTTATTTAACCACAACCCATCCCAGCTGCTTCACAAATGAGCAAATCTCTTGCATTTTTGCCTTATATGGACAGATTTTACACATTTGTTTTCATATCCTAATGCCTATCTATTTTCCTGAGTGACATATGAAATGATAGTAGGTTTTGTAATTGATAAATTTGATAAAGCTACACAACTTTAATATTAATATAACATTGCAAATATAGTTAAGGGATTTTTCTTTTTTTAAATTTTTTTTTTTTGTCAGCCACTGTCCTTGGACTTTCTCAAGGCTAGAGCTCTACCACTTGAGCCTCAGCACCACTTCTGGCTTTTTTTCCTATATATGTGGTACCGAGGAATTGAATCCGGGTCTTCGTGCATGCTAGGCAAGCTCTCTACCACTAGGCCAAACTCCCGGCCCCAATGAAAGGATTTTTCATCCCTTCTGTCGCTCAAGTCCACTTTTACTGGTTTCTATGCCAGGAGACAATGACTATCATAAATCTGGTGTTCCTTTTTAAACATGATCATATATTTGTATGAATTTTTTATTGTAGAGTGTTACATATTATTATTGTTCCATCTATAATTTTTCAGCTATCCTTTTTTTAGTTGCAATTATATATGTATTTTTAAATTATTCGTAGTGACTCATTCCTGAAATCACTGCTATTTGGGATGTTGGAGACTGAGAGGATTGGAGCTAGAGGCTAGTCTAGGATACCAATTTAGTGAAATTTTATCATCCCAACACAGAATGACCACAAGCCAATTTACCTTTAATCTTATTAACCTTACTTTTAGTGGAATGTTTAGCTTTATTGAAAGAAATCTGGATTTGTTATTGTTATTGTGTGCAGTTTAGTTTTCCGATCTTCAAAGAAAAGTCTTTTCTATTTTGCTTTTACCCACTTTTAAAAATCAGATATTATAACAGTAATAAAATCTATTATTGTACATTCAATAATGTAAGGACCATTTTTAGTAACTAACCCAGTTTATAAAGAGACTACCTCAGAGCGCAGGTTACAGGGGCAGCCTGACCAGGTCGAGCTATCAGAAGGAATCACCCAGGAATGAGAGTTCCTCTGGGCACTTTGTCTGTCAGAGTAAGGAAAGCCCCTTCCCCTTTCCTTTGTCGTTAGGGCAGCATGCCAGAAACTGGCCAAGATGGTAGGTTGTTTAAAACAGCAAACATGTCAGTGGTCGCCTCAGTGGTCACTCAAGTATGTTGAGATTTTGTTGGCCACCTGTGTATGGCCAAGCTCAAATGCATGGCTGGTGACCTATAAAAGCAGCCTGTGAGATTAAGTGAGGTTGCTCTCTCTTGCTCACATCTTAGAGATGGCCCTAGCCAGTCAGTATGATTCTTGATACTAGGTACTGAAGAATAAAGCTCTCTTTAACCTTTGCTTTTGTATTAGACTCCTTCCTTTGATCACAGACCCTTATAAGTAATAAAATCTATAAACAAAAAGAACACTCAGCAATAAAATCTATAAAATAATAAAATATAAACTCAGTAATAAAATCTATAAATGTAAATTCAGAAATTTCATTTTGGGCTACTACTTAACCAAACCATCTATATCATTTCTCTTCATCTGCCTTTTTTCCTTCCTTCCTTCCCTCCTTTCTTGCTTCTTCTTTCTTCCTTCTTTTCTTCTTTCTTCTTTGTTGGTTGGTTGTAGAGATTGAAATCAGGGCCTGTGTGCTGCCCCTGGACCCTTTCAATAAAAGCTAGTGCTCTACCCTTTTGAGCCACAGCTCTACTTCCAATTTAGTTTTGAGTGGGTAATTGGAGATGAGAGTCTCACCACGACTTTTCTGCTGGAGTCTGGCTTTGAACTCTGATCCTCAGATCTCAGCCTCCTGAGTAGCTAGGATTGCAAGAGTGAGGTGCCAACCTACAGGTGTTTTACAAGATGTGAAGTACAAAGCCCAGGGATGATTCATATCTTTAATACACAATTTAAGAGTTTTTGTTTATTTTTGCTCAGTTTTGTTTTGTTTTGGCAGTATTCAGAGTTGGTGCTTTCAAGTACTCTAAGCATCAGTTAAGCTATTTTTCCACACTCTTTTCCTTTCAGTTATTTTTTTTTTTTCAGATAGGCTTTCACACTTTTTGCCCAGTCCAGCTTGCTGGGACTACAGACATGTTTTGCCATGCTTGGTTTGGTCTTTGAGAGAGAGTTTGCTGAAATTTTTGTCCAAGCTGGCCTCAAATCACAATCTTGCTAATCACCACCTACCAAGCAGCTAGAATTACAAATCTGGACCCAACAATCTTTTTCTTTTCTTTTTAAAAAGACATCAACATTTATTCCTTTAGTATAGGGACAGAATTCATTCAAGTAAAGATCTGTAGAAAAAAATACATTTAATAGCCTTCTTTGGTAAGGAATTAAAGAAATATAGTGAATGACTTCTTTTTTAGCTTTTTCTTTTGACATTTGTCCTGATACTGAGGCTTGCACTCAGGGTCTAGGTTTTCCTTGAGCTTTTTATTTATTTATTTATTTATTTATTTGCTGAAGGCTGGCACTGTAGGACTTTAGCTACTGCTACTAGATTTTGGTCAATAATTGGACAAATGTCTCTGCCCTAGCTGCTTTGAACTGTAATCTTCAGATCTCAGCCTCCTGAGTAGTTAGGATTATAGGAGCCAGGCACTGTGCCCTGTTGTTGTTTTGTTTTGCTTTGCTTTTAATATTAGGAAGAGACAAAAATCTTTCAAATAGGGCTGGGAGTTTGGCTTAGTGGTAGAGTGCTTGAAGACCCAGGTTCAATTGCTCTGTACCACATACATAGAAAAAGCTCAAAATGGTGCTGTGGCTCAAGTGGTAGAGCTCTAGCCTTGAGAAAGCCAAAGGATAGTGCTCAAGCCCTGAGTTCAAGCTCCAGAAAAGCAAAAAAAAAAAAAATCTCTCCAATAATGTTCTGGAAGAATATTCTGGGAATAATGTATCTTTCCTTGAATTGTAATAAATGAGCCAATAACTTTCACTGGTCAAGGAAAGAGCTAAGACCAGCTTCAAAATGTGGAAGTTACAAAAAAGAAAATGGCCACATATAGATAGGCCATTAAGTTGTTGGAAATATTTACAGTAAAACAATCTGAAATAGACATAATTGCCTAACCAAAACTATTAAAAATATCTACTATGTAGGTCAGGTGCCAGTGGCTCAAGCCTGTTATTCTAACTACTCAGGAAGCAAAGATGTAAGAATCACAGTTTTTGGCCAGCCAAGGTGGTAAAGTTCTTGAAACCTTATGCCCAAAATAAGCAAAAACAAAAAAAAAAGCAAAAAACAAAACAAAACAAAACAAAAAAAGGGTTAGACGTATGGCTCAGGTTCCAGTGCCAGTCAAACAAATACAAGGCTGAGCTCAAGCTCCAAAAGCCAGTAAATAAATAAACAAACAAAATAAAGTATCAAAATAGTATCTGATATACTGTGTATGGAACATCCAGCATATGGAGGAATTGAAAGGGAGCACTTAAAAGTAACATATTCCTGGGGGCAGGGAATTTGGCTAGTGGTCGAGTGCTTGCCTAGCATGCACGAAGACTCGGGTTTGATTCCTCGGTACCACATAGAAAAAGCCAGAAATGGTGCTGTGGCTCGAGTGGTAGTGCTCTAGCCTTGAGAAAACCCAAAGACAGCGCTCAGGCCCTGAGTTCAAGCCCCAGAACTGGAAAACAAAAACAAAAAACAAGTGACATATTTCTGGAATAATTATTGAAAAGAACTTTTTTATCTGCATTCTCAAAAGTTATTCGTGCAAGTTATATTTCTCATAAAGACCATTTGTGTCGCTATCCTTTTATGATGTAAATGTAGAGAAATTGCAGCACAAAATAAGGTTACAGGTCCTTCCCCAGTCTGAGTTACTGATTCCTGGAGAGAAGGCAGGAAACTTTAGCATAACCTTAAGAGTCTAAAAGATTTCTCCAAGGCTAGGTTTACAGTTGGTGGCTTTGAAATTATAAGATTCTCCTGTGCTCAGCCTATGCAACATCTAAGAAAGGATACAAAGACCCAGAAGCCTATTGTTAGTCAGTTGTTAGTTGAGGGTGTTTACTTCAAGTCTCTGTTGTTCCCTCTGCATTCCAGACAGACAATAGTTCTGGAAGTGGTGTGAATTACACCCCACCCCCACAATTAGCCTCAAAGAGGTGTTAATTTCACAGTCAAACTGAAGACCTTTTAAATTCAGGCAGTGTCAGAAAACAAGCATTTATTTGGAACCAACAGAACAATTTGTCTCTTTTGTTTTGCTACGTCTGCCTATTAATTTTCCCAGAATAAAACATTGTCAAACAGACCTTCTCCAGTCCTAGAAGGCCCCACATCCCAGTCTTGGCACATAAGGATGTTTAAATGAAGGGGAAAAAGTACCTCTTTTTGGTGAAGAATGGACAAGTTGCCCTTAGAGAGGGCCTTGGGGGCGGGGGATAGCCAAGACAGAACACATTTGTTTTGAGACTCTTTTTAGGAGTGATGTCTTTCCAGACCATTAATTGCAATGTAGACACTTTTCTTCCCCAAATCACTCACGTGTTTGGGATGTGGCGTGACATCTTTAGCTAATCATTCATTTTATGGTTTCTCAACTTCAAGCTCTATTTATCATGTGACATTTCACAGCATCCCTGATTTCTTCCCTATAGATTCCAGAAGCACACTCCACCGCCTGCCCTCCATTTCTGACAATCAAAAATATCTCCAGGAATTGCCGAATGCCCTTTGTTGGGGTCTAACCCCAAAACTATACTCTTCTAGCCTTTAAAGACACCCAAAGTTCTTTCTCAGAACTGAGTCTAATACTCATGGTTATGACTTTCTGACCATCTACCACATTAAAATAAAAATAAAACCAATATTGAATTACTTGAGAAATCATGAGGCTAGGAATGAATGTAATTCAGTTTGGGAGAGTACTAGGATTCAGACTGAGAGCATTATACCTACTTGGATGGAGCTTTGCCACTTGAATGATATCTCCAGCATTGCTTTTGCTGATTATTTTGTAGATACATTCTTACCGACGTTTTTACCCAGGCTAGCTTTAAACTATGATCATCTGGATCTTTGTCCCCAGAGTAGGTAAGAGTATATTTGAATCACCAGTACTCAACTCACAAACTTAATTCCTCATTGCACTCCACCTTGTCTATTCTTTATAGTTCATTAACACTGAACTATATTCTGTATATCTAAATACATTAGCATTTTTGCTAAGTAGCTTGTATAATAGTAATGCTATCATTAATTGAAACCCACTATACACTATGTTCTGTATTGTGCTCTTACATTATTATAACAACAACCCAGAAAGGCAAGTGTTCATTGTCTCTAGCTTGTGAACCCCCAAAAGCATCCACATGTCTACTTTACCAGTGTATCTCCCAAGGCTTTCCAGTGAGTACTGCATAATTGTGCACAGCACAGTGACCACAAATATGCTTTGAAATGAACCCACGATTGAGGTAAATTCTACTATCGAAGAACTTGGACTTATTCATTTATACTGCTGCTCCAAGTCTTTGATAAATCATGTTTTTCTCTACTTACCAAATATATTCAGAATATCTACAGTTCTCACTACTTATACTGCTGCTCTGGTGCAAACCACTGTGATCTTCATGGATTCTTTTAAATGTAAAACACATCAGACTACCCTATACAACATTTTCTAGTGGTAGCCTATCACATTCAAAGTAAAAGCACACCTCCTGTCAGTACCCAAGAAACTTCTGTCTACTGTGTCCCATATGACCTCTGAACTTATTTATTCTATTATGCCCTTCATTCACTCAATTCCCTCTACTCTACTTTGCCCTTTCTGTTCCTTGAACATGCCAAATACGCTTTCACAGTGGGAGGAATATCCAGGTCTCTGCATAACTCTCTCTTCCATCTAAATCATTATTCAAACAGTTTTTCCCAAATGAAGCAACCTTCCTTCCTCCCTTGCTGCTTCATCTTCTTTTAATGCATTCATTATTTTCAATAAAACAGAATGCAGACTTCACACAGGAAGAGATTTCCCTCTATTTTGTTTTCTATAAAATCTACAGAATCCACTATGAGTACATAGTAGTTGGTCAAATATGCATTTCTAGGTAATGAACATAATGAACATGCAAATCTTCATTAATAAACAAATGAGCTAGAGAGTGAGTGAGAATATAGAGATAGTAAGTGGCAGAACTCAAATTCAAATCCTGGATGCCAAGCGTAGGTGCTGGTGGCTCACACCTGTAATCTTAGTTACTCAGGAGCCTGAGATCTAATGGTCATAGTTTGAAGCTAGCCTGGGCAGGAAAGTCCATTAGACTCCTAACTCTAATTAATCACTTGAAAACTGAGTAAAGAGCTGTGTCTCAAAGTGATAGAGCACTAGTCTTGAGTACAAAAACTCAAGGATAGTACCTAGGCCCTGAGTTCATGTCCCACAAGAGACAGGCCCGCCCCCCCCGCCCCTGCTGCAAAAAATCCAGAATACCACCTCAAACTCGGCATTTTTAATGATCTCCAAAATTGTGTATACCCTATGATCACTTGTAGGTATGCTTGTTAAACTATAGGGTTTGAAATGCTGGAGTAAAATGCTAGATTAGACTCTTTGTCTGTGTGACTGCATGAATAAGAAGAGCCAGTGTAACTGGTGGCTTATGCCTGTAATCCTAGCTACTCAGAAGGCCAAGATCTGAGGATTATTAGCCCAAAACCAGCTGGGCTAGGAGAGCCTGTGACACTCTTATCACCACTTAACCACCCAAAACCCAGAAATGGAGCTGTGGCTCAAGTGGTAGAGCCATAGTCGAGCAAAATTGCTAAGGGACAGTGCCCAGGGTCTGAGTTCAAGCCTCACAATCAACCAAAAAAGAAGAGGGGGAGGAGGAGGAGGATAAGGAGGAGGAAGCAGAGGATGGAGGAGGAGGAAGAAATGTAAAAAGGAAGACTGTATTCCAAAGACAGGATGAACATTGTCCATCATGAAAGAGATAATAGGACAGCTGAGAAGCATGGGCAAACAGGCTACACAAAAGAAACAAACAAACTAGAAAACAGCCCTCAATTCTAAGCTGGCTCCCTGTGTTGGAGTGGAAGCTACAAAGTATGACAGGAAGCTCTGGAAAAATATAGAAGACAACAATTCCCATAAAGTCCAGTATGGAGATTTAGTATGCCAGTGATGCCTTTCTCATGAGTGGCCAGCATTGAGGAATAAACCCATTTTGTCACCTGTCCTATCCGTGAGAGCTACAGTTAGGTGCCATCTTGAAGGAGATTCTATTTTTTTTTCTGTCAGACCTAGAACTCAGGGACTGGGCACTGTCCTTGGACACTTTTCGTTTCAGGCTAGTGCCCTGCCATTTGAGCCACAGCACCACTTCTGGCTTATTCCATGTCTGTGATACTGAGGAATAGAAACCATGGCTTCGTGCATGCTAGGTGAGCACTCTACTACTAGGCCAAACTCACAGCCCCGGGAAGGTCTATTCTTTAAGACTGAGTTTCTCTGGGAACCTTGACAAACAAACAAACAAAACCATTGTAAATAATTGGGCCTGGAGACAACTTTCTACTGGGGTAGGTGACAGCCTCCAGAGAGTTGCAGAGAAGAAGGTTAGAAGGGTCAGATAGGATTTAGGCAAGGGGGAATCTCAGGCTGTCAGAGGTATGATGGGTAGTGGCTCCACCTTCAGTGGCAAGGAATGATCTCTATCACCTGTCCTCATCTCAGAGTCTAAGAATTCCTTGCAGGTAACCATCCTTGACCTGATGCCTCTGTGATGTTTCATGGGGTTTTTCTGCTGGGTCAGATTGAGTACAGAGTGCAGGTCCTGCAGGTCATTCTAAAATGTTGATTCTTAGGCCTCATGCTAGGTCTATGGAATCAAAATATGGGGCAAAAGTACAGAAAAGGGAACTTAAAAAAATAAGTCTAATGGTGCTGGTTGCTGGCAGCTCATACCTATAATCCTAACTACTCAGGAATTTGGGTTCTGAAGTTTATGATTACTTGGCAGAAAAGCCCCGAGACTCTTATTTGCAATTAACTCTCAAAAACACCAGAAGTAGAGCTGTGGCTCAAGTGGAACAGCATTAGCCTTGAACACAAAAGCTTAGGGACAGTGTCTAGGCCCCAAGTTCAAACCCCAGGACCTGCACTAAAAGAAAAAGAGAGAGGGAGGAGGGAAAGGAGGAAGGAAAAAAGGAAGGAAAGAAAGAAATTGAATGCAGCTAATTCACTAGGCATAATGTGAGTCCCTATTTCATAGGATTAATGTGAATTTCATGGATTTTGGCTATGAAATTATTAGAACAATACCTGTCATACAGCATTCAATAAATATTAGCCATTACAATACTCATTATAGACTTACTTCTGATACATATGGGTTCAGTGTCTTTTTAGAATGCATTTAAAACAAACATTTCAGGTGATTGCGATTTGTATAAGGCTTTAGACAGCTATTTCTCACTCTGCCCATGGAGAGCCTAACTCAGTCTTTTGCAGAATCTGTCTATCTAGCTACCTACCTATCTATTATCTGTTGATTTACCCTTCAGGTGTTTTGAACTGGTAAATCTGAGCCATCAAGTTAGGCTGGTAGCTGGGATTCCTGACTTGTTCAAATCAGGAAAGACTCATAATTATCTGTTAGAAAATTCCTACCATTTATAATTACAGAAAAGTGTATTTATACCTACAAAAAATTGACACATGTTATGTCATCTCTAGCATTGAAAGTTTTATTTTACAAGGGAAGGAATAAGGAATAAGGAATAAGTTAAATTAAAGTATGGAATTCTTGGGGTGAGTCTCTTATCAGATTATGATAAAACTGAAAAAATGATCAGAATTGACATTACCAGAAGTCTGGAATATAAACATAATAGCAATCTTGATTTTTTTTTAAAAAAAGCCACTGAAATACAGACAAGAAACATTACACGCCTTAGAGAAAATGTTGGAAATTACATTTCTTGGGGTGAGGGTTGAGGACTGCCTTTTCCATTGCATTTTTTAAAAATTATTTTGCAGTAGTTGCACAAAGGAGTTAGTTAGCAAATCAGTTTATAAGTAAAATACATCTTGATTGATAGATTGATATCACCCCTTTAATCATTCTCCCCCATACCTTCTAATCTCCCCTCAGTTTTTCTAGTTTCATTGGATAGGCATTAAATATTCTGACCATATTCTCCCTCCTTTCTCTTTTTATTTACTTAGTCACTTCTCTTTGCTTACGCCTACATATATTTCAAGTGCCAGTTGCCTGGCATTCATTTTGTTGGGCTGTAAGTTCGTATTTATAAGGAATCATATCATTTAAATTTCCCCTACATATACTTTGATTAATTTTTTTTTTTTTTTGCAAGTCCTGGGGCTTGAACTCAGGTCTTGGGTACTGTCCTTGGACACTTTTTTTTTTGGCTCAAGTATAGTGCTCTGCCACTTGAGCCACAGAGCCATTTCTAGCCTTTTCTGTTTTTCTGTGCGTGTGGTACACAGAAATCGAACCTAAGGCTCGGCTGGGCAAGCACGCTACAAGTAGGCCGCGTTCCTGGCCCCTTTGATCAATGTTTTTATATAAACTTTCATGCATCTATATGCTTACTTGTGCCATTATATATTAATTCTACCTTCTACAGATGAATTAAAATATGCAATTTTTTTGTCACTGGGCCTGGCTCCCTTCACTTAGTACAGTTTTTCCAGGTCCATTCAATTCTTACAAATGATTTAATCTCATTCTTCCTAATGGAAGTGAAATTTGATTTCCATTGAGTAAAATTCCACCGTGTATATTAGTACATGTGTTGCCAAAGCATGCAATTCATTGTGTATATATATACTACATTTTTTGATCCATATGTCTACAGAGTGGCATGTGGGATTTTCTATGCCTTGACTATGGTAGTTTTAGCAATTAAAATGTATATCCTGAATATTTATAATCTTTTGGACAAATGCGAAAGAGTGGTATTGTTGGATCATAAAGTAGTTCTGTGTATAGTTTTCCTGAGAAATCTCCAAACTGCTTTCTAGAGTTGTTGGAAAACTTTACATTCCCACTAGAGTCCCTTTTCCTCTGCATCTGTTTTTGTTGTTGTTGTTGTTGATTGTGGGGCTTGACCTCTGGGCCTGGGCACTGTCCCTGTGCATTTCACCTCAAGGCTATTGTCCTACCACTTGGAGCTACAGCACGACTTCCAGTTCTCTGAGGGTTTCGGGAACTTTTTTGCCCAGCTGGCTTTGAACTGTGATCCTTAGAGCTCAACCTCCTGACTAGCTAAGATTACACGCATGAGCCACCAGCACCTGGTTTGTTGTTTTAAATGTGACTGTCCTGAGGCTTTCACTCAGGATCTGGGTGCAGTTCTTGAGCCTTTCTGCCCAGGGCCAGAACTCTATCACTTGAACCATACTTCCACTTATAGCTTTTTATTGGTTAGTTGGAGATAAGATTCTTATGAGCTGGTTTTGAAACTTAATCCCCAGCTCTCAGCCTCCTGAGTAGCTTGCATGAGCAAATGGCACCTGGCACTTGTTTGTACTCTTGATAATGGCCATTCTCACTAGCATGAGGTAGAATCTCAGTATTATTTAGATTTGCATTTCCTTTATGGTCAGAGATGTTGAGCATTTGTTCATGTATCAAGCCATCATTTTTACTTTTGAGAATTATCTCTTTAGCTGATTTGCCCATTTTTCAATCAGACTGTTGATTTTGAGGGGGATTTAGTTTCTTAATCACTCCATTGTTTGATGTTTAGCTGGCAAAGGTTTTTCCTCATTCAGTAGGCTGTCTTCCTCTCCTCTCCTTCCTTCCTTTCTTCTTTCCTTCCTTCCTTCCTTCTTTCCTTCCTCCCCTCTCTCTTTCTCTCTGTTTTTCTCTTTCTCTCCCTTTCTTTCCTCCTTCCTTCCTTCCTTCCTTCCTTCCTTCCTTCCTTCCTTTCCTTCCTTCCTTCCTTCCTTCCTTCCTTCCTTCCTTCCTTCCTTCCTTCTTTCTTTCTTTCTTTCTTTCTTTCTTTCTTTCTTTCTTTCTTTCTTTCTTTCTTTCTCACTGGACACTGTTCTTGAGCTATTTTGCTTAAGGCTAAGGCTCTACCACTTTGAGCCACAGCTCCACTTCCAGATTTTGAATGATTAATTAGATATAAGAGTTTCCTGGACTTTCCTGACCTGGCTTCAAAGCATGTTCCTCAGATCTTAGCCTCCTGAGTAGCTAGCGTTACAGGCGTGAGTTACTGATGCCTGGCTGTATTAGGCTGTCTTTTTAGCTTGTTAGCCTTTACCTTGCAGAAACTTCTTGATTTGGTACAATTCCATTTGCCCATTCTTCTTTCTTTTGTTTAATTGGCTGAACCCCTGGAAATTTACTCAGAAAGTTGTTGTCTGTGCCATAAAGTTCTGATGTTTCTCCTACTCCTTCCTGTAGTAGTTTCATGGTTTCAGGTCTTACATTGAGATCTTTGATCCATTTTGAATTCTGTGAATATGGGAAGACAGATAGGGTTCTGGTTTTAGTTTTTTGCAAGTGGATGGATATCCAATTTTCCCAACACCATTTGTTGGAGAGGGCATCTTTTTCCATCTTGTGTTATATAAAACCCAGGGCTCAATATAAGCATGAAGTAGAGGTTAAGGCAGAGTTGTAAAAGATAGAGTAATGCAACACAGAACTAAGCTACAAAGGTAGCTTTTTATTTTGTCAGTTGTGGGACTTAAACTCGGGGTCTGGGCATTGTCCATGAGCTCTTCAGCTGAAGGCTATCACCCTATCCCTTGAGCCACAGTGGTACTTCCGGTTTTCTGGTGGTTAATTGGAGATAAGTGTCTCATGGACTTTAGTGCCTGGGCTGGCTTTGAACCTTGATCCTCAGATTTCAACCTCTTGAGTAGCTAAGATTACAGACATGAGCCACCATGCCCTGCCAAAGGTAACTTTTTAAACTTTTTAATAACTTCTTTTTCTTCTTTTCTTTTTTTCTTCCTTATCCTCCTCCTTGTTCTAGGCATTTAGGAAATTACTTTTTGTGAAACCCCTAGCTTAGATCTTTATAAAATCCCTAAGTTAAAGGAACAGGAACTTTAGAAACTACTCATGACCAAGAATAAATAAAAATTATACGAAAAAGTTTAGGGGAAAAAGGCGTGGTGGCTCTCACCTGTAATCCTGGCTACTCAGGAGACTGAGATCTGACGATTGTTGTTCAAAGCCAGTCCAGGCACAAAAGAACCTGAGACTCTTATCTCCAGTTAACCTTTAGAAAATGGGAAGTGGGGTTTCGCTCAACCGTAGGGAGGTAGCCTTGAGCTGAGGAGCTTATGGACAATGCCCAAGCCCAGAGATAGGGTGGTAGCCTTGAGCTGAAGAGCTCAGGGACAGCACCCAGGCTGAGTTCAAGTCCCATGACAAACACACACACACACACACACACACACACACACACACACACACACAAATTTAGGAGAAAAAAATCACTAAATAAACATAGGAAGTAATAGCCAGGAAATCCAGGGGAGGGGAGATTTCTAGTCATAATACTCACAACAATGGTTTTCAGAAGTGTCAGTTTAAAAAAATTAAAGATGCTAAAAAATAAGAATGTCTCAGTTAAAAAATAATAGAAACTGAACATAGACATCAGATTCAATAGTCAAGGGCTTTAGTATCAATTTATTGTAATATAATCAAATAGCTAAAGGAAAACAATGATAAATAAGTAAATGAAAACAGAACAAGGAAGTTTTACCAAATAAAGAATATCAGGCCGTGCATTGCAGTACACACTTGCAATCCACGCTTCAGAAGCAGAGAGGATTGTGGTTGGAAGACAGACCATTCAAAGTTAGCAAGAGTCTATTTCAAGCTATCCATATAGTAAACTGCTGTGGTACCAGCTACTCAGAAAGTAGAGGTAGGAGGATTGTGTTTCATGCTAGCCTGAGGCAAAGTTGATATGAAACTATCTGAAAACAAACTGAAAGTAACTGGACTGGTGATATGTTTCAAATGGTATAAACCATAGGTCCTGAATACAATTCTTATTACTACGGACATATGTATAATCTATTATACAATATAATATATCATTATGTATACTAAATATATCATGTATAGTTATATATGATGCATATATAATATACACATATATTTTACAAATAGATACACATTCATTATATACATATATTATACACATACATATTATACTAATGGAAAAAGAAATGTTATATTAATGCTAGAGAACTGCAATGTAAGTTAATTTAGAAATAGGTAAAAAGAATGTTTTATGTAATTGTTCGGGTAACATTCTCAATGTTAATAAAACTGTATATTGCTTACTAAAAAGAAAAGAGTAATAAAGGAACCAAAGAGAACACTAGAAAAGAATTAATCAAGGATGAAAGCAAGAGATAATGTAAGAACCAAGGAAGAAAAGCTGTGCAGAAGACAAATAGAAAATTCAGAAGCCTTTTCTTATCTATAATTATTTGACATATAAATAGAATAAGCTTTACAATTAAATACTAAAGATTTGCAGAATAGATTTGAAAGGCATGACACATATACCTGCTCTCCATAAAATTTTTTTTCTTTAGATTTGAAGACAGAGTTGAAATTAAAGGATATGAAAGAATATTTCATACAAATTAGGAAACAAAAGAGCCAGACATGAATGGCTTATGTCTATAATCCCAGCTACTAGTAAGATGCTGACAATAGGAGGATAATGTTTTGAGTCCAACCCAAGCATATACATATTTTTTTTTCTGTTGGTTATGGGGCTTGGACTCTGGACCTGGGCACTGTCCCTGAGATCTTCAAGGCTACCACCCTACCCCTGGGCCTGGGAGTTGTCCCTGTACTCTTCAGCTCAAGGCTAGAGCTCTTCCCCCTTGAGCAACAATATTTTCTAGTGGTTAATTGGAGATAAGAGTCTCATGATCTTTAGTGCCTGGGCTGGTTTTGAACCATGATCCTCAGATTTCAGCCTCGTGAGTAGCTAGGATTTCAGACGTGAGCCACTGTATCATGCCCAACTCCAAGCAAAATTTTATGACTCCCTTCAAAACCTGTAACTGCTCATAGTGGCTAGTGGTGTATACTGTATTACTTGGGAGACTGAAATCAGGAAGATTATGGTTTCAGGCCAGTCCCAGGAGGAAAGTTCTCTTTTCTTAAGCTTTTTTTTTTTGCACAGAAATGAAAACTGATTAACCCCCAGAGGATTAAATTGATAACCACTTTTCCAACAAAGCAATTCCTAAACAGATTCATTAGTGAATGCTGCCAAACATTTAAAGAAGACTTACCCCAATCCTTCTCAAATTCTTCTAAAAAGTAGAAAGAATACAGCCTAGTTCATTTTATGAAATCAAAAGTTAATGACCTCATAATGGAATGATAAACTAATATCTGTTCTACATATATATGAAGAAAAAAGAAAGCTTCAACAAAATATACGAGGCTGAGATCTGAGGCTGAGATCTAAGGACTGTTATTCAAAGCCAACAGGGCCAAGACAGTCTGTGAGACTCTTGTCTCCAATGAACCCCCAAAAAGCTGGAAGTGAAACTCATGTGATTGAGCATTAGCCTTGAGTATAAAAGCCAGGGGTTAGAACCCAGGCCCAGAGTTTAGACCCCAGTACTGGTAGGAATGAAAAGAGAGAAAGAGGAGGGGGAAGGAGAGAGAGAGTTGGTTCTGTGTTATTTCAACTTTACTGTCATAAAGGATCAAACAGGCAAAGAGAAATGCCATGTATATTATATATAATATATATTATATAAACCTTCATCTCATCCCCTATTATATATACATAGACCCTTATCTGTAAATGCCTAAAGCATTTTATTTATTTGTCGGTTAGATTTTTATGAAATGCAAGCAAATGTATCTCTCTCTATATATAATCTTTTCCCCCATGAAATTTAGCATGCTATGCCAACTAACCTGTGCTTAATTTTTCCAATTTGCATTATAGTATTAAGATAATTCTATTTCAGGACAGAAACATAGTCTTCCTTGTTTTGAAGTTGCAGGGTTTTCACTGTGGGAATATTCATTCTTCTGTAGACCCATTGAATAACACCCAGCCTCTGAAAAGAAATTACAATCTTTTAGAAAAGTTTATCATTCATCTCTTACTTCCAGGCTCAGTAATCAATTCTACTTTTTGTTTAAAAAACATAAAACCTGCCAGGCGTGGTGGCTCACGCCTATAATCCTAGCTACTCAGGAGGCTGAGATCTGAGGATTAAGGTTCAAAGCCAGCTGGGACATAAAAGAACCTGAGACTCTTATCTCTAATTAACCTCTAGAAAATGGGAAGTGGTGCTTGGCTCTAGGGCTGGGAGGTAGCCTGGAGCTGAATAGCTCAGGGACACAGCCCAGGCCAAGTTCAAGTCCCATGACCCCTCCATAAACAAAACAAAAACATAAAACCTTCAGCTGGGAGTGTGTTCTAGTGATGTGTTTGCCTCCTATGCAGGAAGTCCTAGGATTGATTCCTCAATACCACATACACAGAAAACACTGGAAGTGGTGCATGGCTCAAGTGGTAAAGCATTAACCTTGAGAAAGCCCAATGCCCAGGCCCTAAGTTTAAACCCCAGGACTGGCAGAAAAAAATAATCCCCAAAAGCGACCCCCCCACACACACCCTGATCAAAGCATACTTTGACTATTAGTGTCCAGATATTTCTCATTTGTGCACAGTATTGCAAATAGTTGATATTTTGAGCTCCCATCACAAGAGATCCTCCAGGGTCAGAACCCTAACTATTGAACATTTTCTCCGTATCAGAATGAGCATTTCTATCTTTCTTTCCTTTCTTTCTTTCTTTCTTTCTTTCTTTCTTTCTTTCTTTCTTTCTTTCTTTCTTTCTTTCTTTCTTTCTTTCTGTATATATGTGGTACTGAGGAATAGAACGCCGGTTTTCGTGCATGTTAAGCAAGCACTCCACCACTAGGCCAAACTCCTGGCCCCTCATTTTCTCCATATCTGAAGGTAAATAGATAAGGGGTGGGGGGGGGGAAGAATCACATCTGCTTCTACACATGCTTCTTATTATTGGTTACTTCAAACCAATCTCCAATTCCCACATGTATCACTGTAAGATGGGTCAATAGTTATAGAATCCTAAAGCTTTCAAATAATTTATTGCTTACAAGTATCAAAGGAAACCAGTAACCTCTCAGCTTCTTTAGTCGTTTAAATGAGAAAAGAAAGTGGTTAGTACCTTGCTAAAATAAACCCAACAGGACTCCAGGTTTCAGCAACCATGAAAGAAGTTATTTTCTTCACACGTGTTTAACACAGTGAATGAAGAGATGAAACGGAAATGAGTTTTGCATCAGGTACCATTATGACTAATTATGATTCAGCAAAAAATTCCTTAGTGCTGAATCTTTCCACTTACAAGTTTGATTTCTGATAGGTGGTCAGACTGTTGCTTCTTTAACTGAAACGAATGTAAGTCTTACGTCCTCTAACTCTTGTTAGATGGTCAAAGGCAGAGACTTCTTAGGCCCTTTCTGATTATGCTGGAGTCTCGTACTGTGCCACATGTTCAACTGCATCCACAGTCTGTCACAAAAGAGACACTCAACAGAGACATGCCTACAACAGAATGGAGATCATTCCATATTTCTATTCAATTTCTTATAGCTTCCTTTATTATCAGTTAAGTTTCTCCATACAAATGGAAATCATTGTCATGTGTATTTGTGTATGTATATGTGAATCTAAACATACATATAGAGACAATTTGGATTTTAGGCATCTCTACCAGAGAAATATGATCAAAAATTTTTTATTTTGATATTTGTTTTAGGAAAATGGCTTGTGTGATATGTATGGAAAGTTTAACATCTATAGTGAAAGTTGGCAGACTTAAGACTGAAGAGTTAATTCTACTAAATGGGATACATAAAACCAAAAAGAATTGATCTTAGATATTGGGATCTGAATTCAGGGCTTGTGCTTGCTAGACTGATGCTCTACCACTTAAACCATGCTTTGGGCTGGTTATTTTGGGGATTTAGTATAGGGAACTTTTCTTACCAGGCAGATCCTCCAGATCTTAGCTCCTGAGTAACTGGGGTTTCAGGTGTGAGTCAAATGGGTCTGCTTGATTTTGTAGTCTCAAAACAAAATTTCTTCTTCTCCAGGAAACCAGTTTTTTGCTCTTACACTCTTCAACTGATTGAAATCTTTTTGCATTATTAAGGATAAACTTCCTTTTCTTATAGTCAACTGATTGCAAATATGAACCACATTTACAAAAATATCTTCACATCAACACCTAGGTTAGCATTTGATTAAATACTTGCGCATTGCAGCCTAGCCAAGTTGACACATAAAATTAAGCATCACACTTTCTCATCTGATTTTATAAATATCTCAAAGACTGGAACACATTTGTTTCAAGGTCTTAGGGAATGCTTCTGCTGTCATTCACTTACCTCAGTTATTTTTTGGTTCAAGTTCCTATTGTTTGAGCAGAAGTTTGTTATATTTTAAAGTTCTAATCTGCTTTTACTCTTGATTCAAGCTTATTTTTCTGTCTGGTCTATCCAGAAATATGCTTTTCTTAGTTCCAGGATTCATCACTAGATTTGTGTCTGGTCCCTTGCTTGATATGAAATTGTGGATGGAGTTATCTAGTATATAGATGAACAACACTAAACCGACACTCAACATCCAAGCTTCCATCTATCCATCAACATTTACCCTGGGTGAATTCATATTCAAAATTTTATACCACTGAGAATACCCAGGTTATACAAATATTCAAGATCTAAAGTTATACAAATGTTCCAGATCATGTTTAAAATACTATTCTTTCTTTTTGAGGAAAGGGGGTTACCCTTCCTGATGTTTTAACTCAGGGCCTAGGCACTCTCCCTTAGTGTTTTTACTCTAGACTATTTCTACAACTTGAGCTTAACTTCTGGACTTTTGCTGTTTAATTGGAGAAAAGAATCTCACAGATTTTTTTCTCTGCACCGGTTTAGAACCTTGATCCTTAGACTTCAGCCATCTGAGTAGCTAGGATTATAGATCCGTAGATAGGTTGGTCCCAGCATGCTTCAAGGCACTTAATCAGACCCTCTTCTTATTCCCTTTGCCTCTTACTCTTCTATCTCATACAATAATCCCTACTTCTCAGTTCTTTTATTATCTGTGAAAATCCAGTCTGTAAGCCCACAAATGATAGTCCAGTGAAGTCTGCCTGATGGACAGTCACTGTGGCTGAAGTCAGCTTAATAATGAGTTAGACCATTTCTCCACATAAAAATGATTTTAAAAGATTGTACAAGGGACAGGAGTTTGGCCTAGTGATAGAGTGTTTGCCTAGCATGCACGAAGACCCAGGTTCAATTCCTCGGTACCACATACATAGAAAAAAGCCAGAAGTGGTGCTGAGGCTCAAGTGGTAGAACTCTAGCCTTGAGAAAGTCCAAGGACAGTGCTTCAGGTCCTGAGCTCAAGCCCAGGACTGGCAAAAAAAGGGTATGAGAAGATAAAGTAGACAGGATGTTTTTGTGGGTCTAGTTGGCTGGGTTTTGTTTTTTTTTTTTTTTTTTTTTTTGAGTCTACAGAATATTTTTTCTACTTATACAATTTCATGTCTTTAGTATCCATATTTTCTCCACAGGTTACATCTTTAAATTGAAAATGTTTACATAAGGATGCTATTGTAAACAATAAGTGGTTCCTAAGTAAGGAGATATGAGGATTGCAGTTCAAAGATAGCCCAAGGAGAAAAGTCCATAAAGTTCTAATCTCCAATTACCTAGCAAAACAAAACAAAAAAACCCAAACCAAACCAAACCAAACCGTGGTGTGGAGCTGTGGCTCAGCCGTTTTTTGGCAAGGTGTTTACATGTGCTTCAGTCATAGTCTCAGTCGCTTTTTTTTTTTTTTTTTGTGGGTCATGGAGCTTGAAGTCAGCTGGGGCACTGCTCCGAGTTCTTCAGCTCAAGGCTACTGCCCTACCCTTGAGACCCTTGAGTCAAGCGCCACTTCCCAGTTTTCTATAGGTTAATTGGAGATAAGAGTCTCAGGTCCGGGCCGGGAGTTTTGCCTAGTGGTTAAAGTGCTTGCCTAGCATGCATGGAGACCCGGGTTCGATTCCTTGGTACCACATACATAGAAAAAAGCCAGAAGTGGTGCTGAGGCTCAAGTGGTAGAGCTCTAGCCTTGAGAAAGTCCAAGGACAGTGCTCAGGCCGTGAGCTCAAGCCCAGGACGGGCAAAAAAAAAAAAAAAAAAAAAAGAGTCTCAGGTCCTTTTGTGCCCAGGCTGGCTTTGAACCTTGATACTTAGATCTCAGCCTCCAGAGTAGCTAGGATTACAGTCACGAGCCACCTCGCCTGGCTTTCAATTGCTTCTTATGTTCATTTTTTTTTCTAAGTGAAATTGAGTAACATTTAGGGCTAGAGAGTATGCCAGGTAATTTATAAACACCATTTCATTTAAAATTACTTTAAACAAGGACATTGAGGGTCAGGAAAGTGAAGTTAGTTGCTTAAGGTCTAACTTTATAGCTGACTTTATAGCTGAATCAGAATCTATACCACAAACCAGACTTGTATAAATAATTCTGCAAGAAGGCAAGGGTAGGAGTCTGCATGGTTTTGATAAGGGTGGGCTAGAATTTACCCTGGAAATCTTGACTAAAATGTTTTTTTGTAGGTTCAGGGCACAGTTAGGTTCGCACCTAGGAAAGTCTTTGAGGGTAAAGCCACAGCTTGGTTAAATTGGGTGACTCACAAGTGTGAAGGTTTATATTTTAGCACCTGGCAATCAGAGGCAAAATTAAACCACTTAAAACTGAACACTAATGAAAACTCAGAAATTCTGCAATGTCCCCAGGCTACAGCATACATTAGACTTTTAATTGCAGCTAAGGACTGAATTACTTTTTAAGCCATCTTTAATTCATGTCAATGATAAATATGGTGACAATTTTAGGCAGTCAAGAATTGAGTCCACTCTTGGGTATCACTTGAACAGATTTGATTTCAGGAGATCCCCTTGAAAACTGAAGTCACTATGGTATATATTAAATAGATTTTAGAGGAAGAAAAGTATGTATTTCTGAAAGCTGAAATATAATTGAGTGTGTGTGTGTGTGTGTGTGTGTGTGTGTGTGTTTGTATCATGGGGCTTGACTTCTGGGTCTGGGCACTGTCCCTGAAATTTTCAGCTTAAAGCAACTGCCCTACCCCTGGGCCTGGGGGTTATCCCTGAGCTCTTCAGCTCAAGGCTCCTTCCCTACCCCTTGAGCCACAGCCCCACTTTCCCCTTTTCTAGTGGTTAACTGAAGGCGAGTCTCATGGTTTTTAGTGCTCATGCTGGCTTTGAACTTCAATCCTCAGATCTCAGCCTCCTGAGTAGCTAGGATTATATGAGTGAGCCACTGCACCCAGCTTAAAATATAAAATTTTATAAACTCAAGCTCCTGGAAATATGCAGAGAGAAGAAAAGACTATCCTAGTTCGTATAAGTATATGAGAGTATGAAAATTGCTCTCTAAAACTTTTTCAGGAAAGTTACAATTGCAGGGTGATGAAAGAACAAAAAGAGAAGTAACTTACTATATGTTGGTATTAGGCTGACCAAAGCATGATGTAGTTGATGACGTTAGCTTATTTCATCGTAGTTTTCTACCTGGGAGACTGCAGATTTCTCAGGACTTGTTTTTTTGTTTTTTGTTTTTCTGGTCCTGGGCTTGAGTTCTTGGCCTTGATGGTGTCCCTGAGCCTCTTTGTGCTCTACAAGCACTCTACCACTTGAGCCACTATGCCACTTCCTGCTTTTTCTCATGGACTCATGGACTTTCCTGCCCAGGTTGGCCTTGGATTACAGACGTGAGCTACTAGTGCCCAGCTATTTTTGTTTATTTTTAAACATATATTATATTCTACTTTTGGGATTCTAGAGGGCTAGTAATTTATAAACATGACTGAATAGCTGAGAATAGGGATATTCTGCCACTATTTTCAGGAAAAGGTCATGGTAGATATGTACTTGTGATTAATTACTCTGCCCCTTAAGGCAGTCATTGGGTCCATTTGATCACTGTGTATTATATAGGCTAGTTGGAATTCCTACTAGTTATTCTGTCTGTATGCTTTGAGCATTTTATAGTAAAAACTCAGGTTTTTACAATAACTGTCTGGTAGTTAGGAATACAGATCCCAGACATCCACTTTGTTCACAGCCTCTTGGCTAAAGAAACCTTGGAAGAGGTCATTCATGTAGAAGGAAATGGAGAATCTTGGTTCCTGAAATCAGAAAAGAATTGAATGCAATATAAACTCAACTATTTATACTTCTTTTCCTCTCAAGATACAAGCTCTATAAAGAATCAAATCATACCCTTATTTTTTCAAATTATTGTACAAAGTAGCTACCAACAAATCAGTTTATAAATGCAATGCAGCCTGATTTATGTTCCCTCCCTTTTTTTTTTCCCATCAGTGGGCTTGAACTCAGGGTGTGGGGTGCTGTCTTGAGCAATTTTCCTCAAGGCTAGAGTTCCACCACTTTAAGCCACAGCACCACTTCTGTTCAATTGGAGATGAGTATCACAAGTGCTGGGAATGTGGCCTAATGGTAGAGTGCTTGCCTAGCATGCACGGAGCCCTAGGTTCAATTTCTCAATATCACATACATAGAAAAAGCCAGAAGTGGTGCTGTAGCTCAAGTGGTAAGAGCACTAGCTTTTAGAAAGCTCAAGGACAGTGTCCATGTTCTGAGTTCAAGTCCCAGGACTGGCAAAAAAAAAAAAAAGTACATTCAGCAAGGCACTGGTGGCTCACACCTGTAATCATAGATACTCAGGAAGCTGAGATCTGAGGATCATGGTTCAAAGCCAGCCCGAGCACTAAAACCTATGAGATGCTTACCTCCAATTAATCACCATAAAACTGGAAGTGGCACTGTGGCTCAACATGTTAAAGCACTAGCATTGAGCTGAAGAGCTTAGGGTCAGTGCTCAGGCCAAGTTCAAAGCCCCACAACTGGACCCACCCTCCCCCCCCCCCAAAAAAAAAGTGTATCTCAGTCAGCTCAGGCTGGCTTTGAACCTTGATCCTCAGATTTCAGCCTCTTAGGTAGCCATTAACATGAGCCACTAGCAACTGGCCACCAATTTTTTTAATTTTCAAAAATGTACATCAAGTATTATAACTGCATGCTCCTCATCTTCCACTTTCAACTACCCACTTTCTCTTATTCTTTGATATTCATTCTGTTGGACTGGGAGTTTATTTTTCTAAGGAATTATACTATTTGAGTTCTTGCCTGCAAATACCATTTTTTCAGTTTATATATATGTACGTACAAGTGTATACAACCCCATATATGTTTATTTGTACATTTAGAAATTAGTTCTAGCTTCCACGTAAGAGGAAAAATCAGCTGGTGTGGCTCAAGCCTGCAGCCCTAGCTCCTTAGGAGGCTGAGATCTGGGAACTGTGGTACAAAGGCAGTTCAGGCAGAAGCCAGCCCATGACATTTTTCTTTTTTCTTTTTATTGCCAGTCCTGGGGACTGAACTCAAGGACTCTGAACACTGTCCCTGGGCTTTTCTCAAGACTAGTGCTCTACACTTCAGCCATGCATCACTTCTAGCCCCCATGAGATTCTTATCTCCAAATAACCACTCAAAAACTGGAAGTGGCCCTGTGGCTCAAGTGGTAGAGCACTAGCTTTGATCACAAAGAGACTCAGACTCAGGACCCAGGCCCTGAGTTCAAGCTCTATGACCAACTGAATAAAAAAGGAGAAGGAAAAATCATGTGTTCTTTGTGCCTCTGAGCCTCTGGGCCTGATTTACTTTGCTTAGCCTAATTTTTTCTGGGCTAATCTATTGCAAATGATATATTATTCTTCTTACTAAATTAGGAAAATTGCATAATATATGTAGTGGAATATATATATATAAATATATATACAGTTTGTGTGTGGAATATATATATATATAAATATATATGTATAATTTTATTGATTCATTCATCCATTAAGGGGCACCTGGGTTGTTTCCATGTCTTGGCTATGCCAAATAGTGCAGCAAAGAATACAGTTATGCAGATGGCTTTTCTGATTTGTAATCTTTCATATAAATGTCCTAGAGTTAAATTGATGGATTGTAGAAGAGTTCTTTGTTTAGTTTCTTCCCTCCCCCCCCACTCATGGGGCTTGAACTCTGGGTCTGGGCCTTGTCCCTGACCTGAAGAGCTCAAGGCTACCGCCCTACCCCTGGAGCCACAGCCCCACTTCCGGTTTTCTAGAGGTTAATTGGAGATAAGAGTCTCAGGACTTTAGTGCCTGGGCTCGCATTGAACCTTGATCCTCGGATCTCAGCCTCCTGAGGAGCTAGAACAGCCACCTCACCCCACTGTTCAGTTTCACAATAGTAGTCAGTGAGTATGAATTTCAGGGACTAGATATGATATTCATGGGAGAAATATGAACCTTAAGTAATTTCTGAGGGGATTATTTCCTAGAGGGCTCCTGTTAGGAAATGGGACCCCATTCATTGTAAATCTGACTGAGATGATTTCAGTAGAACACAAAGGGAAACTAGTCCCTGTTAGCCATTCAGTCTCTCTTTTGCACTATTCAACACAGCCATTGTTACACATAAACAACCATGAATACGTATAAATAAATGGGTATGGCTCTGTTTCATTACTTTTCTTTCTTTCTTTCCTTGGCACCCCCCCTCCCACCCTCTTTACTTCCCTCCCTCCCACCCCACCCCCCAAATCAGGGACAGGTGGGATTTGTCATGTCTGCCAACCCTAGCCTGTAACATAATAGAGGAAATCAGAGAAATAAGCAGGAGAACATGAGAATTTGTCCATGAAGAAATGTATTTTGAATGGCTAACATCAGCCAGGTGGATAATTTCTGATCTCTACTTTTCCTCAAAGCCAACTTCTGGAAACCCAAACCTAAGATTGCTAAATCAATGAAGAATAGAAAAGTCATGACTTTCATTCAAATTTGCTCTTTTGGTTAAAAAGCCTGAGTAATTTAAAACATCTCCTTCCCTGAAAAACAAAGGATATTGGTACTTTAAGGTCTTCCAAGCATAAACCTTAACAAATAACTGTCTGGAACAGACATATAAATAGTCCAACTTCCTCATCACTGCAATAAAAGCAGCCCTTTGTTTCTGCAACCCTAGAAAAAGCTATACATCATATTTGACATTCCATTTTCTCTCATATCATAACATCCCTTAGGTTTTTCTGAGAACACAAATCCTGACACTAAGGAAATTCTAACTGAAGATCAGTTTATAAACTTGTTCAAATCTTCCAGACATACATATTCCTGGACTGAACCTTTAAAGTAGTTCAGGTGATGATTATTTTATTTAACATCCTTTCACTTTAACTTTCTAAGCGCCTATACCCACCTTTTCACCAAAGACATTGGTGCACATAATGTTTGTGAGTTAAACATGTATCTCTGAAAAGTCACTGAATTACATTGGCCATCAGAAAAGCTGGTAAAGATAGATAATTCTGAAAGAAAATAGGTATCTTGTTGATTAAGTAAAACTCTGCACCTCATTATCTGTGTCCCTTCTTCCACCAATGTAAATCTCAACTGACTCCACAACTTAGCTATTGTGAATATTGTTGTGATAATCATAGGTATACAGGTACATCAATAGTAGGCTGACATTTGATTCATTTGGGTATATACTCATAAGTAGTACAGCAGAATCATATGGGTGTTCTGTTTTTAACTCATTTTAGATATTTATTGATTTTCATAGTGCCCTGACTAATTTGCATTCCCACTACCAAGTGTATAAGGCCTATTTATTCCTTGTTTATTTATTGTTTATTCCTGTTTATTTATTGTTATTTTCTTGATGATAGCCATTTAGAAAGGTGTGTTGGAATGTCAGTGACATTTGGATTTTCATTTTTACTGATGGCTAAAAATGTTGAATTTTTCATATACATATTGGTTATTTGGTTCTGTTCATTTGGGCTATTTATGGTTTTTCTTTGCTTAATTTTTGAGCTCTTACTATAGTCTAGATATTAGTCACCTGCAAAATGCATCACTAGCATTTTTTCTCATTCTGTACTTTTGCTGTGCTGATTTCTTTTGCACAAGGAAGAAATTTTAATTTCATTTGTCAGTTCTTGCTTTTGTTTTCTGAGTTATTAATGTTTGTGTTTGTTTATAATCACAGTCTAATAGTACAGTTGAGTTGGAAGTCTTCCATAGCCCTATAAGAATCAAGCTACTGGTTGGTCCATTAGCTGAGGTCTTTAATCCAAGTTACTAAGAAGGTAGAGACTGGGAGAATCAAAGTTAAGATTAGCCTGGTTGAAAAGTTTTTGAGACCATGCCTAATTCAGTAAGATGAGTGTTGTGGTTCATATGCATGGCTCAGCAATATAAAAGGATTATGGGTTTGAATCCAGTTCTGGGCAAAACCTCAAGATCCTACTTGAAAACACAAAAAGTAAAATGAATTTGATGAATAGCTCGAGTGACTGCCAGGCCCCAGCTGTAGAGGAACCCTGGTGTACTAAGGCAAGAAATGTGGGACATGTGATATCTCATTTCTCAGGTATGATGGAACAATCAGAAGCCTTGCATAGGAACAAATTAAGTGTGAGAAATCGTTCATCCTTAACATGTAGTGCATTTTTTTTCACCTCAGAGGATTTAATCAGATGATTAGCTCCCAGAAAGGCAGTAGGTAAAAGACTAAACTTTCACTTCAGAGAATTCTGATTGATCCCTCGGAGAGAGTTCATGTCTCAGCTTTGGGACTCACATGGATAATACTTCGCATCAGAAAACTACAGTAAAGTATTTGGCAAGCAGGGGTCAGGTGGCTAAGGAATTATGGGAAGTATTTCCTTCCACCCTCGTGGTTAAGAGAACCCAAGAAAAGATAGGGCAGAGGAGCCAGGAGAGTGGCCTAGGGGTAGAGTGCATGCACAAATTCCTGGGTTGATTCCTTGGTACTACATACACAGAAAAAGCCAGAAGGGGTGCTGTGGCTCAAGTGGTAGAGTGCAGGCCTTGAGAAAGCCCAAGGACAGTGCTCAGGCCCTGATATCAAGCCCTGAGACTGGAAAAACAAAACAAAACAAGATAGGGCAGAATAAGGAACACTGAAATTCAGCACTAAGTCTAAATGTGAAAGTTCCCTTTATGTTTTGGGAATCAAAGAATAGATGGTCATTTAAATATTCTTGCTTCTTACCTCCCCTTTATTCTATTTTTTACATTTAAGGGAGACTACAGGCCAATAGGATAGAAAGATTTGGAATGCACAGATATTCACAAATATCAATGCAGTCAGAACTGATATTTGTCAGAATCTATACTAGTGAGTACACAGGATGAATTAGATGTATCCAGAAGAAATCATTATTATTTAATCATTTTAATCTAAAATAGTTGTATATGGTTTAACTTAATAACTTTTATATTGGTGACCATCAAAACAAATATATTTTAAAAAGTTGACTTGAACATTGATTGAAGCAGTATCATCAAACAGAACAATGAGTGTTTTCATTTTTTGGTATTGCCTTTATTTTGAGTTATGTATTACAGGTAGAGTCAAGTCAAAATAAAGTGTTTATTACATTTAAGCCTTGTTATGCTAGTAACAAGTTCTCTATAAAAGCTTAAATTTTAAGTGTTTTTGTTACAAACACATAATAAATTGCCCTGATTCTACAACCTAAATAAACGCAAACCAATACAATAAACTCATACCTAACATTAATCAAATACAGGACAAGAGCAATGTAGCTTAGTGGTACAACGTTTGCCTACTGCACACGAGGTTCAGGATTTGATCCCCAGTGGCAATACACACACAGAAAAAATTAAATTACCTGGATGTAAGCCCCAAATCCTAATAGTGCCTTTTTTTGTGAAGTAAGACAATAAAAGTATATGACTTATAGAGAGGCCATTTTAAGAACTGAATGAGAAAGTGCATATAAAGGATCTTCTTATTAGATACTGAAGTAACCACCACAACAGAAGTTACTGTTGTTATTCTTATCATCTGTTAGTAGAGAAATTCTGAACAGAAACGTAAAGCCTGGTTTCTATTTTCAGTCAAACTCTCAAATTCACTTTCCTGACCACCATCTCCTTTGACAGCAAGGGAATAAATTGAACTTGGAGTTCGTGATCTGGTCTTTAGTCTCTATATTGCCAAAGTGTATAACCTTAAACAACTTATTTTATTGTATATACATTTATTTGTTTATTTCAAATAGGAAAGGGAAGGGAGGAAAACAAGATGATTGGGAGGGGTAATGGGGAGGGAAATGGGACAAAAACATGAGAAGGGGTGTGTGAGAAGTAATGCACCTACTATCTGGCGAATGTAACTGTAACTCCTCTACATGTTACAATAAAACAAAACTTATTTAATAAAATGTAGGATAAAGTCAAATCACATACTAAATAAGAATAAAAATAAAAATACAACATTGCAAAACTTATGAAATATTCTAAAGGAACATATTTAGAAATATAACTGAAAATAAATTCTTTAACAATTTGTCTCAAGGAATTAGAAAAGAAACAGTAAACTTACCTCACAAAAAATAGAAAAGAATAATAAAAGCAAATGTTAGAAATGAATCAAAGAACTTAAAGACATACAAGAAAGAAAATTTTTTAAAAATAAAATTTGGTGATTTGAAAAGAATAATAAAATTGATAGACTTCTTTGGAGAGTGAAAAAGGAAAAAAGAGAAGGAAAATGCAGATAGTTAATAGAATAGGATATGATGTGTTTTCTTAATAAATATATTTTTTTGTCTGTCATGGAGCTTGAACTCAGGGCCTAGGTACTTTCTCTGAACTTTTTCATTGAAGTCTAGTGCTCTAGCCCTTTAATACACATCATCACTTCCAAATCTGAAATTTTTAAAGAAATAACTTCCTGTTGGTAGATAGTTCTGACTTGTGACATCATTTATCCTCTGGGTTTCAGCTAGACATGAGCAGCATGGGGCCAGGAGTTTGGCCTAGTGGTAGAGTGTCTGCCTAACATGCTCAAAGGCCCAGGTTCGATTCCTTGGAACCACATACATAGAAAAAAGCTGGAAGTGGTGCTGTGGCTCAAGTGGTAGAGCTCTAGCCTTGAGAAAATTCTAAAGACAATGCTCAGGCCCTGAGTTCAAGTCCCGTAACTAGCAAAAAACAAAACAAAACAAAACAAAAAAAACAAGGAACAACACAGAGGAAACAAAAGCTGTCCATATGTTATCAAGATTTGGCTTTGTTGCTTATCCTTTCTCCAATTACCAGAAGGAGAATAGTCCTTCTGGAAATTCTGAAAGTGCCATAGAGCTGATTTGAACTTAAACTGGAACAAGAACTGAATCAGGTAAACACAGCAGGACCATATCTGACCTATAGACAACAAAACATGTGTCTTAGTGGAAAAACGATGAAACGCTCAAAAACTATGTATGTGTACATACAGGATGAGACTAACCAAAATGAACTCTAGGTTATGGAAACATGAGGTTTATCTTAATATTCTATATGAAGTTATTTCTTTTCTCTTTTTTCCAATTATGGCTAATCTCATGTGGTTACTGTATCTGACTTTGTCACCTGGTATATGGTGTATATGTTTATTTATTTGATTATTTCTTTATTTATTTTGTCAGTTGTGGGGGTTGAACTCAGGGCCTGAGCACTGTCCTTGGACTTCTTTCTCAAGGCTAGAGCTCTACCACTTGAGCCACAACACCACTTCCAGAATTTTTCTATGTATATGGTACCAAGGAATTGAACCTGGGTCTTCTTGCATGCTAGGCAAGCACTCTACCACGAGGCCAAACTCTGGGCCCCCATTTCTTTATTTGAAATAGGGAAGGGAAGGGGGGAAACAAGATGATTGGGAGGGGTGGGGGAGAGAAAAGGGGACAAAACCATGAGAAAGGTTATTAAGGTTCGAGAAATAATTGTACCCATTACCTGACAAATGTAATTGTTACCCCTCTATACATTATTCCAACAATAAAATTAAAAACTAAAGAAATTATTTAAAGTTATTTAGCTTATGTTTCCTCATCTGTGAATATGAGGCATACCCAGCTGATGGATTTATGGTAGAGATTAACTATTAAATTCAAACCACTGTCTCCATATTTATTGACTACTTTTCTACCTTTCCTTTCCCAAATTTCAGTTTATAATTTTTTGTTTGTTGGTTGACACTGATCTTCATGCAAGGCCTGACATCTTTTCTCTGTCTTTTGCTCAACACATGGAACACTGTCAGCCTTTCATTTCTCCAGGTCCTGCTCAATTTTTTTCAGTGAGATAAAGAATATTGGTCAAGGTATTAGGGACATGTGTCCATTCAATAAAATTTGGATTAACTGGTAGGTGCCAGCTACCTGTTGGGTTAAGAAGCATGAGAATTTATCTCTGCTAGGATTTGTGTTGGTTATAGAAGTAGAAAAAGATTCTAGAATTCAAAAAGCATATGGAAGTAAAATGAGAATGGGTACTACTCACTTTCACTGGGCCATTATCCTACCTTCTGTAATTTCTTAAACCTTAGAGTTTGGAAACCTCCTTTTCTAATAGCGAGTGACTGGTTTATCTTAGTGTTCTCCAACAAAGAAAAGAGCTGTCTACTGATAATGTATCATCACCATTATAAGTTAGATATAAAAATATTAAGAAACTATTGTTAGTTCGTATTCGAAAAATGTAACCCCAACTACCTGAAAATGTGACTATTTGGACATAGAGATTTAGAGAGGAAATTTAGTTAATTGAGATCCTATGTAGTGTGTAACTTTATGAGAGTTTTTGGACAGGGAAGTTAATGTGAAGACACAGAAGAGACAGCTAACCATAACCCAGGAAGAAGTGAGTAGGCTAGTAGCTTGATCTCAGATTTCCAGTTTCTAACACTGTAAGGCAAAGTTCTGGTTAATGCCACCAAAATTTGTAGTGTTATAACTGTACAATAAATTAGGACAGCAAACATCAGGCATAGGCTTTCTTCACCTTTCACTGATTTTTTTTTTTTTTTTGCCAGTCCTGGGGCTTGAACTCAGGGCTAAGCACTGTCTTTGAGCTTTCCTCAAGGCTAGGGCACTACCACTTGAGCCATAGCACCACTTCTGGCTTTTTCTGTGTATGTGGTACTGAGGAATTAAACCCAGGGCTTCATGCATTCTAGGTAGGCACTCTATCATAGGCCACACTCTTGGTCCCACCTTTCTATGACTCTTTAAAGAACCAGTAGTTTCATTGATTGATATTCCTTTCTTTGTAAACATATAACTTCATATGTATTGGTCATTCCATATCTTTAAAGATGAATCTTCCAACTTTTCCTCCAAAGTAAAACTCTACTTAGTGATGAAAATTTTGATGGTCAGCCATTCAAAAATTATTTTCCCTGTGAGCTATTATTTCTGACCCTCTTTTGCAATCTTGTATTCCTCTCTCACTTTAGCTCAGTTTGGTGCTTTTGAACACATGTTTTACCCTTCCACAATTATTTGAAGCTTCAGTCAGTGGAGGGAACAGAGACATTTGATAATTGGCAGCTTGGAGTGGGGATGAAGGAAGATGCCATGTGCCTTATTTTTCCTTTAACTCTTACCCTTACTAGGAATCATGGGTAGCTACCCCTGAATTCTTTGGGACAAAGGACTCCACTTATTGGCTCCTTATGGATATGAGCTTAGGTTAAAATTCTTTGCCACATCAACCACCATATCTTCCAAAAAATGTGACTAACTTTTCTCTTTTCTTTCTGGATTGCATCCTTATTATTCTGTTAGTGCTGTTATATTGATGTTACACTTCTAAAAATGGGTAAAGAAATGTGCTCAGCCTGTCATTTTAGCTGCCTACACAACAAAATGTTTCCTAAAATAATAATAAGCCAAATGATTATTAAAGATAATAAAGTAAGAGTTAATAACTGAGGGGTAAGAATAAACTAGTTTTAATAATTTGGAGCTACTAATAGAAATAATAAACTCCTGAACAACATTTTTAAAAGTTACTTAAATTAGGTTAAGAAATTAAGTTCATTGCGTATTATATCTTTGTACTTTATCATTTGTCAAAATAATTGAATAGGATTAACAAATTTCTCAATTGAGGGGATTATTAGTATCAGCTTGGTGCTTGTATTTAATACAGATTCCTGAGTCACAAGCCAAGAGATTTAAGTTCCATAGGTACTTGGATGTCCATGTCATCTCAGAATGCTAATTTTTTTTTTTTTTTTGCCAGTCCTGGGCTTGGGCTCAGGGCTTGAACACTGTCCTTGGACTTTCTCAAGGCTAGCACTCTACCACTTGAGCCGCAGCGCCACTTCCGGCTTTTTGCTATGTATGTGGGGTACCGAGGCATCGAACCCCGGTCTTTATGCATGCTAGGCAAGCACTCTACCACTAGGCCAAACTCCTGGCCTCTCAGAATGCCATTTTTATTGAATAATTTTATTTTTAGGCTAGGAAACTTTTTTTACTATGCTGGTCCTGGAGCTTAAACTCTTGGTTTCTCACTTGGTTCTTCCACTCTACCACCTGAGTCACATCTCCACTTCCATCTTTTTGCTAGTTAGTTAGAAATTAAGACTTCCACCACTGGTGCCTAGCTTAGGTGTAAACTTCTATGGCTGACAAATATTCTCAATATGGACACTAATAAAGCCATTTATAGTCTTAAGTTAAACTTCAGTATTGTAGAAGAACACATCACAGAGAGATAAGAGTCTCATGGACTTTCCTGCCTGGGCTGGTTTTGAACTATAATTCTCAGATATCAGTCTCCGGAATAGCTATGATTACGAGCATGAGCCATTGATTGATGCCAGGCAAGGTATCTATATATTATTTATCTTTAGAAAATAAAGCACTCTTAAACTCGTTCAACCACTAAGGAAAGCAGTATGGCAGTTCCTCAAAAACCTAATCATAAAGCTCCCCTAAGACCCAGCAATTCCACTGCTTGGCATTTACCCAATTGTCCAGAAACAAGGACATACTAAATCCACTAGCACAATGTTCATTGCAGCACTATTTATCATAGCAAAGCTATGGAACCAACCCAGATGCCCCTCAGTTGATGAGTGGATCAACAAGATGTGGTATTTATACACAATGGAATTCTATGCTGCTGTCAGAAAGAATGACATCGCCCCATTTGTAAGGAAATGGAAAGACTTAGAAAAAATCATATTAAGTGAAGTAAGCCAGACTCAAAGGAACTTAGGCTCAATGGTTTCCCTCATTTGTCATAATCAGTAGAAACCTTGGGCTCTCCTAACAGAGATTTACAATAGAACAAAATCTAGATACATAAGGCTGTATACTATGACACTAAATGTAAGGACCTCCAGGATATAGAAACAAAAGCCATATAATGAGTGATTGTTATCCTTAATGTACTATTTTATCTCTCATCTCTTTTTCTGTCCCTTGGTTCTCTCATATTGTTACATTATTTCACCTTGTTATCTGATATATTATATATATGCGTATTTGGTTATTTGAAATTGGATAGGGAAGGGGGAAAAACAAGATGGGGGGACCGGGGGGAAGGAAATGGGTACCAAAACATGAGAAAGGGTATCGATGTATGTGAAGTAATGCGCCTTCTATCTGGTGAATATAATGTAACCCTACTATTAATTATAATAAAAATATATGAGAAAAAAGAAAATAAAGCACTCTTTTGCACAGGATAATTCTCAAACACAATGTAATACATTTTTTAATTTCACATATCACACAGAAAATAGAATTTATTTTTTTGCACACACAAAACTCAGTAGTTCAGATGAGAGCTGAAGGTAGAGGAAATAGTGTCATAACATTTTCACATTTATGCAAAGGACTCCTTGGTTTCAGGATTGTAAAGCATAGCAGTAGTAAGAAAGAAGGGTTTCTGAACAGAAGTGAGAAAAGAAAACCATGAAGTCCAAGTCACTTGTTCAGCAAAGTATTGAAACCACTTGGGAAGGAATTTTAATGAAGCTTACTGTCATGAGTACATTTGGTGCTTTTGAGGCTTCTCTGCAAACCATCCTTTAACTGCAACCGAGGCTTTCTTAGAAATGTGATTCATTGCCAAATTAAAAACATTTAAATGGGGAGGTTCTTTATTATAATAGGACAACTTACTAAAAGTTTGATGTACTGGATCTGTATGCTGCATTATAGTTCACTGATAGTAAAGGAGTTCATATTAGACTTTCACATTAACATTGTGTATATACTGGAACATATTATATACTTAGTATTTTGTCTTTTAAGTCATATATATCTTGTATCAAGATAATTTGGCTTAAAATCTGTAACCAATGATCTGAAAGTCAGAATTACTAATTTGGGGACTTGGTGTTTTCTTTCTCCTTCTTTCTTTGGAATAATGATAAATAAGGACATGTGACCCTAAGTGTCATTATTTAGTATACTGATGCTAAATAATAGTAATAGTCATACTTGAGAATAATCCTACTGTGAAAGGTAGCTTTATTACAGAGATTTGAACACTCGTATTTAAATTAATGAGCTCAGAAATAAGAAAGCTAAGTTTGAATTTAGGCTGTCCCAGAATTGTGGACTTGGTCAGAATAGCTTAAGATTTTTTTCTTTCTTATCATTATTATTAAGTAGTTAGATTTGTGATTTTAAGCATTAGAGTCTATATTTATGAAACTGAGATCATACACACATATATGCATATATATTAGTTAACTGATATAATTGTTTTGAAAAGGAAAGGATATACTATTTTCAAACACTAAGCACTATGCTAGGCATTTTATTCTGGAGATAACTGTAACACTAACATTTCAAACCAAAGAACAATATAATTCATGTTTTAGAAAACATAAAGATGAGGGCCTGGAGTTTGGCCTAGTGGTTAAAGTGCTTGCCTAGCCTGCATGGAGACCCGGGTTCGATTCCTCAGAACCACATACATAGAAAAAAGCCGGAAGTGGTGCTGAGGCTCAAGTGGTAGAGCTCTAGCCTTGAGAAAGTCCAAGGACAGTGCTCAGGCCCTGAGCTCAAGCCCAGGACTGGCAAAAAAAAAAAAAAAAAAAAAAAAAAAAGAAAACATAAAGATGAGCTGGAACCATATTAAACCAAAAGGAATTTGAAACAAAGAAGCAGGTTAAAAACAATACTGACCAAAAAAAAATCATGATCTGAAATGAAGATGGAGAAGGAATTAAGAGAATAAAATCTATTTAAATATTAAGACAGTAAGTTTCTAGAGAATGAGAAATGTATTACATTTATTTTTGTGTACCTAGCACTTTACATAATTTCTTTAGTACTAAAGTAAAAAGTTTTACGTTCTGACACTTTCTTTTTATTGTGATTTATATTACTCTCAATTCCTTCTCCTCCTCCTCCTCCTCCTCCTCCTCCTCCTCCTCCTCCTCCTCCTCCTCCTCCTCCTCCTCCTCCTCCTCCTTCCCTATCAGGGGGGGTTAGGTTTTTGCTTTCATTTCTTTCAGAAAGAGATGTCATGGGAGAGTATCTTCCTCATGAAAAATATTTGTCTTCAAAGAACCTAGACTTTTTCTATAAGAATACACGGTGAATCAAGAGATCAACAGAGATGAACAAAGACTAACCACTTTAAGTTCTATGTACTGGGATCCCAGAATTCTAATGCAGCTTTTAAGGACGCTAATTTTGAATTACTGCATGAATCAATTCTGGCAGTGGTACAATAGTAAAATTTGTATGAGTAGATGGGCGGTGGTGGTTCATGGTAGAAACCCAAGCTACTCTGGAGGCTAAAATCTAGGATCACAGTTTGAAGCCAGCCTAGGAAGGAAAGTCTGGAGACTTTGATCTCCATTTAACCACTAGCAAACCTGAAGTTGAGCTGTGGCTTAAAGTGGTAGAGTGCTATCCTTGAGCAGAAAAGCCCAGGGACAGCATCCAGGCCCAGAGTTCAAGCTCCACAAGCCAAAATAATAAATATATACAAATAAAAAGATCTGGGTTTCTGAATAGGAGACTTAAAATCGATGGTTCAATCTCTGCCAGTGTTTCTTTAGGCATTTACTATCTTCCAGGCCCTGTCCCAAACACTTCATCACTTATCGCTTTCAATTTCTGTGAGAACACAGTGCATCTATTTCACTACTATTGCCATTTTTAGGGCAAAACTGAGGCCTAGAGAGGACAAATTATTGTTTCCAAAATCATATAACTGAAAACAGTCGGAAGGCAGAGTTCCATTTTGTTCCAAGGTTCATGACTTCCCTTTGCTCTTTGTCAGGTTCTAAATTAGCACTGGGAAGAAATCCTCCAGAAAGAATGATTACACTGGAGTAGGTTGACTGGGGATCATGGAGGATATAATAAGTTTCAGATTTTGATCAAAACAAACGTTATGCAGAGTGATGATCATATCTGATTCTGAACATCTAAGAGGTTGTTACTTCCCTGGCATTTCATGTTGTTGAAGGCTTGAACTCAGGGTCTACATGCTGTCCCTGACCTTTTGTACTCAAGGTTCACACTCTACCTTTTTGAGCTACATTTCCACTTCCAGTTTTCTGGTGGTTAATAAGAAATAAGTGTCTTATGGACTTTCCCACTCCAGCTGGCTTTGAACTGTATTTCTCAGATTTCAGCCTTCTGAGTAGCTAGGATTACAGGAGTGTGCCACCAGAGCTTGCCTTCTTGTTAAAATTTAACATTCTTTTAAATTGTCATACTGGAGTTTTTGGCATGTGAGACTGAAAAATAAACTGCAATAACGTTCCAACTTAGATTTCATATTATTTATCCTAATTAGAAATACTCAATTAAGAAATTGCTTTTTACCCTTTTACTAATTACAATAAAAAAAGAAATATAAAAAAACCAAAAAATACCAAAAAAAAGAAATTGCTTTTTATTATTAAAATTGTTTTTTAGTATTGAAAATGTTTCCATGCATCTAATTGCAGAAAATGTTGTTGAAGTTTTATGCAGATTATTGTATTCTTTTATATCCTGAGGTTTTTGGCAAGCATGATCATGGTTCTCTTGGTTGAATTTCTTGGGCTTTTTGAGTTTTGGAACTTATCTTGGTTGGTGTTTCACCTGTTTCCTTCTTATCTGTCTGTACTCCCTCCAATCTGTTTGATATACTCGGAATAATATGGATGGATGAATCTATCCCATTTTGGTATTGAGAGCACCACAATTATTAAAATTAACTTTAAAATTATTTTTATTATATCAAACTTACAGTATTACATTAAATTTTAAATATTGTATAAATAGATTAATTTATTATAAATTTTAGCCAGACTGAAGTAGGAGCATTGCAAAATATTTGTTCTAAATTAGAAACTTGGAGTCAAATCTTTCTCATTTTGTTTTGGACTCCAAAACTCAAAATGATGCCAAACCAAAAACTTTCAATTAAAAAAAAAAGACTTCCTTGAAGCTTGATTTAAGTTTACAAAAAAAAAGTCATAGAAAGCAAATTTTGTGTAGAGGGAAGTATGAATCAAGCATCAGATTTAAAATAAACCACTAGTGCAAAAAATTTACTTTCTCAAGATACTTTCAGAAAATTTCTATTTACAGCACAGGGTCATTCTCTCTTTCCATCCTTTGCTCCTTCCTCTCTCTCTCTTCTATTTTCTTCATTTCTTTCTTTCTCTTTCTTTTTCTTTTTTTCTGCACTAATGGTTTTTTATATAATTTATAAGGAATAATATTCCAAATATGTTTTATTAAGAAAATTAGTTTAAGTAGTGTCAGAAACTCTTCATGCTTAAATTATTTGTGTGTGTGTGTAGGACCAGAAGTGTAACCTAGTGCGTGAAGCCCTGGGTTCAGTCCTCATACAATACACACAGGAAAAGCCAGAAGTGCCTTTGCGGCTCAAGTGGCAGAGCTCTAGCCCTGACAAAAAGTGTCCACAGACAGTGCCCAGGCCCTGAATTCAAGCCGCAGGACTGGCAAAAAATAATTATGAAGCACTTTTCTTGTGATTAATGATACAAATACTTAGGAGGTCAGGCTTTTAAAAAAATCTTTTCAGAGTATATTAATGGCCAAAAAATGCTAATAAAGAATGAGCCCTATATTCCAACAAATCTATCTAGTTCAAATTTTTAGCTTTAAATTATTAATATTGAGAACCAAAATTTTTATTTTAACCAAATTTATATAAAAAGTAACATATATAAACATGGGTAATTCAATTCATGTGTCAGTAATCCAATTCATGTGTCAAGTTTTAAGATCCAATGCAACTGAAAATATTTTTTCCATCATGGTAGACATTAAAAAAAAAAGAACAGGGCTGGGAGCTTGGCCTAGTGGTAGAGTGCTTGCCTAGCATGCACGAAGACCTGGGTTCGATTCTTTGGTACCACATACGTAGCAAAAAGCCAGAAGTGGTGCTGTGGCTCAAGTGGTAGAGCCCTAGCCTTGAGAAAATCCAGAAACAGTGCTCAGGCCCTGAGCCCAAACCCAGGACTGGAAAAAAAAAAAAAGTACAATTTTGAGCCGGTTGCGGGGTGTAATCCTAGCTACTCAGGAAGCTGAGACATAAGGATTACATTTCGAAGCTACATTGGACAGGAATCTCCAGAGATAATTAATCAAAAAAGGCTACTGCCAGCATTCAGGTCCTGAGTTCAAGCCCCAGGACTGGCACAAAACAAAACAACAATAACAGAAAAGCTATTTTATAAGGGTGCTCTTGAACCACTAAGAAGACTTTTAATATAATAGACATCACAGCTCTGGCTGTATTTCATAGACTTTGGAAACAGAACTAAAACATCAGAGTTTCAACGGACATCATAACACGCATTTTATTCTCTCAGCTTGTGTGCTTGGGTTTTAGATCACTTGATTAGAAGCTGTTTTTGGTAATTTGTAGTTTATACATGTTTAAATTCTATAAAGAATATTTAGCAAGCTGTTTATTATAATTTAATTTGGTATTGAATATTCTTCAAAGTATTTTATTAGTAATATTTTATATATCTATATATCTATATATTTTTTTGGTCAGTTGTGGGACTTGAACTCTGGGCCTGGGCATTGTCACTGAGCTCTTCAGCTCAAAGCTACCACCCTACCCCTGGAGCCACAGCACCACTTCTGGTTTTCTGGTGGTTAATTGGAGGTAAGAGTCTCATGGACTTTAGTGCCCAAGATGGCTTTGAACTGTGATCTTCAGATCTCAGCCTCCTGAGTAGCTAGGATTACAGGCATGAGCCATCCTGCCGGCTTTAGTGACACAACATTTTAAAAGAGATTCCAAATTAATTTATTATACCAAATTGTGGCTTTTTTTTCAACTTTTCTACAAGTGATCTAACTGCAGGTAAATTTCAGATGGATCGAAATACTGGTGGTCAGCTAATAACACCAGTGACCAGAGGAAAGAAGCCCTGAACAAATGAAAGAATCCAGAAATTGCAAAGATTATGCCTATCAAAGACAAACCAATAGGCCCATAAACCTGCCACCCAGGGAAAAAGCGAACAGCTCTCACTTTATAAATCTGAAAAAAGAATGTGAACATTCCTTCTATACCTTTTACAAAGCCATGCCAGTCACAAATAAAACATCCAGAATATGTAAATAGTTAAATTTTAAATTTCAAAATCGTTGTGATTGTTGTTCTTAATGTACTATGCGAAGTTATGGCTTTTCTGTTTTTTTTTTTTCCTCCGTGTGGTTTATCTCATGTTGTTCCTGTAATTGACTTTGGTACCTGGTATTGTATATATGTTAATTTGTTTATTTGAAATAGGGAAGGGAAGGGGAAAAGCAAGATAATTGGAAGGGGGTGTGGGAAGGAAAAGGGGGAGTAAAACATGTGAAGGGGTATCAATGTTCAAGAAGTAATGTACCATTACCTGATGAATGTAACTGTAACTCCTCTATACATCACCCAGACAATAAAATACAAAATCAAGGAAAATAAATGAAATGTTCATCTGCAACATTAAAAAAAGAACAACTGAATTATTGAATGAGAAAATTACTTGAACAGACAGTTCTCCAATGAAGTATAAATGGGCTAATAAATATGAAGGAAATTTCAACATCATTGGTCATAAAGAATATACAACTACAAAACCATTTAGATTCTGACTCATTTCAGTCATATTGGTAACTCAAAAATTCCCACAATAGCTTGGCACCAACGGTTCATGTTTGTAATTATAACTACTCAGAATTCTGAGATCTGGAGGTAGCCCAGGCAGGTAAGTCTCTGAGAGTCTATCTCCAAAATAACCAGTACAAATCTGGACCAGAGACATGGCTTAACTGGTAGAGCAGCAGACGTGATCAAGAAAGCCAAGGGAGAATGTGAAGTCTTGAGTACAAGCCTTAATATTGTCACATACAAAGACACACACACACACACACACACACACACACAGGATGATGTCAATGGTTCATTTCTATAATCTTGTTTATTGAGGAGACTGAAATCCAATAGATCATGATTCCAAGCCAGCCAGTGACAGAGCACTGTCTGGTCAAGGAAGGTCAGCAAGCATGAGACTCTCAATTCAAACCATAGTACGATCAGAGAGAGAGACAGAGAGAGAGAGAGAGAGAGAGAGAGAGAGAGAGAGAGAGAGAGAGAGAGACAGAGAGAGAGAGAGAGAGAGAGAGAGAGAGAGAGAGAGAGAGAGAGAGAGAGAGAGGCAGAGAGAGAGAGAGACAGAGAGAGAGACAGAGAGAGAGACAGAGAGACAGAGAGAGAGACAGAGAGACAGAGAGAGAGACAGAGACAGAGACAGAGACACAGAGACACAGAGACAGAGACAGAGGAGGGAGAAGGAGGAAGGGAGGGACCAATAGAGCTCTCATATGATTCAATGACACCATTCCTGAGTGTAATGCAAGTCATCATATAATAAGAGATATCTATACATTCTTATTTATAGCATCGTTTGCAACACCCAAGCTATAGAACCAGCCACTGTATACCCATCAGCTGATGAATGAATAAAGAAAACATGATACACATACAACTATAATGATCAATTAAATTATGTGTTTTCAAGAGCATGGAACTGGAGATAATTATGTTACCTGTGACCAGTCAGACTGAGAAGGATAGATGTTGCAGGTTCTCTCTCACATGTAGAATCTAGACCTTAAAACATGAATAACAGTGTAAAGTGTTTAGGGGAGGAGTAGTTAACAGGAGAAGACAAAAGGAAAATATATTGGCATTAAATATGACCAAAGTATAGATGATATAACAAGCATGAACCACCATACCTACGTATGAGTTATAAAGAGGCTTTGCTAACTTTTTGCCTGATTGGCTTTGAATTCTCCCATCCTCATTCTTCTGAGTAGTTAGATGACAGATGTATCCATGTTATCATAGGAGATTTTTTAAATAGAAAATTCCAATTATTCAAAGATCCACAATGAATGAAAGATTTATGTGATGAACACCTATAGTGAAAATTACATTTAAAAAATGTAAGAAAGGTTTTTTTTTTTTTTAAAGTTGTGTCTTGCTTTTCCTTTGAATGGATGTTTACTGTCACTCATTCAACTGACTCAACCTCCAGTGCTTACCTTAGCTTTTGCAGTTTTATTGTTGTCAGCAATGGATTATTGATCTACTTATTCTCATGTGATAATAGACACTAGTCATGGTGATAGTTACTATCAAACAAATAAAAGGATTGATTTTTTTTTTAATTCCAAGTGCAGATGGCTCATGTTTGTAATCTTAGTTTTTTAGGAAGCTGAGTTCAAGATTTGAGGCCGGCCCAGGGAAGGAAATTCTGAGACTTTTATCCTCAGTTATCCATCCCAAAACAGGAAGTGGCACTGTGGCTCAATGTGAAGAAGCTCAGGGACAGCAACCAGGCCCTGAGTTCAAAACCCACGACCAACAACAACTATAAATAAATAGATGATAGACAGACAGACAGACAGACAGACAGACAGATAGATCATCCATCTTTATTTCAATACCTGACCAAGCTGCTAGGAAGCTACCACCATTTTACTCACTCATCTATTCTGTTAGTATTTGTTAAAATGTTGGTAAAAGTCATCACTGGGTGAATCTGAAAATCAGGGAGATGTGGAGCAACCTGTATGGATATGGCATGGATGATTAGAGCATATATGTCATCATCCATCAAAACATTAATTAAAAAGCTAGAACAAGAAACTATGTACTAAAGGGCAAAGGGAAAATCAAGAGTGGAACTGAAATTGTAGTGGGGTACTTTGTGGCACATACATCTGAACAGCCCTGAAATACATTTGATTTTTTTTTTCGGTTCGATATTAAACATTTTTGACTAACCATGTTAACAAAAGTTCATATTCTGAGAATCTAAAAACATCTGAACTGCCGATGAATGCCAGGTACTCACAGTCTTAAGGATGGTCTGCATAGAAATTGTGCAATGATCCCCATGGCTTTTGGGTCAAGCTACTGTGTTTTAGAAGCTCTTTTCTAACCAATGATGTCCTCAAGGACATTTATAGGTAGACAAGAGAACTTCTTCAGCTGAGACTTCAGGGTTTCCTTCACAGTATTTGCTATTTCCAGCATTAAAACAACTACAAACTGCTGGGTGCCCACGCCTATAATCCTAGCTGTTCAAGGAGCTGAGATCTGAGGATTTCCAGCCCTTGCAGGAAAGTCTGGGGTGAGACTCTTATCTCCAGTGAATCACTAGAAAACCAGAAGTGGAGCTGTGACTTAAAGTAGTAGACCACTAGCCTTGAGCAATAGAGCTCAGGGACAGAGCCCAGGCCCTAAGGTCAAGTCCCACAACCACACACACACACACACACACACACACACACACACACACACACGCAGGCACGCATGCACACAAACAAAACAAAAAAAAGAAAGAAAATAATTCCACAAACTAGGAATGTAGTTAATAGACAAGGTGTTTAAAATCACAGAACTATTTCTAGAGAACCATCAAATATGGTTGAAAGTTGAAATGGGAAATGACAATAACTATAGGCACATAAGGAATTTTGGCAGCTTATCCTCAGATGACTTCCTGAGGGATGCTACATGGACTTTTACAAATTCTCTTTTTATTTTGTCAAGACTTGAGGAAAGCCAAAGTTTCAACTGCCACTTAACATTCCCACAACTTGACTATGCAGGCTTTATGTTTCTGTAACTCACTCAGAATCTCACGTGGTATAACATGCAATAGACTAATACCCAATGACAGTTTTTTTCCCCCAGTTGGGAAATACCAGTTTTCATGTGCTTGAAAAATTCAAGATGAAGAAGGAACTAAACCTTCCAACTGATACTACAAGCTCATGGAAATGAGACTCCTCCTGGTCTAGCCAGCAGTCAGACACATGAGCATCACGTTAACCTTAGACTCAAATTAAAACCATCAGCTCAACTTGACAGTGATGTGGCCATAACATTTCACTACATTAAATGTGTGATAATTGAATGTAGGCAGGTAATATGATCTGACAGTGTCATGGTCACCAGGGAACTGTCATATCTGCTATTAATTGTTCTATCCCATAATGCCAGCATCCATCCTGAGTTGTACTTTCAGTTTAAATCTGATATAAATAGCATATATAGTGATTGACAAATCCACAGTAGGGGAAGCAAATTAAAATTGATTGGAAGCTCATTGTAGCTGAGGTATATAGAATCTAAGGCTTCCTCAGTGATTTCCAACTTCTATGACTGTATAATTAGTTTTTCCTATGTGCAGGATAGAGGACTTTCTTCTAACCTATGCAATATACCAAGTCTGACAGGATATTGCTTCTTCGATTAGTGCACCTTGTACTGCAACAGTGAGAGTTTCATATAAGACTCCTTAGCAGAGACTCCTCTTGCTTATTTGATGAAGTAAAGAGCCACACTGAGAAAATTCATAAGCATATAAAGCTAGTAAAGCAGTGTTCTACATCACTTTCCAGAGGATCCCAGAAGAAATCGAGGTCTAAGTTCATAAGACAATACCTTGCCTTGAAACGCCACAGTACTTTTCTTTCTTTTGTCATTACATTTCCAACTTTCACCAGTGCTTCCTCAAATTTCCTCCTAAATAAATTCTTTGAATTTAATGTCTCTTTTCAGGGCCTGTTTCTTTGGCCAACTCATCCAAAGAGATAGTGCACCAATTGGATAATAATTTATTCCAAATTTTATTAAAAAATGACAGAAACAAAAACGGATTTTTGGGGGGGGGGTGGGAAATGGTCAAAGACTAAGCACCTGTAATCCTAGCTACTCAGGAAATGAAGATTGTAAGAATTATAATTCAAGATTAATGTGGGCTAAAAGGTAATAAGAGTCCACCTCAGCGAATAAGACATATGGTGGAACATGCCTGTGATCACAGCTGTATATACAAACATTGCAAATCTAGGCCTTAAATTGCAAAAAACTGACAGATCTTCTTTGAAAAATATCAAAAAAACCCAAACAACAAAAAACAACCCAGAGGCTTGGGGTGTGGCTAAAGTGGTAGAGTGGTAGAGTGCCTGCCTAGCAAGATCAAGATTCTGAGTTCAACCTTAGTGCCATCAAAAAAAAGAAAAAATGAGTCCAAGTTCATAAAAAGGAAAAATAAACTGACCAAGAGCTACTGATTCTATCTGACAAATTTAATTTTAATAGCCAAGCTGAAATAATATTTTGTTCCTCAATTATGTTTATAGTAAAAAGTCAATGGATATTCCCCATGTTGTGAAATTTTGTTAGTACTCAGATTTATAAATTAATTTGCTTAATGTGCATCAATTCCAAAAGTCCTGTTGATCTTGGTAAGAGTTTCTGTGATTCAGTGATCAGCCTTTGAAACTGTCCCACCAGGAGTTGGGAGCATAACCTAGTGGTAGAGTGCTGGCCTAGCATGCACGAGGCCCTGGGTTCGATTCCTCAGTAGACATACACAGAAAAAGGCAGAAGTGGCTCTGTGGCTCAAGTTGCAGAGCTCTAACCTTGAGAAAGCCCAAGGACAGTGCTCAGGCCCTGAGCTCGTCTTAGCTCCAGGACTAGCAAAAAAAAAAAATAATAATAATAATAAGTGAAACTGTCCCACCAGAAGGTTAGCTTGAGCAATCAGGCAGATTCCTTTTATATTTCTCCTCTTATTTGTCCAACAATTATTAAGTATCCAAAACTATGCAGTATTCCTCCAGAATATGTAAGCATCCCTTGGTATTAATTCTAAAATAAATTCATTGTTTATAAATAACACTACAAGCTGGGCACAAGCAGCTCAGGCATGAATATCTAGATACTCAAGATGACCACAATTTGAAGTCAGTCTGAAGAAAAGTCTGAAAGACTTCAAATGAGCAAGACAGACAAGTAAGAGCATGAGGCTCTGAGTTTAAAGCCCAATATCAATAAAAATTAAATAAAATAAATCAAATAAGAATTATTAGATAATGTGATGATAATTCCACTGAATCTGAGGCTGACATATTTAATCTAGCAGGGTGAAGGTGTTAATTGGGCTAATGCGCGAGAACATAGGAAGAGAGTTTCTAATTAGGAGTGGTGATTCTTCTCTCTGCCCCTATCCCTCATTCTTCTTATTTGTGCCAGTCCTTGGGCTTGAACTAGTGCTCTAATACTTGAGCCACACTCTACTTCCGACATCGTTTAGTGCTTAATTGGAGTTAAGAGTTTCAGGACTTACTTTTATCTCCCAGTGGCTAGGGTTACAAGTGTGAGTCACTGGCACCCAGCTGGAGCAGGAATTTTCAACCAGGTCCAAATTAACCATGAGCACCTACTTTACTAAGTGTCGCTTCATCACACGCAGTATAGCAGACTGAATATAAAGACCACACACAGATTTTTTTTTTTTTTTTTGGCCAGTCCTGGGCTTGAGCTCAGGACCCGAGCACAGTCCTTGGATTTTCTCAAGGCTAGAGCTCTACCACTTGAGCCTCAGCACCACTTCCAGCTTTTTTCTATGTATGTGGTACCGAGGAATTGAACCCGAGTCTTTGTGCATGCTAGGCAAGCACTCTACCCCTTGGCCAAACTCCTGGCCCCTAGATGTTTCTAATTACAGTATTTTTTGAATTTATGGTAATGAAAAAACATTTTTGATTGTTTAATTTTTAATCAATAGTTACTACATAAAACATGCTATCTAGGAGGAAGTTCTTATTAAATTTTAGGGTGATGGGGCTGGGAGTTTGGCCTAGTGGTACAGTGCTTGCCTAGCATGCACGAAGACCCGGGTTCGATTCCTCGGTTCCCCACATACATAGCAAAAAGCCGGAAGTAGTGCTGAGGCTCAAGTGGTAGAGTGCTAGCCTTGAGAAAGCCCAAGGACAGTGCTCAAGCCCTGAGCTCAAGCCCAGGACTGGCAAAAAAAAAAAAAAAAAACCAAAACACAAAAAAACAAAACAACAAACAAACAAACAAAAATTTAGGGTGAAATCCTCATATTATTAAGAGGTCAAAGAGTTAGCAGTATGGTTCAGGTAGTAGGGCACCTGCCAATGGGCAAAAGAAGTTAGATACTGAGTTCAATCCCAGTCTCAGATAAAAATAAGAAAGAAAAATGTTAAGAACCTCTATATTATTAAAAGATTAAGAGCTGGGCAAGGTGGCTTACCCCTGTAATCCTGGCTACTCAGGAGGCTAAGATCTGAGGATTATAGTTCAAAGACAACCTGGGAAGGAAAATCTGTGAGATTTTATATACAAGTAACCATCAGAATTCTGGAAGTAAAGGGTAGAAATGTGGCTAAACAACAGCCTATGTTCAGAATTCAAAAACAAAGAATGACAACAACAACAAACATGATTTAAGCTGGGAATCCTCTACAATCCTAGCTTCTCAGGAGGCTGAGATCTTATGACTAAGATTTAAAGCCAGCTTAGGCAAATCAAGAAGCAAAAAGCCCCAAGTGGGATGCTTGGATCAAGTGTGTAGAGTGCCAGCCTTAAGCAAAAAAGCTAAACAAGACCACGAGAACTTGAGTTTAAGCCCCAGTAACTATACTAACAACAAAAGGCACAATGACAAATAGTTGTATGGCCAGCATGCTTGTTTAAAAATATTTTCTAAAAATCCATTGTAAAATGGATTTTTGAAAGGCAGGGTTGAGGAATCAGTGTCACCTCCTTTGACAGTTCTTGAATTTAGCAGTTCTGAGCTATATAGCTTAAAGTTGATTCTGTGCTATGGCGAAAGTTAGCGTATTATACAAACTTGTGGTTTTGATTGACATTCTTCCCTTTGTGGAGCCTGTCTTACAAATAACCTGTTAAGTATCACAGAAACATGGGAACTGGGAGCAAGGCTTTGCCTGAAGCTTGTCTGAAGATCTTGGCTGAGATAGTTTTCTCAGAGGAGATGAAAATAGACTATTTAATTCCAGTAATGTGGCTTAGTTCTTCTTAGATCTATCTGGGGTACAAGATATTTGGGGAAAACTTATTTCTCTAACTCTACAGATGAAATCATATATCAAACTCACTACGCTTTTCAGAACATCTCACTTTTCCTTCTCACGTTGCATTACAAATCTGTTTTCTGCTGGTCCTTTCTGCATCCCTGTGCACTAGGAAAAATAGTATCTCCCTTTAGATAGAAATAGTATGTCACATACATAGACTGTCTTTTTCAGGGTTATTTATGAAACATGTGAAAGCATCATGTTGCAGACCTTTCTGAGACAAGAAGACAACTTCAAGCTAAAAATAAAAAAGTGGTGCCAGGAACATAGCCTAGTGGTAGAGCGCTCACCTAGCATGCATGAAGCCCTGGGTTTGATTCCTTGGTGTGATGTACATAGAAAAAGCCCGAAATGGAGCTGAATCAAATGGTAGAGTGCTAGCCTTGAGAAAGCCCAAGGACAGTGGTCAGGCCCTGAGTTCAAGCCCCAGGACTGGCAAAAAAATAAATAAAAGAATGTAATTTTCTTTTATTTTATTGTCAAGGTTACAGTTATATTCATAAGGTAGTGAAGTACATTATTTCTTGAAGATTAAATAAACAATAAATCAATGAAAAATTATTTTTAAAAAGTGTAATTTTCTCTTGAGAACTGCAGAACCTTTCTCTCAATTACAATATATGCTTACATTATATTTTAGATCCCTTTCAAAAGCACACAAGCCACAGAAAATGAAGTCTTCAACAAAATCCTGAAAATTCAAAGAGAAAAAGTAGTATTTACTAGTAAGGAAAATAGTGATTACTATCTAATATCACTTTGGTTATAATTCTATAGACAAGGTATGTTACATAGATATTCCATTTCATTGTTGCCACTGTCTTCTGAAACATTATTATGTCATTTTGAAGATGGGAAAATAGGCTCATGCCATTTGAATGACTTGTTTAGGATCATACAGCTAAAATGCTGGTAGGATGGGTTTTGAAATTTGCCACAGTCATATTCTTTTACCTTAGAGGACCCACCTGGCATCTAAATATTTACCTCAAAATGATGTGTGTACTATATGCATCATTATTTACCTTTTGCCTCCTGTTACCCAGTACATAAGCATTCAGGATCTTAGACTCCCAGCTTTCAGGCCATCTCACCATGCACCCCTGAACTCTACTGCAAAGTGTTCTAACAGATCACAGACAAAAGAAGTCAGGCTGAGCTGACTTACCAGGCCACCTCTGTAACCCCCTGAATATCCCATTTCCACTGACCATCCGGATGTCATCATGTCATACATTATTCTGAGAACAGAGCAACAGCCCCTCAGGTCCTCAGATAATCAAGAAACAAAGTTATGAGAGTTGACATCTTATGAATAATTATTTTAAAAATCTGTTCATTTCTGTCCCCGCAGCTCCAGATGGGCAAGTTGCTTCCACAAAGTTGCTTCTACAAAGTAGCTCAAACTGTGGCATGAGAACATCACTTATAATTGGGGCCAGTTCCTGTTTTTAAAAAATAACTTTCGGGGCCCGAAGTTTAGCCTAGTGGTAGAGTGCTTGTCTAGCATGCACGAAGACCTGGGGTCAATTCCTCGGGACCACATAAATAGAAAAAAGTCAGAAGTGGTGCTGAGGCTCAAGTGGTAGAGCTCTAGCCTTGAGAAAGTCCAAGGACAGTGCTCAGGCCCTGAGCTCAAGCCCAGGACTGGTTAAAAAAAAAAAAAGTAACTTTCATTGTGGGGTGTTTTAACAATTTGTAACAAATGATTCCATGTAAAACAGGTAACTATTAGATTACTCTGATAATTCCTCTTAGAGTTGTTGGGCTCCAATTCTCTTTCTGTTTCATACTAGAGTCTATTTCTGTAGAAGCTCGATAGCAAGTGCTACAAAGCTGCTATTCACAAGAACTTGAAAGTCTTTTTTTTTTTTTTGGCTATAGTGAGGCTTGAACTCTGGGCTTTCGCGCAGTCCCTGAGCTCTTTAGCTCAAGGTTACCACCCTACCCCTGGGCCTGGGTGTTGTCTCTGAGCTCTTCAGCTCAAAGCTAATGTCCTACTCCTTGAGCCACAGCACCACTTCAGGTTTTCTAGTGAGAATTGGAGATAAGAGTCTCTCTGACTTTAGTGCCAGGCTGGTTTTGAACCACGATCTTCAGATCTCAGCCTCCTGAGTAGCTAGGATTACAGGCATGAGCCACGATGCCCAGCTCGAACATTTTTCTTTAAAAATGTGCAAGTACTGGGGCCTGAACTGAGCACTGTGCCTTTGTTATTTTGCTCAAAGTTGAACCAAAGCTCCATTTCCAGCTTTTTTGCTGGTTAATTATAGACCAAAGTCCTAGAGATTTTCCTGCTTGGGCTGGCTTTGAATCTCAATCCTCAGATATCTGTCTCCTGACTACTAGCTAGAATTATTAGCACTCAGTGTGAACATAAAATTTTAAATTCAGGTCAGAGAAGTTCCAGTGTGGACTGGCTAAAGACTTATTTATTTTTCAAAAGAAATTATTTGAAATGTAATCTCCTATTCTAGACTGTGCCACCCTCACCATTAAGAAAGAGCAGGGAATGTTCATGCAGTTCTACGAGGCTGATATAGGCTCTTCTTCTAGCTGTTTCCCCCATAACTTAAGACATGTACAGTCTTCCCCAGACATTTCACAGAGCTTCTGGTCAAATGATAAGAAATGCTTTGATCTGAACATTAAAAAAAATCCCTCTATTCAATTTATGACATAATGGGGATATTTGGGGAGAATTATGTAAACAGACCATTGATTGTAATAATTACCTTTGTTATGGAAATGGAAAATGGGAGAAAATAGCAGTAGAGTTTTAACACATTACTTCTCAATAAATGTGTTAAAAACTAGAGGCATATCCCTGGTTCCAATCACATGTAATTGTAGTGGAAGAATATTGGAGTTTTTCTTTCCATAATCTGTCCATGCATCAGGCATGGTGGCTCACACTTATAATCCCAACTACTTGGGAGATAGGGATCAGGAGAATTGTGGTTCTAGACAAACCTGGGAAAAATGTTAGCAAGACACCCTTCTCAGTAAATGAGCCATCTATAATGGTTCATATCTATAATCCAAGTTGGGCAAGAGGTGAAAGCAAAAGGTTCATGTTCAAGGCTGTCTCTAGCAGGGTGGGTGGACCTTATTTGGGCATAATCTACATCCACTTCCAGGACCTAGAAATAGGGGTAAATTAAGATGTTCACACAGATGACCACAGTTCAAAATAGAATTACATTTAAATGAACTGTTGATCCAAATGATCCCAGCATTGTCCATTGTCACTTTTCCCTCTGAGCTTCAAGTTTCCTCCTCTATCATATGGATGATCCTCATAATAATAGAGTAGTGAAAGGGTGGGGAACAAGAAGACTTAACTGGGGTAGTGCTATATGACTCATCCTCAAGCCACAGTTAAGAAATGGAAGAAGATAGGGTGGTTTCTTCTGCACAGTCATAGAACTGTTCATTTCAGTGACTCAGGAGGCTAACAAGAGAGACTTAAAATCTAGAGTGATCAATTATTTGGGTTTCTTTCCACTGTAGATGCAGAAAGGTTATCTGAACACCTTAAAATATGCTTTCTTTAGCCCCATCCCAAACAGATTCAGAATTACTACGTGTCTACATATTCATTAAATGCTATTTCTATATAGAATACAATGACAATGACCTTTCCTCACCAGACCACATGATAAGCATAAGCTTAAATGATCATCTATAATAAATATGGAGGAAATGGATTAATAACATCATCCTGAAAGGCATGTTGATGAAAATTGCTTTCTTCAAGGATGTAACAGCTTGAGTAAGTCCTCAACCAAGTAACTATAGTGCTGAGAGGAAAACAGTACTCTAGGACCAGTACAGCCCCCGGACTTGCTTGGGGAGACAGATACCATTTCTAGGAAAAACATCTTTCAAAGCTTGGCATCCAGTCCCCTATCTCTCATTTCAAGGGGGGTTAGAACATGGTCAATACCATGTAATAGGAATAAATCTCTACAGTAGAAATTTCTTCTATCCAGTGAATAAAACTAAGTATATTCTTGGAGGCTTAACTTTCTTTTTTTAAAAAATGAAAGATTTTTAGAAAATTCCAATAATTATAAGAAAACAAAAATCATTTCTGAATCTTCAAATAAAAGAGAGACTACCACTTAGCAAAGATCAATTCTGAATCTTCAAATAAAAGAATATTATCGGCCAGGTTCCAGTGGCTCATGCCTGAAATCCTAGCTACTCAAAAACCTGAGATCTGAGGATTGCAGTTCAAAGCATGAAAGTCCATGATACTCTTATCTCCAATTAATTACCTGAAAACCAGAAGTGGCTCTATGGTTCAAGTGGTAGAGTACTAGACGAGCTGAAGAGCTCAGGGACAGTGGGCAGTCACAGAGCTCAAGACCCAAGACTGACAAAAAAAGAACATTACTTAGTGATTATGACTCAAGTATCTTGCTTTTCTGATCTGGTGGCATTCAGTATTATCGAGAATAGATAACACTTGAGAATTAACTTACAGATTTTAAAACTTCACAACAGAGTTAACCAGTTTCTATTCAATTATATGGTTTATCCACATCCATTTACTTTGGACAAAATAGTCACTCACAGTTTCTCTCAATCTATATAAAGTTACATTTTTACCACTGAGAATAATATGTGTGTATGCATATTATGTATATACATATGTATGCTGAAAAAGTAGAAGCAATGAACCCCACTGAGGAAATAAACAAATGTGCTATCTTACAACAATATTTTTGTGTTTCCATGGTCCTTTTCTTTTGTTTTTGTCAGATGTGAGGCTTGAACTTGGGGTCTGGGTGCTGTCCCTGAGCTCTTCAACTCAAGGCTACCACCCTACGCCTGGAACCACAGTACCACTCCCTGTCCTATTATTTTCGAATGATAGTTCCAATAAAAAGACAGTAGCGATTGAACCTCTTTAATCAAATATAAAATTTAAATCTCTCTGAATATTATTTGTGTGTGTGTGTGTGTGTGTGTGTGTGTGTGTTAGACATAGTTAACAAAAGCTTAAAGTCTTGCCCAGCCTTCTTCTCGTGTACCTTCAGATACTGAAAAGTACAAACCAGGTTCCTTGGTATGTAGGCTGAAAGAATTCAAATTATACTTCCCCATTAATGCATTCTTTTGAGGAGTTAGAGGATGAGAGAGATGACATTATTGGCTATCAATTTTGTTTGTTGTTTCAGTTGTGGGGAGGTGAGTTCTGAAGTAGTGCTCCCATGTCTAATTTGCATCTTTATGGTTGGGAGGAGACATTTGTGCCATGGTGGAGGTGTCTTTTTCCATTCTTGTGCTTCAGCTGCAGTGGCATTTTTTCCCCCTAATGGTGGCAGATGTAGAAGTTACACTTAGATTTCATATTTTTAGCTATTTATTTATTGTCTTTAAGCAGTTGAACAAAGCAGGTACCATTTTAACAAAGTCATATGTGAATACAAGATATCTTGATCAACATTTTCCCATTCCTTCCCTACCAATCTCTTCCCTCACTCTTGTTAATTTTGTAGGCTATACATTGGATTTTTAGCAGTGTATTTCCCTTCTTCTCTTCTTCATTCATGTACCTATTTCCCCTTGGCCTTTCCTACCCCTTTTAGGTATCACCTTCCTTGTGTTTTATTTTGCTAAACTTTGAGTTTGCCTTTCTAAAGAAGTACACTATTTGAGATCTCCTACTACATTCCAAATCTAGAATGATTTCCTTTTTCACATTAACTTATAAAATATCCATAGGAAATAAAGGACTCAAAATAGTAAGATGGAAAAATTAACAAGATGAGCAATTAGTTCACACAAGAGGACATGTAAATAAATAGAAAGTATAATGTATTTCCAAGTCATTTGAAATGAGGATGTGTAAACTTTTTTTTTATTATAGGTAGCACCATGATGCTATTTTATTTCAATATTTAGTATAAAAGCAATGAAAATCTACTCTTAATAGATTGTCAAATTCATCCTACGTTCACTTCAAATTGAACAGCTGTGCTTGTAGCATTTCTCTCTGGGCCTCTTATCACAACATAATTATGTATAAAACTTTTACATATGGACTGAGACAGAGAAAAAGATAGTTTAGAGTTGGGAAGAAAATTAAACAGAGAAGGAAATAGAAAGAAGTAGGATGCAGAAAGCTGGAAAAAAATAAGAGTCCCTTGTGTCAGTATGTTCTGGAAGCTTAGGAACAACTATCTTACTTTGCTTAAGTTTAATCATGTTTTGGTTACTTTCAAACAACAGAAAATAGACTCAAAGATAATTTAGTCAACAGTATTTATTGGCTACTTTGTACAAAAGAATCACGAAATAATACTTTGAATAAATCTAAGCCTTCATTACCATGGCATTGACAGTTGGGCAAAATGAGCAACAATGAGCAGGATTCCTCAAGAATGTGTACCCTGGCACACTGACAAATCTAAGTCATTTAGAATAGATGACTAGCAAAAATAATCCTTTCATCCATTTCTGGGTTGGAAATTTCCCTCAGGTTTCTATGATGCTGTTTCTTCTCATCAGGTAGAGTACCCTTTTTATGGCTGTGATCAGGAAATTCTGGGGAGGAAAGATGGAGACCCTAATAGCAAAGTAAGAGGCTTACAGTTGTGGTCTTAGGCAAATCATAGAAGAAATCCTTTTATACCATCAATAGTAGCAATTTATCCATGGTCATAGTTCCATGTCACTCTTCCCAATAGCAATCATGAAGGGACACTGAAACTTAAGCTAGAAGCATGCAACACTCAAAAACTTGTTAGTTTGCTCATACCTATAAATCATGAAGACCAGGCTCTGCTTTTATTCCCAAAATATTCAGAAATATTTAGTGTTTTTCTCCATGAAAACTCATTCTAAGGTTTTAGACAAGGATATAAACAAGGTTACATGGCATGGCATATTGAAAACAATCCAAATTTTCGTTGTTGTTGTTAAGAAGTTAAAATACGTATGATGATTCCTGGGCCTGGTGTAGCTTATCACTAGTTTGACAGCTGTGAGTTGAAGATTGTAACTTTTGACCTAATGCACACTCAGGAGAATTGTATGTCAGAAAGACTGATGACACCCAGGCTATTTTCTAGGTGCAATGTCCGCTAGGCCCTATTTCCTTATCTATGCAGTCCTGAGATTCTTTATTGACCATGAGTGAATCGAAAAAGATTAAAAATGCAAAAGCAGGGGCAGGGAGTTTGGCCTAGTGGTAGAGTGTTTACCTAGCATGCACGAAGACCCAGGTTGAATTCTTTGGTACCACATACATAGAAAAAAAAAAGCTGGAAGTGGTGCTCAGGTTCAAGTGGCAGAGCTCTAGCCTTGAGGAAAGCCCAAGGACAGTGCTCAGGCCCTGAGTTCAAGCCCCAGGACTGACAAAAAAATAAAAATAAAAAAAGGCAAAAGCATAAATAGAAGAAACTATTTTGGGGGGGGGGAAGCTGTGCTGCCAAGAGATGAGAAATTAGTATGAGGCCATGAACATGAAGGGGCAGGAGATAAACAAGGCTCACCTCACACCAACAAATATGTTATAGCCAGAGGATACTTTAGCCTGGCTAAATACCAGATGAATTGAAGGTCATTGCCAGCAGCTGCAAAGAATGTCACTGGGATGCTGTCTGATTGCCCAGTGAGTTCTATCACTGAAAGGTGTCGGCCACCATGGGAAGGTCAGCCTCATTTACAATGGTACATTGGTGGGATATGACTGGAGGGCATCTAGAGACATACAGGTGCCAGGGTGGGTCTCTTCTTTGACACTGCTTGTCAGATAAAATGCAGAATAGAGCACCTGGGCCATGATGGGCAGACAATGAACCTGGGTTGAGCTGTGGGCTCTGGAAGACACATCTTTGGTCCCTAGGAGAATTTTTCCCCTTAAACTTTTCCCTCCTCAGTGAGAAGGCTGGTTAACTAGATTTTATTCTAGACTTCATGTTGAAAACACAGGGCCAAGGAGTTTGGCCTAGTGGTAGAGTGTTTGCCTAGCATGTACAAAGAACCAGGTTTGATTTCTGGGTACCACATACATAGAAAAAAGCCGGAAATGGCATTGAGGCTCAAGTGGTAGAGCTCTGTCCATGAGGCTCAAGTGGTAGAGCTCTGTCCTTGAGAAAGCTCAAGGACAGTGCTCAGGCCCTGAGCTCAAGCCCAGGACTGGCAAACAAACAAACAAAACACATAGTGTCCATTCAACTCAGTTATTTCTCAGAATCCTGGTGAGGTAGGCATCTTTGAGTACCTCAGGCTATAAAATGAGCCCAACACTCTGGTCTCTTTCAATCAAAAAATCATGCATTTCCAGTTTCTTTTCTTTTCTTTCCTTTCTTTCATTTTCCCTCCCTCCCTCCCTCCCTCCCTCCCTTCCTTCCTTCCTTCCTCCCTTCCTTCCTCCCTTGTTCCCTCCCCCGCTCCCTCTCTCCCTCCCCTTGAAAACCTGGGTGTGATTCCTCAGTACCCCATATATAGAAAAAGCTGGAAGTGGTGCTGTGGCTCAAGTGATAGAGTTCTAGCCTTGGAAAAGTCCAAGGACAGTGCTCAGGCCCTGAGTTCAAGCCCCAGGACTGGCAAAAAAAAATAATAAAATAAAATAAAAAAGCTGGGTGCAGGTGGCTCATACCTGTAATCTTAGCTGTTCAGGTGGCTGAGATTTAAGGATTGCCATTTGAGGCCAGCCTGGGCAGGAAAATCCATAAGACTAATCTTCAATTAACCAGATTTAGCCCAAACTGGAAAAGAGTTCAATAATGCTTCAAACTATCAAAACCAAGTTCTATCCCTGGCCCTTCAGGCAGGAAAATGGGCATTTTAATGTGAACTGCTGACAGTAGAAAGTTTAAACTAGTCAAAATGGTAGGAAATCCCAAAGCAAAGAATTGTGGCAACAGGCAATGAAAATTACTTGGGGGAACTAAGGCTTTTGTCAAAGTAACAAGTCAAATTTTCAGTACTTACAGTTTCATAATTATATTCTTTCTTCCATCCTTCCTTCCTTTCTTCCTTTTTTCCTTTCTTTCCTTTCTGCAGTCCCTGGGACTTAAACCAGGTTCTGGACACTTTTCCTGAGCTTCTTTTGCTTAAAACTATCACTGTACCAGTTGAGCTACAGCGCCATTTCCAGCTTTTTCTGGGTAGTTTCTTTTTTGGAGGTTAGAGCTACTCAGACTTTCCTGTATGGACTAGCTTTGAACCATAATCCTCAGATCTCAATCTCCAAAGTAGCTAGGATTACAGGTTTGAACCACCTGTGTGAACCACCTTTTTTTTTGTGAAAGGCCCAGGCTGTCTTGAACTAGCAATCATTCCAGTTCTGCTTCCCCTTTTCTGTCTTTTGAATATGTCTGAAAACAAATTATTTAGCCAGGCATGTTGTCTGCCCTACTCTGTAAACAGAGAGAGAAATATCGATATACATGCTTATTTCTTTCTAACATACGAATCTTACTGACCAAAATAAAGTCAACAGTTCTAGAGTTAACACAGATGACAAAAATTACTCAATACTGGAATGAGGTTTTTGTAAGATGTAGCTGAGTCTACATCCTTATCAATTGCCAGGTTGGTAGGCTCTTTCTTTTGTGTTTGCTCTTGTTTTCAACCTTATAAGATAGAGCTAGACTAAACTGACATTTTAGAGAAATGTCATTCCCAAACTTCACATTGGTTCTTCTTTAAAATTGTTGTCTTCCTTGTTTTAATTTTCAGTTACTTTGTCTATTTTTTCTCTTCTATAAATTTCCAGAGAGTGACATACCAGAGACTCAATGGAAAGACACAAAAACATTTAAACAAATGCCAGAAAACCATCTTGGTCTTGGAAAGACAGTATGGTTTAAAACTAGGGCAGAGGCTAAGACACAGTGGGCTTCTGAAAGGATGAATTTCAACTGGCTGGGATTTTGTTAGTGAAACTCTCACTTTCCTTCAGCCATATGAAGAAAATGGATTAGAAATGATAGCCCATTGCAGACCCTTCTGTTTTAAATGCCTTTCCTCATGAAACAAAAAGATTCCCATATGCTTGGTCAAACCACTTCCTTCTGGGTTCTTATCTCATTGGCAGCTTAGAGTACTTGAATCCAATAAAATCTCCAAATTCATAGTTTTATTAATTTGCTTAAATAACAACTGTGTCTGAAAGGCTTATTTATTTCTAAGGTTTAGATTCAGAGCACACTGTGAAAGAATACTGATATGACATTTTTGTAGGAACCTGCACATTTTGTAGGCTATAAAGGTGATTACATTTATCCAGATGGGTATACCATAACTGAGAAGTTTTAATGTGAATAAAAGCCTTCATTGGTATCTGAAGGACATCTTGTTCCTAGCTAAGTGTTTTTATTTAGCACAAAATAACTTAAACTAGAATATGTTCTAAAATACTTTTCAATTCCTTTTTAGCTTTTTAATTCCATGTCATAAAGATCACTGAGGCCACACTCAAAGAATGAAGACATGGGACTAATATATGAAGAAGAATAACAACAGCAACAACCATGGCTGGCATTAGTTATTGTGTGTCTCCAGGTCACAGGTTGGGTGATAGCAGATGATGTGAGCACTTCATTTGAGATTCCATGATGTTGGATGTTATTCTTTTTTTTGTTCTTTATTTCATATGTTATGGGATGTTGGTGTAAAATCTGTCTTCTCTTCCTTTTTACTATCTCATATATAAACTGTCATGTCAATTGTTTTTTTTTTCTCATCAAATATGCTCTCATACTGTCCTCACACATCTGTGTGAATATGAGTTCGTCTGAATAGCTACTTATACAGCAAGTACATGTTAGATGGGGGATTTTTTAAAATGACTTCTTCTTGACTGTTGATAATTATACAAATGAATTTTCTTTCCAATATGCTTTCTTCTTCAGGTTTGTGGAAGTGGTTGTCATTAGTAAAAGCAAAAGGAAAAATGTAGAAAATAGTTTATGGTTCTATATTTTCTCCTTATTTATATCTGGAGTATACACTAAATGTAAAAACTTCTAGCAGATATTTTCCAACACTGTAGGCACTCAAATAATTATAGGCATAAGTCAAGAAGGCAAAGCAAAAAGAGAAAAAGAGTTTTTTGTCAATACCAGTTTTGGTGTCTTTTCCCTTAGGAGAAAATTTCCCCTTAAGTCATTGTGTTACTAAAATATAAATATAATTTCTATCTGCCATATTCCTTTGGAGACTCAAATAAATTTAAGATAATATATAAATATAAGAAAAGTATCCAAGGTCAGTGCCCAGGTCCTGAGTTCAAGCTCTAGGACTAGAACAAAAACTTCTTCCTTTGGTTTTATGATGAATGCCAGGATGTCGACTTTTTTTTTTTGGTCATAAGCCTTGAACTCAGGGCCTGAGAATGGTCCCTGAGCTTTTTCACTTAAGCCTGGTGCATTACAACTTTGAGCCATAACATTACTTGAAGTCTCATGAACTTTCCTCTCCAGGATGGCGTAAAATTATGATCCTCAGATCTCAGACTCCTGAGTAGCTAGGATTACAGGCGTGAGCCACTGGCATCCAGCTGGATTGAGTTTTTCATATTATCTAATATAAACTAAGTTTGTATCTCAAATATTAAAATTTATTCAGAATACATCATGTATTCTCATTTTCCACGTTAATTATTAATGATAATTAAATTAAATCAAATAGCAATCCATAATTAATAATTGCATAGTTAATCAACTGGGGCCTTATGCAAGCTAGCCAAAGTACTCCTCCACTGAGCTACATACTTATTCTGCCAATTTTATTTTTGCTTCCATTTACAAAACAATAATTCACCTACCTACACTCATTAAGTATTTGCATTCAGATTTTGAATTTTGAGCTTTCTCAGTAGTGAGCTTAGAAAAAGGTTTTCTATGCGTATAATTCTATGCATGTCCATTTTTGGACATATTTGTTTTTATCTCCTTTTTTTTAATTCTTTTTTTTTATTGTAATTAGTAAAAGGGTTACATGATATTTGCCAGATAGAAGGTGCGTTTTTATCTCCTTCTATACCAATATGGGGTTTGAACTCAGGGCATGCACACTGTCTCTTAGCTTTTCTACTCAAGGTTGTCACTGTACCACTTGAACCACAGCTCCACTTCCAGAATTTTAAAATTGAAAAATTGAAATTAAATTAAAAAATTTAATTGGAGACCCACAGACTTTCTGCTCAGACAGTGTTTGAATTGTGATCCTCAGATCTCAGCTTTTCGAGTAGCTACAATTATAGGCATAAGCCATGGCATTTGCTGAAATTTATTGTTTTATAAGAGCTAGTAGCTATTTATTTGTATATAAATATCTAAATGCTGTCTATGGCCATACCACCCTGAATGCGCCCGATCTTGTCTGATCTCGGAAGCTAAGCAGGGTTGGGCCTGGTTAGTACTTGGATGGGAGATAAATATCTAATTATTTCAATTTTTGCTTTGATTTCTTTTCCCTGAGCAATAAAAAAATTTCTATAGTATTATATATTAAATTCTACTTTAATTCTTACTATTAAATTAGTTTTTAAGTAGTTGTGCAAAAGAGTTGCCATTTATGAAAGCAGTTTGTAAATTCAATATATTTTGATCACTGTCACCCTTTCAATATTCAATTTTCTTTTCTTTCTCTGGATTCTCTTCCTTTAATTGTTTTATTTGTTGATGTTAATCTTATGATGATTTATTTCTCTAATTATTTTTCCCATGTATGTATATATCCTCAAGTAGACCTAAAATCAATTTGTCAAGTTAATATTAGGTATTCTCATATTAAACAATTAAGAACTTGTATTGTGTCACCTAAACTTTCATATTTAGTATTTGTAGTTTTGAGTATATAGCATATAATTTCATGCATTTCAGTATAACTTAAAACTTTTTAAGGTATTACACTATATTCCTTGTCTTTATGTGGCATCATGATACACAGAAATATTTTCTTATTTAATATGCTACAGAGGGAAAAGTACTAAAATACCCTTAAAATGGAAAATCATATCTTTGTTCTTTTGTTTCTACATTAGTAAGTAGTAATTTACTAGCATTTTTCTTATGATTATTGTTTTCTATTTTGATGCAAGTTTTGTGTTGACTTGCTAGCATGCATGACATGGAAATTACTTAATTTTGTAGCTAGCACTTTCCAAATGGTAGATTTTTGACAAACTTTTCAATGTCCTCTTACTTTTTTTTTCTATTGAGCCATTTGATATTTCCTTGAATAATTTCCCCTATTTATAATCTGACTGTGTGTCATCCAAGTAATTTTGGACTTTAAAATGAATCAAAAGAGAGACAAAATAACTCATTAAACTAAGTGGAATACATTTTATAACTTGCATTTTCCTATATTAATCCTAATGAACCATTTTAGTTGTTTTCCTTTTATCTAGTGTATCAGGGATCTGTTCACTGTACTTACGTGTTGGGACAAACTTTTTTTAGTTTTATTTATCAATTTTACCTATTTTTCATTTCTTTTGAGTTTTACTTTTTAAACTGATTATTTCTGCTTGTATTTGTTTTTCTTTGGTACTCTCTTCCTATTATATTTCTAGCTTTTTAAAAGTTTTATATGAAGTATATTCATTTTTGTGAAATACTATGGCATACTATATTATGTAGATTTTACTTTGTGGGTGAATTCCAGGAATGGCAATGTTATATTTTATTTTTTCATAATTATAACATTCAGCTTGCTGATTTTTTTGTGTGCTAGTATTGGGAAACCGAGGACGTATTAGTCCTTCTTGGTGTTTCCATTCAAGGCTGGCACATTACTGCTTGACTCATACTTCTACTTGTGGCCTTTTGCTGGCTAACTAGAAATAAGAGTGTCACAAACTTTCCTGCGTGGGCCGGTTTCAAACTGCAGTCCTCAGATCTCAACCTCCTGACTAGTTAGAATTTTCCATGTGAGCCAGCAGTGCCTGTTAACTTGCTAAAATATTTTAACAATACGTTCTCCCTCTCTATGATCCTTCTATGTTCCTGTACTCAGAAATTGATATTACTTTATCTTTAAATGTTTAGTGGAATTAACCAACATTTAGCCTAAGATTCTTTTTTGTGTGTATAAGAAGTTTGTAAAACTTTAACAAATGAAATTAGATGTGCTGCTGTTGATGATGATAAAAAATCTATTTATTGATTACTGTGTTCCAGGCATTGTGATATTTATATGAACACTGAAATTAGCTTTTATAATACTATCATATTGTTTGTCTCATATAATTTGTGTCATTTTTAGATTAAGAAACAGATTTGAGGATAAGTGACTTGCCTGAGTATATACTCAAAGGATGACTCATGCCTTTTCTACTGTTGTGTGTCTAAATTCTAAAAATAATAATGCATGGTTTTCCTACTGTTATCTTGAAATTCTTTTTTTTTTTTTTTTTGCCAGTCCTGGGGCTTGAATTCAGGGCCTGAACACTGTGCAGAGCTAGAGTTCTGCCACTTGAGCCACAGCACCACTTCCGGCTTTTCTATGTATGTGGTACCAAGGAATTGAATCCAGGTCTTCATGCATGCTAGGTAAACACTCTTCTACTAAGCCAAACTCCCAGTCCCCTATCTTGAAATTCAATGCTTTATTCTATAGACGTAGGGAGCATAGTTGTGTGTGTGTGTGTGTGTGTGTGTGTGTGTGTGTGTGTGTATGCTGTTCCTGGGGTTAGAACTCAAGGGCTAGGCAATTTCCTGAGCTTTTGTCCCCGAGGCTAGTGTTCTACCGCTGGAGTCACAGCTCCACTTCTGACTTTTTGGTTGCTAACTGGAGATAGGAGTCTCATGGACTTACCTGCCTGGTCAGGCCTCAACCTGTAATACTCATATGTCAGCCTTCTGTGTAGCTAGAATTATATGCATGGGATACCTGCGCCCAGATCACAGTTTTAATTCATTCATTTCTTCATTCATTTGCTTGCTACAGATTATTAATATGTTAAATATTTACCAGGAGACCTAATCATATTTCTGACTCTGTGTACTAGGCATACTAACTATAGACCTTCAGGTATAAAGGATAAGTTAAGTTACTAAGAAGTATATATATATATATCTTCTTATATATTCAGAGAACTATTTTCTGCGAAGGTCCTTTGGGGGTGCTTATCAATGCCACCATATATAACAAAGTTTCCTCCAAAGAATTCTTTTGTACAATCTTCCAACTCAAAATCATGTTATTCAATTTGGGGCTATTATAAATAATATTACTTATAAATATTATTGTGTAAAAGGAGCACACAAAATACCAGTCCCTTTGAGACATAGCAAAGGCAGTACTCAGAGGAAAATTTATACCTCTGAGTGCCTACATTAACAATTGGAAAAATCTCAAACCAACAACTTAATGGGGCACCTAAAGCTCTTGGGAAAAAAAGCAACAAACCAATTCCAATTCCAGTAGAAGGAAGCAAACTATTAAAATCAAAGCCGAATTAAGTAAATTAGAGTCCAAATAAACCATAGAAAGAACCAACAAAGCAAGGAGTTGTTTCTCAGAAAAATTAACCAAATTGACATACCCTTAGAAAATCTGACCAAAAAAAAAAAAAAAGAATGGATCACACTGAAATAAACAAAATCATGTACGAGAATGAAAATATCACAACAGAAATTACCAAGATCCAGAGAATCATCAGGTAATACTTTTCAAATCTTTATGCCAACAAATTTGAGAATATAGAAAAGGTGGATGAATTTCTAGACAATATTAACATACCCACACTGAACCAAGAAAACCTAACCCAACGAAACAGGCCTAGTTCAAGCACTGAAATAGAAATGACAATAAGAGACCTTCCACCTAAGAAAATCCCAGGGCCTGATGGATTCACAGCTGAATTCTGTAAGTTCTTCAAAGCAGAGCTCACACCAATACTCCTCAAGCTCTTCAACGAAATTGAAAACGAAGGCTCTTTGCCAAACTCATTCTATGAAGCCAGTATAACCCTCATCCCCAAACCAGACAGAGATTCATCAAAGAAAGAGAACTATACACATATTTCTTTGATAAATATTGATGCAAAACTTCTCAACAAAATACTGGCCAACAGTCGACAACAACTCATCAAAAAAAATCATACACTATGATCAAACAGGATTCATTACAGGGAGGCAAAGCTGGTTCAACATACGCAAATCAATTAATATAATTCAACACATCAACAGGAGCAAGGACAAAAATCACATGATTGTCTCAATAGATGCAGAAAAGTCATTTGACAAGATCCAACACCCCTTTATGCTAAAAGCTCTGGAGAAACTAGGAATCCATGGAACATTCCTCAGTATAATAAAGGCTGTGTATGACAAACCCACAGCTAGTATTATACTTAATGGCGAAAAGCTAAAGCCATTCCCTCTAAAATCAGGAACAAGACAAGGATGCCCACTGTCGCCACTCCTCTTTAACATAGTAATAGAATTCCTAGCCAGAGCAATAAGGCAAGAAGCAAGCATAAAGGGGATCCAAATAGGGAAAGAGGAAGGGAAACTCTCCCTGTTTGCAGATGACATGATTCTGTACTTAAAGAACCCTATAGACATTATACCAATTAACAAAATCAGATGCAATAAGAATATGAGATTAATCAAAGGGCAACGAAAAAGAGAGATAACAGTACATTGCATAGATGGTCCATTTTCAAAAGAACTTTATCTTATGTGATTGTTGTTCTTAATGTACTGTTTGTTTATTTGAAATAGAAAAGGGAAGGGAGGAAAATAAGATGATTGGAAAGGGGTGGAGGGAGGGAAATGGGGACAAAAACATGAGATGGGGTGTGTGAGAAATAATGAACCTACTACCTGACAAATGTAACTGTTACCCCTGTATACATTACCTGGACAAAAATAAATAAAATAAAATAAATATTGTTGTGTGTTTTCTATAATACCAAGTCAATTGTTCTTTTGAAAATGGGCCATCTATGCAATTCCTAGATAATATGATAATTACAAGGGATTTTTTTTCTTTATATAAACCACCAAAGTACTTCCCCGATTGGATGATCATTTTACATTCCATACTAAAATATATGATTGATTTTCTTTCTTCATATCCTGCCAGTAGTTGGCATAATTTTTTCACTTTAGCTATTATGTATGATAATATTTCATTGTGGTATTAGTTTGTATTTCCCTAGTCATTGGTGACATTAAGCATGCAAACTAGCATGCCACGTATTAGAGGACATTTTGTGTATTATTTTTCATGTTCCAGTTGAGTTATTTGCTTTTATAAAAGTTAATTTTTCAGAGTAAAGTGAGTGTCAGATATAAGATTTTAAAACATACTCTATATATTTGTCTTTTCATTCTCATAACTGGATTATTTGTTAATAAGAGTAATTTCATTTTGGTGAAGTACAATTATACATTTTCCCCTTTTGTATTATAACTTATTATAATATCTTTGAACTCTTAATCTTGAAGATTTTCTCTTTTTGTTCCTAAAAGTTTAAATACATTATGTATCTGAGTTAATGTTTGAACTCAGAAACAAGGCTAATGTGATAGTTTGTGTGTTTTTTTTTTATTATGGATATTCTGCTGCTCCATCAACATTTGCTTTCTATTAAACTGCTTGTGTGCCTTTGAAAAACAATTCATTTGACAGATTTGTATGTGTTCTACTCTTGGGCTTTATATTTTGCTTCATTTACCTATTTGTTTTGCTTTTTTTAAAATGTGTAAAATCTTTTTTTTAATTGAAAGATTTTATTAACACTGATTTTTTACATCATATTTCAATGTCATGTTTAACAAACAAGTATTCAGAAGGGAATCTCTATATGCAATCACTGGTCCATAAATTTTTGAACATAATTAAAATTAAGCTGAGAGTTTGTATGTCATAGATACATATTTATCTATAAAATAAAACATGTTTATAGAGTATATATTCCATCATAGATTTTTATGTCTATGTGGTTATATTTCTATCTCTTATATACCTCTGCTAATATTTCATAATCTTTGTTATAATTTCTACAAAAATTTAATATTATATATAGTTACTCTTCTTTTTCTTTTTCTTTTTTTTACCAGTTCTGGGCTTGAGCTCAGGGCCTGAGCACTGTCCTTGGACTTTCTCAAGGCTAGAGCTCTACCACTTGAGCCTCAGCACCACTTCCGGTGCCGAGGAATCGAACCCGGGTCTTCATGCATGCTAGGCAAGCACTTTAACCACTAGGCCAAACTCCTGGTCCCCTCTTATTTTTCTTAAACAAAATTTTTTAGCTATTCTGTAATCTGTTCTTTTTTATATGCAATTTAGAATAAGTTTATCTCTCTAAACCTCCAATTCGACCTTAACTGAATTTTAGTAGGAATTGTGATACATCTGAATATAATTCCATGGAGAAGTGATATGTCTATCATGAAGGATCTTCCAAGTCATGAACAGGATATGTTTCTCCATTTATTTGGATGTTCATTTGATATTTTAATGGAATTTTGTTTTTGTAGAGTTCAGATCATATAAATGTTTTAAGTTTATACCTGTTTTGTTTGCTTTGGAATGGTCATAAATGTTACTGCAATCCAAATCTATATTGCCACATGTCAAGATAATAGTTAATACATTGAAATGATTTTGATTGTTGATCTGGTAATTTGACTTTTTTTCTGTGCCAATTCTGGGGACTTGATCTCAGGTTTCCATTCTGTTCCTGAACTTCATTGCTCTAGGCTAGCACTCTACAACTTTAGTCACAGCTCCACTTCAGATTTCTTTTTTTTTTTTTTGGTGGTGGTGAATTGGATATAAGAGTTTCAAGGACTTTCCTGTGAGGCTGCCTTGAAACAGTGATGCACAAGTCTCAGCCTCTTGAGTGGCTAGAATTATAGTCATGACCCACTGGCACCCAGATGCATTTGTTTCTTGTTGCTGTTGGTCCTGGGGATTGAACTCTGGGCCTGGGCCTTGTCCCTGAACTCTTCAGCTCAAGGCTATCCGTTCTGCTGCTTGAGTCACAGTGCTACTCCCGTTTTCTGGTGGTTAATTGGACATAAGAGTATCATGGACTTTTTATTTATTTTTATTTATATTTTGACAGTCTTGGGGCTCGAACTCAGGGCTTGAGCATTGTCCTTGGGCTTTCTCAAGGCTACAGCTCTATTATTGAGCCACAGCACCACTTCCAGCTTTTTCTATGTAAATGGTAACAAGGAATCAAATCCAGGTCTTTGTGCATGCTAGGCAAGCATACTACCACTAGGCCAAGCTCCCGGTCCTAATGGACTTTTTGTCCCTAGGCTGGTTTTGAACTATGATCCTCAGATCTCAGCCTACTGAATAGCTAGGATTACAGGCTTGAGTCACTGGTACCCGACCACTTGTTTTTTTTTTTTGAAAAGCAAAAATATAAATATCTAGCACATATTAATTAGCATTTCACTTTATGAAAATTGCATCATATCTTGAGGCCTATTATATATCTTATATAGTGCAACCCCTACTGATATTTTAGCTATGTTCATATTGTTGCATTTATCTTCAGCAAAGTTTCAAGAAGTAAAAATATAAGACATAATTATTGTTCTTGGATTATACAGATTATATAGCATATTTAAAGCACCAATGAGTGTTTTACAAAGTAACAAGGAGACAGGTATAATGTCTACCTGGAATCAGTATGCACTACTGAAGTATATTTTATTTCCCAGTAAATTTTAGAATCCAATAAGAAAACATTTTATAAACATGCTTCAGAAACAGAAAAATACAGCATCAGCCTCAGGTTAGAAGATTTTCTTTTTCTAATGCTTGGTATAATTACACCCATTTTTAACTTGGAAAATGCTTTTAAATTTGAGCATCAAGGTGAGATGCATATTATCAAGGTAGCCTCTCGAACCATGTTTCTGGGGAGCAGGAGTTAATTATATCACACCATGTATAAGTGAGTGTCCTTCCCATCCAGGCCAACTGGGCATTATTACAAGTACAAGTAATTGCCCTGCCTTTCATCACTTGCCTAAATCATTAGAACACAAGATTATTAAACTAAGACCCTACCAATTTAGCTGCTCAACGATGGAGTCTATTAGACCATCTGCCACCTTATCAACACCAGGCACAGCAAGTCCAGGCAACTTTATACCCAACATGTAGCATTGTACTGCTTCCAACTGGTCCATATACTATTTTTAACTGATTGTTATTGCTAACAAGCAACCCAACAACTGTTCCTCAGCTGTTAGTATGACTTGCCAAAAATGGACTGTTTAGTTTAGAAAGAGCCATCGCACAACATAAGGTTATTTCAAATCATGTTCAGGTTAGTGTCCTGGAAGGATTTTTTTCAAACATGATCTTAAAGGCACAGAATTGTGTCCTCAATGTACTCTCTGTTCAAGTTCTTTCAGTAAGTTAACGCTTAGTTATTTGGGGAAGATGAACAACAGAAGAAAAATATGGAACAGAAAAGAAGTAATTTTATGTTTAGCTCTTCTATTATTTTTATCTCTCATCTCTTCAAGGGAGAAGAAACAATTCCTATGTTGTCCATTATCATATCCAGCACCCCATAGGTTTTTAGCAAGTATTTCACAAAGAAATAAACGTCACGTCAATGATGGATAGAAACACACACATCTATACAAGGCAAGAAGAAAGGTGTGCTGTCTGCAAAGATACTAATGGGAAAAATAAGAAACATGGACTGGAAGCTCCAGGTATTTTAATCATATCTCATTTTGGTTCTTTTTTTTTTTTTTTGGCCAGTCCTGGGCTTGAGCTCAGGGCCTGAGCACTGTCCTTGGACTTTCTCAAGGCTAGAGCTCTACCACTTGAGCCTCAGCACCATTTCTGGCTTTTTTCTATGTATGTGGTACCAAGGAATTGAACCCGGGTCTTCGTGCATGCTAGGCAAGCACCCTACCATTAGGCTAAACTCCCAGCCCCTCAGTTTGGTTCTTCTGAGAACTAGAAAGACTTGGAGACATTTTCTGAACTTGTTGGAGAACTGACATACTAGCAGGGCATTATAAAACAAAAGTTATAATTCCTTGGATTAAACTAGAGTCAGGTTTTACTATCCCATTTTTCTCTTTTTTCTTCTTCTTTTTTCTTCCTTTCTTTCTTCTTTTTTCAGTACTACAGTTTAAATTCAGGGCCTCACACATGCTTGGCTTGCTTGTTCAGGTGGTGCTCTCCTACAAGAATAGTGCCCATGTATTTTGCTATTTTGGAAATTAAGTCTTGTAGACTTTTCTGCCAAAGCTAGCCTTGAACCAGTATCTTCCAGATCTCCACCTCCTGAAAAATTATGATTATAAGCATGAGCCCCTGGTACCTAGCTTACTATTCTTTTTTTTTCCTTAAAAGACTCTTACTTTGCTGGGTCTTTTAGGTTGATGTATAGTCTGGCACTCTAATACTTTGATCCATAACTCCAGCTCTACTTTTTGTTGATTATTCTGGATATTAGAATCTAGTGCACTATTTTGCCTGGTCTTAATTCAAATCTTCATCTTCCAGATCTAAGTCTTCTAAGTAGTTAGGTTTACAGACATGAGCCATCAAGGACTAGGTATTCTGCCATTCTCCCATAATGCAAAATACACCTCCTTCTGACCCCGGAATAGTGCAGTATACTCTATTTATTGGCAATTATTTGTATATTGTCACCAAAATGTGTGGCAACATTACATGCTCCTTAAAAGCAGCACAATGGTTGCATGTGTATATCTTTAGGTCTCTTGTATAAGAAAATAGCCTAACAGATAGAATGTCATAAGGACCTATGTCTTATGTTCTCATCAAAATAATGGACAGGAAATTGTGTCTCTACACTATTTTCATTAGGTACTTCAAAAGTTTGTCAAATATGTATCTACACACACACACACACACACACACACACACACACACACACACATGTAACTTCCCAAGAATTCATAGCTGATGGGAAAACACCCCTTAGAATATTTTCCAGATGTGGGGTCAGGAGTTTGGCCTAGAGATAGAGTGCTTGCCTAGCATGAATGAAGACCAGGGTTCGATTCCTCGGTCCCACATACATAGAAAAAAAAAATCTGGAAGTGGTACTGAGGCTCAAGTGGTAGAGCTCTAGCCTTGAGAAAGTCCAATGACAGTGTTTAGGCCCTGAGCTCAAGCCCAGGATTGGCAAAAAAAAGAATATTTTCCCAGATGTAATTTGAGTCAGATTGATTAAGTTAACACAATTTATTTGAGGCATTTTTATTTTTTGCCAGTCCTGGGCTTGAACTCAGAACCTGAGCACTGTCCTTGGACTTTCTCAGGCTAGAGCTCTACCACTTGAGCCTCAATTCTGGCTTTTTCTATATAAATAAAAGTAAATATTTTTAGATATTAGGTCAAGAGTAGATAGAGAATGCATGGATGAATGGATGGATGGATAGATTTATGGTGATATATATAAATCAGAAATGCACCAGTTAAGATTTAACTGAAACTAAACAGAGTAACTCCAGAACAAATCAAAAGGTCACAGCATATTAGTTTTTAGAACATAAGGTCCTATCTTTAACTGCTGGTGCAGTCATTATTTCAGATGCATTTTGGGAATCTTAATTATGTTTCCCCAAGTGTTTTTTAATGGTCTGAAAATGGGTTACACATAATAGCAAATGTACTAAGTGGATGCCTTTCTTTGATTATGCCACTTGTATAAACTTTCTTTAATCCTATTTGGAGTAAATGCTTTCATTTCTCTTTCTGCCAGTGTTTCTCCCAGGTCTAGTGGGCTATGCATGATTCATTCTAAGGTTTCTCCCAGGTCTAGTGTGCTATGCATGATTTATTCTAAAGACAAGGTAAAAGTTTTTGTTTTGCTTTGTTGTACAAGATCAACACTATCGCTTTATCCATGCTAAGCAGATCTCTACTATTATGTTTTAACCTGTCTTTGCAGTTTGTATAAGGTAGCTTCAAATGTTACTTTTATACATATAATTTCTTTCATTGATCTGCCTGTCAACCCTAATATGTAACATACCTTGTGGATGTCAGCTTCCTGAAAAGGACTTTCTGTCTCTGTCATTTATAGTAGCATCCTTACAATATGGCTTAGAAATTTAAATTCATGAGTGAATAAATGAATGAATAAATTACCACAGATGGTATTTTAATACTGCTGTTGTGCCTTTCCATCATGCTGCATATTGAACTACACCTCCCCAAGCCACTTTCCATCTTTCCAACTACATTTCAGCCTTAACAACAATGTACATCAAAAGAAAAATAATAAATGCACCATAAAAACAATATAAAGTCAACTTTATCATGATTTAAAATAAAACTAGAACAAAGCACTTTGTCATTGGCCATCTCTCCTGGGCCACATGGTAACTATACCTCTGCTATGTTTATTTTATTTTAGTGTTTAGTGTTAGTACTGGGGCTTGAACTCAGGAACTCAAACTCTTGCATGGCTTTTTCACTCAAGGTTCGTGGTCTACCATTTGAGCAACATTTCCGCTTCTAGTTTATGCTGCTTAATTGGAGATAGAAGTCTCATACACTTTTCTACCCAGGTTGGCTTTGATCCTCCTCCTCAGATCTCAGCCTCCTGAGTAGCTGGTATTACCAGTGAGAGTCACCAGCACCCAGTGTGCTAATATGGTTAAAAATCAAGTTATTCTTTAATAGTTTTTTAAATTAGATAATTTTCTTAAGGAAATATGAAATTTATTCTTTTTTTAAAAAAATGTAGGACATTTAGGATAAAATTTTTTGCCTTTTAGACCAAAAAAACAAAATAAATCAGAGAAAAGCTGGATAAGTGGGACTGCATTAAACTGCAGAGTTTCTGTATGGCAAAGGACATAGCTAGCAAATTAACTAGAAAGCCTACAAAGTGGGAGATAATCTTCACAAACCATACAACAGACAAAGGCCTCATATCTAAAATATATCAACAGCTCAAAAAATTGAATCACTCCAAAACTAATCTCCAAAGAAATAACCATCCCATTAAAAGATGGGCCAAAGACTTACAGAGGGTCTTCTCTGAAGAAGAAATAAAAATGGCCTATAGACACATGAAGAAATGCTCAACATCTTTGGTCATAAAAGAAATGCAAATCAAAACAACTCTAAGATTCCACCTCACTCCAATTAGAATGGCCAGGATCAAGAAATATAATAACAACAGATGCTGGAGGGGATATGGCCAGGAGGGATCACTACTACACTGTTGGTGGGAGTACAAACTCGATCAACCACTATGGAAAGCAGTGTGGCAGTTCCTCAAAAGACTAAACATAGAACTCCCCTATGACCCAGCAATTCCACTACTTGGCATTTACCCAATTGTCCAGAAACAAGGACATACTAAATCCATTAGCACAAGGATGTTCATTGCAGCACTATTTACCATAGGGAAGATATGGAACCAACCCAGATGTCCCTCAGTTGATGAGTGGATCAAGAAGATGTGGTATTTATGCACAATGGAATTCTATGCTGCTGTCAGAAAGAATGGAATCACCCCATTTGTAAGGAAATGGAAAGACTTAGAAAAAATTGTATTAAGTGAAGTAAGCCAGACTCAAAGGAACATAGGGCCCAATAGTCTCCCTCATTTGTCATAATCAGTAGAAACCTTGGGCTCTCCTAGCAGAGATTCACAATAGAACAAAATCTAGATACATAAGGCCATATAGTATGATGCTAAATGTAAGGACCTCCAGGATAAAGAAACAAAAGCCATATAATGAGTGATTGCTGTCCTTGATGTACTATGCTATCTCTCATCTCTATTGCTGTCCCTTGGTTATCTCATATTGTTACAGTATTTCACCTTGTTATCTGATATTTTTTATATATGCTTAATTGGTTGCTTGAAATAGGAGAGGGAAGGGGGGAAATCAAGTTGTGTGGGGTTGGGGGAGGGGGAAGGGAAATGGGGAACAGGACATGAGAAAGGGTATCAATATTTGTGAAGTAATGTACCTTCTATCTGATGAATATAATGTAACCCTTCTATTAATTACAATAAAAATATATGAAAAAAATTTTCTGCCTTTTAATACATGTTCAAATGCCAGGCGATGTTCTGTTCTTGCAATGGACAAGTCTTGTTGACCATTTCTCTGATTTATAAGTATACTATTGTAGATCTTCAAAGAAACAGTATCTGTTGATACTCTTACCCAAGCTTCAATAATATCTGCCTGAAGACTGTTTGCTCTTTACCTGTCAATACAATAGCTAAAATAATGTCTGCATTCTCTTATGCAGAACGCATCAAATAAATTCTATTACTCAAAAAATTTTGGCCAGCTGATGAGCTGTTAAACAAACTTTATCTACATGTTCTAGTAATAAAACTTAAATATTATTTTAAAATAGCAATGATCATAATCTTACTAATATTTTTCTCATTCTATTTCCAATATAATAGGCTTCCCAAGTCCTGATAATTTCATAAAACCACTCAAACATATTTCAAAGCCTTAGATTAGAGAACGTGCTCATACTTGTAACCAGGAGAAAATATGTATTACTACCATTGAAAACTGACTTTCCAGAACATGTATAGGTTTATCTAGTCTTGACAAAATATTTTCATATAAGATGTAATGAACTCTAGGATATAGAAACAAGAGCTTGTGTGATTTTTGTTCTTAATGTAATGCCTTGATATTTAATCTCATGCTGTTACTGTATCTGCCTTTGTTACCTGGTATATTCTATATACTTTTTTGTTTATTTGAATTAGGAAAGGTAGGTAGGAAAACAAGATGATTGGAGGGTTGTGGGGGGAGGGAAACAGGGACAAAACCATGAGGAAGTAAGACAGAGAACATCAGGCTCTTTGCATGTCTGGAAATGTCACAACAAAATCCACCATGTATAACTAACAGGTACCAATAAAACCCTTTTTATAAAAATTCATTCTTAGGTTTATTCTTTCTGATGGCAGCATAAAATTTCATTGTGTATAAATACCACATCTTTCATTCGTTCATCTGCTGAGGGGCATTGGGGTTGGTTCCATATCTTAGCTATGGTAAATAATGTTGCAATGAATATGGTTGTGCTGGTAGGTGGTATGGCTTTGTTTCTGAACATTTGGGTAAATGAGCAATAGTGGGATTGCTGGGTCATAGGGGAGCTCTATTTTTAGGCTTTTGATGAACCTCCATACTGCTTTCCAGAGTGGTTGAACAAGTTTACACTACCACCTACAGTGCAATAGTGATCCCTCCTGGCCACATCCCCACCAGCATCTGTTGTTATTAGATTTCTTGATAAAGGCCATTCTAACTGGACTGAGGTAGAATCTCAGAGTTGTTTTTGCTTTTATTATTATTATTATTATCATTATTATTGCCAGTCCTGGGCTTGATTTCAGGGCCTGAGCACTGTCCTTGGACTTTCTCAAGGCTAGAGCTCTACCACTTGAGTCTCAGCACCACTTTTGGCTTTTTTTTTCTATGTATGTGGTACCGAGAAATCGAACCCGGGTCTTCGTGCATGCTAGGCAAGCACTCTACCACTAGGCCAAACTCCTGGCCCTCCAAGTTGTTTTGATTTGCATTTCTTTTATGGCCAGAGATGTTTAGCATTTCTTTTTGTGCCTATTGGCCATTCTTTCATCTTCAGCAAAGTCTCTCTTTAAGTATTTAACCCAATTTTTAATGGGATGATGTTTCTTTGGGTATTTGTTCATGAGAGCTTTAATTTTTTGAACTGTAAATATATTTTAGATATGACTCACTGGTCTGTTGTGTGACTAGTGAAGATCTCCCACTCTGTAGGCTTTCTATTTATTTTGCTAGCTGTGTCCTTTGCCATATAGAAGCTCTGCAGTTTAATGCAGTCCCATTTGTCCAAACTTTCTTTGATTTGTTGTGTCCCTAGGCCTTTATTAAGAAAGTTTCAACCTGTGCCAAGAAGCCCTGGTGTATCTCCCATTCCTTCCTGTAAAAATAGATTACTATGTATCTATGACATATAAACCCTCAACCTAATTTTAATTATGTTCTAAAATCTAAGTGCCTGCGATTGTATATAGAGATTGCCCTCTTGAATACTTGTTTGTTAAACACATCATTTGAAATATGATGTAAAAATCAATGTTAATAAATTCTTTAAATAGAAAAATTTCAAGATATCTGCTTTTACCTCAAGGTCTTTGATCCATTTAGAACTGATTCTGTTTCAGGGTGACATACACTGCCCCATTCAGAAGGAAGGACTTAGAAAAAATTATATTAAGTGAAGAAAGACAGACCCACCTATTTGCAATAATTAGTATATGTCTAGGATTTTCCTAGCAAAGGATCATAATAGTTCAAAAGCGTTGTGCATATGGCCATATTGGATGAAGCTAAGTGAAATGAACTTCAGGATATGGAAATAAAAGGTTTGTCTTTGTGGTTGTTGTTTTTTAATATATGGTGTGAAGTTATTTCTCTTCCCTGCCCTTACAGTTTATCCCCTGTTGCTACTGTATCTGACTTTGCTAGCTGGTTTATGTACATATGCTTATTTGTTTATTTGAATTAGGGAAAGGAAGGAGAAAAACAAGATGATGAGACAAAAGACAAAGGATGAACCAGTGTAACAGCAATATTCAAAGACAATCTGTTGGAAATAAATTTTAAAACTTGAGAGAGGTTGAGAAAGGGAAAGTGGGAGAAAAACATGGGAAGGGGTAACAATGTTCAAGAAGTAATGTACTCACTACCTTAGGAATATAACTAAACACTCTATACATCACCCTCATGTGAAACAAAATTTAAAAAATAAAATAAATACATATGCACAATAAGAGAAAAGTCATTCTTGGGTTTAAGTAAAGCATCAAAGATCATTTCTGTAATTTATGCTCTTTCCTCTACACCCAGATTCATATGCTGATAAGTGAATTGCTAGCACTACAGAATTTATTTGGGAGATTGGGCGTTAAGGAGATGATTAAGGGCAGATGAGATTGATAAAGGAAGCCCTAATATAATATGACTGATGTCATAAGAAGATATTAGGACTATCAGGAAAAGATAGGAGGTCATCTTCAAGCCAAAAGAAAGGTATTCAAAAGAGACCATCTCTAAAGATGCTTTGATCTGGAATTCCTAGCAATTAATAGAAAGCAAATATTTTTTGACTAAGCTACCTAATCCAAAGCACTTTAGTTTGCAAGACTTAGCAAACTAATATTTTGTCTTAGAAAAACTGACACTCATTCCAAAACCAGATAAGAATGCAACAACAGCAAAATCTAGGTCACCTCTTTGATGAATTTAGATACAGAAGTTCTCAAAAAAACAAACTTGTAAATTGAATTCAATGTAAACTAAAAATCATATATCATGACCAAGTGGGATTCATTCCAGGAATGAATTTACATATATTTATATGTAAATAAAATATATTTCACATAAACAGGACCAAGAACAAAAATCATCTTAATACACAAAAAGACCCTAAACAAAACTCAAAATTCTTTTGATACAAAGTCTTAAAAAATACTAGAAACAGACATAATAAAGGAATAGTTACAATAACATAATAATGGCTATATATGACAAACTTATCATCAGCATCATAGTAAATAAAGAAAATTTGTTTCCTCTAAAGTCACTCTCATTCAATACTGTACTGAAAATCCTAGCCAGTGTAACAATCAAGGGAAATAAATAAAAGAGATTCAACAAGAAGGGAAGAAGTAGATCTTTTACTCTGTGCAGATGACATGGTTCTAACCATGATGATTCCACATTAAAAAAAATCCTCATAGATATGGCAAACACTCGGAAATATAGTCAGATAGAAAATCAACATGCAAAGCTGGGCATGGTGGCTCATGCCTGTAATCCTAGCTACTCAGGAGGCTGAGATTTGAGGATCAAGGTTCAAAGCCAGCCCTGGCACTAAAGACTCCTATCTCCAATTAACCACCAGAAAACTGGAAGTGGTGCTGTGGCTCAAGGGGTAGTGCTGTAGTCTTGAGCTGATGAGCTCAGGGACAATGCCCAGACCCAGAGTTCAAGCCCCACAATTGAAAAAGAGAGAAAGAAAGAAAGAAAGAAAGAAAGAAAGAAAGAAAGAAAGAAAGAAAGAAAGAAAGAAAGGAAGGAGGGAAGGAAGGAAGGAAGGAAAGGAAATCAGCATGCTTTTCTATTTACTACCAATGAAGAAGATGAGAAAGAGATCAGAAAAACAATTCCATTCACAAGAGCATGAAAAAAAATCTAGATATAAGTTTAATCGAGGAAATGAAAGAGCTATACAATGAAAACTAAGAAACTTGGAAGAAAGAAACTGAAGAAGACAAGATGCCAACAGATGGAAAGACCTCCCACTGTCACAGATAGCAGAATTAATAAGAAAAATGGCTCATTCCACCTAGAATGGCTACCAACAGCACAAACACCAACAAAAGCTGGTGATGTGTAAATAAAAAGTAGGTCTCATACCCTTCTTTTAATTATAATAAAAATATGTGAAAAAAACAAAACAAAAAAGAATACAAGAAAAAAATAAAGCAAAACCTCAATAAATAATATGATAGAATCTAAAAAAAAAGTAGGTCTCATGTACTGTTGGTGGAAATATAAATTTGTGCAGTCACTACACCATGGAAAGCAGTATTGGGCTTCTTTAAAAGCTAAAACTAGAACTTCCGTACAAATCAGCAATGCCACTGGATCATTCATAGGAACGCAAAGCAGAATACAACACATACTCGTGCACTCACGTTTATGCAGCACTAATCACAATAGCCAGACATGGAAACAGCCCAGATGCCTTGTTAGAACGTGAAGAACATTGAAATTCATTGCATCTGTGTATCAAAATGGCATAATAAACCTCTCTGAAAATCTGAATAATAGGAGGTGCAGGGGAAGATGAAAGAGAGTAAGCAAAGGGACAAATTTGAGTAATGTAATAAATACCATGGTAGAGTATCTTTGAGTAATAAACATATACCTAAAAATAAATATTAAGAATGTAAACAGGTTTTGTAAGGGAGTGGTCCTGTCAGAATAAGGAGGAGCAAACAGAAAGGGTAGAAAAAGATGAATGTATATATGTATGAAAACAGAACAATCAAACCTGTTGAAGGTTTTTTATGACACGAAAAGTGGGGAGAAGTGAAAAGACATGGGGAGAGTGAATCTGATTATTATAAGCAAGTGTAGCTATGTCAAAATGAACTCTCATTTGTACAACTAAGAAATTCTTAATTTTCAGAAAATGAGATGTTAGAAAACTGAAGTTTTTTCAGGTAACTGGGATAGGAGAAATGCAACCAGAGATAATTGTCTATAAGGAAACAAAAGGAGTAGGCAGACGAAGGACCTTTCCTTTTGGCTCTTACTTTTTCAGGTGAAAGCTAGATTGATTTCTGCTTTGTTCCCACAACAGCCTGCTTTAGCAAGTAGCCTGTGCCAAGCTTGGGCTGGAGGGAAAGAAGGTTTTTTTTTTTTATCAGTATGCACATTAGGTACTTGGGGCAGGCTATTAACCAAATAGTGGTGTCAGCCACCTTTAACCTGATGTAGGAATTCAGCCTCACTTCTGGCCAGTAAATCAATTCATCTCTGAGAGAAACTTGGGAATAAAAAAAAAATCACACACCATCAGGATTTCAAAACCTTACCTCCTGCAAGACTGGCTTCCAACAATTTGGAATAATAATACACCTCAATACAAAGACAAAGCAACAAAGAACATCTCAGCCCACTTAAACACAGTTAAAAAGCTCTAAGCAGATGGTCAGCTCTGTCCCAAACTAAACAGGCTGCTATGGGTCTATCAAAATGCATGAGAGCATTGTGCTTTCATCTTTATTCCAAAATTTAATGTGCACTAAGCATTCCTAATGTCAGAGAAATCTCATTTCACTTTCATTTGGAGAGAGACATGAACTAGTACCCCACATAATGTTAGAATATACTATCTTTTTAAATGCTACGATTTTCTGGCATATTTGACTGAACCATTATAACTCCTTCTCTATATACCAAAATTATTTTCAGCAATGAGAGAAATGAACAATTTAACTCTACAAATTTAATTCTATATAGAAATGTTAGTGAAAATGGTTAATGAAATGATCAGTTTAAAAAATAAGAAAGAATAGATAAATATTATTCAATTAAATAAAAAGCCCAATTTTGATAACTAAGAAATCATACGATTAATGTAACAATATGGCTTCTGATTAACAAACACAAAGGAAGAAATATTAATTTTAAAGATATTCAAGCTATTTAATTCATATATAAGCTAAAATTTGAACTTACACCTTGCATCCACATCCTGGTTTGCTATTTAAATTTTAAACACAATAACAAGTAATGGCAAAAGAAAAGACAAAAGTGGAATAACTTAAATTGTAACTATTATTTTTAAAAATTAGTTCTTATTTCTGATTCCTCATGGGGCTTGAGATTTAAACCATGCCTTAAACAAATTTTGATGACTTTGAATCTTTGGAAACCATTCTTGTAAAATGATGTGGGATGAGTTCATAGGTAACAGAGGCCAACCAAAAAAAATCTGAACACTGTCCAAATTATCACAGTGAAAGGGCATTAAATAGGTATTAACCTGAGGATTATACATGCAGCGATTATCTAGGATTTTGATCCTTAAATTTTGTTTGATGGGGGCTAATATAACACTCACAAGTTTAAGACTAGTAATGATTACTAATCATAAAATCCATTTTCAGATGTGATTTATGATTTTTATTTTTTTTCTTATGACTAACACTCTACCACTTGAGCCAATCATCCAGTCTAGCATTTATCTGATTAACTGAGATGGAGCCTCATTCCATGGCTTATGCTGTCTTCAAACCTCAGTCCTCCAGTTCTCAGTCTTTTGAGAAGTTAGGATTGTAGGTGTGAGCTTACCAGCACTCAATTTTTAAATTCTTTTACCAAGAAATGCATTGCTTTACTTCTTGTACTCAAGATCCCCACCGTCCATGCTTCCTCTGAGCACCCCACTGGCCTCATTGCCAAGGTTAGGTGAAGGATATTTCATTATTTTCCCACACTTGTCATCCTCCAGTCTTTAGAGTTCTGCCTCCAGTAAATCATGGAACAACAAATATAATTATATTTTTATTATCTTTAAATAGTTTATGAGGGTTTATCATTCAATAAATCAGTTTATATTACAACTCATTTTAATTGATTCATCATTTTCCACTATCCCTTTCAATCCAACTCCTCTCATTATTTTTTTAAATTTCATAGGCTATGAATTGAATATTGTGACTATTTTTCCCTCCTTCTTCCTCTCTTTAACTTTTTGTCCTGTTCTCCATATACCTTTTGAGTATCTAACAAATTACCCAGTTGGAATTTTCTCCTGTAATATCATACTTTGGTTGATACTTTTGTGTACACTTGCATATAATTCTGAATGTGTTTACTTGTACATTTATAAATTATTTCAAGCTCCAGTGAGCAATCTTGATCATCACTAAATATGCTAAGGTTTAAAAGCAAGGAGTAAACCACATTCCTTTTATATCTTCCAGGGCACAAATGACAGTTAAATAAGTGAGTAAAACAGACTGTACAAGATTTATTATTTTGTCTTAAACAAATATTCCAGATGATGAAGCCAATCATACTTTTGTTTTAAAAAAAAAACAACTGGGACATGATTTCAGGATCTAAGCATTGTTTGTTAGCCTTTTTTCTTTAGTTTGCTTTCTTTGTCTTTCTCTTTTTTTCTTTTTTTTTCTTTTCTTTTCTTTTTTTTTTTTGCTCAAGACTGATGCCCTACTACTTGAGCCACATCTCCACTTCTAGATTATATCATCATATTATCATCCTTCCCAGGCTGGCTTCAAACTGAAATTCTCAAATCTCAGTCTTCTGCATAGCTAGGATTACAGATGTCAGTAATCCAAAGGTTCTCTATGGCATGGTCCCATCTAAATGATCTTCAGAAGCAGAGACACTGTTCAAAGTTGCTAAACAACTAATTTATGTTTATTACTCAACACCATGAGCAAGGATAAAGAGTTGGGTTGGTAGTGAAAAGAAAGTTTCAAAAAGTTTTAATAAATTTTATGTTAATTGATCAAAATGCTGGTTACATGGGTGGGTTCTTCTGAAATTACCCATGTCTTTTTGTATTATCTTTAAGTAGTTATACAAAGTGGTTTTAATTCAGCATATCAGTTTATAAGTACAGGCATCTTAATCAGTGTCCCCTCTTTCATCATTCTCTCCCATCTGTCCCAGCTCCACCCTTACCTCAATTTTCCTAGTTCCATTTTTACACATCTACATTAACTATTATAATTGCATTTACTCATGCTTCTCTTCATTCATCTAATCCCTCTCTTGGACTTCACCTCCCCTTATTCTCGCTCTTTCTCCCTCCTATCCCACCCACCCTTCCTGCCCCATATACTTCAAGTTCCAACTTTCTGGTTCTCATTTTGTTAGACCACAAGTTACTTTTTCAAAGACATTGCATCATTGTTACATATTGTATGTATTTTCAAAAGAAAATTACTTCTTAAAAAGAATTCCCTTAAAAATGAATCACACAAAAAATCATTATGAGTAAAAGAGGAAAGGTATGTTTTTGACCACATATAAGAAATATATGAACTAAGCTTTCCGAAGTTGAGTTTAGATCTAATTTCTCTAACCACAATTCCCCAAAGCCACAGGGTTTTTGTCAGGTTGTTTATACTTTTATTACTATCTGGTGATGCAAAACCACCTCTGAAAATGTGTTCAGTGTGATTGAACTCTAGACACATGTTCTGCATTCACAAATTAGGATAATTTTGAAATTGTCTTTAAAAATATTTATTGTTATTGTAAAGGTGATTTGCAAAGGTATTACAGTTATGTAAGTCAGATAAAAAGTACATTTCTTGGTCCGGGAGTTTGGCCTAGTGGTAAAGTGCTTGCCTAGCATGCATGCAGACCCAGGTTCAATTCCTTAGTACCACATACATAGAAAAAAAAAAAGCCAGAAGTGGTGCTGAGGCTCAAGTGGTTAGAACTCTAGGCTTGAGAAAGTCTAAGGACAGTGCTCAGGCTCTGAGCTCAAGCCCAGGAAGGCAAAAAATTAAAAAATGTACAATTCTTTTTGAATGATGTCATCTCTTTCCTCGTTCTCTCCCAGTTTTTTCCTCCTGTCCCCACCCACTAGTTGTATAGTTCATGTAAACACAGTATCTAAGTGAGTACCACTGCTGCATTTGTTCACCCTTTTGCTTTTAAAAAATAAATAAATAAAAGTCTTTAATAATTTGGTGTTTCATTTTCTTGCTCCAATGGCTTCTCTCATTCGTCTCTTTACATAAAGCATTTTGTTTCTACAGTATTGACAGGAATGCTTTCTCCCTTAAGCATCCAGGCAAATACAGAAGCCTTATCCTAAAACCAGGTCAGATGATTCCTCATTCTAGATTCCTCCAAAGTTTATCAGGTTTTTTCCTTGTATGTCTGAATCCAGTGGAGGCCTTCTTTGTCTTCATTTTCAGCTCCTTTCATAAAGATTCAAATTCCTGGATTTCTCATGAACCGCTTTCTTTCCTGAGAGGAGGGTGATTTCTGAAGGAAGACAGTCTATGAGAGAAAATATCTGTGGCATATGGGTGTAATGGAATTTTATTTTTTTGAAGAGGATGAAAAATGAAAAGAAAAGAAATAAGCAGCAGTAAGTCCAAAGCGTATCATGACTGAGCACATTAATAACAATAGCAAGAGCAGTCCAATCAATGATTACCACTTACTGAGAAACTACTGTATAACAAGCACTAGGATCCACTTAGGTTTTATTTCATCCTCACGCAAAGCTAATGATATAGATATTCTCATCTCCATTTTGCAGATGAGAAAACTGACACTCAATTTAATTGGCATCTTGCATTCATCTCAGTGTTCTCATCACAACATAAAATGGCAAATACAACACAGAAATTGAATGACAACTGTATCACAGAGTGAGTCTGACTCCCAGAATCCCCTTGAGAAATACTGTTAGTTTCAGTCATGAGTAGGCCATGGTCACATAACAGAGATGACAGCTGGTTTTGGTTCTTCATATTAGCATTTACCTATATCTCATCAAGATTGCCAGGATGCCTGTTCTATGTGTAAAATTCTGTAAATGTTAGCTATTGCACTCTACTCGTTGTATCTTCAGTCTTACAACATGCCTGGCACATCAGTTAAATTAAGACTATTACAGGAAACAACATCTCAAGATTTGCATCTCTCAGGTGCACAAAATTTAATAAAGGACTGCTCGTCTCTCTTTGGTCCATCCTCATTCAGCAAGAAATCTCCACATTATTGCATTTTCCCATCAAGTTGGAACTAGGATCCACGAAACCAGAAATCAAATCAATTGACAAGACCCTCACACTATTTAGTAAACACATATGTGATGTTTTATAGAGAATTCCTTTCTTCTTTTGTATTATTTCTCAGTGGAAAGTTTATTTCATTCAAATATTCTTGTAACCTATAAACTCAAAGTTGTTTCATTTCTTTTTTTTTCCAGTCTTAGGCTTAAGTTCAGGGCCTGAGCACTGTCCTTGGACTTTCTCAAGGCTAGACGTCTACCACCTGAGCCTCAGAACCACCTATGTACGTTGTATCAAAGAAGCAAACCTGACTCTATGTATGTAGTACTGAGGAATCCAACCTAGGCAAGCACTCTACCACTAGGCCAAACTCCTGGCCCTCATTTCATTTTTTCTATGAAATTTTCCCACAACTATGAAGTTTAATCAAACATTTTTCAGTTTGTAAAGAATTTTTAAAAAGTAAGAGAGTTCATTTGAGAGGTTTCTGTTTGTTTTCTGTTATTGTTTTTCCATTAGGAGATGAATGGCTACACAAGAAGTTCATATACACAAACTCGTAGAAATTGATGTATATTACAGAATGAGAGATTATGTTTATGTAAAAGCATAAACTTCTCTTACAAAAACGCAATAGGAGCTGGGAATATGGCCTAGTGGTAGAATGCTTGCCTAGCAAGCATGAAGCCCTGGGTTTGATTACTCAGTACTAGAAACACAAAAAAAGCCAAAAGCATGGCTCAAGTGGTAGAATGCTAGGCTTGACAAAGTTCAAGGACAGTGCTCTGGCCCTGAGTTCAAGCCATGGGACTGGAAAAAATGTCAATAATACTCTAGTCAGGACACTTATGAAGACTATCCTATCTTTTCAGGAGCCAACAGAAATCACAATAAGGAAATTCTTCAGGCATCTTGGAAGATTTCATTTAAAAGTAAATCCCACTAGAATTTACCAAATGGCAGAGATCCTATAAACAATAACTAACTATAAATGAGCTTTACAATTATACTTTAATACAAAATAGGGAAATCCTAGTTCTAGAAAGCAATGCTATTAGAACATTTACTGGCTTTGCTTGGTAGTTTTATATGACAAAAATGTTAAAACAAATATTAAGCAAGCTGTTGCATAAGCCAAAAGATACAATTAGACTTCATTTAGAGATGGGTATGTATTCAATGTCCTAGTGTTTAAAGGTAGAGCAAGAATGAGAAATAATACAATGCTTTTTATGATTCTTCTGTCTTTTATTATCCACCTGAAGAATGAACTAAGGCATAGCTATGACTCTGAATTCCACCGGTAATATTATTATTATTATTAAGTGTATTCTTTCTCAATCCTAATTGGCTCAGAGGGAACTAAACCTCGGGATGAGCACTGAACAAGAATTTCTCAGATAACAAGAACTAGCACTCTAGGACATACTAACCAAATTTTTCTTTCTCATTTTGCACATTTTAAGAATCCCAGAGTTCTTCTTTACATCAGGAATGGCTCAGGTATACAAACGAAAGTGATCAGTGCTATCAGCACACAGAGAGTTCTTGATTTAAAATATAAAATACTCTATTGTTATAGTAGACTTAAAGTTAAATGAATATACATACAAGAGGTTTAATATCAAACTTTATCAAATTATATATTTTCATTATGCTTTCTGCTTTATGTAAAAACGTAGTGAATGTGGTGTGTTGATGTTGCATTTCTAACACTCCCAGTATACCCATCTAGGACATGCTGGCACAGTGATTAGTGTCCCCAGTAACTAGCAAACAAAACTGCACCTCTATTATACTTCAGAAAAAATAAGAATTTATTCATTAATGGTCACTGGATTCTGTGGTAAAATCTTGTGTTGGAAGTTTTCTTCATCGCCATCACCAAGAAGAATGCAGAGGTGATACACAATCTAAAATGACCCTTCTGGTGACTTACATAGCTTCTGAACTCAGACCTTAGAATGTTAGAAGCTTTTCAACTTTATGAAGGCAGTAGTAAGCCAAAGCTGTATCTTTGTTTGATTCTATGGGACACACCCACAATTCTCTCTCTCTCCTCTCTTTCTGTCTCAGTCTCTCCCTCTCCTCTTTCTATCTCTGTGTCTCTGTCTGTCTGTCTGTCTGTCTGTCTGTCTGTCTGTCTGTCTGTGTCTGTCTGTCTCTCTCTTTCTCTCCAACTCTCTCTACCCATACTGGGGCTTGAACTCAGGGCCTTGGAGCTGTCCTTGAGCTTCTTTGTGCTCAAGGATAGTACTCTACCACGCAAGCCATACAGCCACTTGCAACTTTTTTGAATAGTTTATCAAAGAGTCTCATGGGAATTTTCCTGCCTGGGCTGCAATCCTCCAATCTTGGTTTCCTGAGTGGCTGAGTCACTGGTTCTCAGCCATAATTCTGATATAGTTATATTTACATAATTATATTCAAGAAATCATTTGGTAAGGTTTCATAACAAGTAGAGGAATGGTTTCGACATTGTATTCATATATTCCACAAATATATGTAAACCATGTTAAAATGTTATTCTAGATGCTTGACTTAGATTTATAAAAAAAAAAAAGTTAAACTCCAAACAGGGTTCCAGTGGCTCCTGACTGTAATCCTAGCTACTCAGGCCAAGAGGATTGAGGTTTGATGCTTGTGAGACTCTTCTCTCCTACTAATTATCAAAAGAGTTGGAAGTAGAGCTGTGACTGACCTCTTCAGCTCAAAGCTAGCACCTTACCACTTGAGCCACAGCACCACTTCCAGTTTTCCGGTGGTTAATTGAAGATAAGATTCTCACAGACTTTAGTGCCAGGACTGGCTTTGAACCATGATCCTCAGATCTCAGTCTCCTGAGTAGCTAGTATTACAAGTATGAGCCACCGGATTCCAACCTACAACGATATTTTGTAGAAAAAAAATGTAAATAAGATTACACAGCCCATCGGTATTAACATTTGGAAACAGTTTAGTTTCAAGAGAAAATGTAATTAAAAAGAAAAATCTCTAGTGAGGATTTCAAATGAAAAGATTGACTAAAATCATTTTCCTAAATAAACCCCTTATGTTATCTCATGGAGAAATCATAGGTAGAAAATTAGAAACTTAGTTATATCACTATTAAAGTGGTACATGAACCTATTAATGATTCATGCAATCCTCAATAAATAAATATCATTCTATTCAATTAGCCAAATTTTATTTCTGACTTGAATAGTGGATTGATCATGTTAGAATTTCTAACATGTAGTGGACCCAGCAAGTGAAAAAAAATCAACAATCCTAACAAGGCTCAAGTATCCATTCATTTCCACAAGGACTGACTGGTGTTTGGCTGGCTATGTGGTTAAATATTATTATAAGTACTCTATTCTAGCTTCTAAATTATATGAGAAAATGCTGTCTAAATATAATGTATTTTCTGGGATATCTTTGTGTTCAACATCATCCCTCTCTCCAACCACAAACCCCATATCCTTATATCCTCCATCCTCAAATCCATAATCTATGGCTCCTACTAGCTGACCCAGACACAATGGGGGTACTCGTCCGCTAAAAGAAGGCATAGGAGGCAGAATGACCATTGAGTATATTTAAGGGTTTTTTTAAAAAATTGTCATATGGTGAGATAGTAGTGGGTTTCAATGCTGTCATCTATTCAGTCAGCCCAGATGAACTAGAATCACCTCTTCAGTTATATCATAGCTCCAGGCAAGAACATGTCACCCTCTTTATTTCCAGCTTCCAACAAGCTGCTTGGGCAGATGCTAAATGTGGTCCTCCCTGCCACGTTGAGTAGAGTGGCCTTTGTGTGGGTTAATTGAGCCCCCACTCCATTTAATAGGCTGTTGAAGTCTTATTGAAACAGAGCTAGTGCTGCAGGTTAAATACATTGCAGTGCTCTTGCTAATCCTCTCATTAACAAGGCTGGAAAGCTTGTTGGGAGCTGTGAGTTTGCATATATTAACAGGCAGCTCTTCACTCAAGTGCTATCAATAACATGACAAAGCCAGTTTGTAAATAGTGAAATCAACAGTGATACAACGCTAGATACCTTTAACAAATAAACAGTTTAATAACTGATAAATCTTATATTCACACTTGGGGAGAAAGGGAAAATAAGCTGGGAAGAAATGTTTTTTTTTTTTTTTATTGGATCAGACTTGAGACAGAAATGAGACTGATGTCAACCCACTGCAGAAGGTAGAAGATGAAGTTGAACTAAGAAATGATGTTAATGAGCCCTTAGAGGCTAGGTACATTTTGGAAGTACCCAAGAGAGCACAGTGGTTCTTTTTTGCTGTTTGTTTATTTCATTCTAAAATAAGAGAGTTAAAAAAAATGAAATAAGAGCATTTCAATGGCTAGAAAAGTAAAGGGAAGGGAAAATAGGCCTGATAAAATTATTTCAGAAAATATGTGGTATAAGAAGCTGCCTCCTACAGAGGCACCTGTGAAAAGGGAGAGGGCTATGAACATCTTTAGCTAAAGACTGTCCACTATCTAATTGTATCACACAAGAAAGTAGAAAAATACCAGTAAATGGAAAGGGAATTTAAGGGGCTTATCAGTGTAGCCCAGTGAGTGGACTGATCTGATTAGTCATTCTTGATGCTCCATAAAAAGAAAAGAAAGAATGTCTGATATAAAATATCAGGGTGCTGGGGCCGGGAGTTTTGCCTAGTGGTAGAGTGCCTGCCTAGCATGCACAAAGAGCTGGGTTTGATTCCTCAGTACCACATATATAGGAAAAAAAAAAGCTGGAAGTGATGCTGTGGTGCAAGCTCTAGCCCTGATAAAGTCCAAGGACGGTGCTCAGGCCCTGAGTTCAAGCCCCACAACTGGCAATATATATATATAAATATCAGGGTGTAGCACTTGTGGCTGGCTGGTTGAATGGATTCTGTGTATATTGAGTCAAATGGTATCCACATTGTAGGGGGAAAAAATCTCTGCATGCCCACTGGTCAAATAATAAGAGTTTGCATCCTCTATTAAAATTAAAAATAATTAACAGTAGATGAGGGATAGAGATTAGTAACACTGATGAATTGCTCCATTTGTGCACAAAGAACAAAATGATGGTTTCATAATAATGTAACTCTCTCTGAGTTTCTAATCATTGGTAACAGGCAACTTAGAGCTATTGCTTTTAAGATATGTGCTTTGGCCCAGTTATCCAAAATCCTGCTAACAATGAGGTATGTTTAAAGTGTTTTGTTGGCTAATTCTTTCTCAGATCAATTGATAATCTTTCTATTGCTAACTGGTTTTGTGATCATAGACAATTTACTTTGTCAGCATCTATGTTTTTGCATACAAATATGAATTGCCATATTAGATTTTCTTTCTTTCTTCCTTTCTTCTTTCTCCTTCCTTTCTTCCTTCCTTTCTTCCTTCCTTCCTTTCTTTCTTTCTTTCTTTCTTTCTTTCTTTCTTTCTTTCTTTCTTTCCTTCCTTCCTTCCTTCCTTCCTTCCTTCCTTCCTTTCTTTCTTTCTTTCTTTCTTTCTTTCTTTCTTTCTTTCTTTCTTTCTTTCTTTCTTTCTGCCTGTCTTTCTTTTTTGCCAGTTCTAGAGCTTGAACTTGGGGCCTGAGAACTGTCCATGGGTCTTCTCAAGGCTAGAGCTCTACCACTTGAGCCACAGCAGCACCATTTCCATCTTTTTCTATGTATGTGGTATCACATACCACTAGGCCAAACTCCCTGCCCACCACATTAGATTTTCATGAAGATACAAGTACTTTCTTGTGAGTAGGTAAATAGCCTTTTATTGCAGTAAAACTTGAGTTTCTCAAGATGATTAGTACTATATCCAAGATCACAGAGCAAGTGATCAACAGAACTAAGACTAGAAGGACTAGGCTTTCCTAATCAAGTTAAAGTAGTTTGTACCTCAGAAGAACCAACATCACCTGAGAGTTTATTAGGATACAGAATTTCAGGCCACCTTCTAGCCCTCTGAGTCAGAACTACATTTTACAAAGAAAACCAAGTAGATCATGTGTGTACAATAAACAAAGTGTAAGACTCCACTTACAAATCATACTGCTGGAAAAGAGATAATTTTAAGTGTCAAGGGCTAGCAAAGATGTGGAGGAAAAAAGAACTCTTGTACACTGTTGGTGGAATGTACATTGATGTAGACATCAAGGAAAACAGAATAGTAAGTTTCTCAAAATATTAAAATGAGGACCGAGATTTTGGCCTAGTGGTAGAGTGCTTGCCTACTATGCATGAAGACCTGGGTTCAATACCTTGGTACATAGAGAAGCCAGAAGTGGTGCTGTGGTTCAAGTGATAGAGCTCTAGCCTTGCGGAAAACCTAAGGACAGTGCTCAGGCCCTGAGTTCCAGCCCCAGGACTGACAAAAACAATTAAAATGAGAAATGCCACACCATTTAGCAATCCCCTCACTAAGAAATCAGTATATTGGAGAGGTATTTGCACTCCCATGTTTATTACAACTAATCATAATCACAACATGAAATGAACTGAAATGCCTATCAGTTGGTGAGGGTGAGCAAATGCACTCATTATATTTAAGGTACAATGTAAAAACGGAACTATGCAACTTGAGGGTAAGGATGGGATTGGGGAAAATGATGGAGAATGATGAAAGGGATATCACTGATCAAGATGCATTTTACTGATAATCTAATTTACAAAATCGTAAACTCCTTGCATAAGTACTTAATAAAAATTTAAAAGACAATATTAAACATACACAGAACAGAATTGTTAAGATAATGACGATAGGATGCCACTCACATGTAAAATCTAAAGTAATCTCTCCAGTCTAAAAAATGTTTTCTCTTCATGAATGGAAAAGAAGATTGTGGTTTTTAAATTTGTCCTCTCTTCTCTTGTTGCCTTTTTACCTCTAGTTTTCTTCGGAAAATAAAATCTGTCAGGGAGTTTCCTTGGAGAAGCACCTTGTCAATTTACCACTCTTTAAAACAACTGTGGATTCCAGGAGGGAAATTCTGACTGAAGAATTTCCCAGTATTATGCTGCCCCATTTGAACTGATCACATTTGTTTTACACTATAGAAGTGCTAATGTTATACATTGTTATCCACAGTTAATTCAATCAAAGGCACACCTTCAGTGGGCACAGCACACATGTGTATGCTTGTGTGTCTGCTTGTATGTGTGCACATGCTTGTGAACACAAAGAACAAGAGCTACTCTTTGGGTGTGGAGAGAAACACAGTTTGTAGCACAGGTTAGTGTGAACATCTATCATTAGAAAGAAAGACATGAGGACTTCTGTAAATTTGATGGGGTGCTAATAGTTTGTGAAAAATCCTTTCTCAATATTCAATGAAAATGCAAGAAGAGAAGGAGAGAGACCCTAACAGTCCTTAAGGTGGAAAAAAAAAGTCAAGGCAACAGGGGAGAATTTCCATTAATGGTAACTTTGTTGACCACAGAAACATAATCCCGAAACACTCACAATGTACCTCTAGAATCTAACACAAAACAATATATATGCTAGAGTAGTAAAACCAAAACAGGTGGGGGAGTTAAATAAGTCTGCTGCCTCTGTTAACACAAGGGTGTGAACTCAGCATTGAAATGAATCTTAAGCACAGTCTGTCCTTCTTCTACAGCATGACAATTATTTCTTTTGTTTCTTTCTTTTTCTTTTCTTTTCTTTTTTTTTTTTTTTTGTTGGTCCTGGACTTTAGCTCAGGGCCTGAGCACTGTCCTTAGATTTTCTCAAGGCTAGAGCTCTACCACTTGAGCCTCAGCACCACTTCTGGCTTTTTTTTCTATGTATGTGGTGCCAAGGAATCGAACCTGGGTTTTCGTGCATGCTAGGCAAGCACTCTACCACTAGGCCAAACTCCCAGGCCCCATTACAATTATTTCTGTGATTATTTTTATTTTTTAAAAACTGGTCTTTGGAAATGACTCTAGGACCAATTAATTGTACAGGAAAACTTTCTATGTTTTAGAACTAGGAAATTTCTAGTTATAATAATCCATGACAACATATAGGAAGAAGGAAATAATAAGAGGGAAAAGGATGCATTCCACTAAACCTGACAAAGATACCAATGTTATACAAAATTAGATAAGTTACAAGAATGCTATAGGTTTACCAAGACATGTGAAAGGGTATCAATGTATGTGAATTAATGCACCTTCCATTTGGCAAATATCATGTAACCCTTTTATTAATTACAATAAAAAATATATCTAAAAATAAAAAAAGAATGCTATAGGTTTGTTTTATGAATAAATAAAATAGGTATTAAATATAATAGTACAAAAATAAAATTAACACTGCAATAGTTTAATGGTTGTATTTTTCTTAGCATACTACTTCATTCTAAGTATTGTGTTCCTTAGCCAACCACCTTTGATAGAAAACCGAGTAAGAGCTCCTGAAGTCAAGCCCCAGTACCAACACACACACACACACACACACACACACACACACACACATACACACAGAGTTTCCTTGGAGCAGAGAGAAGAAATAAAATTGGGCAGAGGAAGAAGTTTAGAAGTTGATTCATAAAAACTGCACAACCTAAGCAAGGGACACAGAACTCTTGAACTAAAATAAACATATGTATATCTTTTGTGCTGATACTGGGCCTTGAACTCTGGACCAAGGCACTGTCCCATGGCTTTTTCCCTAACGTTTTGCACTGTATCATCTTAACCACTATAGGGTTTTTGGTGGTAGCGTGTCATAAACTCTCTTGACGGGGTTGGCTTCAAACTGTGATCCTCAGGCCTCAGCCTCCTGAGTAGGTACGATTAGAGGCGTAAGCCTCTGATATCTGGCTTACATCCATGTTTGAATGAAATGGTCCAACACTTTACTTCCACATCAATCAGCCTTTGCATGTGGCCACTCTGGAAGGAACATGTCGTTGGGTGAAGAAGTATCTCTCCCATCTGATGGTAAGAAAGTCCATCTTACTCTGGGCTCTTTGGGCTTTGTCTTCTAGTAGACTTCCAAGCAAAGAGATAGAGACAAAGAGGTACTTTTTATTTTAATACAGAATGCCAAGGATACAAGAAGGAGAAAAAGAAATAGAGAAATCGCTGGCATCAGCAGGTTATTATTCGCAAAGGGTGATTCCTTCAGCATTTCTTTCAGTTCTGAGGTATTTCAATACCTTTTCCAACGGTATAAGTAAACTACCTTTTCAAGTTAATCATAACTGAGTTTTTATTACAATATTAGGTTAACTAATTTCTCAAACCTAAATACCGTGTAAACACACACACACACAGCCTAAGACTAATACCAACTACTAACATAGAACAAACTAAATTAAATCATTAATGCTGTACACAAAAAGATTAGCTCACTGAGTTACTTTTAGATGCTGAATTGACCGAGCTGATGAATACTAATATAGTTCTTAAAGCATAATTTTGGGGTATATTTTTCTGTGGCTGTTTCTAGAAGAGACTGGCATATGAATCAGTAGACTAAGTAAGGAAGGTGTCTGTATCCTTACCTATTGTGAGTAGCACTGTTTCAATGGCTATGAACCCAAAGAAAACAAAAAGTAGATTTTGTCTATCTCTGCTGTAACCAGGGCATCCTTCTGTCCTAAAATATCAGAACTCCAGCTTGGGGATATGTAACTTGTATCAGCAATCTCCAAGTCCTCAGCCTTTTTTTTCATATATTTTTTATTGTAATTAATAGAAGGGTTACATTATGTTTGCCAGATAGAAGGTACATTAATTCACATACATTGATACCCTTTCTCATGTCTTGGTCCCCATTTCCCTCCCCCCACCTCCACCCCTCATCTTGTTTTCCCCCTTCCCTATCCTATTTCAAATAACCAAATACACACATATCCAATATATCACATAACAAGGTGAAATACTGTAACAATATGAAATAATCAAGGGACAGCAAAAGAGATGAGAGATAACATAGTACATTAAGGACAACAATCACTCATTATATGGCTTTTGTTTCTATATCCGGGAGGTCCTTTCATTTAGCGTCATCCTGTATGTCCTTATGTATCTAGGTTTTTCTCTATTGCAAATCTCTGCTAGTAGAGCCCAAGGTTTCTACTGATTATGACGAATGAGGGAAACCATTGAGCCTAAGTTCCTTTGAGTCTGGCTTACTTCACTTAATATGATTTTTTTCTAAGTCTTTCCATTTCCTAACAAATGGGTCGATGTCATTCTTTCTGACAGCAGCATAGAATTCCACTGTGTACAAAAACCACATCTTGTTGATCCACTCATCAACTGAGAGTCCTCAGCCTTTTGACCATGGGTGGATTCCCTGGTACAAGATATGAGGACTTCCAACTTGAATAGAGTCAGTTAGTTTATTGGCTTCTCCAGTTTGCCAACTTGCAGCAGATAGTGTAGCCAGGCTTTGGAGCATTCTTTTGGCCAGTCTTTTGGCTTTTTCAAGGCCTAGGGATCTACCACCTGAGCCACAGAATCACTTCTGGCTTTTTCTGTGTATGTGCTACCCAGGAATCAAACCCAGGTCTTTGTGCAGGCTAGGCAAACACTCTACCACAAGGCCTAACTCTTGGCCGGATTTTTTTTTTCACCAATTCTGAGGTTGAACTCAGGACCTAGGCACTATCCCTGAGCATCTCTGTAATCCAGGCTAGTGCTCTACCACTTGAGCCACAGCATCACTTCGGCTTTTCTAGAGTAGTTCATTGGAGCTAGGAGTCTTTCCTGCCCGGGCTGACTTTAAGCCATAATCTTCATATCTCCGCCTCCTGAGTAGCTAGGATTGCAGGCATGAGCCATCTAGCTATTGGTAATATCTATTTATCTGCCTATCTGTCTAATCTATCATCTAACCATAATCATCCATGCTACTTGTTCTATTTTTCTGGGAAAGCCAAACTAACATTTGAATAAATTCATAACCAAGTAAAGCCTATTCCATAATTGTAAACATGATCTAACTCCACCATTAAGAAAATAGATCAGAAAGAATGGCATTGTCTCATATGTAAGGAAATGGAAAGACTTGGAAAAAATCATATTAAGTAAAGTAAGCCAGACTCAAAGAAACATAGGCTCCATGGTTTCTCTCATTTGTAATAATTAGTACACACCTAGGATTCTCCTAGCAGAGGATCACAACAGCTCAAAAGCCATGAACATATGATTATATAGGACGAGAGTAAGAAAAATGAACTCTAGGATATAGAAATAAGAAGTTGGATTTTGTGATTGTTGTTTTTAATGTACTGTGTGAAGTTATTTCTTTTCTCTTTTTTCCCCCTTCTGGTTTATCTCATGTTCTTACTGTGTCTGACTTTGTTACCTGGTATATTATATATACATTTATTTGTTTATTTGAAATAGGGAAGGAAGGGAAAAACAAGATGATTGGGAAGGACAACTATGAGAAGGGGTATCAATGTTCAAGAAATAATATAACCACTACCTGAGAAAGGTAACTGTAACCTCTCTATACATTACCCAGACAATAAAATACAATTAAAAAAGAAAGAAAGAAAGAAAGAAAGAAAGAAAGAAAGAAAGAAAGAAAGAAAGAAAAAGAAAATAGATCTGGTCCAAGAGCTCACACCTGCAACAACAGCTAGTCAGGAAGCAGAGATCAGAAGTATACTAGTATACTAATAGGGAAAAACATTACTGGCATTTCCCCTCTTAATTAATACCTGGCATGTCTGTGACTCTTGCTATATGGGAAATGATGGCCATAAGTAGGAATATTATAGATTGAGGCCAATCCAAAGGAAAAACTAGAGACTCTACCAAAAGAATAAAGAACAAACACACACCACACACACACACACACACACACACACACACACACACACACACACACACACAGAGTTGGCACTGAACACAGGTGGCTTACTCCTGTAATCCTAGCTACTCAAGAGGTTGAGAACTAAGGATCTAGCTTTGAAGTCATTTAAGGCAATAAAGTCTTTGAGATTATTTTGGATTAACCAGCAAAAACCAGAAATGGAAGTATGGCTCAAATAATAGAGTGCTAATCTTGAGCAAAAAGGCTCAGGGACAATATACCTAGGCTCTGAGTTCAAACCTTGGGACTGGCTCAAAAACAATTGGAAGTCTGGCTCAAGAGATAGAGCATTTGCCTAACAAGCATCAGGCTGTAAGGCCAAAGCCTTACAGCTACTGCTCTATCCCTTGAGCCACACTGCCACTTCCGGCTTTCTAGAGGTTAATAGTAGATAAGAGTCTAACAGATTTTAGTGCTACACTGACTTTGAACCACTATCCTCAGATCTCAGCCTGTTGAGTAGCTATTATGGATGTGAACCACTGGCACCTGGCTAGAAATTTGTATTTTTTAGCAACTAAACTGCAGTAAATGTTTACACAAGGAACTAATGCAAAAGGACAATGACATTTCATGTTCAATCTTAACTTCTTAAAAACTCAGTTAAAAGCCGGGAGTTTGGCTTAGTGGTAGAGTGCTTTCCTAACATGCATGTAGACCCAGGTTCAATTCCTCGGTATCACACACAGAGAAAAAAAAAAAGCCGGAAGTGGTGCTGAGGCTCAAGTGGTAGAGCTCTAGGCTTGAGAAAGTCCAACGATAGTGCTTAGGCCCTGAGCTCAAGCCCAGGACTGGCAAAAAAAAAAAAAAACCCAAAAAACAAAAAAAGAAAAAAGCAAAAAAAACCTCAGTTAAGAAAGCACTTTAGCATGAAAAAAGTCAACAATGCCTGCCTTCCTTCCTTCCTTCCTTCATTCCTTCCTTCCTTCCTTTCTTCCTTCCTTCCTTCCTTTCTCCCTCCCTCCCTCCCTCCCTCCTTCCCTCCCTCCCTTCCTTCCTTCCTTCCTGCATCTTTCTTTCTTTCTTTCTTTCTTTCTTTCTTTCTTTCTTTCTTTCTTTCTTTCTTTCTTTCTTTCTTTCTTCTACTGATTCCTGAGGTTTTTTTTTTCCCCTCAAGTCTAGCTCTTTACCAGTTGAACCACAGATAAAGATCTCACAGGCTTTCCTGCCCAAGCTAGCTTCAAATCTGGTTCCTCATTTTTCAATATCCTCAGTAGCTAGAAATACAGATAGGCATGTGCCACTGGCATTGGGCTTTAAGTACATTAAAATGTAATAAATAATAGGATATGCACTGGAAACTTTATCAAATGCAGTAAAAAGAAAGAAAGAAAGAAAGAAAGAAAGAAAGAAAGAAAGAAAGAAAGAAAGAAAGAAAGAAAGAAGAGAGAGGGAGGGAGAGAGGGAGGGAGAGAGGGAAAGAAAGAAGGAAACAGAAAGAAAGAAAGAAAGAAAGAAAGAAAGAAAGAAAGAAAGAAAGAAAGAAAGAAAGAAAGAAAGGAAAGAGAGAGAAAGAAGAGAGAGAAAAGAAAAGGCAAATTCATTGGAAATGAGAAAATGTAATTCTCTTCCTAGAAAATGAGTGCCCTCTGGAAACATTCAAACTACTGGTCACTTCTGCAATCCAAAATATTCTGAAGTTAGGACTTTTTGAACAAGCTTGATTTTTTTTTCATTATTCAATGACAATCTCAAAGGAACATAGGCTCAATGGTTTCCCTCATTTGTTATAATCAGTAGAAACCTTGGGCTCTCCTAGCAGAGATTTGCAATAGAACAAAACCTAGATACATAAGGACATATAGGATGACGCTAAATGAAAGGACCTCCCGGATATAGAAACAAAAGCCATATAATGAGTGATTGTTGTCCTTAATATACTATGTTATCTCTTATCTCTTTTGCTGTCCCTTGGTTATCTCATATTGTTACAGTACTTCACCTTGTTATGTGATATATTGGATATGTGTGTATTTGGTTATTTGAAATAGGATAGGGAAGGGGGAAAACAAGATGAGGGGTGGGGGTGGGGGGAGAAAAATGTGGACCAAGACATGAGAAAGGGTATCAATGTTTGTGAAGTAATGCACCTTCTATCTGGTGAACATAATGTAACCCTTCTATTAATTACAATAAAAATATATGGAAAAAACTCACAATTCACATATGAAAGGATCTAAATAATATTTTAAAACCACATTAGGAAATGATTGAAAAAATAATTACTTCATTTCTTTTTCATCCTCAGAACTAATTTTTCATGCATTTGAGGCATTAATAATAGCTGGCAAGGTACTTGGTTCTAGGCTAAGTTCTCTTCATTTTTGTTTTCTCATTAAATCTTATTTGTCAAAAGGAAGTAATGCATATCACTTTATTTTTAAAGTAACATCTATTGAAGATGTCTGTCATTAAAGTTCATAAAATTTGCACTACAAATATGTATAGTTTATAACATTCATTGAAACAGTTCCAGAAGTTAAAGATCAGTGTTCACCAGTATCACATTTCTACTTTGCTTATGAGATTAATTTTTTATTTGTATAGTCTCATTTAAAATTTTTTCCAGACACTAAGTCACTGGAGGAGGGTTGGGTAGTATATAAATATGGCAACTCAGAAAGATAAAAGAAAGGGAAAATTTGATTGGAAAACACTGTGGCTTTTGCAATCATGTTCACTGAAGCATTATTTACCATAGTTGAAATATGGAACCAACCTAGATACCCCTCAATAGATGAACAGATCAAAATGATGTGGTATATATACACAATAGGGTTCTATGCTTCCATCAGAAAGAATGACATTGCCCACATTTAAGGAAATGGAAAGACTTGGAAAAATTATATTAAGTGAAGTATACTAGACCCAAAGACAACTAAGTTTCATGTTTTCCCTCATTTACAAGGACTAGAATATGTCCACCATATTCTTAACAGGGTATTTCAATAACCCAATTGCTTAATGCATAGGACTATATACAATGAAGTGTACCAATACAAACTCCAAGATATGGAAACAAGAGGTTTTATTATGTCCTGTGTGGAGTTTTTTTTTTATTTCTTTTTCCTTTCCCTTAGTTTTCTGTACCTTGTGTCTTGTATATAAGTTTAATCTACATGTGGATTATAGGGAATCCACATGGGGAAACAGCAGGACAAGGAATGAATAAATGCAACATTGATACTCACTTGATGCCATGTTGGATATGAACCTGACAGCTTGGGGTGGGGGGAAATAGGAAAGGGTAAGTAGGAGAAAATGAGGGACTGGGTAATAATGATTAAAAATAAATGTACTTGTTACCTTAATTATGTAACTGTAACCCTTGTGCTCAGCATGTTTTCAATAAAAATAAATTAAATTAGAATAGAATAAATATTGTGGCCTACTTAAGTAGCATGGGTCCTTTTGATCTGGGCTTAAAAATAAAAGAATCCTTGGCTACATTTTATTAATCATCAAATATTAGCATGATTTTGATCACTGGAGTTTGACATCTAGCTTTGATTTTCTCTAAAGCAATGCCTCTAAGCTCAGTTAATCTTAGTGAACAAAGAATACCAGTCAAACTGAAAATCATAAAACATTTAAGGGGTAGGAATTTCCCAACAATTTTAACATGGGCCGTTTTTAAAAAAAATCTAATTTTCATCATTTCACTACATTTCAACCTTCCTTTGAAGCCCACATTACTCCAACCAGTTCCTGTAACTGCATGAGAATTATCAAATAGAGGTGGCAAAAACTACACAGTTAGTTGGGCATCCATCTTCTCAAAATCCAGTGACAGATAGACATATCAACTGTACAAAGAAAGACCAATGGATATATACATCACATCCTCATTCCAGGATAAATTAAAACAAAATCTATTCACACAAGGCCTTCTGGAATGTAAGCTATTTTTTTTTTGGCCAGTCCTAGGCCTTGAACTCAGGGCCTGGGCACTGTCCTTGGGCTTTCTCACGGCTAGATCTCTACCACTTGAGCCACAGCACAATTTCTGGCTTTTGTCTATATATGTGATACCAAGGAATCAAACCCGGGTCCTCGTGCATGCATGTTAGGCAAGCACTCTACCACGAGGCTAAACTCCCAGTCCAGGAATGTAAGCTTTTTAAAAGATTTATTTATTATTACTCTGGGCATGGTAATACATGGGCCAACTATTCAAGTAGCAGAGACAGAAAGAACATGGTAGTACACTGGCTAACTATTCAAGTAGCAGAGACAGAAAAATACCAGTTCAAGGCTGGACCTCATAAAGTTAACTTAGCACCTATTTGAATACAAAGGCAAAAGCAGAATAATTAAGGGTATGGCTCAAATGGTAGATTACTAAGAATGAGGCCTTGAATTCAATTCCCACTACTATAAAATAAAAAAAAGTATTGTCAATTGGTATAAAGCATGCATAAATCAATAATACTTTATTAATTTTGATGAGTAACACTTATGAATATCTAATTCTATTAATAATTACTATAAGAAAAGAGCTTGCAAAGTAAATTTCCCAAAAAAAGATGATTGGCCTTTTTATTTTTAAGGCATAGAGAGATGGGCAATTTTTCCAAGATCACATGATCCCTTCTGATCAAATTTTTTATTAGCTTATATTTTCACATATGTTTACACTATATAAATTAATTGCACCCCTCTGTCACTCTCCTCAATTCCCCCTTCTCAAAATAATTTAAACTGGCTTCATTGTTCTTTTGTCATGGTTGAAAAAGTTGTATTTTGACAACCACTTTCCTCCTTCTGCTAATACTCACCCTAAAACTCTTATCTCTTTCTCCAGCTGCCTACTGCTTAACAGCTTTCACTGAATCTTTTTTTTTTTTTTGACAGTCCTGGGCTTGAGCTCAGGGCCTGAGCACTGTCCTTGGGCTTTCTCAAGGCTAGAGCTCTACCACTTGAGCCTCAACACCACTTCTGGTACTGAGGAATCGAACCCAAGTCTACTTGCATGCCAGGCAAGCACTCTACCCCTAGGCCAAACTCCCTTCCCTTCACTGAATTTCTTTATGCTATTTCCACATATACTTGCAAAATATACTATATTATTCCTTGATTTCTTCTTCCCTCCTCTTTCCTTTTTCCTATTTTGTTTATTAGTTTGAATTGTGTTCTATGATTATCTATGTAAATAATTATGTATATTTATGTTCATAACCACAAATAAGTATTTCTTTTATATCTAATTTCCACATACGACTGATAACATGCAAGATGTTTTTTTGAGCTTGACTTGCTCAATATGCTATCCTCCAGTGCCATTTCTTTCCCTACAAATGTTATAATTTTATTTATTTGTTAAAAATTTTATTGTCACGGTAATGAATAGCAGGGTTATAGTTATATTCATAAAGAAGTGAGAGCACTTTTTCTTGAATATTTCACAAGACAATATGTTGGAAATGAATTTTACAACTTCGGAAGTTGGGGGAAGGGAAAGCAGGAGAAAATCATGGGAAGGGATAATGACGTTCAAGAAATAATTTTATTTTTTATGGCTATATAATATCCTAATGTAACAATATATCTAAATATATACAGACACACACACATATTCACACGCACATCTGTTGTTGAACACCTCAACTAATTTCATTGCTTGGCTATTGTGAACAGGGCTACAATCAATATGTATTCTAGTACAATGATTTGCACCGTGTTTGATGCTACAAGTATAATCACAAAAGAGACAGGAGCTTTATTTGTATTACATTCTCAACCTAGTAGAGGAAAGATACCCATACATAAGTGACTTAATATTTTATTGCTAATTGCGCAAATGTTCTAAGAGAAAAAAGGAATGTGGAATAAGAACAAGAAACAGACCAATGAGAGTATATCCAGCTAATTCAATCCATGGCTCCCCTTCCCAGATCCTGAAATCCCAAGCTGACTGTGTCCTGTGGGTCTAATAGATAGCACAAGTATCCCTTGCTTGAATGTATTTCAATGTTTTGTTTATTATCTGTAAGTAGTTGTACAAAGACATTTTAGGTTAATCTGTTGATTTATGAGTGTAATGCATTTTGATCAGTGTCAACCTTCCATCATGGGACAAGGGAGAATAATGAATGTGATAAATGTATCCCTTTACTAACACATCAGACTCAAAAAAACAACATCATAAAATTCCATTAAATTGATAAGAGACAGTAATCTGAAGCATTTAGCTAATATTATCCGAACCCTCTGGGATTTCATGGAAAAAGCATTTACTTGCTCTATTTTTATCAATCTCAGCTTGCAGTAACAATAACTATAGCAAAGCCTTCTTTATCTTATATTCTGAGCATGACAGTACTTTTAGAATCTAACATTTATTAGTTCATTTGTAGTTGGGGATTAGCTACAATTATTATCCTCATGTCAAAGACAAGAGACTAAAGTGGCTTGTTCAAGGTTAGGTAGATATTTGGAGCCAAACTGGATTTATTCATTGTCTCACAGTTAGTCATCTTTCATAATTTATAGACCATGGGGTTTCTGGAATGTATTGACAAAAGGAAAAAGTCTCCTTTAGTTTTTTGTAATAAATTCAAATTTTGAACAGGTTTCCTTTGTCCAATAAGTAAATTAAAAATTCTTTCCATTGTGAATTCTACTCATCCACCAGAAAGAATGATATTGTACCATTTGTAAGGAAATGGAAAGACTTGGAAAAATATTAGGTGAAGTAAGCCAGAATCAGAGAAACACAGTTTGCATGGTTTCCCTCATTCCCTAGAACGTGCCTATGCTATGAATCCATGAGTAAAAACCCTCAATGGTTTGCAAATATTCAAAATGAATTAATGATAGTATAGACTCTATGGAAAGTTAAAATAGTATAATTATTTAGAAAGACAAAGTCAAAGCTCAACAAAGAAATTGGTACTTGCCAGAAAGGAGCAGGAGGACCAAGAAGAAAGAAAAATGAAGGCAGGAAAGGGAGCTAATTCCAGCAAGAATTCATTATATATACTACAAAATTGAGAAAAATAAAGAAAGGAGTGGAGATGAAGATGTTGAAAGGATGGCACTGATCAAGATATATTATACACATAAATGGGTTCATTAAATGGCAAGAAAATAAATACATATCCTAAAAATTAAGAAAATTGAGGGAAGGAATTGGAAGGGGTTCATGAGAATGTTGAAAGGAGCAACACTGATAAAGACACATTGTATTAATAAACTGCCTGTTACATGGCAATTCCTTTGTACAACTACTTAAAGATAATAAAATCTTCAAAAAATAAAAATAAGAAGTCATTAAATCAGTGTTTAGAGAAGGGATGAGGGACTTTGCTACACATGTTAATTTACTGCCTTCCATTTCTATGTTCAACCCTGAAATATGAACTGTGAAATGTAATTCTCCTTCCTTTTCTGCCTCATTATATGTGAAGCATTTGAGAGTACACGAGGCTAACACATTTCTCCACAAACTGCAAAATCTCCATTGACCCCATCAGGCCCTCAGAGGTCCTACAAGCAGAAAAAGTGCTAAGTGAAGCAGTGTTCTGGTCAGTGTGACAATTTCCAGAGAGAAATTCTTCCTTGCATGTCATCGGCGTGCTCTTTAACGAAGTACACTCTACAACTTCAGCATTTTGAGTGGGAAAGCATCTGCCGTATGCCAATATCTTTATCAGACTTTGGTTCTTTGAACTAATTATAATTCAGTTGGGACTGAAGAATATTAGGCACAAGTTTAACTTCTTTTCTCTTCTGTAGCCATAGCAATAATCATCTGTAAATGTTAACAGCACCTTTCCTAGAATTGGTCTGAGTTAATCCACCGGCACTGCACAGGAATGGGTCACAGTGGATTCTTGAGAAAAACTTGTTACAAACTGGATCTAGAATATGCCCTTACATAATCTATATCACCTGTCCTTTGTGTAGTGAGAATTTTGTACTGACCTTCTCATGAGAACAGTGTGGTGTGGTGTAAGGCTTCAACTGGGTCATCCTCCTTCAGAGAACTGGCTAGCAAATGGAGTATTTTTCCTAGCCCTCAATAGACACGTCAGCACTCTCCTTCCCTGCTGGCCCTGGCAAAGAGAAAGGGAGAGACAGGGATGAAGGGCTGCCATAGATTCCAGGTGTCCTTTAATGCAGTCCAGCGTGGCCTCTGCAGGACCTCTCTGTTTGCCTGCAGATATCCTTTTGAGCGTTCAATTAAAAGGGACATTTGCTGACGTCTGTACATGGTACGCAGGGTCCTGGCAATTTCACATGTTGGCTCCTAATATTAATGTTCATAGGATTTTGGAGGGTTTTTTTTATTAGTTTGAATAGAAAAATTAGTGTTTACACAGCCTGGAAAACCTTGCATTTATTTAAGATCTCAGAAATAACATTTGACCATTCTTTAGCAATCTCCATAATATGCTGGTAATGTTTTCCTGCAACGACCACAGTCGATTTATCACTGAAAACTGAAATTCAGGATAAAGAATTAACACTTCACACAAATCTCTGAGCTAAAAGTTTTCAAAGTGACACTAAGAAGAGGAACTTATTTTTCATCATCAATACATTTCCTGAGATTAAGTTTTTTACTCATAAGCTTGAATAAGAGAGAATTAAGTCCTGAATTTCAATTTTCTCATCAATAAAATAAGATTAATAATGCCTACTTAAAGGTTGAAATAAGGAAAGGTATGAAGAAATTCTTTTTGTAATTCTGGAGAAGGACAAGACAGAGTAATAACTTCAGAATATCCAGGGACCATAAAGACAAACATTCAAATATGTTTGAAAAAATCAAACTACATAAAAGAAAAACTAGAAATAGCTTCCTCATATGACAAAGAACTCATCTCTTCCATATATATATAAACGGTTGCTAGAAACTGAGAAGAAAAAGTCTGAAAAGTTCATGAACAGATAATGTTTATGGAAAAAAAACTATAGATAGCTCATATGTGCATATATATTTGTGGCTATACATTGAGGCATTAATTTCATTCACAGTAAGAGTCATGTCACATCGGAATAATATTTCTCACTTATGAGACTGGCAAAAACCCAAAAGTATAAAACTAAATTTTGGCAAGAGTTTGTAGAGATGTGGCCATCCTCATACATCACTGGTAGGCGTGCAAATGTTATAACTCCTGCAGAGGGCCATTTGGCAATCTTTATCCAAATTACAAATGCATTTATCCTTTGACCCAGTAATTTTACTTCTGGGAATTTACCCTACAGATACATTGCATATATCCATAGATGTGAAACAGTGAATATTCATTAAGTTAAAGCACTAATAAATAGCAAAATATAAAAACAAGCTGCTCCTCTAGAAACTGATGAATCTCAATATATGTATATTATTGACTTTAGATATAAAATAAAAATGACAATGATCTCTATTACGTGTGTGTATATATATATATATATGGATGGATCTTTAGCATTTATAGTGACAGAAAAAACATTTATAAATGTCTACTACCTTTTTTTTATAAAGGGGGAAGAATTGACTGTAAATATATTTGTACTTATTTTGATTTTCAGAAAGATCCATTTGTAATGCCTCAAAGAAACAAACAGAAATAAGATTTCTTATGGTGAGACACAAAACTGAAAATAAAATAGATGGTGGCAATAGTGGTAACAAGGCTTTTAGAAACTGAGCTGGATGCTGCTGGCTCATACCTGTAATCCTAGTTACTCAGAAGGCTACGATATGAGGATCAGTGTTAGAAGCCAAACTGGGCAAATGAATCTCAGCGACTTTTATCTCTAATTTTTAACCATCAAAAAGATTGAAGTAGAGGCATGGCTCAAATGGTAGAGCATAAGCTTTGAGCAGAAAAACCAAGCAAGAACACAAGACCCTGACTGGGTTGAAGTCCCAGTATCAACAAGCAAACACACACATAGCAAACCTTATTGTTATCTATTAAAAAAAATAAAAATTCAGGAAAAAGTTAAAGAAACATAACATACATACCCAGGAATCCAGGTCCATGTGAGTATAAATGTTAATGGATTCTATAGTTTGAGAAGATATTCTCAAGGCTTCTGAATTGGACTTGTATGCTCTATTACTGTTTCTTTTGTATTGTTGTCTGAAGAACGTTGGCATCGATAAGTATTGAAAACTGATATTCTAGACATCAGTGACTCACACTTGTAATTCTAGCTACTCAGGAGGTTATGATCTACAAGATTTCAGTGAGAAGCCAGTTCAGGCAGAAAAGTCCTCAAGACTTATGTCTTCAATTAATCAGCAAAATGCTGGACTGGAGTCATTGTCCAAGGGGTAGAATGCCAATCATGAGCCAAGCTGAGAATGTAAGGCACTGAGTTCAAGCCCCCATATTGACATTAAAAAAAAGAAAAGAGGGCCGGGAGTTTGGCCTAGTGGTTAAAGTGCTTGCCTAGCATGCATGAAGACCCGGGTTCGATTCCTTGGTACCACATACATAGAAAAAAGCCAGAAATGGTGCTGAGGCTCAAGTGGTAGAGCTCTAGCCTTGAGAAAGTCCAAGGACAGTGCTCAGGCCCTGAGCTCAAGCCCAGGACTGGCAAAAAAAAAAAAAAAAAAAAAAAGAAAAGAAAAGAAAAGTAGATTTCTGAGTCGAATCCAATGTTTTCAGGTATAATCAGAATCTCTGATGCTAAAACATAGAAATAAAGGTATTTATAAAAATCTTCCCCAGTGATTCATGTGAACCTAACAACAGTTTAAGACCTATTATAACAAGATGAGGAGAAGGGGGAGGGGGAGGGAAATGGGACAAAAACATGAGAAGGGGTATCAATATATGAGAAGTAACTCACCTTCTATCTGGAGAATATAATGTAACCCTTCTATTAATTACAATAAAAATACAATGTGAAAAAAGACCTATTATAATATGTTCATGTACATTGTAGAGGGTGTTGAAGACATTAATCATATAGGAACCGATTAAAGTCATGATTTCTTTTTTTTCTTTCTTTCTTTTTTTTTTTTTGCCAGTCCTGGGCTTGACCTCAGGGCCTGAGCCCTGTCCTTGGACTTTCTCAAGGAAAGAGCTCTACCACTTGAGCCTCAGCACCACTTCTGTTTTTGTTTTTCTATGTATATGGAAACGAGGAATCAAACCGGGTCTTCGTGCATGCTAGGCAAGCACTCTACCACTAGGCCAAACTCCTAGCCCCTAAAGTCATGATTTCTAACACATAGCTAGATTTCTAAATACTTCTCTACCATATAGCCCTACATATCCAGCTGTTGGCATCATTACCTCACTGTAACAGGCAGCTCAGACATAATCCATTTAAATTAGGGCCCAGATTGGTTTATTTAGAATTTACTCCATGTTCAACAATTAATTTTCTACAAGTTATTCATGCCATCTTTCCTATCTTTGTAAATGGTACTTTAACCCACTTATTTACTCAAGGAACAGTCATCAACTTTGATTCCCATATATGTCTTTTTATTTGTCTAATCCATCAACAAGCCCTATCCTGTTTTGCATTACAAGAGAATACATGGTTTTCTACTGCTTTGCTAATATGCTCTTTGTAGATCCTTTGTTTCTGTGAACAGTCTACCCATGGACTTTACATTGTTATCTGCTTTGTTCTCAATTTTTAAACATTATTTATGCAATAAAGAAATGACTTTTAGTGATATAAGATCCAAGTTTTATTTACAGTCTTTTTTTTGTTTGATTATCGAAGATATATTTGCTACTGGTGGCTCACATCTGTAAGAACAATACTTGGGGGGCTATGATCAGGAGGCTTGAGCAGTCTGGGCAGAAAAGTTGCTGAGGTTCATTCTCAGCTAATAGTTCTCTACAATGGGGTGTACTTGTCATCTTAAGCAGTGTAGGTGTCTAAGATGATAAAGATCACAGTTCGGGAACAGCCCAAGCAGAAAAGTCCATGGGATTTTGTCTCCACAGAGGGAAGTTGGATTTAATGTCATGCACCGATGTGCCCAGGAACTACAGAAAGCCTAAAGTAGGCAATTCTGGCATGCACCCAAGTGAAAGTGATAACTTACTTCCAAACTAAACAAAAACAACAAATAAAAGCAGCAGGCTAAATGCTAGTCTCATGCCTAGATTCCTAGCTACTCAGGAAGCTGAGATCTGAAGGTTAAGTTTCAAAGTTGGCCTAATCAGAAAAGTCCATGAGAGAGCCAGAAGTAGAAATATGGCTCAAGTCATAGAGGCCAGCCTTGAGTGAGAAATCTCAGCAAATAGAGGCCTTGTTTTCAAATCCTAGAAGGTGAAAAAAATACATATAGGGGCATATTTGACTGTTTTTCTTTTCAATTTTTTCTTTTATTTATGTTTTGCCTCTTTTTATTGTAATTAATAGAAGGGATAGAAGGTGCATTACTTCACACACTTCAATACTCCTCATGTTTTTGTCCCCATTTCCCTCCCCTTAACTCCTCCCCTCATCTTGTTTTCCCCCCTTCCCTTTCCTATTTCAAATAAACAAATAATTGTGCATAAAATATACCAGATAACAAGGTAAGATAGTGTAACAAAAATGTAACCAAGGGACAACAAAAGGGATGAGAAATAACATAGTACATTAAGAACAACAATCACATATAATATGGCTCTTGCTTCTATATCTTGGAGGTCCTTTCATTTAGCCTCATCCTATATGGTCTTCCTTGTTTTCGGGTTTTTTTTTTTTTTTGCTTCCTACTTCCTACATTATTTTATTTTTCTTTTTATTATTATCTTTAAGAAGCTGTATAAAGCAGTTGCCATAGAACCACAGTTTATAAATGCAATATATCTTGATTAATGTCACCCTTTCAACATTCTCAGCCATTCCTCCCCTACCCATCCCTTCCTTCACTCTTCTTTGATTTTGTACATATGCATTGGATTCTTGACTGTATTCCCCACTTTTTCTTTTATTTGAGTAACTGTAAAAAAAAATTGATCCCTCTTCAAACTATGTATTTCTTATCTTCTCTCCTCACTGCCTCAAGTTTAATAGCCTGGATCATACTAACGGCCTCCTCAATCCCCTGTTTCCACCTTTGCATTCTTATATTTTCTTTTCTACAAAGTAACTACGTCAAACACATCTGATCATATCACTCTCTTCCCTCCTTCCATTGTTTTTTCACCTAGGATAAAACCCTGGATTTTCCTATGGCTTACCAAGGCCTTAGTGTTGTGTCCTCTTCTATCGTTCTTATTTCATCTGGTCCCACTCCTCTTCTCTGCCTTCTAGCTACAGAGGCTCTTTTCTTTCGTTTTTGAATGTATATGATCATCTCTGCTTCAGGACCTTTTTACTTGTTGGGCCTTCCAAAGAATGTGATTCCTCTTGAGTCTTCAAAGGCTTATCACTTCGTGTTGCTCAGGAATGAGCCTATGTCCTTCCACTGAAAAGATCTTTTGGTAGCCACTCCAACAATTCCCATGCCCCCAGGTCCCTTGTCATTTTTTCCATTGCTTAGACCTTTCTGGAATATAAATATCATAAAGACTGGCACTCTGCTTCTTCTGTTCATTGCTAGGTCTCTAAGAATGGGCTGTGCTCACACAAGGAAGCACTCAGTGAACAGAAGTGTTCAATGAATCAATGACCTTTGCTTTCCCATCTCTACTTCAGCCTAACTTAGCCTCACTACTCTAGCATTGGCTACAGTTGCCATTGTTATTAACTGTTCCTTACCAACCCTCTTGAGGTATATTCACCAGTTAAAAATTATATATTTTTATGTCATATAGCTTGGTGATTTGATAAATGTATATATTGTGAAATACTCACTCAAATCAGCACATTAACACATCTATAGCTTCACATATTCACTTGAATAAGTGTGATTAGAGCATTTGAGGCTTACCCTCTTAGGAAATTTCAGGTATGTAATGTACTACTATTAGCTATAGTCATATTTTGTACATTCTGTGGCCAGGACTTATTTATCTTACATAACTCAAGCTTACTACTCCAGCAACAATATTTTCCTGTATACACCGTCAATTAATTTGTTGACAAACACTTCAGTGCTGGAATGGACATGGAAGGCCCATATCTCTCTGAAGTACTACTTTATTTCCTTTTCAGATACACAGACAATGAGGATTGGTAAATCATAAAGCATTCATAGTTTTAATTTTTTGAAGAAGCTCCACTGTGAGTATTGGGCATTTTTTATTCCTCTTGAAAATTATTTGTGTCCAATGTCTTTTTAAATTTCTTTGTATTAAGTTGCACAAGGTCTTTCAGTATTTTAGTCAGCATATATTATACTATCCTACACTATATAGTTTTAATGTTTTTGCTGTATAAGTTGTGCTTTCATTTTGTTGATTATTTTCTTTGCTGGGTAGAAGATTTCTGTTACATGAAATTTCATTTGTTTGGTATTTTATTTCTTGTACTTTTGGTGTGATATCAAAACATATTACCTTAATCAATGCCAAGAAGCATTTACTCAACATTTTCCTGCAGTAATTTTAGAGTTTGGAATCTTGAATTTACATTTTAGGTTCCTTTTGAGTTGATTTCTGTATGTGGCATAAAATATCTACTTTTGTTCTTCTGTATCCAGTTTGGACCTTATCATTTCTCCATTTTTTTCTCCTTGGCACTTTTTAAACATTTTTTTGTATTATCAGGGTAATGTGTAGAGGGGTTACAGTTACATTTGCCGGTAGTAAGTACATTACTTATTACACATTGATACCCCTTCTCATGGTTTTTGTCTCCATTTCTCTCCTCCTATCCCTCCCAATCATCTTGTTTTACCCCTTCCTTTTCCTATTTCAAATAAACATATATACAAGATACCAGGTAACAAAGTCAGATACAGTAACAATATGAGATTAACCAAAGGGCAACAAAAGAGAAGAGAAATAACATAGTACATTAAGAACAACAATCACACAAGATAAAGTTCTTGTTTCCACATCCTAGAGATCCTTTCATTTAGTCTCATCCTACTTGACCTTATGTACTTAGGTTTTGAGCTATTGTAATCCTCTGCTAGGAGAGTCCTAGATGTGTACTAATTATTACAAATGAGGAAAACCATAGAACTTATGTTCCTTTGGGTCTGGCTTACTTCACGTAATATGATTTTTCCAAGTCTTTTCATTTCCTTACAACTGGGGCAATGTTGTTCTTTCTGATGGCAGCATAAAATTTTATTGTATCACATCTTCTTGATCCAATCATCTACTGAGGAGCATTTGGGTTGGTTCCATATCTTTGCTATGGTAAATAGTTCTTCAATAAACATCATTGTGCTAGTGGGTTTAATATGTCCTTGTTTCTGGACCATTGAGTAGATGTCAAGTAGTGGAATTGCTTGGTCATAGGGGAGCTCTATGCTTAGTCTTTTGAGGAATTGGCATACTGCTTTCCAGAGTGGTTGAACAAGTTTACACTCCCACCAACAGTGTAGTAGTGATCCCTCCTGCCACATCCCCACCAGCATCTGTTGGTATTAGATTTATTGATCATGGCCATTGTAACTGGAGTTTTTGATTTGCATTTCTTTTATGGCCAGAGATGTTGAACATTTCTTCACGTGTCTATAGGCCATTCTTATTTCCTCTTCAGAGAAGTCTCTCTTTAAATCTTTAGCCCATCTTTTAATAAAATGGTTGTTTCTTTGACAATTTGTTTTGGAGTGATTCAATTTTTTAGCTGTAGATATATTTTAGATATGAGGCCTTTGTCTATTGTATGGCTAATGAAAAACTTCTCCCACTCTGTGGGCTTTCTGTTTAACTTGTTAGCTATGTCCTTTGCCATACAGAAGCTCTGCAGTTTAATGTGGTCCTGCTTGTCCAGATTTTCTCTGATTTGTTGTGTTTCTGGGCCTCTATAAAGAAAGTTTTTACCTGTGCCAAGGAATCCTAGAGTATCTCCTGTTCCTTCCTGTAACGTTTTCAGGGTATCTGCTTGACCTCAAGGTCTTTGATTCATTTGGAATTAATCCTGGTGCAGGATGACATAGAAGGGTCCAACTTCAGCTTTCTGTAGGCGCTTAACCAATTCTGCTAGTGCTCCTTGCTGAAGAGGTTGTCTTTCTTGACTATTCTATCATTTTTTTGCTCCCTTATCAAAAATTAGATGGCCACTTGTCTGTGAATTGATTTCTGGGTCTTCAGTTCTAGTCCATTGGTCCTCAGGTCTGTTCCTGTGCCAGTACCAAGCTCTTTTGATTGCTATAGCTCTGAAATAGAGTCTAAAGTTTGGTATTGATATTCCTCCAGCATTGTTCTTTCTGCTAAGGATTGTTTTTGCTATTTCATCCATATGAAATTTTGGATTGCTTCTTCTATTTCCTTAAAGAATGACATTGGGATATTTATGAGTATTGCAATGAATTTGTACATAGCCCTTGGCAGGACTGACTTTTTCTGAATGTTAATTCTTCCAATTTAGGAGCATGGGAGTTTTTTCCATTTCCTAAGTTCCGCTTTAATTTCCTTTTTCAGGATTTTAGTTTTCATCAGAAAGGTCCCTAACATTCTTAGTTAATTCCTAGGTACTTTATTTTCTTTGAGGCTATTGCAAAAGGAATTGCTTTCCTGATTGCTACTTCACTCTTCTCATTGTTGGCATATAGGAAGGCGGTTGATTTTTGAGGGTTAATTTTATAACCTGCTACCTTGCCAAAGTTTTGAATCAGCTCAAACAACTTTGGAGTGGAACCTATAGGTTTCTTTAAATACAGAATCATGTCATCTGCAAAAAGGGAAAGTTTCATTTCCTCTTTTCCTATTTGAATCCCCTTTATGCTTGTTTCCTGCCTTATTGCTCTGGCTAGGAATTCTAATACTGTATTGAAGAGGAGTGGAGAGAGTGGGTATCTCGCATCCTTGTCTAGTTCCTGATTTTAGATGAAATGGCATTAGCTTTTCTCCATTAAGTATAATACTAGCTGTAGGTTTGTCATACACAGCTTTTATTATACTGAGGAATGTTCTATGGATTCCTAGTTTCTCCAGAACTTTTAGCATAATGGGGTGTTGGATCTTGTCAAATGCCTTTTGGCACTCTTGCAAAACTACTAACCATTTATTTCTGAGCTCTCATCCTGGAAAGGAACAGTCCTATTCATCACACCTAAGAAAGAAGATACTCCTATATTTCTGAAAAATAAATTTCTAACTGGGCACTGTTAGCTCACATAAGCAATCCTATCTATTCTGGAATCTGAGATCTGAGGATTGTAGTTCAAAGTTCACCCAGGCAAGAAAGTCTGTGACACTATTATCTCTAATAAACAACCAAAAAGAAAAAAGTGGAAGTGGAGCTGTGTCTCAAGTGACAGAGCTTTAATTTTGTGCAAAATAAGTTTAGAGACAGCTCTCAGGCCTTAAGTTCAAGCCCCCAAACCAGGACAAAAATTAATTAATTTTAAAAATTAAATTCTTAAGGTAAGAGAACTATCTTATTTTCCTTTTTTGTCATAGCTTACAGCCTGTATTTAAGTTCTCACTGGTATTCAGTGGTGCATGGTTATATTTTCCAAAACAACAATCATATAGTCTGCATAGGACCTGTTAATAAATCTACCTTATGTACATGAAAAAAATCTGTGTTAGCATTAGAACATCAGAGTTTAGAATAAGTCTGAGAAGAGAAACTTTTATCCAAACCGAAGAAAGGAACAGAAACTGGAGAGTTAGGGTAAACTATGTTTAATTGAACAATCTTCAACTGTGTCAATTTTTCCCTGGAGACTTGTCTGGACTCTATCATTCCAGGACCCAGATTGCTTGCTGAAAAACAAACCCAGAGATTAGTGGGACTTGAAATGGAGTGAAATTTACAGTTTCTTTGAGGATGAACAGATTTGATGATACCAATCCTAGCAAACAAGTGTGTTGTGATTCGTTTTTCTGTTTTATATCTTTGTTATTAATTTTTAATTTTCCCATATAATTAGCAAACTAATCATTAGCAACTATCACTTTAGTGCATTATGGAAGAAATTTAATCTATGATTTACTTTAGCCTCACCGACTTTAAGGCCAAAGCACTTAAATCTGTTGAAAATGAGATTGGCATCTTTTTTCTTCTTGGTCATTTCTTTATAAGCTCCTAGAAAATGAAGCTACCAGCCTCCAAGAAGAAGAAGGAGGAGGAGGAGGAGGAGGAGGAGGAGGAGGAGGAGGAGGAGGAGGAGGAGGAGGAGGATTAGGAAGAGGAATAGGAGGAGGTAGAGGAGGGCGAGGCTTGGTGAATGGTCACTGGCCAAGGAAGATATTTGGCAATATCCATAATATCACATAAATGCATCCCCATGTATTCACAGGCTTCTGCAGATTTTAATAAGGTCCCCTGTGTGTCTCTCTTCAAATATGGGCAAAATACTTAGAGTGAGAAAATGTCACATCTAATCAAGGGTGCTATAAATGCAGTACCCATGACAGGCAGACAGTTCACAAGTGGCTTCAACCAAGTCACAAGCCTTGCCTGTTGTGACAAAAATTGAAGAACCCCATTTTAAGCTTCCATTTTTGCAATTTGATTACACATATAGGATTTGTTTTACAGGAAACTATATTTGAATTGGACAAACAACATACACTGACGATTAATAATAAGAGACCATCAGGATGTTATGTCCTAAGGAAAAAGTTTTTTAAGACCAGGGGATATTCTTTCAAAACAATTGCTTAGACATACAGGCATTATTTCCCCTAACTCTCATTACTTCGCAACATTTTCCGACGCACTTCTGTTTGATTACAATAACCCAAAAGTCTCCAGCCTAGAGTTGTTTGGTCCAATGGCTTTCACTCAGCATTCTCTTCATAATTTGATGAGTTTCATAATGCACATGATATAATTTGATCATAAATAATCCCTATCCTCTCTCTCTTTCTCACTTCCACTACTCCCCCAAACACTTCTTTTAAATTCATGACAGTGTTTAAGGTCAACAATTCACATATGAAAAAAATCATGAAGTATTTGTCTTTTTTTTTTTTTAAGCCAGTCCTGGGCTTGAGCTCAGGGCTTGAGCATTGTCCTTGGGCTTTCTCAAGAGTAGAGCTCTGCTTTACCACTTGAGCCTCAGCACAGGCTTTTTTTTCTATGTATGTGGTACCCAGGAATTGAACCTGGGTCTTCATGCATGTTAGCCAAACACTCTACCACTAGGCCAAACTCCCAGCCCCAGTATTTGTCTTTTGAATCTGATTTATTTCTCTCCAACTCCATTCTCCTGCAGATGATATAATATTATTCTTCTTTATGCCTGAAGAATATTCCATTGTGTATGTAAGCCACATTTTTATCCATTCATAAGTTTGTGGATACCTAGGCTGACTCTGCAATTCGGCTCGTGTGAATATTGCTACTAAAAGCATAGATGTGCAAGTATCTTTTATTATGTTCTGACTTAACATTTCTTTGGTTAGATGCCTGAAGCTCCCAACTTTTAAAGGGATGGTTGAACAGGCTAGACTCACCTGGATAATCTTGTCACCTAAAGGTCAAATTTGCCATGTAATGTAATTGAGTGGGTGTAAATTGATCATCTCATAGTTACTCATTAGGCAGAAGAAATATAGGGAACATTTTAGGATCTTGCTTCCCATATTATGTTATAGACTAAATTGTGCTTCCCATAAATTCATATAAAACCATAACTCTCATGTGATTCTACTTGGAATTTGACCTTTAAGGAAGCAATTAAGGCTAACCAGGGCTGTAAGGATGGAATCTTAATAGAACATGATGAATATAAAGTCATTTCTAGTACGCCTCCTAGAGGAAAGGACTTATGAGGACACAGAGAAGATGACCACCTGCAAAGCAAAGAGAGAAGCCACCAAATAAAACAAACCTGGGAATACTTTGATCTTGGCCTTCCAGTCTATATGGCTATAAGAAAACAGATTTGTATCATTTAAACCTCTTCATGCTGTATCATTGCAGCAGCCTTAGAATACTAATCCAACAGGTAAGAATAGCAAAAAGTGGGGTACAGTGGCTCATGCCCATAATCCTAGCTATTCAGGAGACTGAATTCTGAGGATCGAGTTCAAAGCACTAAAAACATAGGGATGCCTATCTCCAGTTAGCCACTAGAAAACAAGAAGTAGAGCTCTGGTTCAAGGGGTAGTGCCATAGCCTTGAGCTGAAGAGCTCAGGGACAGTGCCAAGACCCAGAGCCCAAGGCCCATGACTGACAAAAAAAAAGGAACTCGATGTGGAAAGATACTCTGATGAAATTGAGATGCCTTCAGTCTACTTCCCAAGTGAAAGACATGTTATGGACAAGGACCAATATGTGAGGAAATACAAAATGAATTACAGATATAATAGCTATGTATTCGAAAATCATGCATGAATACAAGTTAGTTCACAATGATATTCTAAGAAATGTATCAAGTGGTCTGAGAACAAAAGAAAGATTACCTGCAAGTGAATTCTTTATAGCATGGAATATATCTCACCTAATAGCAGGGTAGAAAAAAACTGATTACTGATTTTAAAGTGTGTGCTATGCTTTGTATTTTATGGATCCTAATGAACTTTGGTAAATCTTTATTTATTATCTAAATGGGAAAACATTAATCTACAAGAAATCCTGTGTTAAAAAAGGAAAATATCTGTAGACATTTTTATATCCCTTTAATATTTTTATGCTTATATAAGTGGAGAATAAAAGAAATAAGCATTTTCTCCATTTTATGTTCTGGCCAAACTGAATTTTCAAAAATAAGATTACTGTCAGTGTTAATAACATCTTTCAATTTAAAAAATACTATTTTCAAGGCAAAAAAATATGATTACTGGACTGGGACTGTGGCTCAGTAGTAGAGTGTTTGCCTGCGATGCATGAGGCTCTGAGTTTGATTCCTCCGTGCCACGGAAACAAAAAATAATGTAATTACATTAATAAAATCATTTTCTAAAATAAAATGCATATTATTTCCTGTCTTTCTCTTTTTTCTTTGGTAGTACAGAGGGTAGGACCCAGGGCCTTGTATTTATTGATAAAATGCTCTACCAATGAGTTACCTACACTGTCCTGAAAATGTTTATTTCAAATATATGCATTCACGCATCTGTTTCAGTTATTTCTGCTCCTCTCACATGGAACAAGGGATATCTGCATTTTAACTAACCATTGTCAGACAATTTCATGAGAGCACAGCTGGACATGTAATCTAAAGAATATTTATTGAGCCAAGAATCCATCTTGATAGTGACATTTGACATTAATTATCCAGTTGAACCCCATGGAATATGCTAACACATTTTTTTGAAACTAGAGTCAACAATTTTAGGATTATTTCTACAGTTGGAATTTTAATGCTTTTAGAATAGATTATTTTATTTCTGGAATCTACATGACACACATCGCTTATAAAGATGAAGGTAATACATTATCCTTACATTTAGAGCTGTAATTTGGAGAAGGAAGGACTACAATGTATATCCAAAGATCATTTAATAAAGCAAATTTCCAGCTATAAACTTCAGATGCATTTCCAAACTTTTTTTTTATTATTTCCAAACTCTTATGAAGTTGGTTAGAGCTTTGTTTTTCAAAACTTCTTTTAAAAGAAAAATATCTGGCCAGTAATCCTAGTTTCTTGGGAAGCTGAGATCAGGAAGATTATACTTTGAGGACAGTTTGGGGGAGGAGAGTGGGATTACGAGACCTCATCCCAACAAATAGCTGATTATATACTTATCTTAAGCCCACGTATGTCCTACCATATGTGGAGAAGGATTATAGTCAAGGGAGACCCAGGCAAATAACCCTATCTCAAAGGTAAGCAAAAAGAGCTGAAGGAATTCTGTGGGGAAAAAAAAAAATGAAGGATTGCAGATTGACTACTACTGGGTCCCTATGACCCAGGAATGGACACTCAGGCACATAGTAACAAAGGTAGATACGCTCATAAACCAGGCAAAGGCACTAGTAAAAGTCTAGGCAGAAATTGAGGCCCAAGGTTCATGCTTGCACACCTAGCTACTTGTGAGGATGATACTTACTTTGGAGATCACCATTCAAGGACAACTTGGACTGAAAAAGTGTACAAGACACCTTCTCAATGAACAGCTAAAACATGATGGGAAATGGTGGCTTTCCTAGTTACCCCGAAACCTGACCCTAGGCATGTGCCCATGCAGGAGACAGCCAACACTCTATCTCTAAAGTAATAATCAAAATTCTGGGCTGGAGTTGTGACTCAGCAGTAAGAGTGCCTATTAACACGAGGCCCTGGACTCAAACTCCAGTGTGGAAAAAGAAAACTGCTAGACAGATACTGATCAGTGAACTAAAGCAAACCCTAAATTTTAGATCTTCTATAAAATTAAAAATAAAGATGACTGGTGCTTGTGCCTCTGGTAGTCTCTGTAGCTACCATACTCATAACACTACCACCTTGACAGTGGCTAGAGGAACGACTTTACAGAAAGTAAACAGCCTAGCTGCACATGAAGGACTCCTGGCCAAAAGCCAAAACTTGGAACTGATTTGTTGGAAAAAATTACTTGTAGTAGAAGGAAGGAATTGGATGCACTTCTCCATGTTTAGCAGATCTCTGAGCTTGCTGACAATCCCAGTTAGCACAGGTAAATACAGCGCTTCAAGAAGGGAGTCTTGGCTGGGCAAGGTGACCAAATATCCATGCACCTGGAATGAGGTGTGAAGATGAGGAAGGACTTTCCAATCATGTCTTCAGGTGTGGCATGGGAGAAAGAAAGACAGAAAGTCTCCAAAACTGCCAGGCATCCCTATGGCCACTGGATCCCAAAGAATACCACACTTGTGATGTAGGTGGGGATTTGCTCTACCTTATCCCAGGAGATAACCCCACCCAGAGCTGTAATAGCTTGTGAGAGATGGTCACCGGACTCCCCGGGGCTCAGCGTGCCGATGGGAATGACCATCACAAAGCTATACCCAAAAGGTGAGTTCTAGAAAAGGGAGAAGAAATATCTCTGCAGTGACAGACTTCAACAGGCATGTACTCCTCTCCTCAACAAAGAAATCTGACTTTGTTCTGATCATTTCTGTTTTTCTTTTTACCTCTTGTTTTAAGCATCTTTTTTTTTTTGCCAGTCCTGCGGCTTGAACTCAGGGTCTGAGCACTGTCCTTGGGCTTTCTCAAGGCTAGAGCTCTACCACGGGAGCCATAGCACCATTTCCAGCTTCTATGTATGTGATACCTAGGAATCGAACTTGGGTCTCCGTGCATGCTAGTCAAGCACACTTACCGCTAAGCTTAACTCCCGGCCCTGTTTTAGATATTTTAATATTTTTTCACAAATTTCTCCTCTGGCTGATATATTTGATCTTTTATGTATTTATTATTCTTAAATATTCTATCCTATATCAATCCAGGATAGCCTACTTATCCATAGAAATTTCATTATATCCCTGGCACACTATTATTTCATTTACCCCCTAATGAACATACTTTACTCTCCTCCCAAATCCATCCTTGTTTATTTCTTCCCTTATCTTTCTACGTAACTTTAAATTTTTCTTTGATAAAAAGGTATACAAATCAAAACTACACGAACTCTCTATTTTACCACAGTCCCAATAGCAATCATTAGGAAAACAAAAAACATTGGGCCGGGAGTTTGGCCTAGTGGTAAAGTGCTTGCCTAGCATGCATGAAGGCCCGGGTTTGATTCCTCTGTACCACATACATAGAAAAAGGCCAGAAGTGGTGCTAAGGCTCAAGTGGTAGAGCTCTAGCCTTGAGAAAGTCCAAGGACAGTGCTCAGGCCCTGAGCTCAAGCCTAGGACTGGCAAAAAAAAAAAAAGAAAAGAAAACAAAAAACAAATGCTGGTGAAGATGAAAAAAGAAATCTTCATGTATTATTATTGCAAATGTAAACTAGGAAAAGCACTCTTAGTGTTTCAGTATAGTGGTTCCTCAGAAAATTTAAAGTAGATCTACTTTATGACCCCAGCATACCACACTTGGGCATATATCTGTAGGAATGCAAACAGTATACAAGTAAACTTAACTTGCTAGCCATGTTTAGGACAGATGTGTACACAAGAGCCAAAACTGTGGCTAATGTGCCCAACAACAGAAAATATAATGAATGTATATAACAGAATATTACTCAGCCATAATGAAATTATTTCATTTATAGGACAATGAATGGACTTGAGTTTGAAAAATAGAGTGAGATAAATCTAGGTCAAAAGTTAAATATTTTCTTTTCTCATTCATTTGTGGGAAAATAGACCTAAAACTACAATAATGATAAGGATGAGGTGACAATGATAATGACACATGAATGTGAAAGGGAAATTGTCTGTAGTAATCTAGAAGGGGAGAATAAAGAGAATATTAAGAGGATCTAAATATTTATATACTATATATAGCATATAGTATATCTGTAATGTGTTTCACATAAAAGTATAGCATATAATTGTTATTACATATTATATTATGTAATATATAATACATAGTCTAGCATATTTATGTAACAATATATAAATATAATATGTACCTATATATTATGCACATCATATGTTGTTGTAATAAGGGAAATTAGAAATATAAAGAAAGATACTTAAATGTTTGTATGGGAGAACACAATGAAACCCCATCAAGTTATTAATGAAAGCTCATTCAAAAAATGCATGCACAATACACAAACAGAAGGAGAAATCAAGAAAATGATCCTATTTGCGATAGCCCCCAAAAGAATAAATTATTTAGGAATTAACTTAACCAAGGATATAAAGGAATTATTTATGAAAACTATAAAAGCCTAACAAAAGAAATTAAAGAGGATACCAGGCAATGGAAAGACATCCTATGCTCATGGATAGGGAGAAATGGCCATACTGCCAAAATTGATATACAATTTTAATGCAATCCCCATCCTCAAAATCCAAAGGACATTCTTTACTGAAATAGGTGTAAACCAAAGGTTCATATGGAACAACAAAAGACCTAGAATAGACAAAACAATTCTAGGCAAAAAGAACAATGCAGCTGCTGTTGTAATACCAGACTTCAAATTCTACTATGGAGCCATAATAATGAAAAGAGCATGGTATTGGCACAAAAAAGGAGCAGAAGATCCATCGAACAGAATAGAAGATCCAGAAATAAAGCCATATACCTATAGTCATCTTATATTTGACAAAAGAGCCAGAGATATACAGTGGAACAAACACAGCCTATTCAATTATTGGTGCTGACAAAACTGGGCAGCCGGATACATAAACTAAAAATTGATCCTAGCCTGTTGCCATGCACAAACAACTCAAAATGAATCAAAGACCTCAATATAAGACCTGGAACCCTGAAACTGCTACATAATAGAGTAGGAGACAATGAAACTCATAGGCACAACCAAAACTTCCTCAACCGAGTCCCAGGATCACAACAGATTGGAGAGAGACTCAACAAATGGGACTGCCTAAAAATAAAAAGTTTCTGCACAGACAAAGGCATAGCTACTAAAGTAGAAAGACAGCCAACCAACTGGAAAAAGATATTTACCAATAATACATCAGACAAATGCTTAATATCCAATATCTACTGGGAACTCAAGAAACTAATCCCCCACCAAACCCAACAAACCAATCACTAAATGGGCAATGGAACTAAAGAGAGACTTATCAAAAGAAGTGATTAAAATGGCAAAAAATCATGAGAAAATGCTCATCATGGTCATAAAGGAAATGCAAATAAAAACAACCGTAAGATACCACTTTACCCAAATTAGAATGGCCAATATTCTGAACTCAGACAACAACAAATGCTGGCAGGGTTTTGGAGAAAGAAGAACCTTACTGTACTGTTGGTGGGAATGTAAACTAGTACAGCTGTTCTGGAAGGCAGTTTGGAGGTTTCTCAAAAAACTAAAAATAGACCTTCCCTATGATCCAGCCATACTACTTCTGGGAATCTATCCTGAGCATCGTAACCCAGGATATAATAAGGACACCTGCATAGCCATGTTCATTGCTGCACTATTCACAATAGCCAAGCTGTGAAAACAACCCAGATGCCCCACTTCAGATGAATGGATACAAAAAATGTGGTACATATATGCACTGGAATTCTATATAGCCAACAGACAAGATAAAATATTGGCATTCACTGGGAAGTGGATGAAACTAGAGCAAATCATGTTCAGTGATTTAAGTCAAGACTAAAGGAACAAAAGTCACATGGTCTCCTTGATATGTGGATATTAGATCCAAACAGTATAAGAGCGATGACTCAGTTTTCAAGTACCCAGGATTATAGACATGGTCTTGGAGATATAAACATAACTACATAGACATAAAAATCTTTGATGGGATATATGCTCTATAGACATAATTTTATATTATATAGATTGATATGTATCTATGACATACAGACTCAGCTTAATTTTAAGTGTGTTCTAAAGTGTATGGCCCAGTAATTGCATATATAGATTCCGTTCTTGAATATTTTTTGTTAAACATGACACTTAAAATATGGTGTAAAAATCAGTGTTAATAAAATCTTCAAAAAATTGGCATGCAAAAGAACTAGATAAATATGTATGAATAGCTGCAGTTATAGAGTCTTTGACTAACAAAGATGAAATTCCAAGTTCAAACCGTAGCAGAAAAACTATTTTTAGCACAATTCAAATTTTAATAAAACCATTCTTGGTATAAACATTAGACAGCATATAGCAATCATTACCAAAAATAAATATTTGTCAGGAACATTGGGTGGGAGAGTTGGCGAGGGCAGGAGGCAGGCTCAAAGTTGCCTGCAGACAGAAAGGCTAATTCAGGGTCCACAGGGGTATCTACCACCTTATGACACTCACATATTGAGTGTACTAAACTTAAGCATGGAGAAATTTTCCATTAACCCCACAGGTGTTGTTATCCTGCTAACCGAGCTTTGCTAATTTCGACTATTTGTAGTAGAATGGTGTTAAAGTCAATGGAAGAATTTCTGCTTGTTCTTCTTCAGAAGTATCTCAAGGTAGATATGCCGCATTTTGGGTTAAGAAAAAGTTGGGTGTCCGTACAATTCAAAACTGAGTTGAGCCTTTCTACAAATGAAAAACTGCACACCATCCACAGGATTCTGAAGTAGTGATGGCTCCAGATCTCCATCTGTCACATCACTGGTGGCTTCTAGGTACTGAGTTCTGGGGTGACTGCATTCTGTAGGCCCAAATAAGCTCTCAGGCACATACACAAGGACTCCCCTGCCTTCTTGGTCTGTTAGGTCACAGGTTATTCCAGCTGGTCAAGGAGAATGTGTAAATGGAGGAGCAGGTCTGAGGAGGGCATGTTGAGCATCACATAGAATATGAGTTCGTTCAGAATGTCTCGGTTCTTGGGATCATAGAAATCATCAGGGGAAAAGTCCATCCACATCGTGAAGATGGAACAAGGGTGTTCTTCACTTGCTCATCTTCCTCACAGTTAGGCCGGAGAGATTCTTTCATTCTTTCCTGCTGTTGACAATGAACAGAAGATTCTGGAAGTATGGCCATCAGGCAGCTGAGACCAGCAGCTTCGCTCAGGACTGCGCCTCTCCCTAAGGAACACACACAGCCTGGGCAGGAAGCCCAGGGCCATCAGTTCCACAGTCACCGCCTGCAGGAGCTGCTTCTCCTTTCCCTGTGTCAGAGACTGTGCAGCAGTAAAAACTTTTAAAAATAAATATTTTAGTTTGGAATTACCTGTAAGGTGGACAGGGAATGGCAAAGGTTACCCTGTGTCAAGTGTCAGTAATTTCTATCACAAGGTAACAACAACCTTACCTTCAGTCATGGAACTTAAAACTTTTTATTTATTTCATCTGAATACTTAGAATTGAAACTCTTGCTTAGCTATTCTATCACTTGTGTCACACCTCCACTTCCACTTGCCACTTCTTTTGCATGAATTTGAATCACCTGTGGGTGGTGAGAGAATGTGTACATCAATGGGATTGTATTTTCAGATATACAATTTCCTACAAATGGGACTTACATATTTTCATGGGTCAGTGCTCATAGGAGAAAGGCTATGTCTTTAGGTAGATACTGGAAGAGATCACTTGAAAGAGAACATTGAATTTTTCTATAAATGTAAGAGGTACAAGAAGTTGATTTCATAGCCAGTACCTTTCTGGTTTATATTTTGTCTGTGGCTTACAAGAATCTATAAATTTCATAAGCAAAGCTTCCTGCCAATAAATTGATAACACTGAATGCATAGCTTTTCCTGCACTCTATTTCCCTCAGAGGACATTTAGCAATCTTTAGAAAGGTTTCTTCTGTAAGGAGTAACAGTTGATCTCTCAATTAATTTCATAACTCCCCCTTTTTTCTATCAAATGCTGTGCTGATAATTTTTAGCTGATAGAAGTATGAATTCACTTCATATAACTTTCCCTTAGTCTTTCTGTTTCTTTACAAATGATACAATATCATTCTTAATGATTCTTAAATGAGTAAAATTCTATTGTGTATGCATACCACATCCATTTATCCATTGAGGGCTATCTGGACTGATTTCATATTTGTCTACGGTGAATAGTGTTAAAAGAACATTGTTGAAAATCAGAGAAGTCTGGTTAAGTGGAAATGCATGAAACTGCAGAACTTCTGTGTGGCAAAGGGCATAGCTAGCAAACTAACTAGAAAGCCTACAGTGTGGGAAAAGATCTTTACTAACCATGTAATGGACAAAGGACTCATATCTAAAATATATCAACAGCTAAAAAAAATGAATCACTCCAAAACTAATCTCCAAAGAAACAACCATCCAATTAAAAGATGGGCCAAATACTTAAAGAGAGTCTTCTATGAAGAAGAAAATAAGAATGGCCTATAGATACATGAAGAAATACTCAACATCTCTGGCCATAAAAGAAATGCAAATCTAAGATTCCACCTCACTACAGTTAGAATGGCCATGATCAAGAAATCTACTAACAACAGATGCTGGCGGGGATGTGGCCAGGAAGAATCACTACTACACTGTTGGTGGGAGTGCAAACTCAATCAACCACCATGGGAAGCAGTATGGCAGTTCCTCAAAAGACTAAGCATAGAGTTCCCCTATGACCCAGCAATTCCACTACTTGGCATTTACCCAATCGTCCAAAAACAAGGACATACTAAATCCACTAGCACAAGGATGTTTATTGCAGCACTATTTACCATAGGGAAGATATGGAACCAACCCAGATGTCCCTCAGTTGATGAGTGGATCAAGAAGATGTGGTATTTGTGCACAATGGAATTCCATGCTGCTGTCAGAAAGAATGACATTGCACCATTTGTAAAGAAATGGAAAGACTTAGAAAAAAAATCTTATTAAGTGAAGTAAGCCAGACTCAAAGGAACATAGGCTCAATGGTTTCCCTCATTTGTCATAATCAGTAGAAACCTTGAGCTCTCCTAGCAGAGATTTGCAATAGAACAAAACCTAGATACATAAGGCCATATAGGATGACGCTAAATGAAAGGACCTCCAGGATATAGAAACAAAAGCCATATAATGAGCGATTGTCATCCTTAATGTACTACATTATCTCTTATCTCTTTTGCTGTTCCTTGGTTATCTCATATTGTTACAGTATTTCACTTTATTTGATATATTGGATATATGCATATTTGGTTATTTGAAATTGGATAGGGAAGGGGGGGGAAACAAGATGAGGTTCAGGGGTGGGGGGAAGGAAATGGGGACCAAGACATGAGAAAGGATATCGATATATGTGAAGTAATGCACCTTCTATCTGGTAAATATAATGTAAACCTTCTAATAATTATAATAAAATATATGAAAAAAAGAACATGGTTGTGCTAGTGGCTTTACTGTTACCTTGTTTTGTTCTACTGGATAAATGCCCAGTAGTAAAATTTCTGGGTCATGGGGTAGTTCTATGGTTAGTAATGGTTGGGTGGTTTCTCTCATTTGTGGTAGACAGAATAGGCCTATAAATCTATAAGTGAGAATTGTGGGTTGTATAGAAGTAGTTGCAAATGAATTAACTAAAATATAATAAACTCTATAGAAAGGTCAAACAGTATAATATTTTAGAAAGACTATGTCGAAGCCCCACAAAATAAGCACCAGGAAATGGATACTTGCAAAGGGCAGGGGTGGGAGCAACAGGTTTAGGCCAAGGAAGAGGGATAGATGAATTAAGGGGAATAGGGTAAAAAAATGAAGTCAAGAATTCATTGTATATACCACAAATGAAGAAAGGTAAGGAAAAGGTAAGGTGAAAGAGTGGTGAGAATGTTAAAGGCAGTGGCAATGATCAAGAATGCATTGTGTTCATACATTTCTTCATTAAACAACACCTCCTTTGTACAACTACTTAAAGATAATAGCAACATCTTAAAACAAAATAAGAACTCATAATGAATGATAAGTGAGTGAAAAAAACCCTGAATGAAGGATGTTTGCTAACTGGCCAAAGTTAACAGTTCAAGTCTCAAACAGCATCTTCGGGCCTCCATGCAATCATTTTACAAGCCATAGGTTCACTATCATCATCCCTGTCCTTTTTCTCCCACTTGAACCACAGGCCTTTCAATAAAATGAAAGTTTCCTTAGTGAGGCTGAGATCTGAGGATTGGGATTCAAAGTCAACTTTGGCTGGCATGTCTAGAGCTTTGAATTAATCTCCAATTGACCAACAAAAAGTCAAGTGATGGTGTGGATCAAAGGGTCAAGTGCCAGCTTTGGGTAAAAAAGCCAAGAGAGGTTATGAGGCCCTGAGTTCAAGTGCTTTTATAGCGCGGGCGCACACACACACACACAGAAAATTCCTCTCTGTGAAAGGTTAGTACAATTCCACCATTTTAGGTGCTGGGAGTTTGGCCTAGTGGTAAGATTGCTTGCCTAGCAAGCACGAAGACCCAGGTTCGACTCCTCAGAACCACATATATAGAAAAGTGCTGGAAATGGTGCTGTGGCCCCAGTGATAGAGCTCTAACCTCAAGAAAGCCCAAGGACAGTGATCAGGCCCTGAGTTCAAGGCCTAGGACTGGCAAAAAACAAAGTCTCACATTCTTTTTGTTTGTGAAGTAATGCAGCTTCTATCTGTTGAATATAATGTAACCCTTCTATTAATTACAATAAAAGTTATATGGAAAAAGCCAAAAAAATTTACATTTTAGGAATTTGAATATTTATACTACAGGAAGTTTGCATGGTAAATTGCACCCATGTTAGCTAAGAACCACTTATTACATTAACTAGAAAGAGAAGAAAGATATTTTTGTTCCTCCTGTTCTTAAAACTGTATATAACAATTGTGTTTTTCAATTACAGGAACAGTCTTTTCCTTTCGGACCGCATGAAAAATTTGTGAACCAATGCCTACAAAGTAAGATGCATTGCATCTAATAATCTCTCTTGACTGTCCATGAGGATAATTCTTAATTGGAAGAGGTTTTAAAAATCTAAGATTTTGACACAAGGTTCCATTGTGAGTCAAGTTTGGGACGTGGAGAACAGTTCTTTCCCAGCCAGGCTGCTATCTAGTTTTCATGGGATCCCTGTGCAAGGGATTACAATTTTAATACAAGGTAATCCCACTAACTTCACAACCAGTTGACTTAAGATTAAAACCTAAAAACAAGCCTGAAGGAAGCCAGGACCCATCATAACTGAGAAAAAAATACTGTCCAGTTTCCATGGAGTCAAAGAAATCTCCACTTGTGGGGAAGGAAGTGGGAGAAAAACATGGAAAGGGGTATCATTGTTCAAGAAGTAATGTACCCACTACCTAATGAATGTGACTGTAACCCCTCTATCTATCACCTTGACACTTCTTCCCAAGGAGATACTGAGGGAAACACATACAGAAGCAATGGTAATGTGAACAAAATGGTGTGGAGCCTGCCAGATGATTTACCTAGCTCTGTTCCCTTAACTCACTGCCTTTATGAGTTTCAATATCTGGTAAGTGACATTTAACTTAACCTCCTCCAAAAGGGCATCTAGAGCTATTACCACAGAGTTCCCAAGTTGTTTTCAGGACTTGAACTCATATGAGAACAAATGGCAAACCACATGCCACTTTACCCACCTTCCACCCACACATGGAAACCCAGCTCAATCTGGGCTGTTTCTGATAGCACTTTGCTTAACTGTATCACTGAAAAGGTACTCATACCCCCTGGGACTCTGTAGAAATGAAAGCACAATTGAAGTTTGTCATGAGCATAATGGCTAACATTAATAGAACATTTTCAGTGTGCCAGGTTCTGGGTTAAGTACTGGACATGAATAAATCCACTTGATATTTATGAGATTACATGATACAGAGAAATGTAAGTGAAAAAGAAGTCAAATGACCTTCCAAAGACTTCATAGCTATGCTGGGAAAAACAAAACAAAACAAAACAGCGTATGCTCTTAACAAGTAGCTGGCTGTAGTAATTCATACTTACAATCTAAATATTTGGGAGGTGGAGGCAAATATATATGTATGAAGTTCCACTTAAGTGTGTGTATATACATATGACTGTATATCCAATGCATATTAACTGTGTTTCTGTCTGAGACATACTAGAAGTAGCACACAAAGACAAAAAGAAGGAAAGCGGTATCATGAGAGACTTTGACTACTATTAATGTAAACACCTTTTATGCTTAGTCTACAAGGATCTTTTAAAGTCAGAACTGTAATTATCTGATAATACTACAATTTTTCATTCTGTCTCAGCAATTTCAAAAGGCCAATAAAACATCATTTGCCAATTACTGATGTTTTTAGGGAATTTCTTTTGGAAACATGTGAATTGTAGTTTAAAAAAAATTCCAGCTATTTTCAGTCTAAAAATGTGATTTCTTCCACTTTGTTCTGAGTAGATTTGCAGTGGCAGGTAGAGATGGTAAAGAATAGAAATTTCACTAATCTCCATCTCATACCATCTTGGAGAAAAAAAAATTAAAATCCCCTTGCTTTGAGTTTTTTTTTCCCCAAATGGATCCCAAGCAATATTGTAATTCCATAAATAACAAAAGAAGGCATCTGTCTGGTTATTACAACAGATCTATTCTCCAGGAAGTAGGTCATTCTGACGCTTCAAAAATTTAAGACAAATTACCCAATGGTCATCTTGAAGATTTGAAAGACTTGAGTTTTATAGGTTCCATTGTCATCTGGCTCCTATTTCTCCTCCACAGAACTCCTACTACCCTCAAGCAAGTCATGTCAGTGTAAATATAAATCATGAAAACAGAGCTGTTTGCTGGTGGCTCCTGCCTGTAATCCTAACTACTCAGGAGGCTGGGATCTCAGGATCGAGGTTCAAAGTCAGCCTGGGCACTAAAGACCTTGAGACTCTTATCTCCAGTTAACCACTAGAAATCGAGAAGTGGTGCTCTGACTCAAATGGTAGATGGTTAGCCTTGAGCTGAAGCGCTCAGGGATAGTGCCTGTGCCCAGAGTTCAAGCCCCATGAATAATAATAATAATAAACAATTTTTTGTTCTTTCGTGTGTGTGTGTGTGTGTGTGTGTGTGTGTGTGTGTGTGTGTGTGTTGGTCCTGGGACTTGAACTCAAGCCTAGGCACTGTTGCTGTCCCTGAACTTTTTACACCTTTGGCTTTTTGTTGATTAATTGGAAATGAGTCTTTTCTCCATGCCCAGATTGACTTTGAATTGTGATCTTCAGGCCTCAGTCACCTGAGTAGGATTACACATATGAGACACTAATATCTGGCCTGAATTTGTTTTATTATATCTATTAAATACTAGACACTACTACTAAAAGAACATAGAGATTGTGGGGTGCCATTATTTTCTTTGAGGGACAAGAAAAACAAATGCTCTAAGTCACATGTTAGCTCAGCATCTGTTTCCACTCATTTTTCACTTCATTTCTCATCTGTGCTGCATTTTTCACAAGTTCCATTTGATTAAGATGGTAACAAGATCAAAATTGCCCATGAGCCTTCCACCAAATCAGTATAATTAGCATTTTTCTCCCCAATATCTTTCAAAAGATAACTAAAACAAAAAAGGTCATTTGAAAAAAAATGCTACCTTGCTAGCCGAACAAAAATATTGACAAAATTACATTTTGTGCTCACAACACAGTACTGGAATAATTTTCCCAATTCTACTAATGCTATTTTATTACTGCGTTAGTTACTTCTTGCAACGTAGAAGTGAAATAAAGGAAGTAAAGTGTTAAACAAGTTAATGATCAATGTGATGTTATGGTAATTATTATAGGCTTCACGCAGACAGAAAGTTTTCCTAATTTTATTTGCAATAGTGAAGTTACTGTTGACAGAACGTTTGCTAAATATGTTGGTAAGCATTTCAACGCATTTTGGATAAATACATTAACAAAGGAATAATGAGGAGGAAGAACTCCTTATACATGTTCCAACTTATACATGTTTCAACTCCTATACTGACCCAGTTGGCCAAAGACAGTGTGCCCAGATGCCTCTGGAACATCACCTACAGTTAGATCAGATCAGGGAAACAGTATATTCACACAGAAGAGTACTGAGAAGAAAATGCTATTTGATTCAATAAAGAGCGATGGCACTTATATGGACAGTGACAGGAGTAGAACTGCCTCCTAAGGATGAGTTTTCACTGCTCCACAAAATCAGCTGCATAAGCCATATGTTATTCTGAAATGACAGTTCCTACTTCTCACGGTTACCTCCTCTAAGCCTTGGGATCCTTATCTGTGAAATGTCAGTAATTCTGGTTGAAAGCGGTAGAGGGAGAAAGATGCTATTATTTGAGAAGGAATGGACTGCCCTAGACTGCCTCAAAATAAAATAATGTCTCCCTCTTTTGAGAGAAAGAACAAATAATATATATATTTAAGCACATTCACAAGATAGCTTGTCATGAATGAATTAGAAGTGAGAAATATAGCTATCAAAATACTTTGTGAAACAGCATTTCAAAATACTGTTTCAAAATAAAAGAAAACAAAGCATAACATAAGACCATGAAGGAAACGAAGTAAAATCAGTCAACCCATAGCCAAAAATGAGAGATAAATCACAGCAAAGAAGATATGTATAGAGTCAAATTTACATGTGCTCACAAAATCCTTTGTCTTGAACCTCATCACTAAAATACAAAGACTTTTAGATTCGGTTCCAAAGTTAAAAATGCATAAATGTTGTTTATAAGAGAAATACTTCTTTTTGTGTCTTTTGCCAGTCCTAGAGCTTGAATTCTGGATCTGGGCACTGTGCCTGAGCTTCTGTATGCAAGGTTAATGCTCCTCACTTGACCTACAACTCCACTTCCAGCTTAGTTTTAGTGGAGACAAAAGTCTCATGGACTTTCCTGCTGGGGCTGCCTTTGAGCATTAATCTCAGATCTGAGCCTCTGTAATAGCTAGGATTACAGATATGAGCAACCATTAGTGCCATCTAAGAGAAATAATTTTAAGTTGATTTGAAAATATGATAATTTATAAATACATCAAGCAGAGACTAAAGCAGTAATTCACCAAGAAATGCTAACTGTAAGTCTATGGAAAATATTCAGCCTTTAACAAGTAGAGGAATATAAGCTATAATTATGATGCCATAGTATTTTCTACTGTAATAGGATAGGCAAAGATTTAAACAGTTGGTAATAATTAAGATCAGTGAGGACATGAGGAACTAGACACTCGCAACAGAATTATACCTTGGTTGGGATTCTCCAAGGCATAAAGGACTTCAAGGGAAGAGGTTTCACTGACGTATCTCCAGGACAAAGATTTTGAAACAGAAAATTGTAAGCAGGTGCCAAGCAGTGTCATCAAGTCATGTCTTCATAAAAGATAGAGATCCAGAAAAAGTTCTGGTCTTTCCTTTCTGTTCTCTAGTCAGAACAAAAAGTCAGTTTCTGGGGGTTGGGAGTTTGGCCTCGTGGTAGAGTGCTTGCCTAGCATGCAAAAAGTACCGGGGTTCAATTCCTCGGTACCACGTACACAGAAAAGGCCAGAAGTGATGCCGTGGCTCAAGTGGTAGAGCTCTAGCCTTGAGAAAGCCCAAGGACAGTGCACAGGACCTGAGTTCAAGCCCCAGGACTGGCAAAAAAAAGTCAGTTTCTGTTTTAATGTTCTTTAGTATCTTCATCTGCCTTATTATTGTCTTTACATGAAAAGAAATAATACATATAAAGTATATTAAAGATTATTGAAAAGATGTGAAATATAAGATGTCATTTTATAATAAGGTATATTGGCCTGCTCCCTCAAGGAGTACAGAAAACATTAAATGTGCACAAAATGAAACAAGATATAATTTCTTCTGCCTGAATGCTTTCATTCTGCTTCAAAGTTTTAAAATCATTTAAAAAGAAATACAGTCATCATTTCTGAATAGACTTGAATGTATGGTCAGCTTGTTTTCTTTATAGAAATGCAGTAAAGTATTCCTTTGCACACCCCCACCTCACCCCAAGTCATGCCTGTCTAAAGCACTCACAATCACTAGGAATCTTAGCCCACTTAGGAGTAACCAAAGAAAGTGCTTTTAGCAGCTTGGTCCCAAACCTAGGCCACAAGTCTCAGTATAGCCTGTCAACCCAGAAGTGGGAGGCAGAGACTCAGGATTCTGGCTATACCTTCCATTGTCTGCCTTTTACTGTCACAGCTACTGTTGTTTCTAAGGGTGACATCTGAGCAGGCTTTCATCACTGGGGAAAGACAGAAGAACTCTACAATTTAGAAATGACAGTGTTTCTCAGCAGAGATAAACTTTCTTTCCTTCATTAAGATCCTTGCTATTATTGTCAAAAGCCAGTCCTTCTGTAAGAAGTTTCTATTAACCCAAGACATACTGTTTAACTCTATATATCAAATATTATTTCGACTCTTAAGTACCTGTAACTCACTCCTGTAATCCTAGCTACTCAAGAGACTAAAATCTGAGAATCATAATTCAAAGTCAGCCTGGGTAAAGTCCATAAGACTCAATCTCTAGTTAACCACCAGAGAAGCAAGAAATGAAATTGTGGCACAAGTGGTAGAGAGATAACCTTAAGCAACAAAGCTCAGAAACAACACCAAGGCTCTGAGATCAAGCCACAGGATGAGCACAAAATGAAATAATAGTAATAGTGGTAGTAGTAATAGTAATACTGAGCAGATACAATTATACTTTAGGAGTCGTTAATAGGTTAACTTGGAGTTCTGGATCAACTGGTAATTATATTTGCAAGTTTGTATAAATTACTTCAGTATTTTGCACCCAGATTCCTTATTGTTAAAATAGGGGTAATGATTATGCATACTTCATTGGCCTGTGATAAGAATGAAATGAGATACTGCAATAAAGCTTTCACATAGTCTCAGTCTGTAGTGAATGCTGAATAAATTACAGCAATGGTTCTTCCCATTGTCTGGTACAAACTTGGCTTTTATTCAGCCAGAGTTGTCATTTCATAAGCAACACCAATAAACAAAAACAGTAGACGACATCTGATCACCTGAGGGTAGAAAGGGGAGACCAGATGGTCTGGGTTCCACTGGTATAAACACACCAGGCTACTGTGAGTAGAACATCATGAAAATATAGACATTGCTTACTACTGACCACTAGCATTGGGTCAGGAAAGGAGGCAGAGCTGACAATCAGGTTCAAACAGAAGACAAATGAATCTAGAATTAATCTGAAATGAATCTATATTCTGAGAACTTGGAAAAACTAATCTAAATGTTCAGATTCATGTCCTAAAAGTGTGTGATCTGCAAGCTTATTTTTAATACAATGGATCAGTTCACAGAAGGAACACCATGGCAGATCTTGTCACAACATGTCCTTACTTTCTTTAGAGCAAACCAGAATAGGAGGGGAGAAATTCAAATATACTGGTGCTCCAAAATTATTGTTTTGGGGGCCAGGAGTTTGGCCTAGTGGTAGAGTGCTTGCCTAGCATGCATGAATACCTGGGTTCGATTCCTCGGTACCACATACATAGAAAAAAGCTAGAAGTGGTGCTGAGGCTCAAGTGGTAGAGCTCTAGCCTTGAGAAAGTCCAAGGACAGTGCTCAGGCCCTGAGCTCAAGCCCAAGACTGTCAAAAAAAAAGACAAAATTATTGTTTTGTCCAGGTACTAGTGACGTATGCCTGTAAATCTAGCTGCTCAGAAGGCTGAGATCTGAGGACAAAGTTCTCAGCCAAGGCAGAGAAGTTCATGAGACTATTACCTCCAACTAACTAGCAAAAGTCTGGAAGAAGAGTTGTGACTGAAGTAGTAGAGTTCAATGCCCAGTTCTGGCATTTAATTATACATCACTCCCTAGCAGGGGTCAATAGACATTTTCTGGAAAAATGCCAGAAAGTAAACATAGGTTTTTCTGGACCACATGTGGTTTCTGTCACAATCACTCAATTCTGCACTGTATGGAGAAAGCTTCCATTGATAACATGTAAGTGAAGGGACAAAGTTCCAACAAAATCTTATTTGAGGATTCTGAAAAAAAAGTAATAGTGTATTTCTCATAAGTTGCTGACGTTCTAGTATGATTTTAACATGCTTTTTCATAACATAGTTCATTTAACATTATATGTGTTTGCTTTTTCAATAACAGTCACACATACACACACTGATATCTGTACATGGATGCATATAATAAATGTATTCGTTATTATAAAAAACCTGAAAAAAATCAAATATCCTTCAACTAGTGAATTTATAAACAACCTATAGTTTATATAAAGAATTATACCCAGAACATAAATTAATAAACCAACCTTTAGCTACTCAAGAGGTTGAGATCTGAAGATCAAGGTGTCCAAAACCAGCCTAGTCAAAGACGATTCTCTTATCTCTAATGAACTAGCAATAACCTGAAAGTGGAGATGTGGCTCAAGTGGTAGGGCACTAGCCTTGATAAGAAAAAAAACACAAGTGAGAATATAAGGCCCCAAGTCCAAGGCCCAGTACAAATAGAAAAAAAAATAAACCCTTGGTAAATGCAATATTATGGATAAATCTAAAAGGAATCATGCTAAGTAATAGAAATAAGACCCTCAACCTATATTCTGTATGATTCTGCTTATATGGCATTCTAGTAAGACTAAAGGTAGAAAATATAAATTGCTGTTGGTATACAGCTAGAATATGAGAAATAAATAGCTGACAGCATGTGACATGTGAGATATTCTTGCATTGACCATCAATCAATGATTGTATTTTCAAAACTGATAGAAATATACATTTGAAAGTTTTGACTTTACTGTAATTAAATAATACCTCAAAACCTTCCTTAAAAACAAGTGTTAATGATCTCATTATCTAATCATACTAAGTCAGTCCATCATCTCTAGACAATCTTCCACCTAAATTCTACACTATTGTGAGCTAGTGGATTAAACATTAACATTGGCCCAAGACAAGAGCAGATAACACTTCCCTACAATTACAATGGACTAAGATGAATCAACAAGCTGTGATGGTCAGGGTCGAAGAAGATGCTGTGTTTTAAGTCTGGGTTTGGGTGCTGGGCCTGCCTAGGAAGCAATAAACAGTTGGATTAACTTCCTAACATTTCTGCCCTGTTGGCCCTTGTTAATCTATTTAATGGAACCACAGGAAGAAGCACTTCACAGGGGAAAACAAAACCTCAAGCTATGTTCATAGACCATTTTTGTCATGGTTGGCTCCTTTACATCAATCTATATGGGAAACCCCTTTTGGCCAGAGTTCTAATTTCATATTAGATAAGATTGTTTGGACGCTTAAGCATTCACCACATGTAAAAACTAAACCAAGGTGCTGGTAGGTTCTTCCTTGTTCTCAGACCCACTTAAAGGAAATGATCACATTTAGAGGAAAGACAGCTCCAGCCTTGATTCTGTTATAAGCCTGTAGGATAGATAAGCCTCCAGCCTGTGGAAAGGGTCACTAGCAGACAGCTTGTTTTCACCAGAAGCCATTTGCTTTTGAACAACCTCATTAATTTTATCTTCTATAAAGAACTTGGCCATCAAATTTAGATCAAATACCAGAAAGCTGTCTTTGGATTTGAAAGGTGTCTGAGTTACTTAAGAGTCACAGGGCTCCATGCTTGAGGAAGAGCTTCTTTGGTGTTGAAAGATGTCTGAGTAATTTAGGATATGTAGAAAGATGGCTCTTTGCCAGCACGTGGGCTATCTAACATCAGAGCAGCTCAAAGTTCACATTGCTGTTTGTATTAATCACTATAATTTGACTGACAAGCCCAAAAATGACAGCTCAGTGTCATCATGGTTCTAAGGCCACCAACTGAACAGAGGAAAGAAAAAAGGAGAGAGTAGTAAAACAGAAATTTCCCATCCTCCCATAGTTGCTGAGAATTTCCAAAAAGGCATTAGAAATGTCAACAGTAAAAGTAAAAAGAGAGAGTAAAAAAGAATATCAGGTAAGAAAAGGATAGTTTCAGCTTCATGGTCTACTCTTCATGTCTTAATTCTTACAAAACTTAGCCAGGGGGCCAGGAGTGTGTTCTAGTGGTAGCATGCTTGCCGAACACACATGAAGCTCCAGGTTCAATTCCCTGGAACCACAAACACAGAAAAAGCTGGAAGTGGTGCTGTGGCTCAAGTGGCAGAGACACTTTAGCTTTGAACAAAATGTGTTCAAGGACAGTGCTCAGGCCCTGAATTCAAGCCCTAGGACTGGAAAACAAAAACAAACAAAAAACTTAGCCAGAATCTCCTTTACGTTTGACTACCTCTCTGTGCTTGATACAATCTACTTTAATCCTAGATCACCTTGATATTGCTGGCTAAGCTGTTCAGGAACCTAAGCTGAGCACTTCTAATTTTAAATAATCAGGTTTTATCATTTTCAGTTTAAAAACAACCTAAAGTGACATACCTTACACAGGAAGATGAGATCTGAGAATCATGATTCAAAGCCAACCCAGACAGGAAATTCCTTGAAACTCTGATCTTCAGTTGTGGCTTGAGTGGCAGAGCACCAGCCATGAGCAAAGGAAGCTTAAGGACAGAGCTCAGGCCAAATTCAAGCCCAGGATTGGCACCAAGAAAGAAAAAAAAGTTTTAAGGGTGAGATCCAATGAGTGAAACAGTAATAATCTAGATCCAATGATCAAAATGATTTGTAGCCATCTATTTTAAATTAACAAGAAGCAAGATTCCTGAGAAACTTTTGTGCACCTCGTGAATTTCCACAAGCACACATAGCCTGAATAGTTTCGAAAATATGACAATAGAGTTCTCTTAATTCTTTCATCCTCAACACTTGCAATTCCATGTAACACAGTTTGCAAATTTCTGTCAACCTCACAATTTTCCCTTTCAATAACATTCCTGATCCTAAAAGCTCTGGCTGGAGTCTAGGTATGACTGACACAGACCTTCCTATCTGAGTTTATCATAATCTTCATTTCTCTATATGTTGAAGAGAAGCTACTTACAAACTTTCAGAAATGGACTAATTGTAGCTATACTTTATGATTACTCCACACATATGAGAACACCAAACCAAAATAATAATGTAAATCTCACAATACACCAAATTAATTAATAAAGCACAGGCATGTATCGTTATGTCCCCACTAAACCATCAGTTCCTTTCTTCCTAACAGATTAGGGTCTTTAAATGTGATCCATAGAAGATAGCTGTAAAAACATAGTAAAAGATCCTGATTCTGTATCTAAGATCTGATCTTATCTGGTTCTAAAAGAAAGAGACAAATATGCTCATCTTTCTCTCTCAAGTTATAGCCAGTCTCTTTGTTCAGAAAATAAAGTCTGAGCCTGGTACCAGTGGCTCATACCTGTAATCCTGGTTGAGATTACCAGGCTGAGATCTGAGGATCACTGTTCAAAGCCAGCCCAGGCATCAAAGTCCCCGAGACTCTTATCTCCATTTAACCACCAGAAAACCAGAAGTAGCCCTGTGGCTCAATTGATAGAGTGCTAGCCTTTTTTTTTTCTTTTCTTTCTTTCTTTCTTTCTTTCTTTCTTTCTTTCTTTCTTTCTTTCTTTCTTTTTTTTTTTTTTTGTGGGTCATAGAGCTTGAATTTGGCCTGGGCACTGTCCCTGAGCAATTCAGCTCAACGCTACCCACCCTACCCTTGAGCCAAGCCCCACTTCCCAACTTCTAGAGGTTAATTGGAGATAAGAGTCTCAGGTCCTTTTATGCCCGGGCTAGCTTTGAACCTTGGTCCTCAGATCTCAGCCTCTTGAGTAGCGAGGATTACAGGCATGAGCCACTGTGCCCAGCTTAGAGTGCTAGCCTTCAACTGAAGAGCTCAGGGACAGTGCCCAGGCCCAGAGTTCAAGCCTCACAATTGACCAACAAAATAAATAATTTTAAAGTCTGATTTTAAAAAATAATTCAGATATAAATCTTCCTAACTAGCTGTGTTCTGTAGCTGACTTCTATAGCCCTAACTACTCAGGTGACTTAGCTATGAGCGTTACAGTTAAAAGCCAGCCTGTGCAGAAAAATCCAAGAGAAAAATTCATGTAACCAGTAAAAGTCTGGAAAGTGTGATGCTCAGAGTTGAAGCCCAAATACCATTAAAAAACAAAATCTTCCTAACTTCTGATTTCTGAAAACAAAGAAATAGAATGATATGTCCTCTTTCAATGGGAACTTAAGTTTTCTTTAAAAGTTGAAATTAATCAAATTTGGGGTTATATTCATTTTAAGGCAAAATATTCTGTATATATTTTATAATTTGCACTTTTAAAAAGTATGGTCTTATAGAATTTGAAGAAAAATAAAGCTAGGGTTGGGTGGGAGGAGGTGTCTTCTGTTTTCACAAAGTTCAGGGCTTGAGTCATCCTTGTCATTTGAAGATTTAACTGCCCAAATCTGAGTCACAGGAGTGGAATGAAGTAGGGTTTCACTGAGTTTTGAAATCTGTCAAACAGTAACCTATGGAAGGTACCTCAAACAATGTTACCACATGCACTTCCATCTTTCCCCAAATACAAATGTTTTTGGATTCAAACTTTCCCCCAATTGTCTTCTTTTCTTGATGGGGATGGTCATTAGTAAAACAATTCCCAATATTTGGAGTTACACAGTATAAAACAAGTGTATAAACACAGTACAAAACTAGTGTAAGAATGCCTGCCTAGCAATCATGAAGAACCGGGTTCAATTCCTTGGTGTCACATACATAGAAAAAGCCAAAAATGGCACAGTAGCTCAAGTGGTAGAGCTCTAGCCTTGAGAAAGTCCAAGAACTGTGCTCAGGCCCTGACTTCAAGCCTCAGGACTAGCAAACACATACAGATACACACACACACACACACACACACACACACACACACACACACACACACATACACCCTTCTGACTAAAGAACTATTTATTGTTCTTTCCTCTCAAAGTCATTAAGAGAAAAAAAAAAGTGTGTGTGTGTGTGTGTGTGTGTGTGTGTGTGTGTGTGTGTGTGTGCATACATACAGATAGGAAAGCCTGACTCTTCAATTCACCACCCAAAATCAAAAGGTGGAGCTGTAGTTCATGTAATAGAGCACGGGGCCTTGAACAAAAGTGTTCAGCCAGGTATGGTGGCTCACATCTGTAATCCTAGCTACTCAGGAGGCTGTGATCTGAGGATCAAGGTTCAAAGCCGAAGGACCGAGACTCTTATCTCCAATTAACCTCTAGAGAATGACAAGTGGGGTTTGGCTCAAGGTTAGGATGGTAGCCTTGAGCTGAAGACCTCAAGGACAGCACTCAGGCTGAGTTCAAGCCCCATGAGCCACACACACACACACACACACAAATGTTCAGGGAGAGTACACAGTCCCTGAGTTCAAACCCAACATTGCTACAAATTATAAATAAATAAATTGGTAAATAGATACTCAGGGGGTGGGAGGGGAAGATAAAGCATAGCACCTACTACAGAGTGTGTAGACTTACTAAATGAAAAGCAACCCTACTATTCTTACTGCTGCTGCTACACTTACAGTCTTTTATTCTGTCACAATGAATGACCTCCCTGAGAAGAGAAGACTAAATGGAGAAAATGGGAGACTGCCCAGAGTGTGTCACTTTTGGAATTTTCATTACAAATATGACCTTTCTGCCCCAAATACAACTTGTACTGACATGAAAATTCCAATGAAAGGCATTTATTAGGAGATATTCCCACAAACTAGGAAGCATGGGAAGCTAAGCAAGGAACCAATGGCCCCCAAAGTCCCCTGCTCACAACCACTTATGAAACTCTAAAGATAGTAATATGGCCTTTGAGTCAAAGTGGAGTCTATGGATTGGTAGGAAGTGAAGTCTCTACATTATCCCTGCTGAGTTGATTCTACATTTTATATGATACTCCAAATCATCCATGAACATGTTAAAACTTGTGAACCATTGGAGTAAGTTATATAGCAAATTTCTGTGTCAGGAGTAAGCATAATGATGTACTTATATTCCAGTGTTATATCAGTTATGATTAAAGGCTAGTCTTAGTATCTTTAATGTCCTTGGTAAATTTCCAGCCATTTCCTATTCTGTGTATTCAGTCAGAGGATTATGTAGAGAGAAAGAGAGAGAGAGAGAGAGAGAGAGAGAGAGAGAGAGAGAGAGAGAGAGAGAGAGAGAGAGAGAGAGAGAAATAGAGAGGGGCACTCTTTCTGTTTTAGATTATTTGGCCATTTACTCCATATTTGTTTATTACATATTGATCCCCATGTTCAATGATTTACTTAAAAAGTTTTTGGAGGGTCAGGTACCAACAGGCAAGATCTGAGGTTTGCATTTCAAAGGAAGCCCATGAGGGAAAGTCCCTAAAACTCTTTTTGTTTTTGTAAAAGTGATGTACAGAGGGGCTACAGTTACATAAGTCAATTAATGAACAGTGTCATCTCTTCTCTCCTTTTCTCCCAGTTTTTTCCTCACAACTCTGTCCTCCACAAGCTCTACAGTTCATGTTCAACATAGTATCTAGCAAATATCACTGCTACATTTGTTCATCTTTGTCCCACCATTTGTGAGTGCCCCTTTGCCCTCTCCCAAAAAGATTAACCTGAATACTAGACAAAAAGTACAGAGCTGGGTGCGGTGGCTCACACCAGTAACCCTAGCTACTCTGAGACTGAGATCTGAGGATCGCAGTTCAAAGACTGCCAGGGCACTAAAGACCGTGAGACTCTTATCTGCAATGAACCTCTAGAAAATCGGAAGTGGGGCTGTGGCTGAAGAGGTAGGGGGGTAGCCTAGAGCTGAAGAGCTCAGGAACAGTGTCCAGGCCCAGAGTTCAAGCCACATGACTTGCCCCCCCCTCCACAAAAAAAGTACAGAAACCAAAAGCAGCAACAACACAGAAAGAAAAACAAACAAGAAGCAAAATAACACAAAACCTTTTGTTTCCATTTCTTGGCATGAATTTCATGGTAAAAGACCAAGAAACACAAAAATACATGTGGGCATGATAAATGATACAGAACTATAGACATTCACAGAACTGGTCACAAATTTGATTAAATATATAATCAAGGTCAATTATAGTTTATTTTTTCAGCTGTTAAATACCAATTCTCATGTTCTTTGGAGACTGGAAACTGTTTCCCAAATGCAAGTCTTGAGATAAAATGCTATTTCCCTTTACTAGTATCATCCAAGAACAAATGTAACATTTACATCTTGAGTAATTAGCATCAGGTCTGTCCTTTCAAACTGAATATCTTTCCCTAGTACTCTCTCTGTCTCTCTGTCTCTGTCTCTGTTGCTGTCTCTAACTCTCTCTCTCTCTCTATCTCTCTCTCTCTCTCTCTCTCTCTCTCTCTCTCATTTAATTAATGCTAATGCATGCTGCCCTACAAGAATTTGCAAGCTATACTGAGAAATAATGCAGTGTTAGTTTTGTAACAGTGCACTGAGCACATTTGTGCAAAAGCTTTGTAAACTGGGCCTGTGGTCAAAAGGAGCAATTAGCACTTTGTTAGTATGCAATGATGTACTAATCTGTGCAGTCCCCTAAAGCAATTGTCTGTTCCATTTTACACTCCTGTGCAAATTTTTTTCCAGTGTATACAACAGTCTTCTAAAAATAACATGTTGCCTGCCTAGTGCTATAAATTGACTTTATGATGATAAAGACATATCAATTAGAAGAATGTTTGGTGTGGGGGCATAAAAACATGAGTTTGGCCCTACAATTTTCAGGAAAACAAGCATGTTCACTGAAAGTGGAGTTATGATTTTCTATTTATACATTCAATTTCACAAACAGAGCTGTCTTCTTTGTACAAGACAATAGGGAAAGAATTTGTTGAGAAAATGCACATAGACTTCAAATTTCTTACAAGGATAGGACTGATTTGCATTTCAACAGGCAACATGCCTAAGTTATTTCAGGTACTGTGCATCTCACCATCTGTGAATAGGTATCAAAATAATCATTTTGCTGATACAGAGACAGGGGTTCAAAGAGGATGGGTGACTTGAACAAAATCAAACAGAATTTTATGTAATCACTATAGCACAACCATTAGAATTATGCAGTAATCCAAAACCTGGGCCTTGAGGCCAGGCTACCTAAAGATAAATTTATGCTTTGTCTCTTTCTAGGCATGTGATCTTGGCTAAACCATTCTGTGTTCTAGTTTCCTCATGTGTAAATTACAAATGATAATAATAGAACCTGCAACAAGAGCTGATAAAGATTGAATATAAAGTACTTAGAATACTGCTAGAACAATGTCACATACAAGTATGTGGTGTTTTTATATTACTGCAATTCTGTACTACCTAGTAAGTGACAGCTATAAATTCCAACATAAGGGGGCTTTCAAATAATTCATAGGTATATGAAAAGTATATGGAACTATTTTGAAATGTATGTGTATGAAAGAGAGAGGGAGAAGGAGAGAGAGGAAGAGGGAGAAGGAGAAGGAGGGAGAGATGGAGAGGAAGAAGGAGTGGGAGAGAGAGAGAGACAGAGAGAGAGAGAGAGAGAGAGAGAGAGAGAGAGAGAGAAAGAGAGAGAGAAAGAGAGAGAGAAAGAGAGATTGAGAGAACGAACTGGGCATGTCTCAAACTCAGGAACAACTCTTGCTTGGCTTTTTCACTTGAGCCACACATCCTTTTCCAGGTTTTTCTTGTTAATTCAAGATAAAAAAATCTCACAGGAGTTCTTGGGTGGAAGGTGACAGTGGTTCAGGGTTGAGTCTTTCTGAACTCTCACCAAGATACCAATTTTAGCATCGTAGCAGAAAGTTTATAGCTAAAGATGGATTCTAAGAAAGCTTTAGCACCACAGAGATGTTAGTCAGAGAAGAAAAAGCCAGGCAACCTGCCCAAGAAGAAAGTTTGCAGCCTACACCATTGGTGGCTGTGGTGCCAGCCACTCCCTAAATGAGCGGCCACAGAAACAGCCTCCCTCCAGAACCCTGAGCAAACATTGCTTCTCAGCTAAACCAGCCTGCTACACACAGAGCCTGAGCAAGCCACCACCCGTCATCTATCCTGCCAGCTTCACGGACTCAGACAACCAAGGGAAGTGTGAGTAACTCATTGAAGAATTTTTCACTCCTGCTCACAGAACAGCATTGGGAAGGTGGCCCCTCCCCCACCAGCTGATAGCAGTGCCATCTTGACTATGGGCAAAGACACTGCCCTACCAACTGCAGCCTGAGAAATGGTGCTTACAGCACCATCTTTCAAAAGGGCAAAGGTTTTCCCCAGAGTCAGCTTAGCCCAACATCGGTTCCCTGAGCAAGAAAAAGTAGTTCCTCAGGGGTGGGGCCTTGCTCCTGGTAAACAAAGCCAGAGGCAGCTCCACCCCAGGCTCTCTGCTGATCTGATAGTCCAAACTGATTGGAAAAATTGCAAAGCTAAATCACAGGAGAAAAAGCAAATTTAGTGGAGATACAAGTTTCCCACCCCCACCCCCTCCAAAAAAAAAACCACTGAAAAATTTCTTTTTCTTTAACCATAATTTTTTGCACATTTTACTATTTTTTCATTTGCAATTATATCTGTCCTTTTTTGCCATTTTACCTCTATCCTCTTTTTCTCCCCTTTAAAAAATAATATATTTTTTTACTCTATTTTTTCCTTCTTTCTTTTCTTTTTCCTTCTGTCATTCTGGTCATTTCTAGAAACACAGTGACAGCATTGTTTACAGACTTGTTACAAATTACATTTTTATTGATACAATCCCCTGCTTTTTAATCTGTCGGTTCTTAAACTTAGTATTTCTCATTTAAGAACTCATAATTGTGAGGTGACTCTTTACTTTTTTTTCCTTTTTTTTTTTCTAGTCCTGGGCTTGAACTCAGGGCTTGAGCACTGTCCTTGGGCTTTCCCAAGGCTAGAGCTCTACCACTTGAGCCTCAGCACCACTTCTGGCTTTTTTCTATGTATGTGGTACCAAGGAATCGAACCCGGATCTTTGTGCATGCTAGGCAAGCACTCTACCACTAGGCCAAATTCCCAGCCCCTATTTTTTTTTCTTTTTTATCATTGATCTCTCCCATATTTACTTTCCTCTTTTCTTTATATATTCTTTTTATTTTTTATAATTTTTAGCTTTTTTTTCTAAATTTTGTATTCAATTATTTTCCCTTTCTATCACTTTAGGTCAACTATCCTCACTTTATCCCTTTCCTTCATTACTATATTATTCTTACACTCCTACATTACTATTTTCTTATCTCCCCTCTTGTCTTTCATACTATTTTTCTGTCTCTGGTCCGTGGTTCCTTCTTCAATTTTTGTAATAAATGGATCTACAGTTGATTGTTGTTGACCAAGACTATATATGTATGTGTTCAATTATACTGTAGGTCCAGAGTGACTTAAATATCACAGAGACATTGGATTGTGGGTTTTTTGGTCATAAAACTCTATTCGGTGGTGGTGTTAGATTTATCTGTAAGTGCACAAAAAGAGAGAGTGTAAAATTGTGAGCTTCTATAGTTTGGCCAGCTAAAGAGCTCTAGGTTGGTTATATCTTAAAATTGTAATCATATGTGGTATTAGTCTTGCTCCAATTTTCAAATGGGCAGCACAAAAACCTCAAGAAAAATCAAGGAATAGCATCTCCTACCAAATATAAATAGGCAATAGAGCAGTCAATGGCAAATGTAGAGGAGAGTTCTCTAAATGCTATACAAATGCAATTGGTAAACATGATCAATGAGAAGTTTGAAAACATACAGAAAGATATACAAAGAAGCCATAAAGAAGTATATACATGAACGTGAGGAAGCCATAAAGAAGGTTTTACGTGAACGTGAGGATGCCAGCCAAAATGGATGAATGCATAGAATCCACAAACAAAAAGCTGAACTCCAATAAATGTCCAAAGAGAATAAAGCTGCTGAGCTAAAGAACTTCAAATAGACAACTCAAATCAAAATCAAGGAGGTAAAGAAGTCCATACATGATCTAAAACAAGAAATGCAAGACATCAAAAATGACCAATTGGAAGGAAGAACAAAGTAGAATGTATTGATAACAGGTTAGACAATGCAGAAGAGAGAATCTTTTTTTATATTTTTTATTGTAATTAATAAAAGGGTTACATGATATTTTCCAGATAGAAGGTGCATTAATTCACATACATTGATACCCTTTCACATGTCTTGGCCCCCATAACCCTCCTCCCCCCCCCGGTCTTGGTTTTCCCCCCTTCCCTATCCAATTTCAAATAACAAAATACAAATATATCCAATATATCAGATAACAAAGTGAGATACTGTAACAATATAAGATAACCAAAGGACAACAAAAGAGATGAGAGATAACATAGTACCTTAAGGACAATAATCATTCATTATATGGCTTTTGTTTCTCTATCCTGGAGGTCCTTTCAATTAGCTTCATACTATATGGCCTTATGTATCAAGGTTTTGCTCTATTGCAGATCTGTGCTAGTAGAGCCCAAGGTGTCTACTGATTACGACAAATGAGGGAAACCATTGAGCCTAAGTTCCTTTGAGTCTGGCTTACTTCACTTAATATGATTTGTTCTGTCTTTCCATTTCCTAACAAATGGGTCGATGTCATTTTTTCAGGCTGTGTATGACAAACCCACTGCTAGTATTACACTTAATGGTGAAAAGCTAAAGCCATTCCCTCTAAAATCAGGAATGAGACAAGGATGCCCACTCTCTCCACTCCTCTTTAACATAGTATTAGAATTCCTAGCCAGTGCAATAAGGCAAGAAGCAAGCATAAAGGGGATCCAAGTAGGGAAAGAGGAAGTAAAACTATCCCTGTTTGCAGATGACATGATTCTGTATTTAAAGAATCATATAGACTCTACTCCCAAGCTCCTTGAGCAGATTCAAAAGTTTGGAAGGGTAGCAGGCTATAAAATTAACCCTCAAAGGGAGCCAGGAGTTTGGCCTAGTGGTAGAGTGCTTGCCTAGCATGCACGAAGACCTGGGTTCAATCCTTGGTACCCCACATACATAGCAAAAAGCCAGAAGTGGCGCTGAGGCTCAAGTGGTAGAGTGCTAGCCTTGAGCAAGCCCAAGGACAAGACTCAAGCCCTGAGCTCAAGCCCAGGACAGGCAAAAAAAAAAAAAAAATGAATGCTCAAAAATCAACTGCCTTCCTTTACACCAACAGTGAGAGGAATGAGGCAATAATCAGGAAAGAAACTCCTTTCACAATAGCCTCAAAGAATATAAAGTACCTAGGAATTAGCTTAACTAAGAATGTAAAGGACCTTTTTGATGAAAACTTTAAAACCCTAAAAAAAGAAATTAAAGCAGAACTAAGAAAATGGAAAAACCTCCCATGCTCCTGGATTGGAAGAATCAACATTGTGAAAATGACAATCTTGCCAAGGGCTATCTACAAATTCAATGCAATACCCATCAATATCCCAATGGCATTCTTTAAAGAAATAGAAGAGGCAATTCAAAATTTCATATGGAATAATAAAAGACCCCGTATAGCAAAAACACTTCTTAGCAGAAAGAACAGCGCCAGAGGAATTTCAATTCCAAACTTTAGACTCTATTACAGGGCTATAATTATCAAAACAGCTTGGTAGTGGCACAAGAACAGGCCTGAAGACCAATGGAATAGAACTGAGGACCCAGATATTAAATCACAAACCTATGGCCACCTAATCTTTGACAAGGGAGCCAAAAAAATAGAATGGAAGAAAGACAGCCTCTTTAACAAGTTATGCTTGGCAGAACTGGTTAAGCACCTGCAGAAAACTAAAGGTGATCCTTCTTTGTCACCCTGCACTAGAATTAACTCCAAATGGATCAAAGACCTGGAGGTAAAAGCTGACACACTGAAATCTTTACAAGAGATAATCTCTTGGGTCAAAGGTAATCTATATTATTGAGAAAGACCAGAAAATGAGTCAAACCAATCTAGGAAATATGAGAGATCTCTTCAGGAGCTCCAAGATACAATTAGGGAGCCTAATTTAAGGCTAATCAGTATTGAGGAGGGCCTGGAGAAAGAGGTCAATGGAATCAGAAATATACTTGAGGGAATCAGAGAACTTCCCACATATACAGAAGGGGAGGCCCATCCAGATGCAAGAAGCTTTTAGAACCCCAAACAGACCTGATCAGAAAAGGACATCCCACCACCACATTATTATCTGTACAGGATCAAGAGAGCCTAAGAAAAGGATCCTAAAAGTGGCCAGGGAGAAGAGAACAATCACCTTCAAAGGAAAACCAATCAGAATAACCACATATTTCTCAACAGAGACCATGCAAGCAAGAAGAGCTTGGAAGGATGTATGTCATGCCCTAAAGACAAATACCTACCAACCAAGATTACTGTACCCAGCTAAACTCTTCTTTATAACTGAGGGAACAATTAAAACCTTCCATCGCAAGGAAAAGTTACATGGCTACAAAACCAGCATTACGGAAAATTCTCAAGGATGTTCTACACATTGTAAACCAACTCAAATATGGCACTGACAGAGAAATGGCACCTAAAAATCATACCACCTAATTACCACAAGATCTGACAAGCCACAGGCCCTAACGAAATAAAAAAAAAAGTGGCAGGAACTAGTACATATTTTTCAATCCTTACCCTCAATATCAGTGGACTTAACTCTCCAATTAAATTGCATAGACTGTCTAGTTGGATCAAAAAGAAAGATCCATCATTTTGCTGTCTTCAAAAGACACATCTCATCCCCCCCAAAAAAACATATTTTGAAAGTGAGAGGTTGGAATAAAATCTATCAAGCTAATGCCCTCCATAAACAGACTAGAGTTGCCATCCTCGTATCAGATAAAATAGGCTTCAAACTAAAAGTAGTGCAAAGATACAAAGAAGGTTATTACATACTAGTAAAGGGATCCCTTTTCCAGGAGTATACAGCCACCTAAATATCTACACACCTAATGCTGGGGCACCGAACTTCCTCAAGCAAACTTTACTTTCACTAAAACCACACATAGATCCAAACACAGTGATTATTGGTGACTTTAACACACCACTCTCACCTATGGACAGAGCAACCAGCCAAAAACTCAACAGAGAAACCTCAGAATTGAACAATTGTATAGACCAGCTAGATCTAACAGTCATCTACAGATTATCCACCCAGCAACATCACAATATATGTTTTTTTTTCAGCAGCACATGGAACATTTTTCCAAAATAGACCACATTTTAAGGCATCAAGCAAACCTATGCAGATTCAGAAACACTGAAATTATTCCCTGCATTCTCTCAGACCACAAGGTTATCAAATTGGAACTGAACACACAACTCCACCAATGAAAACCCTGTAACTCATGGAGATTGAACAGCACATTGTTGAATCACCAATGGATCATTAAGGAGATCAGAACAAAAATTCAACAGTTTATAAAATTTAACAAAAAGGAGCACACAAAATACCAGCTCCTTTGGGACACAACAAAGGCAGTTCTCAGAGGAAAATTTACAGCCCTGAGTGACGACATTAACAAATTGGAAATATCGCAAACCAATAATTTAATGGCACATCTTAAGCTCTTGGAAAAAGAACAACAAACCAGCAGAGCTCACATCAATACTCTTCAAATTCTTCAATGAAATTGAATGCGAAGGCTCTTTGCCAAACTCATTCTATGAAGGCAGCCTAACCCTCATCCCAAAGCCAGATAGAGACTCATCAAAGAAAGAGAACTATAGACCCATTTCTTTGATGAATATTGATGCAAAACTTCTCAACAAAATACTGGCCAACCATCTTCAGCAACGCATCAAAAAAATATACACTATGATCAAACAGGATTCATCACAGGGAGGCAAAGCTGGTGCAATATACGCAAGTCAAATAATATAATTCATCATGTCAATAGGAGCAAGGACAAGAATCGCATGATTGTCTCAATAGATGCAGAAAAAGCATTTGACAAAATCCAACACCCCATTATGCTAAAAGATCTGGAGAAACTAGGAACCATGGAACATTCCTCAGTATAATAAAGACTGTGTATGACAAACCTACAGCTAGCATTATACTTAATGGAGAAAAGCTAGAGCCATTTCCTCTAAAATCAGGAATAAGACAAGGATGCCCACTCTCTCCACTCCTCTTTAACATAGTATTGGAATTCCTAGTCAGAGCAATAAGGCAAGAAGCAAGCATAAAGGGATTCAAATAGGGAAAGAGGAAGTGAAACTTTCCCTTTTGCAGATGACATGATTCTGTATTTAAAGAAACCTATAGATGCCACACCAAAGTTGCTTGAGCTGATTCAAAACCTTGGCAAGGTAGCCGGGTATAAAATTAACCCTCAGGGGGCTGGGAGTTTAGCCTAGTGGAGAGTGCTTGCCTAGCATGCACGAAGACCCGGGTTTAACTCTTCAGTACCACATACATAGAAAAAAGCCGGAAGTGCTGTTGAGGCTCAAGTGGTAGAGCTCTAGCCTTGAAAAGTCCAAGGACAGTGCCCAGGCCCTGAGCTCAAGACCAGAACTGGCAAAAAGAAAAAAATTAATGCTCAAAAATCAACCGCCTTCCTAAATGCCAACAAGAGGAGCGAAGAAGCAATCAGGAAAGCAACTCTTTTTGCAATAACCTCAAAGAAAACAAAGTACCAAGGAATTAACTAAGACTGTTTCATAGCAAAGATATGGAACCAATGCAGATGTCCCTCAGTAGATGATTGTATCAACAAAATGTGGTATTTATACAGAATGGAATTCTATGGTATCATCAGAAAGAACGACATTGCCCTATTTGTAAGGAAATAGAAAGGCTTGGAAAAAATCATATTATGTGAAGTAAGCCAGACCCAAAGTAACATAGGCTCAATGGTTTCTCCCATTTGTAATAATTAGTACAAATCATGGACTTTCCTAGCAGAGGATTACAATAGCTCAAAACCTTGATACATAAGGCCATATAGGATGAGGCCAGATGAAAGGACCTCTAGGATATGGAAACAAGAGTCATATGTCCTGTGTTATTCTCATGGCTTTTTTAGTCACTTGGTTATTCTCATATTGTTATATTTTCTTACCTTGTTATCTGGTATGTTGTAGATGCCATTGTTTATTTATTTGTAACAGGAAAGGGAATAGGGGAAAACAAGATGAGGGGAAGGGGGGAGTGAAATGGAGATAAAAACATGAGAGGGGTTATAAATGTTTGTGAAGTAATGCACCTTCTATCTGGCAATTATAACTGTAACCCTTCTATTAATTACAATTAAAAATACTTTTACAAAAATAAAAACAGCGTCATAGATGTTTCTGATAACTTGGTCTTTAAACAGCAATTCTCAGGTCTCAGCCTCCTGAGTAGCTAGGATTGCAAGCTTGAGCCACCAGCACTTGGCTTAGATATATTTTTGAAGATTAAAATAAAGAGTAGTTCTTCAAATTAAGAAAAATGTCTTGAAGTAGTCAAGAAGATTATTTTTATTATGATAGAAAACAATACAACACACTATTAATTTGAAGTATGTTCTTTGGTTTAATATAGAGAAGCAGTTTGAAAGTAGTAAAGAAGTTTCGTGTTTTAATTTTTATTTTATTGTCAGGATCATGTATAGAAGGGTTACAGTTACATCTATAAGGTAGTGAGTACATTACTTCTTCAACATTGTTATTCCTTCCTATGTTTTGCTTCCATTTTTCCTCCCCTCACTCCCACCCAAGTTGTAATGTTCATTTCCAACACACTGTCTTGTGAATATCCCTGTTACATTGGGTCACCCTTTGTCTTTTGTCTCATCATCTTGTTTTTCCCCTTCCCTTCTCTAATTCAAATAAACAAATAAATATATATATATACAATACATCAGGCACCAAAGTCAGATCCAGTAACAACAGGGGATAAACCATAAGGGAAAAAAAGAGGAAAGAAATAGCTTCCCATAGAATATTAAAAACAACAACCACAGACAACCTCTTGTTTCCATATCTTGAAGTTCATTTCACTTAGCATCCACCCTGTATGGTAACATATACATAGCTATTGAGCTTCTGTGATCCTCTGCTAGGAAAATCCTAGATGTATACTAATTATTATAAATGAGGGAAAACATGGAGCCTATGTTTCTTTGGGTCTGGCTTAGTGAAGATGTTTATTATTGAGTACATCACAAAGATGGCCAAACTCATGCCCCTTTCCTTGAATCAATGACCCTTAGAGATTACATTGTAGGTGCTGCTTTCAAGAGATGGAGTCTATGTTCTCACTGATTCTAAGGTCATTTGTGTTTGCTTTGGCAAGTAGGTTGTAACAGAAGTGGTGGTATGCCAATTTTCAATCCAGCACTGCAGGGGTTTTTCAGATGCTGCTCGTTCTTGTACATCATTGTCTAATTATGTTGAGCTAGCCTGCTAGAGAGTGAGAGATCATCCAGTCCTTATGATCTTACCCCAGAGGAAAGCTAACAAACCCAAGAAGCAGCCAACTAGCTCACTGGCAATCAATCACATATAGGTATATGAACAAGCCTTGATCTGTCCAGAAGACCTAGGCAAAATTGCTCACCTACAAAAATATAAGCAAAATTAATGGTATTGTTTCAAGCTGCCCTGTTTGTGGATAGTTTGTTAACCATAAAGACAATGGAAAAGACTTGGTAGAGTTATACCTTTTGACTCCTCCCCTACATATACCATCATTTAAGTAATTTGTGTATATTATGCATACAGCCCTGTATACACTGTCATCCATGTTTGTATATTATATATAATTTCTACATATGAGAGAAAATGTAGTGTTTGTCTCTCTGAGCTGGATTTTTTCCACTTAACACAATTTTTTTCTAGGTCCATCCATTTCCCTGTAAATGGAAGAATATTATTCTTTTTAATGGATATATAGAATTATTTTGTTTCATGTACTACATTGTCTTAATCCACTCATTTGTTGTAGGGCATCTGGGATGTCTCCACCACTTGGCTATTGTGAATAGTATGGCAATGAACACACATATGCAAGCATTTTCAATATATCCTGTAATAAATAAAGAATTCCAGAGAACTGAGGCATGTTTGTGGAGTAAGGGTAGGGCAAAGAGGATGATATAGAAATGGAGGGAGGCAGAGTGAATAAATACTGACAATATATTTAATGTACATTATTTAAAAATTGAATTACATAACTCAAGAGCAGAGTTAGTGTGGTGAAAGTGGGGGAGAATAATGGAAGGGGTGACACTGACCAAGATGCATTATAATTATAATTGACTTCTGGAATTTAAACCCTTTTATACAAATACTTACTAAAAATAGATAAATAGACAAATAAAGCAAAAAACTCTTTGTAAAGAATATAGATACTTTCTAGTGGGAACTATTTTGGAAAAGACATATATAATGCAAAAACAATGAAATAAGGAACTTCAGAAGATTTGTTCTAACTCACACACTCCGAGACTATGAAATAAGTTTAAACTCCAATGAGAAGATTGTCTTTATTCATGATCAAAGAGAACAATCTTTCAAGTATGTATTCACTCATCTCTACTCTGTCCAAAAAGCTAAGAAAATACAATTTTTTCTTAAAAGAACTAATGTGTGAAAAGGGAAGTAAATATAATTTTTGACCATATTTATTTCACTAGGTATATTCAAAACTGAGCTCTTAAAAGAAATAGATTGCATTATTATGGACATCATCTAAGTTCATGGCAGTGTTACATGAAAAAAATGACAATTGTGTTTTTAAACTATACTCAAATTGTTTGCAAACCATATGCTAGAATATCTATTAGTAAAGAGTTGAAGTTTGAAGTTAGGCATCAGACCACATTATTATTTGACATTTTGCATTATAAATTGACATGCAAATCTAAATATGCAAATTCTGCCAAAAATGCACACATCAGACTCAAATGAAAATAAAAATCTATGCAAAAGTGCAAGGCCCAGATGTCAGGTCCCTAAACTAACACAAAACCAAACAAAACAAGACTTCCTAGATTCAAAACTGCACACACCAATCAAAAAAAAAATTGACACATCAACACTAGCCAACCACAGTCTCTTTCTAAAGATAATTCAACAGATGATTCAATTAGAATTCTCATACTTGAGGAATTTTTCTTCTTCCATGTATTCTCAGCAATGGAGAATGCTCCCGTCTTTCTCTTTCACCATGGAAGTGGTGATCTTTTTAACCACAACCAACTCTAAAGGTCCTCTCAGAGTTCTCAACATTAGTTTCATATAGGAGACTTGGTTTTTTTGTCCCTGAAAACATATTCAATTTTTCTTAATTGTTTAAAGCACAGTACATATTCTGCAATGTGGTTTTATTTGCCGATCAATTCATTGCCTGTTAATTTACTTATTTAACAAATAATTGTTAAACTTATCAACATTTTTGGCTTGGAACATAAAATGTGAATTACACATTAACTTGAACTCTGTCCTTTTGGAATGTACAGTCTAGTAGAAGAGAGAGAATTCTATCAAATATCAAGTATACATTGTTCCCCCCAGAACAACTGCCACCCAAACACAAGAACATTGTAATAACTGGGTCCAAAAAGAGACTCCCTTAGGAAACTTCATTTGAAATGAGATATGTAGCTTGTGAGACATCAACTAAGTGGAGGATGCAAGGTGGAATGCGGTGAGCGGGAACCCTGCAAGGACAAAAGCTCTGTGACAGAAAGGATTTTAATTACATGTAACACTATGTGGCTAGAACAAAGGAGGTCAGGATGAAAACATGGCTGAGACAATATTGCAGAAAAAGATAGAAGAGATGAAGCAGGCTTTGTGTCCAAGGTTTCCTTGTATCCCAGATGCAGAGGGAACCATGAGTAGTCTATCAGAACTACAAACATGGCAGAGTAGATCTTGGAAAAGATTTCTTCAGTTACAGTAATGGGATAAAGACACACTGAGCAGAACTCTGCTACATGAACAATCCCTGCAAAGAAGCTAAAGCCAAGCCATATCCCAGTGTGAGAAAAGTTGAGAATGAACAATAGATGATGAAAGGTGATCTCTAAGAGAAGAAAGTCAGCAAGAAAAGAAAGCAATGTGTGCTTTGGTGGTTCATAACTGCAATTCTTGCAGATATGAGGAGGGGGGAGGGGGAAAGATGGGAGGAAGGAAGGTTAAGTTAGGAGGCTTATGGTTGCAGGTTGACCTTGGGCATATATGCAAGAACATTTTTCAGACAATTGCTGGACACAGTGGAATGTATCAATCATCACAACTATATGGGAGGCTATGATTAGGAAGTCTGCCATTTTAGGCCTTCCTAAGCAGAAAAGTCTGTAAGACTCCATCTCAGTGGAAGAAACTGGACATGGTTGTGCATGGGTGTCATCTCAGCTTGATGAGAATCCGAAAATACAGGAATATACTCAAGGCACATGCCTAGACAAGAAATGAGATGTGATATAAACAACCAGTGCAAAAAAGTTGGAGGTGGGGCCAGGAGTGTGGCCTGATGGTAGAGTGCTTGCTAGCATACACAAAGACCTAGGTTCAATTCCTCAGTACCACATACATAGAAAAGCCAAAAATGCTGTTATAGTAGAGCACTAGTCTTGAGGAAAGGCCAAAGACAGTGCTCAGGCCTTCAGTTCAAGCCCCAGGACTTGCAAAAAATAAATAAAGTCGGGGTTATGGCTCAGTGGTATTGTGTCTACTTCACAAGCACAAGGCCATTAGTTCAAACTCAAATACATTAAGAAAAAATAAAAGAAGCAGAAAACATTTGTAAAGACGTTGGCACTGAAAGGGATGGGATGAGAGCTAATTTTGTATAATATTTGAGGTGCACCCACTATAAAAATCAGTAGTATAAGCCAGTTGCCGTGGCTCACTATTGTAATCCTAGCTACTCAGGAGGCTGAGATCTGAAGATCGAGGTTCAAATCCAGCCTGGGCACTAAGACGAACATGAGACTCTCTTTTTTTTGTTTTTTTGCCTGGGTTTGGGCTCAGGGCCTGAACACTGTCCTTGGACTTTCTCAAGGCTTCCACTTTAGCCTCAGCATCACTCCGGCTTTTTTCTATGTATGTGGAACCAAGGAATCAAACCCCGGTCTTTGTGCATGCTAGGCAAGCACTCTACCACTAGGCCAAACTCCTGGCCCACATGAAACTCTTTTATCTCTAATTAACTACTAGAAAGTTGGAAGTGGAGTTGAGGCTTAAGGGGTAGAGTGGTAGCCTTGAGCTGACGAGATCAGGGACAGCATCCAGGCCCAGAGTTCAAGCCCCATGACCCACAAAAAAAAAAAAAAAAAAAAAAAAAGGCGCTGTGGCTCAAGTGGCAGGGTGCTAGCTTTGAGCGAAAACTGTCCAAGGACAGTGCCCAGACCCTGAGTTCAAGCCCTAGAACTAGCAAAAGAAAGAAAAAAGAAGGGCCAGGAGTTTGGCCTAGTGGTAGAGTGCTTGCCTAGCACGCACAAAGACCGGGTTCAATTCCTCGGTACCACATTCACTGAAAAAAGCTGGAAGTGGTGCTGAGGCTCAAGTGGTAGAGTGCTAAGCCTTGAGAAAGTCCAAGGACAGTGCTCAGGCCCTGAGCCCAAGCCCAGGACTGGCAAAAAAAAAAAAAAAATCTGCAATACAAAGTATTCTCAAAAGGCTAAAAACAAAACTACCACTTGATATACAACTAATCCTGCTATATCATTCCTGGGCATGTATGTGAAGGAACATAATGCAGTATATAATAGAGATAGCTGTCCATCCATAATGGTTGCAGCACACTTTCCAGTATCCAAGCTAAAAATGTTCATCAGCCTACCTAGTTATTTCTTAACTAATTAAGAAATAAAGAAAACACTATCATATATAGCAAATATTATATAAAACATATACATATCTAATACATTATATAAATAATATATATAATATGTTATATATGTATGCATGTATTATTCAGCCATAAAGAATCATGAAATTACATAATTGTCAGGAAAGTAAAATGGAACTGGAAGTCACTGTGTTATGTGAAATAAGCCACTAGGAAAAAAATGTGTTATTCACATGTTTCTCAGATGTGGAATCCAGATCTAAAAGAAATTAATAATTCAGACATAAAACTTGGGGATTACTTGGATAAAACTGGGAACCAGCAAGAAAATGGAGAAGGAAATGAGAAGGTGAAGGGGCTAAATGTAATCATAATGCTTCATATTCACATATAAAAATAGAATTGTTAAATCCATTATCATTGTTTTTGAAAGACAAAGGATAAAAAAAGAATAATACACAGTTGAACTTGATCAAAGTATATCCTTCGCATGTATAGAAATATCACAATGAAACTCATGTGTACAAGTAATACCCATTAATACAAAGGAAAAGCAAATTTCAAAGCATTTATTTTTGGTACTTGTTAAATATACAGATTCCAAAATACAATCCTGCAGTTTCTGAGCCAACTCTGAGAAGTGAATTTTTCTTGTTCTGGGACTTACAAAAAAAGCAGTGCCTATTGTCATGTCACTATTGGCTAAGGCTAATAGGTCAGTTCGAAAACGTTGTAGCTAAAGATCCTACAAACTCTCAGCATGAGTTTCATGTTTTATTTTCTTTTGTTTGTTTTTGGTCAGTCATGGGACTTGAATTCAGGGCCTATGAGCAATCCCTAAGTTCCCCCTTTCCTCCCCCCACTAACCACCCCCTCATACTAGCACTTTACCACTTTGAGCCACAGTGCCACTTTTTTCCTCTGGTTGTTAATAGGAGATAGGAGTCGTAGGGACTTTCCTGCCAGGGCTGGCTTTGATCTTCAAACCTCAGATGCCAGCCTCCTGCCTCCTGAGTAGCTAAGATTACATTTGTGAGCCACCAGCATGAGTTTTGAGCAGCTGAAAGAAAAGAAAGTTTCTTCCTGAGCTAGCCAAAAAAGTTCCCAGTCCCATTTTCTTATCTGCTAAACCATCTTACTCCTGCTATCATTTAATACTAAATTCTAGCCTACAGCTTCTATGTTAATGCCTACTCTTCTGTTACACTATGAAATCTTGCATTTCACTCTGATTACTAATAGAAAATTGCTGATAATGCTTTGGTACAACCCAATATCAAATTCAGCTGATCTCCACTCTGTATGGCTCGGAAACTAAAACATGGTTTTACATTTTGGTTTAGTTTAATTTTTGTTTGTTTTATTCTGATGCTAGTCTCAAACTCCAGGGCATGCTAGGCAAGCACTCTACCACTGAGCTGTTATCCATCCCAGTTTTACATTTCTAATGATTTTAGAACTAAAGAATTACTTAATTACATCATGTGAAATTTGGAGTCAGTGTGAACAAATAGTTTATCATAACATACATCTGTGCTCACCCTTGCCTGGCTGCCTTTATTCCATATGCATTCCTTAGTAATGTTGAATAATTGCCATATGCAGCATCTAGTCCACACCGCCCAAAATATTACTATTCTTTTTCTTTTTTTCTTTTCTTTTTTTTTTTTTTTGCCAGTCCTGGGGCTTGAGCTCAAGGTCTCTTCACTATCCTTGAGCTTTCTTTCCTCAAGGCTAGCACTCTACCACTTGAGCCACAGCACCACTGAGGAATTGAACCCAGGGCTTTGTGCATGCTAGGCAAGCATGTAGGCAAGCACTCTACCACTAGGCAACACTCTTAGCCCAATATTTTTCTTTCCTTTCTTTCTTTCTTTCTTTCTTTCTTTCTTTCTTTCTTTCTTTCTTTCTTCCTTTCTTTCTTCCTTTCTTTCTCTTTTTATACTAGAGATCAAACCCAAGACGTTGCTAAGCAAGCACTTTGCCACTGAGCTACATCCCAGCCAACATGACTATTCTTTTTTTGTGTGTGTGTGAGTCATGGGGCTTGAACTCAACCTGCGCACTGTCCCTGATCTCTTCAGCTCAAGGCTACCGCCCTAACACTTGAGCCACAGCCTCATTTCCCATTTTCTAGAGGTTAATTGGAGATAAGAGTCTCAGGTCCTTTTGGACCTGGGCTGGCTTTGAACTTTGATCCTCAGATCTCAGCCTCCTGTGTAGCTAGGATTATAGGCGTGGGCCATCACGCCTGGCTAGATATTACTGTTCTTAACAGAAAAGATTTCTGACTTATGCTTTAAATCAATTTTTAATCTCTTTATTCAAATCACTGATAAATATTAACCTCCTATGGAAATAAAAATTGATTGGTAATGCAAATAATTGTCTATCATTTAAATCTCTTATAAATTTGACATGAGCATATTCAGGACTCAATTTTTTTTTGAAGCCAGGGACTTTTTACATGGCCTGGCTGGCCTTGAACTCCTGTCTCAACTTCTTACAGGTGTTCTCTACCATATCCTGTTTATACTAAATCTTCTTATAGACACACTTTTATCTTTATTACCAACTTGTCATTCAGGTGTCAGAAAACCAGGGCATCTTGGGGTATCTAACATAATTATTAATCTACTCTGCAGTGCCCAGGCTTCTCTAGAAGGTCAAATTAATGACAAAAATTAATCTGTATTTGCTACTTCTAATTGGTTTATCTGAAACAGAATGAATTATTTGTGGATTGAAATCCATCTCCAAGTCTTTCACACTGCAATAATATTGTACATTTGAATGGGAACATTTTATGAATATGCAAAATGCTTTCAGAAACAGCAAATATTAGATAATTCACACCAATGACAAGGCAGCCTTGTACAGATTAGCACATTTCTGGGAGGAAGGCTTAATTGAAAAAAAAATAGTGTAAGTTTATTGAATTGCTCTATAAACTGTGCCCAGAGAGACACACATTGTTGACAAGAATCATTCAGTGGATACCATAACATATTTGTTGAGCATAATGGGAGTTGCTCTTACAGGGGACCTCATTATAGCTCTTGGCTAAGAAATCTTGGTGGAGAAGTGGGGTGAGACTGCTGGGCTTTCTGTGAGAAGTAGTGAATTTGTAGATTATTAAGGAGGTGCGAACCAGTGAATATACAGGGTTAGACTGTACAGCACTTTTTGAAAATTTGTTCTGTCTTTAGTGTTCCAGCTGCTAGAAACAGTCATTCTCAGATTCAAATAAAAGTTGGGGAATTTTTTATTGTGTTTTATTGTTGGGGTTATATAGAGAGGGATTACAGTTACATTCATCAAGTAGTGAGTACATTACTTCTTGAGCATTGATACTTCTTCCCATATTTTTCTCCCCTTTTCCCTCCCTGAGGAAATATTTTTTGATGTAGTTTATTGTTTTGTTTGTTCTAGTTTTGCTTTTTTTTGAACCAAGTATGTTTATAGCAATAAAATGTTTTTGAAGAATGGAATTGGAATAAAAGAGAAAAAAATCACAAACTGCCTATGTATGTTTCCTCTTCCAGTATTTCCAATTCAAAGATCCGTGAAAGGGCTTTAACTTCAGGGAGGAAGGAAATTAGTATTGCTTTCTAATATGCTCTAAGGCATATTAGAAACAAGGAAACTTTTTCTTTCACTACTCAACTAGTGTGGTATGGAGGATTATTTGTGTATAATTTCTCAATTATTCACTTATTTCTTGTTTATCATATCAATAGCTATTTACTTAAGCCCTGAGAAGTACCAATCCCAATTAAGCCCCTCACACTTAAACAGAGAGCTGTAAGAACCAGTGCTACAAGATTAGCCATTGTAGAAGAACCACTATAACAATGTCAACAACTCATTGAATGAAGCACCCTCAAGTTTATTTCACACTAATAGAGCTTTGCTTTGTAGAGATCAGCCCAAGGATCTTCCGTCTTAGGGCTCTGTCATATTCCGAGGCCTCATGGATCTCCATCATAGTCTCACTCAACCAACAGGTAGATGGAAATAGAGGCAAGTTTGGTGCAAAATGCTTTCCATGAACCAAGTGTGAAAATGGCACTTGTCATTCATGCTCATTCTGTTAGTCTGTGCTTCGTCACCTGGGCAGAGATAACAGTAATAAAAAGCAATAAAAGTAATAATTGTGCCAATCTTGGGCACAATTGCCTTCAAAGAACTTACTTTCTCCCACATTCCATCCCTGAAGCACTATACATCATCAAGCCACATAGACATTATTTTCAGATGTTATGCCATTCAACACTGTAAAATTTTCGATCCTCTACTATTAGAGGTAGAAATAGTAAGGTCAACCTAACAGAAGTAGGAGATTAATTTGAAAACCACTCTATACTTCAGTTTAATAATTAAATCATTTTAATTGTATCTAATCCTCTCAATCATTCTAAACTGCAGATTTTATTATTAGCATTATTATTATTGCCAATGACTAAGATTCAGAGAGGTTAAAATCCTTCTAAAATGACTAGGATTCCGTCTCAGAATTACCTGACCTCCACATACAGGGCACATACATTTTATTATTGGACTGTTTCTCAAACTTGAGTGCTTTGTTAAGCACATTCATAATATTTACACTACTAGATTACTTGTAAATGTTAGATTCAATCATTGAAAGTTAGTCTCAACCAGGGGAATACTCCTGTGATCTGATTCAATATGATGGCTCTATGTTGTCTAGTATGTTTCACCGGTGGTCAACACCTCACATTGGTTCTTGGACCTTATTGTCTTTACATTCAATATTTGCTACATGTGACAAAAAGCCTACTAAGCCTTACTAAGTCTGAGCAAGAACGAAAAGATCAGAGCTGATGAATCTTTAAATCTACCCCAAGGGATTTTTGTACTTTAAAAAGATATGACAAAGCTTAACCCAGAGGAAAGACTCTCTAAAATGACATCCCTCAAATTAAAACCACAAGTTAGCACTAAAAAGACACGTTTTTAAAGCATACTTGACAAGCATGTGGAACAACTGGACCTCCCATAAATAGCTGCAGGAAATGTAAAATCATATAACCACTTGGAAAATGATACTGCAGCTACTTAAAAGGTTAGAGAAGACATCAATCCTTCACTCAAAAAATTGTACTTGTAGGTATTTATCCAAGAGAAGAGAAAACATTCACACATACACACACACACACACACACACACACACACACACACACACACACACACATCTCATTCCCAAATGTACAAAGATTCCTCAGACCTTTTGTGCCATAAAAACAGAATTTTTTTTTCCAGTCCTGGGCTTGAGCTCAGGGCCTGAGCAATGTCCTTGGACTTTCTCAAGGCCAGAGCTTTACCACTTGAGCCTCAGCACCACTTCCAGCTTTTTCTATGTATGTGGTACCAAGGAATTGAACCTGGGTCTTCATGCATGCTAAGCAAGTACTCTACCACTAGGACAAACTCCTGGCCCCAGAAACAGAGTTTTAAAGATATTTATTCATTAAAATGAGAGTAATTAACTCAACTTTAATTGTTAATATTATGAAACCTAGGTAAACCATTTTTTTATTAAAAATAAGTTTTCCAAAATAAAACTGTGAAAAGTAGACTATTTATGTTTCTGTAATCTCTAATGTATAGTTTAACAGAGTTGACTGGGTTCTTAGAACCATTTTCCATTATCATGTCACTAAGCCTATTGAAAGCTCTGTTGTACATGTATGAGGGAATAAGAAAGACAAAGCCCAAATGACTACCAAATATTTCAGATTATTTATCATGTATGCTTACTGTACTATAGCATCTAAAAGTAAAAAGAGATAGACAATAAAATGTACAGTTAGGAGGAAGACACAAATAAAGTATTGACAGTACTAAATAGCTCCCCAGCTACACTTGATTGTATGTATTAACTAGTTAAACCTCAGAAACAAAATATTATTCAAAAGAGCAAATAAAGGAATAACAAGTAGTAGGAGACTATTTGTAAGAAAATGCAAAGAAAGATTTTTGTAGACTTTAAATCCAAAATAATTTGCCACAGAATGAGTGGGGAAAGGAAGAAAAGGAATGAGAAAATAGAGGAATATATAAAGCCTTTTATACATTCTGTATAAAACAGTCTCTGAGTTTAGTCCTTGGTGAGGCTTAGGCTGTCTTACTTCATTTGAACAATATTCTTCAGAATGCCAAACCCAAGTATAAACTACTATACATAACCATCATTTGTGTGTGGGTGTGTGTGGGCCAGAATGATGTCTCTTAGCTTTTCTTGCTTAAGGCTAATGTTCTAAAACCAAGCCATACCTTTAATTTGTTTTATTTATTATTTTATTTTATTTTTTGTGGGTCTTGGGGCTTGAACTTGGCCTGGGTGCTGTCCCTGAGCTCTTCAGCTCAAGACTACTGCCCTATTCCGGAGCCAAGCCCCACTTCCCCTTTTCTAGAGTTTAATTGGAGATTAGAGTCTTAGAGTCTCAGGTTCTTTTGTACCTTGATTCTCAGATCTCAGCCTCCTGAGTAGCTAGGATTACAGGCATGAGCCACTGCACCCGGCTCTATTTTGTTTTTTATTGTCAGGGTAATGTATAGAGGAATTACAGTTCCATTCATCAGGTAGTGGATGCATTACTTCTTGAACATTGATACCATTTCTCATGTTTTTTTGTTTTTGTTTTTTGTTTTTGTTTTGCCAGTCCTGGGCTTGGGGTCAGGGCCTGAGCACTGTCCCTGGATTTTCTCAAGGCTAGGGCTCTACCACTTAAGCCACAGCACCACTTCTGGCTTTTTGCCACGTATGTGGTACCGAGGAATCGAACCCGGGTCTTCGTGCATGCTAGGCAAGCACTCTACCACTGGGCCAAACTCCCGGCCCCTCTCATGTTTTTTACTTTGTTTTTTGGGGGTAGTTAATTGGAGATAAGACTTTCCTTCCTGTGCTGGCTTTGAACCACAAGCTGGAGATCTTAGTTTACTGGATTATGGGCATGAGCCAGCCATTGGTTTCCAGCCATGAGCCATCGTTCTAAGCGACTTGATACTCTATTTGCTTGTTCCATAGCAATATATACCCAAATCCCATGTTAGACAGAGTTTGGGAGTAAAGATGGGGATGCTCAAAACCACACAATGATTTTATCTCCAGACCTGCATGTTTTTAATTCAATGTTTTTCATTTGTCTATCCATAGTATCTTCCACTTTCTTACACTAAGAGAGAAATTTTAAATAACATCTGATAAATCTTTGGGACCATTTTAGCTCTCAGAAATTTAATACTGAGCCAGTGAAACATACAGCAAGGACAGGAAACAAATTTTGTCTTCCAATTAGGATTCCCCAGGACATATTCACTCACTGCTGAAAATGTAGTAGTTTGTTTTATTTCCAAAAGCAGCTGGCTTTCTGCATTAGGCCTTCAACCCAGTGAAAAGTGTCTTAGAGAGTAAAATAGCAAACACTCACACAGGCTCATGAAATCATCATCATAATAAAAAACCCTTTGGACTTTTTTTTTTCTCATCTGTGAAGCAGCACCTGCCATTAGCTGTGGTGGTTCCTATTTTCATATTGTCTGACAGTAGCAGTTGGATCACGCTTGAGCCAGTGTGACTGAGAGGCAGGCTCCCTGCTTCCACAAAGCTGAATTTAATAAGATGAGAACAGCATGCCAAGATGGGGTGCTCCCTCCCTAACACTTATCCTGACACCAGCCCCTCAGCGGGCCTATTGCTGTGGTAATCTGGGTGAGCGGACAGAGCTTCCTGCTTACAAGTTCAATATAATGGAACAGCAGGGGGTGAAAGGCTGGCAGAAAAGCTTAGCAAAGTTAAAGCCTATTACTCTATGCTTGAGGAAAAATGAGTCGCAAAATATTACACCCAGAGCAAGACTTGAACCTGCCAAATGCAGCAACAACACACGCTAAGCCTTGTCTATAAAGATGCATTCATCATTTGACCATCCAGGATAATGTGGATTTAAATGTCTGTAACCCTAATGAAAATGTATATGCAAATTTCCCCGTAAGCCCACCCCTCCTTCAGTATTCTCTAGCTCTGTTTGAATCTAATAGGCAAGGTGACCATATACTACATATGTCAGAGAAAAAGATGCCTTTTAAATCTGCCATTTAGTAGCAAGAAAAGGCTGGAGACAGGACAAAAATCTTTCAGCTGCATATTATTGACTTTATTGTTGCTTTATGCCTTTTATGATGTTGAATTTCAAGCTAACAGAAGTGAAATGCAAATGATTTCTCAATTCAGTCTTGGCTGAGACTTGGGCTGGCTTAGTCATACTGAATATCCCTATTTAAGATTTAACAAAACAGGCTAAGTTCTTCAGTACAGGTTAGCACTGGCACAAATTCATACTATCTGATCAGACCCAAACTATTGGACTTGGAATAGATTTCCCTTAGATGTTCCATCAGCTGTTGCCCCAGAACCAGTCTAGGTAAGCTCCATCTGAGACTTAAGTTGCTCTATGACTGAGGACTTTTTGAAAACTGATAATAGAAATAATGCTTGGATTTTCTTGTGCACGCCTTACCAAGCTACCATTGGGTTGCCCTTCTTTCCTTCCTTCCTTCCTTCCTTCCTTCCTTCCTTCCTTCCTTCCTTCCTTCCTTCCTTCCTTCTTTCCTTCCTTCCTTCCTTCCTCTCTCCTTTCCTTCCTGCCCCTTCTGTCTCTGTCTCTGTCTCTCTCTCTCTTCCTCTCCTTTTTTTTTTGTGCCAGTACTAGGAACTGAACTAAGAACTGTATATTCTTTTTTTTTTTTTGCCAGTCCTGGGCTTGGGCTCAGGGCCTGAGCACTGTCCTTGGGTTTTCTCAAGGCCAGCACTCTACCACTTAAGCCATAGCACCACTACTGGCTTTTTTTTTTTTCTATGTATGTGGTACTGAGGAATCGAACCCGGGTCTTCATGCATGATAGGCAAGCACTCTACCACTAGGCCAAACTCCCAGCCCCAGAACGGTATATTCTTGTCTTTTTTTTTTTTTTTTTTTCCTGAATCTAAGCACACCCTTGAGCTTTTTTACTCAAGGCTACCACTTGAGCCATAGTTCTGCTTCTGTTTTTTTGTTGTTGTTGTTGTTTTGTTTTGGGGGGGATTTTGGTGATTAATTAGAGATAAGAGTCACACAGGGCTGGCCTTGAGAAAGCCCAGGGAGAGTGCTCAGGCCCTGAGTTCAAGCCCCAGGACTGGCAAAATAAAAAGTTTCACAGACTGCCCTGCTGGGGCTTTGAACTGCCTTCCTTATATCTCAGCTAGGATTGCAGATGTGAGCTACCGGAAAAAGGCTTCAATTGGCTTTTTTTTTTTTTTTAAATCAAGACTGGAGCTCTAAAACTTGAGTCATGCCTCCACTTCTACTGGTTCTTATCTTAACCAAGACCATTGTAATCATCAGGTATGAAGTTAATGACAAATTGCTGAGTTCTTAGCATGGGTCAGGTTTTTTAGTTGATATTTTGCATTTATTATCTCTGTGCTTGATGTAAGTTTTAAATTGTCTCACATTACTCTTAAGGTGTGCAAAGAAATTTTATCTTTTTTTTCTGAATGCATACAATTTATTAATACTTTTCAAAAGAATGAGTGTGAAATCTCTATTTATTTTGCTAACATAATTGCTGAAGTTATGACTTATTTGTTTACTTTTTTTATTGTAATTAGTAAAAGGGTTACATGATATTTGCCAGATAGAAGGTGCATTAATTCACATACATTGATATCCTTTCACATGTCTTGGTACCCATTACCCTCCCCCCCACACCCCACACCCGTCTTGGTTTTCCCCCCTTCCCTATCAAATTTCAAATAACCAAATACAAATAAATTCAATATATCAGATAACAAAGTGAGATACTATAACAATATGAGATAACCAAGGGACAGCAAAGGAGATGAGAGACAACATAGTACATTAAGGACAACAATCATTTGTTATATGGCTTTTGTTTCAATATCCTGGAGGTCCTTTCAATTAGCTTCATACTATATGGCCTTATGTATCAAGATTTTGCTCTATTGCAGATCTCTGCTAGTAGAGCCCAAGGTTTCTACTGATTATGACGAATGAGGGAAACCATTGAGCCTAAGTTCCTTTGAGTCTGGCTTACTTCACTTAATATGATTTAAGAAATTTTATCTTATGTTTAATCAATTTGCTTCCAGGATTTATTCATGAAGAAAATATTTTGTATGTCAGACTTGTCAAACTAGGTCTCTTATTGTTTTCCAATGTCTATAACCTTTTTAATTGTGTCTCTTAGCTATATGTAGTTTAATTTATATGTTTAGTTCTAGTGTAGAATGGGGCCTGCAGGCCTTGTTTTGGGATGGCTCTGGTGATACTGGGTCACAGGCTAAAGAATAAACAAGCCTTACCTGGCCAGATGGAACCTTACTGCTGGAAACTGTGGCTCTGGCTACTAACTGTGGTACTCTTAATGTATTGTAGCCTCTGACTTAAGGTCAACCTTCTCCCCTTGAGTTCTGTGCCCCCAAACAGGGGGGAATATCTGCACCCTTCATGCCAGGCATAGACCATTTCCTTAGGCCAGTCTCTCCTGATACTTTTCAATTAATGATGATTTTTTATTCCCACTTCATGAGGACAAGGTATGGAAATAAATTTAGTCTTTTTCTAAAGAAAGAAAGTAGACCATTAGCTCTTATGTTTCAGTTATCTTCTAGTTCTATCTGGCTTCTTACTTTAGTAACTGAGGGAGGGGAAGGCAGGGAAAAAATGGCATATACCATTCAGATACTGCCAGGTACTGGTGGCTCATGCTTATAATCCTACCTACTCAGGAGACTGAGATCTGAAGATTATGATTCAAAGCTAGTTTGGGCAGAAAAGTCTATGAGACTCCAATTAATCAGCAGAAAACTGCAAGTAGAAGAGTGTGGCTCAAGTTGTAATGCTTTGGCCTTGAGCAAATAGCCAAACAACAGTTCAAAGAGTTCAAGCCCCAGTCCCAACATGCACAAAAGCAGCCTATACTAGGTACTGGACATTAATATCACAGAAAACTCTGGGAACTAGTGTAGAGCATATGTTCATAAGTACACACAAAAGCTAATGAAACAGTAACATTTATACATCGGTTCTTATCATGTATTGAGAACCACATCAATAGTACCAGTCTTTGACTTAACTGTGATAAGCATATAAGTATACATCTGGGTTAAAATCCACAGAATAAGGAACTATTCACCTAAGCAGAAGAAAATGTACTCTCTGTCATGTCATTTAGGAATTACAAATAAATACAATGAGATATTACTGACCCCCAGTTAGGAATGGAGATAATTCAAAAGACTGATGAGGGTGTGAACAATGGGAACTTGTATTTACTTACTGTTCATGGGAATACAGAATGGTACTGTTCTTTTCTTTTTTTCTTTTCTTTTTTCTTTCTTTTTTCATATATTTTTTATTGTAATTAATAGAAGGGTTACATGATATTTGCCAGATAAAAGGTGCATTAATTCACATACATTGATACCCTTTCACATGTCTTGGTCTTTCTTTTTTTTTTGTGGTTCATGGGGCTTGAACTCTGCCTGGGCACTGTCTTTGAACTCTTCAGCTCAAGTCTACCACCTTACCCTTCAGCCAAGCCCCACTTCCCATTTTCTAGAGGTTAGTTGGAGATGAGATTCTCAGGTCCTTTTGTGCCCAGGCTGGCACTAGCACTCAAGGCTAGCACTCTACCATTGCTCCATCCTGCCCTGCCTGGCTTCAGACTCCAGTCTGCACATCTCAGCTTCCTAAGTAGCTGGGGTTTTAGGCATGAGCCCACCTTTGCCTGGCTCTTACTATTCTTAAACTGAAAACTTTTGTACACAAAATATATGTATTACAGCTTCATTCATAACTGCCATAACTTGGAAACAATCAGGATATCTTCCAGTAGAACATCAAATAAACTAATTATGTTTCATCAATACAATGGAATATTTACTCAGTTCTGAAACAAATGAACTATCAAGCTGTGAGAAACATAGAAGAACTTCAAATATTTACTTGAGCCTCAGCACCACCTCCAGCTTTTTTCTATGTATGTGGTACCAAGGAATTGAAACCAGGTCTTCATGCATGCTAGGCAAGCACTCTACCACTAGGCCAAACTCCTGGCCCTGGCCGTTCAACTTTTGAGCCATGCTTTCAACACACCCCTCTGCTGGTTATTTTGGAGGAGTCTTTTAGACTTTTCTGACCTAACTGGCTTCGAACCTCAGTCCTCCATATCACAGCCTCATGAGTAGATAGGATTATAAGTATGAACTATCTCCTCTGAGTAATTTTTTTAAAAACTCATAGCATTATACCAAAAAGTCAAAATTATTATATGTAAATTGCTTACATAAACAAGGGAGGAAGGAAGGAAGGAAAAATTAGCTTTTTATGTTTTTTTCTTTTTTATTGTAATTAATAGGATTACAGTTATATTTGCCAGATAGAAGGTGCATTATTTCATACACATTGATATCCCTTGTCATGTTTTTGTCCTGATTTCCCTCCCCTCATCCCCTTACCTCCTCTTGTTTTCTCCCATCCCTTTCCTATTTCAAATAAACATATATACAATATACCAGATAACAGGATAAGATATGGTAACAATAGGAAAATAACCAAGGACAACAAAAGAGATGAGAAATAACATAGTACATTAAGAACAACAAGTATACATTATATAGCTCTTGTTTCTATATCCTGGAGGTCCTTTTATTTAGCCTCATCCTATATGGCTTTATGTATCTAGGTTTTGAGCTATTATAATCCTCTGCTAAGAGAGTCCAAGGTTTGCACTGATTATTACAAATGAGGAAAACCATTCAATGTTCCTTTGAAAAATTAGCTTTGACATTAGAAAATGCATGATAATTTGTAGGGGGGGTTGTCATGGGGCTTGAAATCTGGGTGTGGGCACTGTCCCTGAGCACTTCAGCTCAAGATTACTGCCCTACCCCTGAGCCTTGGACCCACTTCCCATTTTTTTTATAGTGGTTAATTGGAGATAAGAGTCTCACATTCTTTTTAGTGCCTGGACTGGCTTTGAATCTCAGTCCTTAGATCTCAGCCTCCTGAGTAGCTAGGATCACAGTTGTGAGTCACTGTGCCTGGCTTGCATGACAATTTTTGGTCAGACTGTACTTGCTCTCACTCATGTGAGGTGGTAAGCTTCTCAAAACCACAAAGTTATACTAAATAATTTGATTTCGAGGTGGAATAGTTATTCTTTGATTTAGTAATTTCAAGTTATTTTTTTCTGCTATTGTTACAAAACTGTCAAGTAGATATTACTTTACAGAAACTGAATTCTATTGCCACTGAATTCTATTGCTAAATGCTGAGCCGAAAGTAGAATGAACATTTATATGATCTCAACATTTAAGTTCTAATTATAAAACACAAATACTCAAGAAAAACTAATGTTAGCTCAGGTACTTTGGTAACACTGTATCTGAAAAGAATCCTTAAGGGAGGAAAAGGTAAAAGGAAAAATTAAGGGGAATAGCCAGAGGTGGAAATCAAATTGCCAATAGCTCTGAATGTTCTACAACGAAATGAGAATCATCTGGGAATGGGTTAAGCTCATGCTTGCTACCTCTCTTCGTAACATCTAATAAAGGAGTTGGTTATGTTTATTCTGTTACCAACTATCTGGCTGAAGTCATTTTGCTGTTCCCAGGTAAAAAGAATGGATTGGTGAGAAACTCCTCCAGTAATTCTGAGCTCCTAGTGAATGTTTTTAGATGATGTGGACAATGGTTTTTTGACAACTACAGTAGTCAGACAAGGTTCGGGGCCATCATTACAACTTTGTGTTGGGAGCCATTGCCTGACTCATTTCCTCCAGTTACCATAATATGTGCCTCTCCATCAGTTACCAGAAAAATGGGCAAGATCCATTTGAAAGACTTGAGGAAGCCAGGCACAGAGGCTACTCAGGAGGCTGAGATCTGAGGAACCTGGTTCAAAGCCAGTCTGTGCAGGAAAGTCCGTGAGACTCTTATTTACAATTAGTCTCCAGAAAACCAGAAGTGGTGCTGTGGCTCAAAGTGATAGAGTGCTAGCCTTGAGCTGAAGAGCCAAGGGACAGTGACCAAGCCCAGGCCCAGAATTCAAGCCTCATGACCAACCCCACCCCCCCACACCCAAAAAAGACTCAAGGAAAACCTTGTTTGGGGACCTGACATTGTAACATCAGAGGACAGAAAGGAAGGGGTCTCCTAGCTAATAACAAATGAGTTAGGCAGCTTACATATATAGTCAGAAGGGAAGGGAATTGGATATCTACACTTATCATAAGGGAACACGCAAGTTTGTGCCAACACTAGACTGTCTGCCAGCACTTGATTCTTCATAGTTGTCTTTTGAATATCACTTTATAAGTAATTTGCTCTGTAAATCTTTCTCTTACTCAGTAATTATCATCTTTTAATTCTAAAGATGGTACTTGAGGGACCGGGAGTTTGGCTTAGTGGTATAGTGCTTGCCTAGTATGCACAAAGACCATGGTTTGAGTTCTCAGAAAAAGCTGGAAGTGGTTGTATGGCTCCAGTGGTAGAGTGCTAGCCTTGAGAAAGCCCAAGGACAGTGCTCAGGCCCTGAGTTCAAGTCCCAGTACTGGGACTTTATAATTATAAAGACTTTGACCTATTGAGTAGGGCTCTATCTACATTCTTTTTATTTGGTTTATATCATTTATAATGTCCTCCAGTTCCATTCACATTATTGCAAATGACAGGCTCTCATTTTTGTGGTTTTATATTACAGAATCAGAATTTTAAATATGATATCCATAAGGAATCCTTTTCTCCATTAAAGTTTAAGGCACACTCAAACAGGTGTCTCCTCTCTCAGCTCATATTAGAAGTGTTTCTAAAATTTAAGTTAACTATACAGCATCTCCTTCTACAACTGCAGGATTCAGGACAAGATACGGGGCCTACTTCATATGACCACTTCCCAAAGAGAGTGGTTTTTACCACCAACATTGCAGTCAGGAGCCTGAGGAGCTTTCTTTGTCCTCTCCACTCCCCATCTTCCCAGACTCAGTTTCCATCTGTAGGTACATCCTTTATCACACCTGTTTATTAATGCTGCAGATTCTTGCTTAAGTTCAAGTAAAGACAGGAGGCAAGATCGTGTCTTAAAAGGATTCAAAAATGAAACTCCTCTTTAAAAAATAATGTTAGCACCTGGTTTTTCCCCAAATTACCCTAACACAGAGATGTGCTCAGAAGGTATTAAAATAGAATCCTTATCCACTACAGACTAGAAAGTGAAAAGTAACATGGAAGGGATGTCTAATGATTTGGTTTGGAAAAAGAAAAAGATCCGACTGCATTAGTGGAGAAATTATGAAGTGTCTATGATCAGAGAAACCTGAAATGTGCTAATTGAATGCCCTCAGATGCCATTATCTGAGAAACTCCTCAGCAGCCAGCTGCACAAGCACAACTGAGCAGAACCAGGAGCTAGCAGCCCAAAGAACTGCCTAAGAGACTGGCTTAAGGATACCATTCATGGTGAGTCAGCAGAGGAGGGACTTGGTGCATGAGGGGTCATCAACAATATTTTTCAAACAAGAGGGGAAGTCACCATGGATTAAAAGTGTTATTATGTGTTCAAAACCCAGAGGGGAGACAAGCTTTGTTTTCCCAGGAAACTGTAGCAGCCATAACAGAAATATGTGTACACACAAGCACTCATACACACACACTAAAAATCACAATACTTGCTACTTAAAATCTGGTTTATGGGGTCAACAGTATTGACCCATGTAGCCCCGTTCCAACTCTTTTAAAGATTACTGTTTAAGAATCTGTGTGGTGCCAGAAACCAGTGACTCAAACCTATAATCCTAGCTACTCAAGAGGCTAATGTGATGATCTAGATTTAAAGCCAGTCTGGGAAGACAAATCTGAGAGACTCTTATCTTTAACTAGCAAAACAGCCAAGTCAAGGGATGGCTCAAGTGGTAAAGCACCAACCCTAAAAACATGCACAGAAACACACCCACACAAAGGAACCTATGTTGTTATGAGATGTTTAGGTCATTTGATACACACGAAAATTTGAGACAAAATTTCTCTAAACCATGGGTTCACAACTTGGGCTGCACACAAAAATTACTCAAGGATTGAAATGTGCCTCAGATTTTGAGAAGTAGAATAAAATACCAGATAAAATGATTGGATGTTGTTTCCCCTCTGATTGAAACCTTTGCCACTTTTAAAACATATCAGGGGTTAGGGATTTAACTCAATGGAAGAGCACTTCCCTGGCAAGTGCAAGGCCTTGGGTTCGGTCCTTAGATCTGGAAAAAAAAAAAAGGCTATAAAACACATCAGTGATACAGAAGTAAAACACTCTGATAATGTTATTTTAAGACTTGGGTGAAAGCCCTTTTAAAGATTACATGACAACTCTGTTCCAGTAATTATCATTGTAATTTTGTGTTCCCTGAGAGAATCATAATCATTTATTCTGTTTTTCATCAGACATTGGGCCAACTAATAGGCTGAGGCCAGATTAGGTGCTCAATGTTCTGACTGATGATAAATGAAAGCTCAGAACTATGGCTTAATTCTATTCTATTAGTGTGTGAGTGTATGTGTGTGTGTGTGTGTGTGTGTATACTTGTTCTAGTTATTGAAGGTATTGTATTTCCTCATTAATATTATATGCTGTTTAAATACAAGTAAGCTCTTCCTGCCTTCAGATCTGACAAGAAGATGGAGGGAGAAATTTCACCACCAGTGACTCTCATCACACATAAGGACTCTCCACCTTTGGAATTATATGTATCTAACTGTCATTACCAAGATGGTCACTGCCACCACAAGATGTCCTGGGAAGTATGGGAGAAGAAGGAAGGACGGAAGGAAGGAAGAGAGGGAGGGAGGAAGAAAGGGACGGAGGGAGGGAGGGGAAAGGTATGATATCCCACCCCTCTCTTTCTTTTCCCCTCCCCACCCCAAGTGGTCCCCTCCATCCTTCAGATTACAAATAAAGACTTTTTTTTTTAGATTTTCTTTTCAGAATTTTTTTTTTCTGTCTTGTCTGTACCTGAAGCCTAGTTCCAGCTATATTTGGGCCTGAAGCAAGAAGTACCAGTATAGAAAATTGGTTTAATGGTACTTTATGTTTTGATTTCTTTACCAAAAAATGTACTTGCTGTCTTTTGGGCTCCTCATGCAGCCCATACGGGCACATGTCCAACTGACAAGTGGTATATTCCACTAGGACTGCACATTCCTGAAATGTATCTTTTTTATTTTTTCTCATCAGCTTTGGTTCTTGAACTTGGGGCCTGGGTGCTATTCCTTGGCTCTTTTGCTCAAGCCTAGGGTTCTCCACCACTTAGGGCCACAGCACCACTTCTGGTTTTCTGGTGGTTAATTGGGGATAAGAGTCTCATGAATTTCCCTGCTGGGGCTGGCTTTGAATAGTGATCTTCAGATCTCAGACTTCTGAGTAGCCACCAGTGGTTGACAAATTTATCTTTTTATTTTCGAAATACATCTTAATTGCCATAAGAGCACTAGCTTTGTGAGTAAAACTACCCAGAACACATCTTACCTGATCATTTGAAATGTCATAGACTTTACCCTAGAGCAAGAAGATGACTAAAGTTGTATAAATGGTCTTTTAATTTATTGGTTGCATCTGGTTAAATTTATAAGACTCAGTGGCAAGTATGTCACCTTCAATAATCAACTCCACAGGGTTGGCAGAAAGAAAGGTTCACCTAAAAGTACTCAAAATGCTCAATTATTTTTTCAGAGCTGAAAATAAGGAAGAAAAAACTGCAAATTGTAATGTTGGCTCTCAGTTTCTCTGAATTAACAAAATAAAGGGAAATTTTAAGTCATGGCTTCAGATTAAGACAAAATGTGAACTTCATCATGCCATATTATTGTTAGAGGATTGATTTGAAAACAAAAGGCCTAAGTTTCACTGGTCCCAAACTATGGAGAATTTTACCCACACAAAGGCCCCATTTGCCAATTCAAATCTGGTAATTGGACACTAAATTACCCTATTTACACACATAAATGAGGGGTGTTCCTGCAAGAAATCAGAGTCTACTCTTAAAACTTTGGCCCCAAGCAAGGAAGCCACATGCTTTTGTCAACAGTTAAGTTGATTAGAATTGTGTTTATTTCTGCTCATGTGAAGCCACATGTATTTTCATTGAAGCCTGATGTCTACTGAATTAAAAGCTCAGTTTCAAAACCTATGTTATGCAGAAAACCTAGTTTGTAATTGCCAACTATGTGTCAAGTATCCTTTCATTACATAGAGAATGCAAAGTCTGAACAAAAGAAAATATTCTTTGCAGCCTCATATGCTTGGGCAGAATTAGCACTCTTACTGTCACAATAAAGACAGAAGGGCCTTTTAAAACAACACCTTAAGCAACATTTCCAGCATGGATTACTGTCTCAGACAAAAGTTCAACCATTACATTTTCCTCTTTCCCTAGGGCAGGTAAAGGAGTGCAGTTTTTTTTTTTTTTTCTGAATATCTTCTAGCTAGACAGTGTCCTAATAATGGCCTTAGGGAGAAAGTGTTCTTTGATTTGGAAATGTATTATGAGTAGGCCCATCTGGGTTTCCTCCCCATGAATGGATCCATCAAGATTCAGCTGTTTCCTTATCTTTGGTTTTAGGCAGGCCCAGGTTCTGATCCTGGATCTGACTCAAATTAGCCATAAACTATTGGGAACACTCAATTCCTTACAATCACTGAAGAATGGAGAGGGAAAACTTGCACAGAAGGTCAGGCAGCAGGTCTAGAAATTAAAGTAGGCCAACAGAATCCTGTAAGTTATCCAAAGTAGAAGAAAATAACCAAGTATGATCGTTGCATTTGTGATTTGAAGGCCACTATTGACTTTCTTTTTTCCATTTTAGTTACCAGATGATCGTCATTGTTTATTAAGTGAGTGACTTAATTATTAGTACCACTGATTGCACAAGGAGCCCTGTGTAAGGAATCTAACACAAAAGCAATAGAAGCCTATCTATAAGGAGTCAGAAGAATTTGCCTTGAAAGGAAAAAGTAACCAAAGTGAAAGAAGTAGTAAGAACAAGTCAAAAAAAGAAACTCAATATGTCTGAATCCAGGAGGCCAAACAGTAAAATGACTATACCAAAATGCTCTTTACCTCCACTGTGTTCTCAGCAGATACCAAATGAGGAATATGGTTTTGGCACCAAAGAGAGACCCCTCAACACACTGAAAATTTGGAAACTCTGAAATCTAGTCTACCATAATGCTATCATTTTTGAAACATGGGCAACAATATTCTGCTGCATGAGCATCACACTAAAACCTCATATAAACATACATAGCACATCCATATATGGTACATATAAATCAAAGAGAAATGAGAAGCAATGCTTGTTTATTTCCTTCTTTCACATATAAAACAGAAAACAAATGAACCTCTATTTAGAAAACTGTGTTCTTTCTCATTTTATTTCCAAGGCTCATAGTGAAAAGAAATTCTTCTAATAGGTAGAGATATATGTGAAAATTGCTTATTAGAGAACAGAAATATAAATATAAGCCTTATCATATTGATTATAAAATTGACTTCTTTACCATCTTTTGCCTTTAGTAATGCTTTTTTTTTTAAATAGTCACCCTCCTTTTAATTTTCTGCATTATTTCCTTCTTTTTTTTTGGAGAAGCTGTGGGTTCTATCTCATGGAAATGATGAAAGCTGTTGAAAATTGTTTCTACTAGATAAACATAAAGGTAACCATGTTTAAAGAACATTATCAGTGATTAAACATGGATCAAATTTTAGATATTAGAAGTGTAGAAAAAAATTTTACTATTAGGAACTTGGGACCCAAGGCCAGATGTGGTGGCAGAGGGTTGTCATTCCAGAACCAAAGTCCAAGGCCAGCAACCGGCAAAACCTCAAGATACTCTCTGAAAAATAACTTTGGGTAACATGGCCAAGGGCTTGGCCAAAGTGGTAGAACCTGGCCTAGTAAACAAAAACCCGATGTTCCTAAGTAGCCAAGAACATTCTCTATATCACTTCAGTTAACATTTTCTTCTCCCATGAGATAGATATTAACAATTATTTACAGATGAGTACTTTCTTTCTTAAGGTCACCCAGTGGGAAAAAAGAAAATGAACTGACAGAATGTTGTAAGGACTTGAGCACATCGAAAATATTGTTATTTCAATGGAATTCTATACTGCTGTCAGAAAGAACGACATCACCCAATTTGTAAGGAAATGGAAAGACTTAGAAAAAATCATAGTAAGTGAAGTAAGCCAGACTCAAAGAAACATAGGCTCAATGGTTTCCCTCATTTGTCATAATTAGTAGAAACCTTGGGCTCTCCTAGCAGAGATTTGAAATAGAGCAAAACCTAGATATATAAGGCCATACAGTATGACGCTAAATGAAAGGACCTCTAGGATATAGAAACAAAAGCCATATAATGAGTGATTGTTGTCCTGAATGTACTATGTTATCTCTCATCTCTTTTGCTGTCCCTTGGTTATCTCATATTGTTACAGTATTTCACTTTTTTATCTGATATATTGGATATATGCATATTTGGTTATTTGAAATTGGGTAGGGAAGGGGGGAAAACAAGATGAGGGGTGGGGGTGGGGGGAAGGGAAATGTGGACAAAGACATGAGAAAAGGTATCAATTTATATGAAGTAATGCACCTTCTATCTGGTGAATATAATGTAACCCTTCTATTAATTACAATAAAAATATATAAAAAAGAAAATATTGGTATTTTTCAAGCTGCTGTTTAAATGTATTATTTTTTGGTTGGTTATGGGACTTGAACTCGGACTGAACGCTGTTCCATAACTTTTCAACTCAAGGATACCACCCTACCCCTTGAGCCACAGTGCACCACTTCTGATTTTCTGGTGGTTAATTGGAGATAAGAGTATTATGGATTTTAATGCCCGGACTGGCTTTCAACCATAATCCTCAGATCTCAGCCTACTGAGTAGCTAGGATTACAGGCATGAGCCACCACACCTGGCTTACTTTGGACTTTCTGATGGCTAATTTAGGATAGAGTCTCATGAACTTTCTTGCCAGTGCTGGCTTCATACTGTAATCCTCAGATAGTCTACTGAATAGTTGGGATTGAAGACTTGAGCTACCTGGTTACAGTTTCCCCTTTCTTATCCCCAATGTGATAGTATCCTTAGGTGAGGTCTGGGAGGTGATAATTTGCTCTTGGGGATAAGTCCTTCATGAATGAGATTAATATCTTGTGAAAGATAACCAGAGGGTTTGTTTGTCCCAATCAGTACAGATGATTCCCTACAGAATGTTTCAAGCCAAGAACATTAATCTTGTACTTTTCAGCCTTCCAAACTATGAGGAGAAGCTGGGCAACAAGGCTCATGCCTATAAGCCTAGCTGCCTTTATGAGAAGAATTGAGACCAGCTGCTGTTGGCTCACACCTGTAGTCCTAGCACGGTTTTAAAGCAGTCAGGGCAGAAAAGTCTCAGAGACTCCGTTTCCAAAATAACCAGAAAAAAAAATGAAGACAGAGGCAAGGCTAAAGTGGTAGATGACCAGCAAACAAGCTAAGCAAGGCCCTGAGTTCAAGCCATGGTAGTGGGGGTGGTAGGGAACAGGGGGGAGCGAGGAAGAAGATGATGGGATCCCTTCTTCTCTAGCACTCCCAGTCAAGAAGACACTGTGAAGTCAAAAAAGTAGAGAGGAGTAGGGAGCAGAAAAAGCACATGTATGACTGGAAGTTTTAAAGGGCATGGTTTGCTCTGAGACAGAAGAGATAGTTACAGAGGAGGATTGGGAAGTTTAGTGTGCTGTGAGACAAAGCTCATTAACAAAGATGAATGGATAACATTAAATAGGGAGCTGGGCACTGGGTGTTCACACCTGGAATTCTAGCCAGGAGACTGAGACTGGAAGGATCACAATTTGAGGCCAGCTCAGACAAGAGTTCACAAGTTCCCTTCTCAAATGAGAGCTAAACTCAGTTAACATCCCTCTTTTGTTATCTATACCAGGAATCCTAACAGACAGATCATACCAGGGGCATGCCTGAGCTCTGTGTTTGTGTGTGTGTGTGTTTGTGTGCGTGCGTGTGTGTTTGTGTGCATGCTCACGTGCACATATGCATGCGTGGGCATGCACACTGTTTGTGGGGCTTGAACTCAGATCTTGGGCACTCTGCCTGCCATTTTGTACTCAAATCTAGTGCTCTTGCCATTTGAGCCACAGTTCCAATTGCAGCTTTATGGTGACTATTTGGATATAAGATTCTCATGTACTTTCCTCCCTAGGCTAGCTTCAAATTATAATCATCAGATTTCAGCTTACTGAGTAGCTAGCCTAGGCTAGCTTCAAACTACAATAATCAGATTTCAGCTTACTGAGTGGCATCAGCCCCCAGTGCTCAGCTATACAATAGAATTTTACTTATTCATCAGGAAAAACAGGAATTTCACTCAGTCCTCACTGTGTTATTTGAAGGAAAATAAATTGACCTGGAAATAAATTATATTAAGGGAATTATGTGAGGCTCAGAGAGACAAAATATGCATATTTCTTTCCTATGTAGAAGTTAAATTTAAATTATATATGTAAACATATACAGAACCACATGCACATTTACATGAACAGATTGGCCGAAGTATGCTTTATGCACCAGAGGACTCCAATGCTGTAATTCTTTTAAACAACTACAGTTTAACAAAGTGAATACTAGGAAGCTGAATTTTTTTTTTCTTTTTTTTGTGGGGCCTTGTGGCTATCCCTGAGCCCTTCAGCTCAAGGCTACCACCCTACCCTTGAACCACAGCCCCACCTCCCATTTTCCTAAACATTTTATTTTCTTTATTCACCATGACTCCTGTAAATAAAGTTATTCACTTCTAATAATAGATGTTTGATTTGCTTCTGGCTACTTACTATAAACATCATTGCTCTGATGATCCTTGCAGATATTTTGTTGTACACATATGCAACAGTTTTTTCTGAAGTAAATAAAACAATTAGCGTTGGAAAGCCAAAGTTAAAACAAATTTTAAAATAAATGTCTTTTAAGTAGTCAATTGCTGGGTTGTGGTTTTGAGGTAACTTACTAAATTCCTATTAAACTTATATTGTATCTATTTCAAATGTTACTATGTGTGATCTTTTGAGTTTTCCAAGAAATGATAAGTGAAATAAAGCAGATGGCCCTTCTTACAAAAGAGCAGAGAAAAATGTTTGCCCCATCTCATTTTTCCCATGGCCTAAAGTAAACAAACATCTAACAAGATCTCACTTAAATCAAATTATTTAAAATTAATTCACAGTTTTACAAATATAGTATCCTTAGAAGTCCTTCTGGTCTTTTCCTTTTTTTGCATTATTCTACAATTTTTTTTTTGCCAGTCCTGGGCTTGGGCTCAGGGCTTGAGCACTGTCCTTGGACTTTCTCAAGGCTAGCACTCTACCACTTGAGCTCAGCACCACTTCCAGCTTTTTGCTATGTATGTGGGGTACTGAGGAATCGAACCCAGGTCTTCGTGCATGCTAGGCAAGCACTCTACCACTAGGCCAAACTCCCGGCCCTGTTCTACTATTTTTTAAGTCCATTTAAATGTATATATTCAGCTTTTTAAAACAACCTTGTTATCCAGTTAGACATGGAAAGGAGTTCAGGTTCCCACAGGGGCTTTGTAAATGAATCTTCCCATGAACACAGCATCAGTAATTGCCACCTCCCATTTTCTAATGATTAATTGGAGCTAAGTCTCACAGCTTTGTAGTGCTGGGCTGGCTTTGAACCTTGATCCTCAGATCTCAGCCTCCTGAGTAGCTAGGATTACAGATGTGAGACTGTAAGAAGACAGAGAGAAGTCAATGCGGTTCAGACAAATGGGGAAAGAAAGGATATTATGAATAATCATAATATCCATTCAGTATATGAATATGAAAATGGAACCATGTAACGTAGGGGCTGAGTGGGGTTGAGACAAATGGTAGTGTTATGGGGTCAAGAGGAGGGGATTCCACATCCCTCCAGGTGGGGGATTCCACGTCTCACCAGAGCCCACCACACAGAGACAGTCTCATATAAAAAGGTGAATTTATTGGGGAAGCAGATGGTGAACTGACCGACCAGGGGAAATAGATGGAGAACTGACCAGCCAGGGACACAGTGCCGACTCGGGAGCTGACACTGTGACCCCAAGCGGCTCTCACGCTGGGTTTTTAAGAGCAAAACCCATGCGGTCAAACCTGGCCACACAGGTGGCCAATGGGATAGTTACATACACAGAGGGACCATTGCAAGCTCCGGCCACACCGCAGGTAGCCAATAGGTTTACAGCCCAGTGTTTTAATTTACCTATCACCTTAGTTGGAGTTGGTGCACAAATTGGGAAGGTCTCCACACAAAGCAGGCCCATCCCCACCCAAGTAGATATCCCTCCTCATGGGGGGTGGGGAGAAGGTCAAGGTTGCCCCTCCCTAGAAGGGCAAAGGTGGCTGGGCTGTACCAGATATCTCTCCTCATGCGGGGGTGGGGAGGTCAAGGTGGCTGGGCTGTACCATTGTCCACCTTCCACAATGGGGTGGGGGAACTCTTAGGCATTCCGGATGATGCCAGTCCCTGCTCCCCTTAACACTCCCTGCTCCCCTTAACACTGGAGAATGGTGTGAGTAACATTGATCAAAATGCATTGTTCTCATAAATGAAGAAGTTGAATTGAAATTCCATGTGTAACTATTCACAGATAATTAATATTAATAGCAACAATGGAACATAGTGATTAAAAAAAGGCAAAAACCAGTGCACAAGGGGGTGGGGCTCAATAGTAAGCGCCCTTGCCTAGCAAGCAAGAGGCCTTGAATTCAAATTCTAGTAGTGCCAGAAAAAAAAGTGAGATTAAATATAACCAGGTAATACATAAGTTATTTTTATTAATGAAAAAATATATTAAGAACATAATTTATGAGCTGTGGTTCAAAGTGTCTGGTATTCTGTCAGGCAAGATGAAGGCTACAAAAGTTTGGAAACAGCTAACTGTACAAGACAGACTGCTTTGACCAGGGATACTACTGTATCTATTCCATGACTCCCCATTATCAGGGCATATTCAAGCTTACAAGAGCTCTAAGATATCAAATGAGAAATTCAACCACACTATAGAAAGAAGCCACAAGTCTTCAAAGCAATTAAGAAAATCTCTGCTATGTTCTCCAGATCAGGCTACTTGAATACCATCAAATCACCAAGTGGAGTGGAAGCCACATCCAGCCATTCTTTAAGTAGAATAGTTGATACTTAAGTACCAGCCAGCCATAGTTTTAAGGTGGCTCTCTACCAATAGAGTAGTGAAATAAAGGAGTATTTTGATTGTTGAAAAGAGTTTAGATTCAAGATAGAACCACTATGATTTGGAAAGTGAAAGAAATTGTGTACTAGAGAGAGATTTAAAGCTAAAAATGAAATACTTACCAGATAACCATTTGCCAGATATAGGACAAGATAAAAGCTACGCATATAAATATCTCTTACCCTCTAGACCTTGAGGTGTATTGGTAACAAACCCTAAAACAGTTTATCTCTGTTTATTAGAGATTAACAGCATGATTTTAAATAAGGCAAGCCCTCTCTGCAAGTAGTTTGTAAGCATAGCTATTTTGTTCAAGTTTGGACCTACCAAGAAAATGATTTGAATACAGACCAGCCGAAGTTTATCAGGTTTAGATCTCATTTGCTACTAAGAGGCTGTGCCCAACTATAAACTTTGAGCCTCCATGACAGGATACCAGAAGTCCTGCTATGCCTCCTGGGAGAAATGACAAAGAGGATTTTGAAACAGATGGCTCTCTCCCTAATGCAAGATGTTAATTATAGGGGAAACTGTGTGGGTGGGGAAAGCATATATGAATTACCTGTATTATCTGCTCAGTTCTATGCCTATCTAAAACTACTCTAAAAACAATACTAATGGGTTTTGAAAAAAGGGTCAAAATGTAAGTGCTACTACACTTAGAAAAGAACACTATATACCTTCGCAGCCTGTGATTAATAAGATAACAAAACACAAACAAGAACCAAAACAGATAATGGAACAGCATCAAAATTTCCTTTCCCACTCTTTACATATCCTTTACTGACTTCTCCTAGTGATTTTTATATAGCACATCATTTACACATCAGTCTTTGTGTCAGGATTTGCTCTGGAAATGCCACTGAAGATAGGCCATAAGTCTCTCAACCTCTCACAACTAATCCAAGTCCAGTTCCTTTGCTCTTCAGTAGGTTTCTGACTATATAATCCATTGGTAAATGGTTTTTCTTTTCCTGAATGAAAAATTTTCCTAGATTTGTTTTGTCTGTTGATTTTCCACTTTATCAATTTTCATTCTGCTCTTTCTTATTGCCTTCTTGTCAGCTTCCTTTGTTCCTTTTCTCTTTTCTTTTCTTTTCTTTTCTTTTAAAGAAAAGCTTACTTGAGTACAGGCACTGGTTTGTGATTCATTCTTACAATCCTAGGTATCTGGGATTCTGAGATCAGGCAGATCAAGAATCAAGGCCAGTCTGGGCATAACATGAAGACTATTTTTTTTTTCTGTTTTGTTTTGTTTTTGTAGGTCATGGGGCTTGAACTCTGCCTGGGCACTATCCCTAAGCTCTTCAGCTCAAGGCTACCTCCCTACTCTTGAGCCAAGCCCCATTTCCCATTTTCTACAGGTTAATTGGAGATAAGAGTCTCAGGTCCTTTTGTGCTTAGGCTGGCTTGGAAACTTGATCCTCAGATCTCAGCCTCCTGAGTAGCTAGGATTATAGGCATGAGCCACCGTGCCCAGCAAGACTGTTTTTTAAACATAGCTGGGATATGGCTGTTGTCGCAGCTGTGTGGTAGGTTGGGATTGAGAAGATCACAATTCCAGGCCATCTCAGACTAAAATGTTGATGAGACTCTATCTCAACAAAAGAAGATGTTTGTGGTAGTATACCTTTCATCACATCCTAAAATTAATGGACTGTAGCCTGGAAAAGTACCTGAGCAGGAAGTATGAGTTCAGTGGTAGAGCACCTGACAAGCAAATGCAAACTCCAGTAATGCCCCCACAATTTATTTGAAATAATTTCCCATTTATCATGTAAGCCTTATTGTTATAAAATTATCTATCTTCAGTGCTTTGGAAGCATAATGCAATTAGGTGTGTTCTATAGTCATTTTGTTCATGTAAAACTTGTCTAACTTGGGCTGGGATTGTGGCCTAGTTGAACAGTGCTTACCTAGAGTGTACTTGGTATTACATACAAAGAAAAGGCCAGAAGTGGTGCTGTGGCTTAAGGGTAGATTGCTAGCCTTGAGAAAAGCTCAAGGACAGTGCCCGGGCCTGAATTCAAGCCTCAGGACTGCCCCTCCCCCCAAAAAAAGTCTAGGGCTGGGAGTTTGGCCTAGTGGTAGAGTGCTTGCCTAGCATGCACAAAAACCAGGGTTTAATTCCTTGGTACCATATACATAGAAAAAAGCTGGAAATGGTGCTCAGGCTCAAGTGGTAGAGCTCTATTCTTGAGAAAGTCCAAGGACAGTGCTCAGGCCCTGAGCTCAAGCCCAGGACTGGCAAAAACAAAAACAAATAAAAAATATATGTGGCCTGATAAGCTTTTTGAAATTTAATTTACTATAGCAAATATATTAGAAAAAAGTATTGAGTATGTGCTATAGCACATATGTGTAAAATAGACTGAAATTCTTTTCACATTCATTATTCTTTATGCTAGAAACATGCATAGAAAAATCCTCCTAAGACTGAAACAACACATGATTGCTTTGGTCACTGTATTGTGCAGTAATCTATCAAAGCATCATCTTATTCCTGTAACTGTCACTCTGCATCTATTAATCACCTTTTCCTTTCCCTCCCTTTCACTACATTTCCAAGAATCCAGTACTCAGAATCTTATCTGCACTTTTATGAGATCAAGTTGTCTTTGTTTTTGTTTTTGTATTCTGGGTAGTTCTGAACTCAGGGCCTGAGCACTGTCCTTGGGCTTTCTCAAGGCTAGCACTCTACCACTTGAGCCACACCACTTTTGGCTTTTTCTATGTATGTGATACTGAGGAATCGAACCCCTGGGTCTTCATGCATGCTATACAAGCACTCTACATCACTCCCGTCCTGGCCCTTGTTTCTCTCTCTCTCTCTCTCTCTCTCTCTCTCTCTCTCTCTCTCTCTCTCTCTCTCTCTCTCTCTCTCTCTCTCTCTCGTTCTTTCTTTCTTTTTATGGGTCATGGGGCTTGAACTCTTGGCCTGGGCGTTGTCCCTGAGTTCTTCAGCTCAAGGCTACCTCCCTACCGTTGAACCAAGCCCCACTTCCCATTTTCTACAGGTTAATTGAAGATAAGAGTCTCAGGTCCTTTTGTGTCCAGGCTGGCTTTGAACAGGGATCCTCAAATCTCAGCCTCCTGAGTAGCTAGGATTACAGGCATGAACCACCACGCCTGCTATCCTTGTTTTTTCTAAATAACTGTTTCCACTGAGATTTGGATGTCTTACTACTATATGATTGCATTCCTTTTTCCCTTTTTTGTATTATTATGTATTAAAATGAATATATATTTATGTATCTGTATATATTATAAACCTACCTCATTATTATAATTATTTCATATAACTGTATGTATGCAAAAAGCAAGTATGTATTTAGTTATTGCTAGCCTTTTATAATATTTCTTACTCTTTTCAAGTTTCAAGATTCAGTTGCCATATTGTAAAATTTTCTAACTCCAAAATAACTTTATTACATAATTTCACTATATAATTTTACTAAATTGCTGTTTAATATCACTGGAGAGACTAAAAGAGAGGAAAGTATTTATATTGTCTTATAAATTATCTTCTTGGTGCTTATTTCTTTAGATTGATTCATATTAGGCTGGGTGCAGTGGCTCAGACCTGTAATCCTCACTACTCAGGAGGCTGGGATCTGAGGATCACAGTTCAAAGCCAGCCCGGGCACTAAAGACCATAAGACTCTTATCTCCAATTAGCCACTAAAAAACCGGAAGTAGCACTGTGGCTCAAGGATTCGGGTGGTAGCCTGGAGCTGAAGAGCTCAGGGACAGTGCCTGGGCCCAGAGTTCAAGTCCCACAATTGACAAAAAAAAAGAAAAACTTTATAAGGCATGCCAGTTAATAATAAATTCTGTCCCTTTGGTTATCTAGTAAAGCCTTTCTTTCACCTGTAGTTTGAAAGGTAGAACATTCTTGGTTGAAAATTTCTTTCAATGATTAATATTTCATTCTACTGTCTTTTGACTCTGATTACTTCCAATGAGTCTCAGTTGCTTATCTTGTTGCATGTGTCATTGTATGTGATTACTTGGGCTTTTTTCCTTAATATTTTCAGGATTTTCTTTCTTTTTTACAAAATATTTACTCTATGATGTATAATGTATACTGTTATTAATGTCTTTTATATTGTTTAGATTTGGGGAACATCTCAATATATAAATATTTTTCTTTTTTAAATTTATTATTTTCAAGAAGTTGTACAAAGGAATTTTGATTCCACATATTACTTTATGTTTGCAGTGCATCTTGATCAATGTCACCCCTCCCATCTTTCTCCACTACTTGTCCAATCCCAAGGACTAATATTTCTGAATAAATTTGAGATTCTAAACATTGTATCCTCAGTGTAAATTTTGTGTCATTTTTCTCTTCTTTTTCTTTTTATTGTGGTAATGATTTCATGGTATCACATAGTAGACTGAGGATAATGCTTATTTTCCTTCTCTTGTTTTTTTCTTATTTCATAATATCTATTATGTCTTCAAGTTCACAGATTCTTTTTTCTTCCAGTTCAAATAGTTGAGCTCCTCTAGCAAATTTTCATTTGGTTTACACTTTTTAAAATGAATGTACAAATTTCCTTTTTAAAAATAAGGAAACAAACTTCTATCTATTGATATTCTTTATTTAATTAAGCATTGTTATCCTTGCTTCCATTCACTCTTTAGACATACTTTAGTTCTTTGAACATATGGCTGCTTTGAAGTCTTAGTTAAATGTGACATCTGGACCCTTTTAGAGTACATTTTTGTTGCCTTTTTCACTTTGTATGGATTATACTTTCTTATCTATTGTATGTCTTATGATTTTTTGGTCACTGTTTTAAACTTGAAATTCATTATAGTGATTCTAGATCCTGATTCACCTCCTCCACTCCATTGCTTACATTTTTGCTTGTTTGACTTTTTAATGATCTGCCTATACAATTTTTGTGAGATTTATTTCCTTGTCAGTGTGTGGTCATTGAGGATACTTCTGAAGAGTGAGGTCTAGAGTGTTAGCACAGTCAAGCTGGGATGACTGATTCAGGCAGTACTCTCATTAGATGACTTTTATTCCCTTTATATTTCTATTTTAATCTTTTGATATTGATCTAGTTAATACCCAAATGTTTGTCAGTAAGGGAATTATCAAGCAAAACTTGCCACTTACTACATTGTGCTTAGAACACAAGACAGTTTTTCTGAGTCTTAGCTTGCCCAGTACCTAAGACATAACTAGTAATTCCTATCCTGATGGATTATAACCATCAGATGATATTATGGAAGTAAAAATACCTAACATAGGTCCTTGAATCAAAGTGTATAGTTCATACTTAGTCCTGTCATCCAGCACCCGAAGTACATAGAAAGTTAACAGGTCTATAGTAACAGACTTCAGAATGCCAAACTGCAGACAATTAGATATAATTGTTTTCCAAATCCTGCTATCTTTTGCCATTTATTTTATCGACTGATGATAAAACATCAATTCAAATTAAACTCTTCATTTCTGCCATCCAGAAAATATTTTAAAAATTTTCTATTGGATGTCATATACATCTTCTTCTCCGAGAACCATCAAAATTGGATCTCCCCATAAGAGGAATGAATAATGTGAAGTAATTATTATATAATATATGTGACTGTATTCTACAAAGTTATCAATTAGATTCCAGGTAATAAAAGATACAAGGGATAAGGGAATGAAATGTAAATCTTTCTCTATTTGATAAAGTTCATAATCTAACAGAAATAGAGAACGGGGCTATACTGGAAGTCCAAGATAAAGTTACCTATGAGTCTGAAATTTTTTTCAACAATAGATTTCAAATGTCATTTTTATAGGGATATTTTTATAGTCCTGACCAAAATTCACGTTATTTGGCAAATGGTGTCTAGCATTTGAAAGATAGACTATACATTGTATACGCAAATGGACATGTTGAATTAAAACCCTTTTATACAACCATTTAAGGGAAAATAAAATAATTTTTAAAAGTGAAAAAGGGTAGAGTCTAATTTTACTTCAAATTATGAACTTGAACTCTCAAATTGTGTAAGATTCAAATATGAACAGCATATACCATCTACATTAGGAGATTTTAGGTTTGTGTGGGAGATAGACAAAAAGCATACCAAAAGCCCTGGAGTGAGATGGGCTGATTTTTAATGAAACTGACTTTTTATGACTGTTTACTAAAGTTTAGGAAGGCAGGTGAAAAATACAACATAAACCCTGCTAGTTCTTATTACATATGGAATATCATCAACCATGATTCTTGGACCCCAAGGAATTATGCCTCCAGAGTGGTTTTAGCTGGCTATCTTCATTTATTTGGCACCATGGATGGAAGACAAAACTACTTGTCATTCTATGCTAGTGGAGCATACCTGAAATTTTAGCTACCCCAGAGACTGAGATCTGAGGATCATAGTTCAAAGCAGCACAGGAAAGACTTTTGTCTCCAATTATTTGCTAGAAAACTGGAAGTGGCACTATGGCTCCATGTGGTGGAGCACTAGCCTGGAATAGAGAAAGCTCAGGGATAGGCCCAGGCCCTGAATTCAAGCCCCAGAACAACAACATCATCATCAACAATAAAAATAACTACTTCTCTTCAACATGAGTGCATTTATGGGAAGCAATCAGGACAGAACTCTTAGCCAATTAGGAGTTTCTATTTCCTAGTTTATAAAATTCAAATAAGATACTTACTGTCCAAAGCTGTTGTGAAGATTAAATTCAATGAAAGACTTAAAATAAGTATGAGAGCCATTACAAAAATTAGAGAAAAATACATACGTAAACGAGTACAATGTAGCCTCTAAAAGCTCCTCCAGTAAAAAAGAAGTATCTGGTTGACATGTAGCTCAGACTCTCCTACATGTGTTTCATGGAACATTTTTTTATAACACATACATAGATACAACAAATATTTAGAAAAAGTAGAATAGCTATATTAATATATATTATATGATATCATATTTTATTATAATATATTGAACCTATTTTTTATTTCCTAGTTTAACTTCAGATTCTACTCTGGTAAACATTTTCTACCTGAAGAGAATGTATTGTATTTATAGAATGATTAAAAAGTAGAAACATCATCAATGTATCAAATTGTTTCCTACATCCATTTTGCTCAATTATGTCGTCTGTTGCACTGACAATAAAGTGCTCTAAAGAGCAGGGAAAGCACTTGAGGGCAGTGACAATAGTTCTTAGCACTGGCAATAGCAGGCAGTCTACCTGGGTGTGTACAGATCTGCAAGGAATTCATATCATAAGCTTGATTACAATTCATTACTATACTCTCATGTTCCTTTTTCTTTACCCAAGTAATGTTAAATTTCTAGTTTTCTAAGATTCTAACAGTGAAGTCGTATCCCCAGATCTTTTCTTTATTATAAACAAGTTATACAACTCAACTCGCTGCTCCGCATCCACCCATCTGCTTGTTTTTGCTTTTCTTCTTCTTGGTTGGATTCAGTGTAGAAATTCTCTATGCCTGCTTTCTCCCCTCCCTGTCCACTGCCCTAAACTCTCCCCCGCCGTTCTGTCTATCCTCTCTGTCAGGGTCCCAGGGCCCCTTCTGTTCAGATGGCTCTGGGCCCACCTATCCTGGCTCCATCTGTCACAACACAGCACCAGCATCCCACCAACCTGGTGGAGGAAACTCTCCTCTGAAGAACTGACGTCACTAGGTGTTCTCCTGAGACTTGTGCTCTGAAAAACTAGGCACACTGAGGAAGAATAAAGGGCACTGGGCGTGGAATAGACACTCACTCCACTAGCCTGGGGTGCTTTGCCCACACAGGACCACATTTTCAACCTTTCATTTTTAGCATTCCTTAGTGTAACCAAAAAAGAAAAGGGAAACAGGGATTTTAAAAATGATATCGTCAAGCTAACCAGAAAAATTTTAATATTTATCTGTATTTGAATACCCAAAATGATGGGAATAATCCATTTTTTAAACATAGTTCAGCCAAATATATTGACAAGATTGTTTCCTCTGAACATGGATATGTTTTTAGAAGTCACTCGGTTCTAGTTTTTTGTCACTATTTGTGAAAGAGCCAAGGAATCATATCCAAGAGGCAATGTTTCTTTGAAAGAAAAGTACTTCTGATGTTGAAAAAAAAATCTCTTCTCCTATAAAAACAACAACAAAAAAAGAAAGTACAGAAGTTCTGTACTTGAATAATGCAGTCAAGTATGACCTGTTTGTCCTGTCTGAAATTTAATTCATGTTTAACCCAGATTTGTGTGTTGATTTCGAGTCCAAAGTGCCAACAGGAGAACAGAATGGTCACAGCCAGCCATTGTAGAAGGTGTTTTGTGCCAAGACTGAACAAGGTTTAAAAAATGCTGATGACACCTGAAATTCATACACTGGGTCCCCTTGAAGCACAAGACAGACCTCCGTTCTAATGTTCCCTTGCCTGGCTCCTGTGTCGCACAGTTCTGCAGCAGCCCTGTTTATCTGGCCATCGCACAACATTGTCAGGACACATTTCCATTTTCCAAGTGACTGCTGCCACTGGGCCGCAGTCTGTGCTCATTTCTCGAGTAGCTAAACCCTTTGACACTGTGGTTTTTAATTAAAATTACATTAAAGTTAATCAACCAGAAAGAGGCTGCTGTAGAACACAGGTCTGATTGCAACCTGCACAGGGCACAGAGGCTGCCAACTTGCTAAAGATGTGCCTGCAGATGCCCGTCTGCCCACACGAGCCCCACGGTTACAAAGCTGCAACAGAGAGGTCAGCGGTGCTTGTGTTCTTCTTGGAACTGTCAAAAAAAACTGAGGTGGCAGTAGCATGTTACAAAGTTTAAAAACAGACGAGCCCTCCAAAGCACATCGGTCTTGCATTTCTGCCACTGTTCCAGACCCCGATGGGAACCTGTCATGGCCAATTGTTCCCCAGCTAGGCTCAACTGAGGGGCATGTTTGGGAGGTGATGAATGTTCCAAGAGGATCTTGTCTTCTACAGGCTGGTCTGCTGGCATATGGAGCTGCTTTGGGCTTTCTTTGTTTTGAAAGGACAGAGTGAATATTCAAGTGTTCACTTGTTCCTTGCATCCCTTCCTATTCTTTGCAGAGGAGATCCAGTAAAACCTTGACTACAAACAGCCCAGCATATCCTCAAGCATTTTAGACCAAATTATAAATAAAATAGGCATATTAAATAAAGATAAAATGTATATCAAAATAAGAAGGTACACCCAAGATTTACTATTTTACCCTTTGGAAATATAAAATTAAAAAAATAAAACAAGTATTAGGATGTCAAGTTGTATACATTGTTGTTGGTTAAGTTCTTATGTGATAATTTAACATGGTACTTGGTAAGAAATTAGTTAATTTTAGATAGAAAACATAAATGTATAGATGGATGAATGAAAGTGTACATTATCACTGTTAACTCTATGTTTTACTGAAACTTATAACATCAAAATATTAGGTGCTATTTACTTTTGAGTAGCTACTCTGACCTATTGGTAATTGCTGCCAAAATCATTGTGTAGGGAAGGAAGGTGAATGCCTGTGAATGCTGGTTGGTGAAATGTCTCCTATGAAAAGTTGTCTAGACTACCTACCTTTGGTCTTTGGAACAGTCAATTCTCTTGCTGCAGTATTTTATATTTGTTGACATTGGAGTAAATATGTTTGATACAATAGGACTGTTTATTCATCCTTATCCCTAGCTACTCAGGAGGCTAAGATCTGAAGAAGTCATGGTTTGAAGTCAGCCTGGACAGGAAAGAGAGTGAGACTTTTATCTCCAAAAAAAGTACTCAGAAAAAGCCAGAAGTGGAGCTGTGGTTCAAGTGGTAGAATGCTAGCCTTGAGCACAAAAGAAGCTCAAGACAGCACCCAGGCCAAGAGTTCAAATCCTAGGATTGGAAAAAATAATATTTATATTAGATTAAACTTCTCTAAGAACTCTTTCTTGTAATAGTATCTTACCATTTTCACTCAAAATATCAAACTAAATTTAACATTTTAGGAATAAGTCCTTAAGGTAATTTGTCTTCCTTTAAAATTATTTTTTTACTTTAATATGGTGTAATTTTGTGTTATCTTTTTAAAATTGTATTTTATTATCAGGGTAATGTATACAGGGGTTACAGTTACCAGGTAGTAGACCCCTTCCCATATTTTTCTCTCTATTTCTCTCCCCTGGACCCCCTCCCAAACACTTTATTTTCCCCCTTCTCTTTGTTTAAAAGTTTTTTCTGCCAGTCTTGGGCCTTGAACTCAAGGCCCTGAGCACTGTCCTTGGGCTTTCTCAAGGCTAGAGCTCTACCACTTGAGCCACAGCACAACTTCTGACTTTTTTCTATGTATATGCTACTGAAGAATTGAACCTATGTCTCCGTGCATGCTAGGCAAACACTCTACCACTAGGCCAAACTCCTGGCCCCTAAAGTTTTTTTTTTCTTTTAACATGCGCTATTAGTTTATTATTTCTTCCTTTTATTCAGAGTATCATATTTTATTACTATATGTTAATTGTACTAAGGGACTTCATTGTGATATTTCACAAAAACATACAATGTATTTTGATCACATTCATATCTTCTATTACCTTAGTCCCCCTCCACATTCCCCTTAAAGTTTTTTAGCAATCATAATGAATTTTGCTATTATTGTGTTTATAAATGTACTACTGTTATATGCATCCCTCTTAGCCCTATCTTTGCCCCTCCTACTAGTCCTTTCCCTCCCAATAGAACCCTTTAATATTTATTTACAATTTGTTTTTAGGTCTAGATTCTGGAAATGAGAGCCTTTCTTTCATCTAGTTTATTTGCTTAGCATGATGAATTCCAGGTCTGGGGATGTAGCTCAAGTGATTAAGTGCTTGCTTAGCATGTTTGAAGCTCGAGGTTCAATTTTCAATATAACAAAAACGAAGAATGGAGAAAGGTGTGTATTTGTATATTAGTGTGCACATATACATATATATGAATATATATACACATATCTCTCTATATATGATATATACAAACACTATATCACATTTTAAGCCATTCATATGTTTGTGGGCACATAAGTTAAATCTCTCTCTCTACATATATATAAATAGATACACACAAGTATATATATAGATGTGTAGATGTATATACATACATATTGGCTGTTTCTAAAGGGTGGCTGTTGTGAATAATGCTATAATGAGCATAGGCATGTAAGTTTTGCTCTTATAAGCTGATTTTGATTCCTTCAGATATATATATACCTAGGAGGGGCAGAGTACTTCTATATGGTGGTTCTATTTTTATTTTTGGAGACAACTTCATAATGATTTCCACAGTAGCTGTGAGAATTTACCTTTTCACCCTCAATGTATAAGGTTCCTATCTCCCCACATCACAGTCTGCACTTGCTAAACTAATTTTTTTTACCTGAAATATTTCCAAGTTTCTGTTCTCACTTCAATTTAAAGATTAGTAAGATGGGCAAAGTGATAAATGTATGTAATTCTTGAGCTCAGCAGTGTAAGGCAGGAGAATGATAAGTTCAAGTTCAGGCCGAGCTATATAGTAAGACCCTTTTACAATAAAGAAAAACAAGTTACACAGTGATATTACCTATGTTCACTAAATCATGATAATATGCATATAAGTATATTATTTTTTCAAGAAAGCTTTTAGATTCAAAGTATGTAATATGCTCTTATCCTCCAAATTGCTACAGAAAGACTAGTTTATAACAAATACACATGCTATAGTGCCATTATCTCAATCAACTAATATTTCCTACATATGTACTAGTTGAGAATCACAATTCTTTATTATAAAAAGCTGGTAAGGCCTTGCTCCAATGGAGTTTACATATTTCATGAGATAAGCCTATAGCTATACAGGTGTGAAAATAAATTGTATCAAGTACTATTGGCTGACTATCCATTAAATATGTTCTTTTTCTCCCCAATTCCAATTTTTTGGGAAGGAGTAAAGGAATAATTGATCAAGATTTTCTTATGGTCAAGACCATCTATTCATACTCATCAGATGCCTCATATCCAGACTTTCTTCAGCTTGGGGTGGTCATATAAAACAGTTCTGGTCCATGAGATCTAAGGGGAAGTCTGAAAGGGAGAAGATTGGTTTTCAAAAATGTCTCCTTTGGGCTGGGAGTTTGGCCTAGTGGTAGAGTGCTTGCCTAGCATGCACAAAGACCAGAGTTTGATTCCTTGGTACCACATACATAGAAAAAAGCCAAAAGTGGTGCTGAGGCTCAAGTGGTAGAGCTCTAGCCTTGAGAATGTCCAAGGACATTGCTCAGGCCCTAAAAAAAATCTCTTTTTTATCCTTTTTTTTTTTAATTTTGCCAGTCCTGGGGCTTGAACTTGAGGCCCAGGTACTGTCCTTGGGCTTTCTCAAGGCTAGCATTCTACCAATTGAGCCACAGCACAAGTTCTAGCATTTTCTGTGTATGTGGTATTGAGGAATTGAACCCAGGGCTTTGTGCATGCTAGTCAAGCATTCTACCACTGATACTCCAGGCCCTTTGTTGTTGTTGTTTTTTCTTTATAGTACTTTTTATGTTCCCACCAGCCCACTATCCCCTGCCTCTGAATGTGGCCATGCAGTGATTATGAGGGGAAAAAACTCAGATAATAGGGCCAAACCCCAAGTTTTGAGAATGATAGTAACTTGGGACTTCAAAAATATTTTGATCTTCTTCCTCCACACTAAAATGTCTAGATTTCCTGTTGTTTGGGAGACAGTTAAATAGTACAATGCCATTGTTAGTTGAGAAATCTGCTACTTATAAGCAAAATCATCCTGATATAGTAGTGTTGGTTTCCAGCATAAAAAGTAAAACCTCTGCATCTTCCTCAGCTGACTGAAGTCTACTTCATTTTTTTCAACTTTTAATATTTTAATTATTGCTACATCTGTGTTCACAGCACATCACTAAATGTGTTGATTTCTTGTAGAAGTCCCTAGTGGGAGACATCAAAGCTCAGTTTTTCTTGCCTGGGCACATTTCTTGGAGTGATATCTTTGCTCAGGCCTCTGGCATGCCTCCACAAACCTCCCCAGATATCACTTCTCTTCTGCCTTTAAATCAAACAAGTTTCCTCTTCCAACTGAATGCAACTCTCTTCCCCATGTGAAGGTGATCCTTTATTTTCTGTATGGATAAACCAATCAGACCATTAACTGGATTTTGAAACAGCAATGCAACAAAGAGGTTGAAGACATAGGTAAAAGGAAAAAAAAAACATAAAGTAGATACTAATCGTGGTTATCTTCACTATCAAATGATTGCTTCAAGCCAGGACAGCTGTCCTGCTTTTCCGCAATACCAGCTGCAAGAGTCATTAGGAAAGCTGGCAATTTTTGCCACTTACATTGGCAGATTAATTTTAAACTATCATCTGTAAATTCTTGTATAAGTGATAACCATACAAAGTGAAAATAAAGCAAAGTAAAAAGTAAGGCTGGATAAAAGCTAAGCTTAATAAAAACTAAAGCAGTTTCTTAAGGCTGTTAAGCTCAAATTCAATTTGAGTATGCAGAAATGACAAATACTGTGCTCCCTAGTAAGTACTTGGGAGTTGAGTGCAATCAGACTTATGGTAGAGGAACAGGACAGTAGTGTTTGCTTTAGCCTTAACTTCACATGCTTTGCTGTGAAGTAGACTGGGGCTCCAGTCTACAATAGAAAAGGGGAAAAAAAGAGGGTAGAGAAGCTATCATCCTCTTTCTCAACGGAATTTTGCTTCTATAAAGTTTGTCTTAGTGATTGGGGAGCTTGAATGAATAGGGACAAAATATTTTATTCATAAAAATTGAAAGGAAAACAAAGGATTGGTGCATAGTGTAAAGCACAACACAAGCAAAAGTTCACTATGCCACCATTGCTGCTGTGAAACACAGGGTTGCACTCCTGGACTTCAATAATGGGAATACATGGGCAGGAAGAGTTCATTAGATAAGAAGGCCGTGGGTTTGGGAGCCACTTACCAATTGTGCCATATCAGGTATTGCAGTTTAAATTGTAATAGTAAATGCCATGAAAGAATAAGAATGAAGGATATTTATTATATGTGAAAGGAAGAGGAAGCAAATGAGATCAGATAAAAGACGTCACACTGGGAAGACAGCCTTGGCCATCTAGCAGTGGGTATGTACTCCTGGCATTCTCCTGTGCGGACTACGATGGTTAGGCTTTTACTCTCATTTTTCTCAGTCACCAGCTACAAGATATCCCAGAAAGACTATGATATTAGCTCTCTGTAGCTGAAGATGGCTGTAAGGGAATTCTTGAAGGCAAATCTATAACCATGCATTGTGATTGCCCCTCCTAATAGAAGATGTGTGAAGTTATCCTATGATTCAACAACACCACACAAGCCAGGATAAAGTAAGGACACTCGAATACACACACATGTACATCTATGTATGTATATATATACACATATATGTATGTATATATGTGTGTGTGCATTTATAGGGATATATATCCCCATAAATGTTCAGGGTGCATAGAGTTCAGTTCTGTACTTGTTCTGCCAATGCTTGATTCATTTTCTCAAAACATCCAACTTTCCCTACAGACGTTCCAGCTTTCAGCAAATTTTTGCTCAATTATTTCAGTAAAGCACATCATATGCCATTTTTTGACTTGGAAGGACTAGCATAACTTTTACCTTACTTTTGCTTTTGAGAATGCAAATTTTAATGAAGTTAAGGTCCAAGGAAATAGTATGATTTAAACACAACTGATAGTAATGTGGACCTGGCAGAGCTTCTCCACATCACCTAAGATATATAATGCACAGCAAGAATTCAAAATGTTTTTTCTTAAAAATTTCCTTTGATTTTGTTTAGCTTTATGTGTTGATGGTGCTTGGTCTAAATGTGATGGTCAAATATCTCCTGGATGGCAAAATAATTACTAGTTAGGAACAACTGCTCTAAATTTACATATCATCTGCAGAGCCAGACTCATCAATCAGATGAAGATATGTTAGAAATGAGCATCCCCTGCATCCTACAAATCTTTATTGTTGGTACTATCCTGTAGCTTTGTTTCTTCCTTCCCAGGACGCATTATTGGTTTTGATTCCTATCTTGGGTATTGAGTAGGCAGAATTTAAGGGCCTACTTGACTATCTTTACTAATAAGCTGCTGCTTCCTCCTCCTCTTCCTCTTCTTCTTCTTGTGATTCAAGTAGTAGTTATATTGGTTTTTCTTAAACTATCTCTACCAATAAGCTGCTACTGCTTCTACTCCTCCTCCTCCTTCTTTTGTGCTTCAAGTAGTAGTTTTATTGTTTGTTGTTGTTGTTGTTTTGTTTTTCCAGTCCTGGGGCCTGAACTCAGAGCCTGGGCACTGTCTTTGGACATTTTTTATGCTAGTGCTCTGCCACTTGCGCCACAGCGCCACTACCGGCCTTTTCTGACTCAATGGTACCAAGGAATTGAATCCAAGGCTTTGTGCATGCTAGGCGAGGACTCTACCATTAGGCTATACTCACTATTGTTTTGTTTTTTGGTGCAAGTCTTGGGGCTTAAACTCAAGGCCTGGGTGCTAACCCTGAGCTTTTCTGCTCAAGGATAGAGCTCTACCACTTGAGTTTCACTCCCAGCTTTTTCATAGTTAATTTCTACCAGTAAGCTTTTTAAATCACATTCTACAGAGTTAATGTTGGGGCAGTACACATCTTCCAATATGCCCAAGGCAATTATAATTCAGGACTAGTAGTAACCGTATCAAGTCAGTCTACCGATATACTGAACCCCTGCTCTCTCTACCACCTGATTCTTATTTTCTCCTCTACTAAAGAACCATGATGATACTTAGATCCCACCATCAAGATCACCTCAGACTCTGTGACCATTAAAAATTTTTTTAAATAACATAAATATAGGGGCTGAGGTATAGCTCCATGATAGAATATTGGCTTACAGTGTATGAAGGCTTGCATTTCACTTCCTAGCACCATTGGAGAAAAATAAAAAAGACATGAACACAATCATTGAGGTTTTAAGAATGAAGAAAAATCTCACTGTGAAGATCTGAACTGAATCAGTCACCAAAGGAAAACCTTTCTAAAGCAATTGTTTGTGTTGAATGCAAAACAAAATACAGACAATTTAATAAATGCAAATAGCAACATACCTTAGGAAACATTTTCTTTTAGATTACATGGCTCTAATATTTAAACAGTAAGACTCCTTTAAAGATTATTACTTCTAATATAGAGAATGAAATTTCTGTTGAAATCTTCACTTTTTGAGGACTTTTCAAATTATACAATAAAGCTGGATTATAACTTTCTCTCCCATCTTGATGAATGCAAGTACTTTTTATTGTATATTCAGCACAAAAATACAGATAGCAAGTTTTATAGCATGGGACTGTTCAGGTAGTAATCCTTATGAGCATTAAAATCATGAGAAATGTGACTTACTTCTACCACATTGAAAGTTATATTAGAGCACTCTAAAGATGCTGTCAACATCTGTGCAAAAATCAGGTTCTGTAAGATATAAAATTTATCTAATTTAACAGTATAATGTCCTTTACAAGGAACATAAGGACTTACATCTGAAGAAATCTTTTTACAGTGAAATATATGACATAAAATTTTGCTTGAATCTTTATGTATTTGTTGGAACATTGCCATGCTCCCCATCTATAATAAACAAAATTTACAGAATAAAAGTAATAAAAACAACAAAAAAGGAATGCTTATGCAATCTTTTTCAGAAACAACAGTAAACAATATTACTGACAGAATCAGCAACTTCATTAAGTTCTGTTAGTGTTGGTGTTAATAAACCTGGCATGTTTTCAATTTAGTTTGACACCATTCAAACTGATACTTGTTGGTAATATGTCATAAAATCTGGATGAGAACACTGGCTATCTGAAGTAAACCTGAAAATATTGGAGGTTATTGCAGATGTTCTGTGATCAAATTACATTTTTTGTGTAAAAAAATTCTACTTATGAAGCCAAGATGAAATAATGGGGCTACATACTATTTAATCTTACGATTAAAGAAATACTACAGCACATAATCATCCATGGTATTAAAGTTTTAAGTAAAGAAACAAATTTTCTTCCTTAAGGATGGATATGTGTACTGTTTGAATTTCAAAACTGATATGTTGTCATTTTGGTTCCTTTAGCAAATATTTACTAAGAATCTGTTATGTGCTATGCACTTTTGTAGGGCTTAGAGAAAGTACATATGCAACTTGAAAGAGATTGTGTCTTCCGTAGTTTCATCTGAGAATTTGTACTTTTGTAGTTATTTAATGAGTCCTTTTTTTTTTTAAATAACTGAAGTACTATGGGACAATACCTTCTTAGAGAGCCAGCATGAACCAAAATAAAAATGTTCAAGTATTGCTAAGAGTTACATCAGAGGAAGTTATCTTCTTATTTCTACAAAACAAGACAAATACCTTTATACTTCACCATTCCCTTTGTTTTCAGAAGGTAAAGGCAGTATTTAGGATTTGGGGGTTTAAAAGAGTAGGAGATTATGTCTTACTTATTCTCACTGAACTTCTTACATTTTAAAAAAAGGCAAAATGATCTCAGAAAAAAAATTACAACCTTACAAGAACAAGAACAAGAACAAGACAAACCTCAAAGCATTAGGAAGTTAGTCTTCCCAATAAAGATCATAATAAAGATCAGGAAGAAATTAATGAGCTAAAAGATCAACAAACTTTCAGTCAAACTAACCACCCCCCCTAAAAAAAGTCAGTAAGCTATCTAAATCAATAAAATTAGAGATGAAAAAGAAAATTTCACAATATATACCAATAAATTCAGATTTAGGAAATATTTATGTAATTTTTTCAGAAATTTATATTCCAAAAATCTGGAAAACTTAGAGAAAATAGATACATTTTATTTATTTTTTTTCAGGAAACAGCTATCCACATTTTATTTTTTTTCATATATTTTTTATTGTAATTAATAGAAGAGTTACATGATATTTGCCAGATAGATGGTGCATTAATTCCCATACACTGATACCCTTTCACATGTCTTGGTCCCCATTTCCCTCCCCCCAACCCCCACTCCTCATCTTGTTTTCCCCCATTCCCTATCCAATTTCAAATAGCCAAATACACACATATCCAATATATCACATAACAAAGTGAAATATTGTAACAATATGAGATAACCAAGGGACAGCAAAAGAGATGAGAGATAACATAGTACCTTAAGAACAACAATCATTCATTATATGGCTTATGTTTCTATATCCTAGAGATCCTTTCATTTAGCACCCTTTTGTATGAAGATTTTGCTCTATTGCAAATCTCTGTTAGGAGAGCCCAAGGTTTCTACTGATTATGACGAATGAGGGAAACCATTGAACCTAAGTTCCTTTGAGTCTGGCTTACTTCACTTAATATGATCTTTTCTAAGTCTTTCCATTTCCTAACAAATGGGGCAATGTCATTCTTTCTGACAGCAGCATAGAATTCCATTGTGTACAAATACAACATCTTGTTGATCCACTCATCAACTGAGGGACATCTAGGTTGGTTCCATATCTTTGTTATGGTAAACAGTGCTGCAATGAACATTGTTGTGCTGGTGGATTTAGTATGTCTTTGTTTCTGGATGATTGGGTAAATGCCAAGTAGTGGAATTGCTGGGTCATAGGGGAGCTCTATGTTTAGTTTTCTGCGGACCTGCCATACTGCTTTCCATAGTGGTTGAATGAGTTTGCACTCCCACCAACAGTGTAGTAGTGATCCCTCCTGGCCACATCCCCTCCAGCATCTGTTATTATTCGTTTTCCTGATCCTGGCCATTCTAACTGGAGTGAGGTGGAATCTTAGAGCCGTTTTGTTTTGCATTTCTTTTATGACCAGAGATGTCGAGCATTTCTTCATGTGTCTATAGGCCATTTTTGTTTCTTCTTCAGACTCTCTTTAAGTCTTTGGCCCGTCTTTTAATGGGATGGTTGTTACTTTGGAGATTAGTTTTGGAGTGATTCCATTTTTTGAGCTGTTGATATATTTTAGATATGAGGCCTTTGTCTGTTGTATGGTTGATGAAGATCTTCTCCCACTCTGTAGGCTTCCTAATTAGTTTACTAGCTATGTCCTTTGCCATACAAAAGCTTTGCAGTTTAATGCAGTCCCACTTATCCAGCCTTTCTCTGATTTGTTGTGATTCTTGGTCCTTATTAAGAAAATTTAGACCTGTGCCAAGGAGGTCTAGTGTATCTCCTATTCCTTCTTGTAAAGTTTTCAGTGTCAGCTTTTACCTCCAGGTCTTTGATCCATTTGGAGTTAATTCTAGTACAGGGTGACAAAGAAGGATCCAACTTTAGTTTTCTGAAGGTGCTTAACCAGTTCTGCCAGCACCACTTGTTGAAGAGGCTATCTTTCTTCCATTCTATTTTTTTGGCTCCCCTGTCAAAGATTAGATGGCCATAGGTCTGTGGTTTAATATCTGGGTCTTCAGTTCTATTCCATTGGTCTTCAGGCCTGTTCTTGTGCCAGTATCAAGCTGTTTTGAGAATTATAGCTCTGTAATAGAGTCTAAAGTTTGGTATTGAAATTCCTCCTGCTCTGTTCTTTCTGCTAAGAAGTGTTTTTGCTATACGGGGTCTTTTATTATTCCATATGAAATTTTGGATTGCCTCTTCTATTTCTTTAAAGAATGCCATTGTGATATTGATGGGTATTGCGTTGAATTTGTAGATAGCCCTTGGCAAGATTCTCATTTTTACGATATTGATTCTTCCAATCCAGGAGCATGGGAGGTTTTTCCATTTCCTCAGTTCTGCTTTAATTTCCTTTTTTAGGGTTTTAAAGTTTTCATCAAAAAGGTCCTTTATGTTCTTAGTTAGGGTAATTCCTAGGTACTTTATTTTCTTTGAGGCTTGTGAAAGGAGTTGCTTTCTTGATTGTTGCCTCATTCCTCTCACTGTTGGCATAGAGGAAGGCAGTTGATTTTTGAGGGTTGATTTTATAGCCTGCTACCCTTCCAAAGTTTTGAATCAGCTCAAGGAGCTTGGGAGGAGAGTCTGTAGGATTCTTTAAATACAGAATCATGTCATCTGCAAAGAGGGAAAGTTTTACTTCCTTTTTCCCTATTTGGATCCCCTTTATGCTTGCTTCTTGCCTTATTGCACTGGCTAGGAATTCTGATACTATGTTAAAGAGGAGGGGAGAGAGTGGGCTTCCTTGTCTTGTTCCTGATTTTAGAGGAAATGGCTTTAGCTTTTCGCCATTAAGTATAATACTAGCTGTGGGTTTGTCATACACAGCCTTTATTATATTGAGGAATGTTCCATGGATTCCTAGTTTCTCCAGAGCTTTTAACATAAAGGGGTGTTGGATCTTGTCAAATGCCTTTTCTGCATCTATTGAGACAATCATGTGATTTTTGTCCTTGCTCCTGTTGATGTGTTGAATTATATTAATTGATTTGCATATGTTGAACCAGCTTTGCCTCCCTGTGATGAATCCTGTTTGATCATAGTATATAATTTTATTGATGAGTTGTTGTAGACAGTTGGCCAGTATTTTGTTGAGAAGTTTTGCATTGATGTTCATCAAAGAAATAGGTCTATAGTTCTCTTTCTTTGATGAATCTCTGTCTGGTTTGGGGATGAGGCTTATACTGGCTTCATAGAATGAGTTTGGTAAAGAACCTTCATTTTCAATTTCGTTGAAGAGCTTGAGGAGTATTGGTGTGAGCTCTGCTTTGAAGACCTTATAGAATTCAGCTGTGAATCCATCTGGCCCTGGGCTTTTCTTAGGTGGAAGGTCTCTTGTTGCCATTTCTATTTCAGTGCTTGAAATAGGCCTGTTTAGTTGGATTAGTTCTTCTTGGTTCAGTGTGGGTATGTTAATATTGGCTAGGAATTCATCCATTTCTTCTAGATTTTCAAATTTGTTGGCATAAAGATTTGAGAAGTATTCCTCATGATGCTCTGGATCTTGGTCATTTCTGTCATGATATTACCATTTTTGTCTGTGATTTTGTTTATTTCGGTTTGCTCCCTTCCTTTTTTCGTAAGATTTGCTAAGGGCTTGTCAATTTTGTTAATTCTTTCAAAGAACCAACTCCTTGTTTTGTTGACTCTTTCTATAGCTTTTTTTGGACTCCAATTCATTTAATTCTGCTTTGATTTTAATAATTTGCTTCCTTCTAGTGGGATTAGGGTTGGTTTGTTGCTCTTTTTCTAGGAGCTTAAGGTGACACATTAAATTGTTGGTTTGCGATTTTTCCAACTTGTTGTTGTAGACACTCAAAGGTATAAATTTCATAAATTGTTGGATTTCTGTTCTGATCTCTTCGATGACCCATTGGTGATTCAACAATGTGTTGTTCAATCTCCATCAGTTACGGGGTTTTCGTTGGTGGAGTTGTATGTTCAGTTCCAATTTGATGCCCTTGTGGTCTGAGAGTGTGCAGGGAATAATTTCAGTGTTTCTGAATCTGCATAGGTTTGCTTTATGCCTTAAAATGTGGTCTATTTTGGAAAATGTTCCATGTGCTGCTGAGAAAAATGTATATTGTGTTGTTTCTGGGTGGAATAATCTGAAGATGTCTGTTAGATCTAGTTGGTCTATATAGTTGTTCAATTCTGGTTTCTCTGTTGAGAAACCATCCTAAATATCTACACACCGAATCCCGGAGCTCCGAACTTCCTCAAGCAAACTTTACTTTCACTGAAACCATACATAGATCAAAACACAGTGATTGTTGATGACTTTAACACACCACTCTCACCTTTGGACAGATCAACAAGGCAAAAACTCAACAATAGATACATTTTAGATGTGTATCACCTACCAAAATTGAATCAAAAGGATATGACCCACTTAAATAGATCTAAGCAGGCCCTTTTTCTAGACCTAATTCCAGAATTAATTCCTCCTCTGCTCCTTTTTTTTCTTCTCTTTCTTTCTTTCTTTCTTTCTTTCTTTCTTTCTTTCTTTCTTTCTTCCTTTTTTTCTTTCTGTGCCAGTCCTGAGGCTTGAACTGAAGGCCTGGATCCCATTAGCCTGATCACTTCTGATTAATTACATTTGTATGTATATATATATGTGCATATTATTTCCTGAACTATTCAAGATTAAGTGCCCAATATCATTCCTATTATTCATTAATAATTGTAACTATTTCCCCAAAGAAAACAGCATAGTTATAATATTGATGGAATTTACCATTAATACAATAGTATTATTAAATTGGAAGTTAATATTGTGATTTTGATAAATCCCCCAGTAATGTCTTTTTTTTTTTTTTTGCGTGGTTCACGGGGGCTAAACTCAGGCATGGGCACTGTCCCTGAGCTCTTCAGCTCAAGGCTACCACCCTACCCTGGAGCCAAGTCCCACTTCCTGTTTTTTAGTGGTTAATTAGAGATAAGAGTCTTAGGTCCTTTTGTGCTCTGGCTAGCTTTGAACCTTGATCCTCAGATCTCAGCCTCCTGAGTAGCTAGGATTACAGGCATGAGCCACCGGTGCCTGGTTAGTAATGTCTTTATGGAAGCATTTTCTTGTTCAATACACCTTTAATCTGCAGAAATTCCTCAACATTTTCTTTGCTTCTGTGACATGGTCATGCAAACCAGTTCTTTTATAAAATATCCCCAACTTTGTCTAATGTTTTCTCATCAGATTGTTTTTTCAGTTTTTGGTAAAACCATACCATATATGAAATTTTGACCTTCAATGAAACACCCAAGAGCACAAGAAGGGATGTTCATAGCTTGGAAATATCTGATCTCAGTAAGAATCATTAATGGATACTAAGTTAATGAGTGAAATACAGAGGAGAAACAGAATATTTATAGGACCTAAGAATATTTATAGAACCTCAAAAAGTTCCTTATAAATATGTATTAATTATCTGACTTTGTTAACTGGTGTATTGTATTTATGTTTATTTGTTTATTTGAAATAGGAAAGGGAAGGGGGGAAAACAAGATAATTGGGAGGGGGTGGGGGGGAAATGGGGACAAAAACATGAGAAGAGGTATCAAGGTTTGAGAAGTAATGTATGTACTACCTGACCAATGTTACTATAATCCCTCTATACATTATCCCAACAATCAAGAAAAATAAATAAATAAATAAATAGATAGATAGATATGTAGTAATAATAAAAGGAAAAGGAGTAGCTTTGTGATACAAAATTGATGGACCCTACCTCATATGGAGATTAGAAACAGTTTCCAAGCTAATGAAATATATGAGATTCCTTATATGTTCCCTGTTTTATTTTCTAGCACCTACATGGAAAATTATATGCAAAAAAATAAAAGTAACAAGAAGAAAAAGTAATACAAAATCCAACAGCAAAGAAATAGCACCTTCCTTTCACATAAATCTTAAGTAAATGGATCTTATAAGGTGAGATATTTCTATCCCGAGTTTCTACATTAAAAAATAAATAAATAAATAAGTTTACCACTGACGTTTACTTCAGATATTTCAAAACCAGAAAGTGTAGGATTTTGAGGTCGGCATTTTTTGAGGGGGCCAGTCCTGGGGCTTGAATTCAGGGCCTGAACACTGTCCTTGGATTTTCTCAAGGCTAGAGCTCTACCACTTGTGCCATAGCACCACTTCCTGCGTTTTTTCTGTGTAAGTGGTACTGAGGAATCGAACCCAGGTCTTTGTGCATGCTAAGCAAACACTCTACCACTAGACAAACTCCCAGTCCAAGGTCTACATTTTTTTATGTAACAATATGTCCGGCAGTGGATAAGGAGTCAGCCAAGATGTTACAATCAGAAAGTTTTGTTTTTGTGAGCCAGAGTGATTTATGGACCTTCCTGAGGGAAAGCAAAGCAAAGACCTGTGAGTCATGACTATAGCTACAAAACCAATGTAAAATTATTTTATATTAGTAAATTAAAAAACTAGAAAATTTGACCATTACATGATCAAATTGGGCTGCTTTTAATTCCTCCTCCTCCTCCTCCTCCTCCTCCTCCTCCTCCTCCTCCTCCTCTTCTGCCTTTCCTAAGACAATGCCGTATATCTAGGACCATAATATCCAGTTGGGAATTTTGCCTATACTAAAACCAAACTTACTTTCTTAGTGATTGACTTAAATTTTCATGATTTTTGAATAGAAGTGATAAGGATGAGTAAGTCTGACCTGCCATGAATCCTCACAGCAAAACAGGAAATGATAGGAGTGCTCACATGTCTATTTCAGAATTCACTGCTGGAGACTTCTTTTCTAAAGCAACAAACTCCCTGGGGGTCTGAGGATGAATTAGAAGTGCAAAAATGGCTTGCTTTAAGACTAACTGTACAATAGCTATTATCTGAAGTGAAATTCCTCTGGATTTCTGCTATAGAATGCTGCTAAGACTTTTTATTGGTACCAGTCCTGAGGCTTGAACTCAAGGTGTGGACACTGTACCTGTGCTGTTTTACTCAAGACTTGTGTTTACCAATTGAGGCACAGCTCCACTTCCTGCTTTTGTGATGTGTAATTTCAGATAAGAGTCTTGTGGACTTTCTTGCCTGGGCTTTCTTCTTACCATGACTCAGATCTCAGCCTCCTGAGTATTTAGGATTGTAGGGGTAAGGACCAGTTTTTAGCCTGAGTAACTCCATCTTAGCCTGAGGAATTCCATTTTAGCCTGAGGAACTCCATCTTATTTGAACAGCCATTCTGTAAAAGTACAAACGGACCTTGCCTGAAAAAGAAAACCCAAAATAAGACTTCTTAAGTTCAAACCAACTTGACCATGAAGAGACTAAACATTACCTTCAAAACAGTCCCCAAAACCAGTCAATTTTCATTAACAAGGCCCAGTAACAAGGTTAAGACAGGCCAGGTGGAGAAAAACATCCAATCAGTAGAAGCACATATGTAAGTGTATTTTGTAACCAATTAGCCTTTTGCAACTACTAGTAACTTAGCTGGAAATCCCCTATACCTAAATTTGTGAACATATAAAAACCCCACCAAATAGAAGGTCGGGGATCTCAATCCAGATCCGCTGTTTCGGTGATGGTTGGCAGCCCAGGCTCGACCTTGCAATAAAACTCTCATGTGCATTACATCAGTCAGTTCCTTGGTGGTCTCTGGACACCCCAAAATCTGGGCTTTACATTGGCATAAGGCATCTGTGCCCAGCAGAGACTTGTGAGGCTGTACGCGGTGAATATCTGAAAGTTCACTAAATCGATTCTGGAAGTGCTCTCATTTGAACGTTATAAGCCATCTCTACCTTGTAAGGTTAAGTTAGACTTTATTTTTAAAGCCAAATGACCTTTCTTTTGGAGAAAACTACCCAAATTGACTTTTAGCTATAGACATGTACAGAAAGATTTTTGAAAAATAGAGGTTTTGAGAAGGGCAATTACAAAGCTCCACTATCTTGGAAAATGGTGTGGAACCTTGCCTTTATAGGTGACAGGGCACACTTGTCAAGTTGAATTCCTAAAGGAGAGATACAATTTATTTGTAAATTTACAGAACTACCAAAGAGAATACACATAGTTTCCAGAAACTCTGAGAACTGCCTACATGTAGCTACTCCATTACTAAAGTTTATGTTATTGGGGAGCATTTTGTAAAACTGATGCATTAATTGAAGCCCATAGACTATAATGAATTTCATTCTTCATGCTGTATATTCTCTATATAAAATGTCTCTGTATAAAAATGTTCCTCATGACAGTATCATACAGAATACCCTCGCTCCCTAAAAATGCTCCATCTACTCCCTACTAATTAGTCATTTCTTCCTCCCTCCTTCACCCCCCCACCACCCTGAATTCCTGGTAAAGACTAAGCTTCTCACTGTTCATAGTTGGGTTGTTTCAAAAATGTCATGTATTTATGGCCAGGAGTTTGGCCTAGTGGTAGAGTGCTTGCCTAGTATACACTAAGACCTGGGTTTGATTCTTCGATGCCACATACATAGAAAAAAAGCTGGAAGTGGTGCTGTGGATCAAGTGGTAGAGCTCTAGCCTTGAGAAATCCCAAGGAGAGTGCTCAGGCCCTGAGTTAAAGCCCTAGGAACAGCAAAAATAAGTCATATATTTAATATCTTGGTAATCTTTTCAGATTGGCTTACCTACTTAACACTATCATTAAGTTTCCTCCACACCTCTCTGTGGTTTAATAATTCATTTTGTCTTTTTGACAAATGACATTCCATCTTGTAGATCCTCCACAGTTGGTATAGTTCCTCACCTACAAAGGACATCTTGAGTGCCACCAAATTTTGACAATGATGAGTATTGATTCTATAAACATCCGCAGCAGGATCTCAAGTTCACCTGGGTAAATACTGAGGAGCATTTGGCAATGACATACTTAGTTTTATAAGATACTATCAAACCACCTTCTAAAATGACCATGTATTTTGTATTCTGAACATATAGAATTATTAAAAGCATAATTTATATTCTCTCATATGTGTTTTTACTGCTTTTCCTCAAGAGAGAAAACAGCTAAAAGATTTTATGACAGACAACATTATGGTCTTCTGGAGATATTCGTCCAGAATTATTAAGTATTCCATGTTGTGACTCATGGTCAGGAAGAGTTAAGGTTGCAGTAAAAAATAAGTTAACCTCAAAATTCTTCAGGTCAGCCCCATCTAATCACAAAGTTTTCGAGTGCAGAAGAGAAAGAAGGGAAGAGCAGGAAGGTATGACACTGATCTAATGTGAGAGAACTGCTGGCTTTGATGATGAAAGAGGTGTAGGAAGCTTCTAGAATCTGAGAAAAGAGAAGAACGCATTAACTTCGGGAACTTGCCAGCATCTTGATTTTTTTTTTTTTTTGGCTCAGGGAGATTAGTTTTGGACTTCTGATCCCACAGAACTCATTGTTTAAAAAATTTTTATAGTCATTTGTTACAGCAGGTATATGAAACTACTTACACATATGTAGTCTAATTTTGGGAGAACTTTTGAAAATTACACATACAATCATGGATAAGAGTATACAACTTTGTTAATACTAAAAACCACTAGTTATACATGTTAAAGGATGAATTTTATGGTAAGTAATTTTATTGGATGTCTCAATAAAACTGGTATTGATGAAAAAAATGTAATGAGTCACAGTTTAGGTAATAAGAAGGGTATTATTTCTGATTTGATTTGGAGTTAAGATTTTTTTCTAGGGGCAAAAATATATACTATAATCCAGGTGCTGATACTCATGCCTGTAATTCTAGTTACTCGGGAGGCTGAGATCTGAGGATGGTGCTTCAAAGACAGCCTAGGAGGAAAAGTCTGTGAGATTCCCATCTCTAATTAACCACCAGAAAGCCAGAAGTTGCCCTGTGGCTCAAAGTGCTAGAGCACTAGCCTTGAGCACAAAGAACTCAGGGACAACACTCAGGCTCTATGTTCAGTCCCCATATCTGACAAAAAAAGGAGAGGGACATGGATTTTCATCACTTTTAATCATTTGGGAAACAGATCTTGAACTGTGATGAAAAAAGGCCTGTTTTCTTTTTTACTGGCCTTTATGTTGTTGGAATTTTTAAATCTAGATGTACTACTTGAGATAGGCTGTTTTACCACAAGAAATTAAACAAACTAAACTTTGTGACTTTTAGCATCACATGTTTATTCTTTTCTCATTTTTTATGTCATTGTCAATCAAATTAATTAGGCGCTCTAGACTATGTCAATGTCATCTCCCTCTGGAATCTAGGTTGATAGCTTAACTACTAAAACTTCCAGATTCACAACAGAGGGACTCAAGCTCTTGGGGTCTTACATAAGCAATTTATTCTCCAGCCTGAATATGACACTCATTCAATAGTTAACTGCATTCTCCACCCAACCCATCCAAGTCAGATAGTCCAGTACTCTTGCTTTCCAGATTACAAACTGATAGCTCTTGGTAAACAGCATTAGAGACCACTGTAGGTGGCTAAATAAGAGAGATCAGGCCCTAATTTCTGGCACCGGTAAATACTATGTCCTTGAAAAATGACCTTTTCAGGTATGATTAAACTAAGGATCATGGGATTAGAAGATTATCAATGTGTATAATAAGTAGCATATTAACAATTTAAAAGGAATGCAATGGGAGCCTTGACATATAGAAAGAAGGCTATAATGTGGTCATGGACTGAGAAATTAGAATGAGATGTCCACAATTCATGCAATGAAATTTATCGCCAAAGCCTGAAAGAGGAAAGAATTTTCTCTTCATCCTCCAGAAAACATATGGCCCTTCTAATAACTTCAGTTTCTGGTCAATGACACTCATTTTTGGATGTCTGGACTCCAGAACTTTCAAAGAATAAATTCATGCATATTTTAAATCATCAGCTTTTAATAATTTTTCATAGCAGTCACAGGATAAAATTGTTCTATTGGATGTGAACACTTGATTCAGTTACTTCCTAGGAGACAACGGACCTGATACCTCTTACATAGTTATACAATCGGAAGTGCATTAAGACAACCACTGAAGATAACCAAAACTCAGCCTAACAAAGAACCACAGGCAAACTTGTCCTATGGCCAAACAGAACTGAGAACTATACAGCCATTCTTCACTTCAATAACAACGCATTAACCTCAATCACACCTTAGAATACCTGTTACTACAAATACAGTGATCCAAAGAGGGGAAGTAAAATCTAGGCCTGTCATCCAGGGCAAGTCAGATGGCTAAATGATAGCTGGTGTAGATCTGTGGAAGGTAAAGGTATTTCTCAGAAGACCTGAAAAAAGTGTAATCAGCATCTAGACTTCCCAGTCTCCAGCAAAATGAAATGCAAGCACTCATGATTTGAGTATTTAAAGCAAATCTATTATTGTAACAAATTCATTATTAAAAATAATGTTACAAAAGTGAAGGAACTCTTATAAAAGTAATAATATAACAATGATTAAATATGACTACAGATGTTAAGAAACATGTATCTCTATCATCTCATAATCGTGACAAAGAAATGAAGGATCATGTGAATTGTCAGAACCTGTTTCTCCTTTAAAATAGAGAAGTTGGGACCTTAGCTTAAATATAATATTCCCTAAAGCTCATGTTCCCAGAGTGCACTATTTGGAGCATGGCAGAAACTTCAAGAAATGAGACCTAGTGGGAGAGAAGTCTTTAGGCCATTGGGGAATCCCCTCCAAGGGCATTATGGAACCCTATCCTCTTCCTCTTACCATTGTGCTTCATGACAAATGAGATAAGCAATTAGCTTGGCCAAATATTCCTGCATGGTGTATTGACTTACTACATGCTCAAAGCAAGTAGGACCAATTAATCATTGTATGGATCATCCTAAGCTGTGAGCCAAAATAAAAACTTTTCCCAGTAAGTTGATTAGCTCAAATATTTTGTACTAGTAAGCAAAAGCTAACTAACCTATTAAGCAAAAACATCTAAAATTCTTTAAAGACTTGGGACTCTGTAGGTTAAGTTAATAACTTAATCTATTGGCTTCAATAATGGAAAGAAGTATGAGTAGATCTTGATATTTAAAAAAAATCACACATATGAGCTAAAATTGGCAAGCAAGTTGCTTAAACATGGTGCTAGGATTAGAAGTTGGTATTACAGACATAACCATCATATTTTTTTTTTTGCCAGTCCTGGGCTTGAGCTCAGGGCCTGAGCCCTGTCCTTGGACTTTCTCAAGGCTAGAGCTCTACCACTTGAGCCTCAGCACCACTTCCGGCTTTTTTCTATGTATGTGGTACCAAGGAATCCAACCCGGGTTTTCATGCATGCTAGGCAAGCACTTTAACCACTAGGCCAAACTCCCGGCCCCATAAACATCATCTTCAAGGACTATTTAATGCTAGGTATAGAAAGTACTCCAAATTTGTTTTTAATATTTTTGTTTCTGATTTTGTGCTGGTTGTGAGGTTTGAACTGTGATGAAAGAAGGCCTGTTTTCTTTTTTACTGAACTTTATGTCATTGGAATTTTTTAAATCTAGATGTACCACTGAAGACAGGCTAAGTTTTACCACAAGAAATTAAACAAACTAGTGACTTTTAACATCACAGGTTTATTCTTTTCTCATTTTCTATGTCATTGTCAATCAAATTAGGTGCTGTCCTTAAGTTTCTTCATTTTTGTTTTTGGTATTTTATGATGAAGGCTAGCACTGTACCATTTTAGCTACTGCTCCATTTCCAGATTTTTGGTGGTTAACTGGACATAAGAGGCGCTCTGCCCCAACTGGCTTTGAACTACAGTCATCAGACCTCAGTCTCCTAAATAGCTAGGATTACAGGCATGAGCCATTGGTACCTTGTCCTCCCAAGCTGTTTTTAAGTAAGTCATTGACCATGTATCACCATGTAATAAATACTGAGTGAATGGACAAGCTAATTTCTAAAGCAGAAATACATACTCATAATCTTTTATCAGGAATGTCTTAAAAGGGCTGTGTTTGTTTGGTTTGGTTTGGTCGGTGGGGGTTTTAAACTCTGGACCTGGACCTATCCCTTCAGCTCAAGACTAATGCTCTACCACTTTAAGCCACAGCACCACTTCTGGTTTTCTGGTGGTTATTTGGAGCTGAATCTCAACCTGGACTTTGGTGCGTGGGCTGGCTTTGACCACGTTCCTCAGATCGCAGCCTCCTGAGTAGCTAGTATTACAGGCCTGTGCACTCAGCCAACATGGGCTTTAATGTATATTTACAAGAAATTAAGGATAACTTTCTATAAGTCTTTCTCAATAGTTCCATTGTGCCACCCTCAAGGTGTCTCCAATTACTGTGAAGGTTGTTGCTTCAAGTTTGCAAGTTTGTCTATTGAAGATCTAAATATCATAATCTATCCCAAATTTTTGAATTTACTCACAGTTATTAATATTATGAGAAACTTCAATCATTGCATCACAAGTACAAGAACATAATCTTTTTTTATTTTTAAAAAGAAAACATACATAGTCTCATGAGACTTCACTCTAAATGTGAAAGAGAAAAAAACAGCTTTTCTAATCCATACCACTTGAAGAAAAAGTTTTCTTGGTCACCAGTCAGACCTTTGTGGATCAGAATCATGTCACATATAATTGACTTAGCTGCAGAAAAGCTGAAAAGCACCAGGCAACCCGTGCCTCATGCCTGTAATCCTAGTTACTGAGGAAGCTGAGATCTGAGGATAGCAGTTCAAAGGCAGCCCAGGCATAGAAGTCCCTGAGACCCGTCTACAATTAACTAGCAGAAAACAGGAAGTGGCACTGTGGCTTAACGTGGTTGAGGGCTAGCCTTGAACTGAAGAACTCAGGGACAGAGCCCAGGTCCATAATTCATGCCCCACGACCGACCAAAAAAAGGAAAAAGAAAAGCTGGAAAGCAAATCTTCCAGAGTGTTCAGCCTCTTTCACATTGGGTGTGTATAAGAAAGAAGATGCCTTGGCTGGGAGTTTGGCCTAGTGGTAGAGTGCTTGCCTAGCATGCAAGAAGACCTGGGTTCAATTCCTCAGTACCACATACATAGAAAAAAGCCAGAAGTGGTGCTGAGGCTCAAGTGGTAGAGCCCTAGCCTTGAGAAAACCCAAGGACAGTGCTCAGGCCCTGAGCTCAAGCCCACGACTGGCAAAAAAGAAAGAAAGAAAGAAAGAAAGAAGATGCCGCAGGGATAGCCTCTGCAGGGTGCTAAGTACCTATAGTAATAATCCTGGCTTTTACTAAAGCACTGAGGTTGACAATTACTGCCCAAAAGCTAAAAAATTAATTTTGATTTCTGAGAATTGTTGTTCCCTAAGTTTCTGTCACATCTTAATCAACCACACAACAGTTGCGACATTGTAACAAAAATTCTTTGGAAATCGACCAACAAATCCTGGATTGATCCCAGGACAGAGAGGCTGCATGTAATTTGCTCACCTGAAAAGAACTATCACAGCAGACATGTCGGAGATACCATAATTAATGATCAAACAGCAACCTTGAGATCACAGCTGGGAATCTATGTGTTCTGTCAGTCTTCATCACATATTTTTTAGAACCAGGCCTGAGTTTCAAACTTGCTTTAGTCCATGGCAACAAACTCTAGAATTTCTGTCTGTCTCTCCTAGAGCAATAAAACACAAGTTCCACCACCATAATCCAAATGGCAAATAAGAAGTGATCGTTTAGTGCTGGGTTTGTGGCTCAAGTGTTAAAGCAACTTGTCTAAAGAAGTGATGGTTTGTGTATAGGGCACTGTCTGTAAAGAAGAGAAGCAGGTAGCTCTTCTGACAGCGCTGTTCACACTTTCCCTGCACAGCTGGAGACATTAGCTGCAATTTCCCCCAACTGCCCTGCTTTCTGGCTATGGTAAAGTTTAAAAAGAGAAAAAGAGCAAAACATCATCAACAACAACAACAACAAAAAACTCCACAGCTCCAAGGTAAGATGGATTTCTATCATACACACTTAACAGCTCAACCACCGAAAGTCACTTTCAAAATTTCATGCCCAAGGTGAAAAGTTCAGTAGAAGTTGGCCAGGGATTGTGGGGGGTGGGGAGAACCTGGGTGCTGGTGGTTCAACACTTATAATCCTAGGTACTCAGGAGGTTGAGATCAGAGGATCCCGATTTTGTACCAGCCGGGGCACAAAACTCCATGAGACTCTTATCTCCATTTAACTGCCAGAAAACCGACATTGGTGCTGTGGCTCAACGTGGTACAGCACTAGCCTTGAGCTGAAGAGCTCAGGGACAGCACCCAGGCCCAGAGTTCAAGCCCCATGATCAATCAAAAAAAAAAAAAAAAAAAAAAAGAATTGTGGAAGGAAGCAAAGAAGAAAAAGAGAAAATAGAAATTAATTGTCTCTGTTCAAAAACTGCTTTCATTTGGGGGTAATTTCTACTAAAGAAAGCAAATAAATAGTTCAGCTATTATTAATAGCATGGAATGGATAGATGAATAACAATATTTTATGTATAACAGTATACAAATAATATTTCTGTGTGTGTATGTTTGTGTCTGTGTGTAAATTTCTACTTCTGCTATTGACTTGAATGAGTAGGAAACAAATGAAGATATGTCAGAGGACATAAAATTTTGTATTAAGCATTTGAAATTTATTAAGAAAATGATTTTTTTCATCATCCATTTAATAGTCTGATCTGTCTCCACCAAAGGAGACTAGTTTTATGCATCAGATGTGTGTAAAATCAGTTTAAAATGAATTCACTTGTGACAAAATATCATGTCTCATTTTGTAAAAGTAATCCTGAATTCGATGCACAAAACATTTCTTTTTCCTTTCTTTTTTTTTTTTGTTTTGTGTGGGTGTGGGGGAGTGTGTGTGCGCATGTGCACGCACGTGCTGATCAAGAGGATTGAACTCAGGGACTGGGCACTGTCCCTGAAGTCCCTGAGCTCTTTTGCTCAAGGCTAATGCTCTACCACTTTGAGCCACAGTGCCACTTTTGGTTTTCTAGTGGTTAAGTGGGGACAAGAGTCTTAGGCTCTTTCTTGCCCTGGTTGGCTTCAAATAGCAATCTTCAGATCTCAGCCTCCTGAGTAGCTAGGATTACAGGCGTGAGCCACAGCACCAAGCTTGAGTAGGCATCTTTAAGAGACTAATTTAGAAATCAAATTAACAAAACTTCCACCAAAAAAATAAAAGGTGTTCCTGTTTGCTGAAGTGCAATCATTTGCTTCCAGTTGTGTTATATTATTTCTTGTGCCAGTTCTAGAAAAAGAGAGTACAGATGCAAATGCTAAAAGTACAGTTTCTAGAAGCAGAAGGTCCTAAGTTCAAACCACAGCACTGCCACAGAGACATACAAAGAGAGAGAGAGAGAGACAGTCAGACAGACAGACAGACAGACAGACAGGGACAGAGACAGACAGACTGAGACAGGGACAGAGACACAGAGAACGCGCTCCTTGAAATGGAATTCTTTTTCCAACAGGTTTATTTATTTTTTTAATTGTATTTTATTGTTGGGTTTAGTTATTTAAGGCCTTTCTTATATCAGTAGGATTATATCTTGGTATCTTCAACATAAGAAAGTAGGCTTGCCTTTAAATTTTTGTATGTTAGGAAATGTAGATATATATATATATCACATACATTCATATATGAGTACACATATTTGAGGAGACATGTAAATATATATATATGTATACATATGTATATGCCTATATATTATATATATAATTTAGGGAATATATAGACCCTTCAGATGAATATGATTACATTTTTTACATATTTTATAATTTTTTATTGTACTGGTAAAACATGGACATACTGATTAACAGACGTTTCCAGTAGATGCAATTTTTTTGTTGTTATTGTTTATTTCGTAGGTCATGGTTGGTTAAACTCGGGCCTGGGTGCTGTCCCTGAGCTCTTCAACTAAAAGCTACTGTCCTACCCTTGAGCCAAGCCCCACTTCCGTTTTCTAGAGGTTAATTGGAGATAAGAGTATCAGGTCTTTTGGGGACCCCGCTAGCTTTGAATGTTGATCCTCAGATCTCAGCATCCTGAGTAGCTAGGATTACAGGAGAGAGCCACCACGCCTGCCCGGCTGATGCAATGCGCCTGGTTCACCTGAGATTCAAAGCCAGCCTGGGAACTAAAGACCATAATCTCCAATTAATCACTAGAAAACCGGAAGTGGGGTTGTGGCTCCAGGGGTGGGGTGGTAACCTTCAGCTCAAGAGCTCAGAGACAGCGTTCAGGCCCAGAGTTCAAGTTCCACAACACCTCCCTCTCTGCCCATCCTCTTTCTTCCCAACCCTGAGGGAAAAAAAAAAAAAAAAACAGCCTACACAAAGAGGGAACATGATACTTTTTTGCTAATACTTTTTAAAAGTTCCTTTTACATAAAATTCTGCATTTTTGGATACCTTGACAATCACAGATGACTCAGAACACCGACATAATTAATATTCTTCAGATAATGATCAATTGGATATCCTCTTTAGAAAGTCCCACATTTTCCTCATTTATCATGATTCTTTTAGTCTAGTTTTATCTACCCAAATATATTCACATACTTACTTTATTTGCCTCACACTGGGATATTTTAGACGATGATTCCTGATTTATGGGCTTAACAGCAAACCATACAAGTCTCAAGACCATTACATACTTATACATTGACCACAATTAAATTTTCTGAGTGGGCTAAGAATAAATCTTAAAGACAAAATTCAATAACTTTAACCAAGGGCTCTTTCAGTATTTTGACAAATCTTGCCTCATCTCCATAGTCTTTCACGATTCTATCTGGAAATAACTCAGATGTAAACAGATGGGCAGGCATTAGTCTTCTCACCATGTATCTAAGGAGGGCTGATGGCAAATGTACTTTACATGATAGCTCAAAAGCCCTTATACTGGGCAGCTGTTTTAGATTTATAACTGAAATGGGAAATACAGAATGTTGAAAACATTCATTCCAATCTTACTTTTGTCCTAACATGCCATACACACACACACACACACACACACACACACACACACATATATGCATGTTGGTTTACTTGAGCATGCACTCACACATACATAAGCTGTATGTTGTAATAGTTGCCTTTACTAAATACCAACTTTGTATTTATAACAGACAAGTACAGATATATATTGTTACATTTAGTAAGTACTGCATATAACTTGAAATATTGATTTCACAATCACCGAAAGACCATAATTTAACATTTGAAAAACCTGGGTTTTCTATTAATCATCTTTCAGATTTGTAAGTGTCTCTCTCCATGCTATTTCAATTCTAAGAAATAACATCTATAAGGCCAGAAGTTTGGCCTAGTGGCAGAGTGCTTGGCTAGCATGAACAAGACCTAAGTTCTATTCCTCAGTACCACGTACACACACAAAAAAGTCGGTTGTGGTGTTGCGGCTCAAGTGGTAGAGCTCTACCCTTGAGAAAACCCAAGGATAATGCTCAGGCCCTGAATTCAACCCCCAGGACTGGCAAGAAAAAAGAAATAACTTGCATATATAATATTATTTTAAGCCACTTGCATCTATAATAATCACCAACTACAAATTCAATACATTATAAATGAATATTCAACCCTTGCTTTTCATCAAAGGCTGAAATAAGAAAAGACCATTTGTTTGCTAAGTCTCTTTGGGACATCTTTGTGTGCATGTATGCATGTGTGCTCGTCCTGTGCTTGAACTCAAAGCTTGGCCACTGCTCCTGAACTGTTTTGTTCAAGGCTAACACTCTCCCACATGAGCCATGGATCTACTTCCAGCCTATTGATAGTCATTTGGAAATAAAAGCCTCACATACTTTCCTGCCCAGGCTGGTTTCAACTTGTGATCGTCATATCTCACCTTTCTGAATAGCTTGGATTACAGGCATGAGCCCATTGGCACCTTGCTGTGGGGTCAATATTCTTTATAGAACATAATGTGCTCTTTTGGAGTTCAAGAAAAGTTTGCCTTTCCTGACAGGTCTGCAGTCTTTTTCTAGATAATAATTATTGAATAATATATTTTGCTTGCTGCTTTACTTTGAGTTCACTAACAAACAAAACATCAGTGCTTCTCTTTTGTGGCTTTTCTTAACCTAGATTTTCTAGTTTATTCTTCCTTCCCTGCTCCACCTCTCAGAGCTGTTTTTATCTTCATCTGTTCTCATTTTAAATTACTATCTCATTACTAACCACTCCCCATGCTTCCTTTTTTTTTCTAATCCTTGGTACATTTTGCTGAGGAATAACTTTTTGTGATAAACACAAAATTGACCTTTTATCTGCTTCAAATCCTCCCATGAGTCTTCAGTATCACCTTCAACTGCTTTGGTTTGTATGAAATTTCCAATAATGTAAAAGCATTCATAGAAAAAATGTTTCAAAAATCTAAAAAGACAAAAGGAATGTGGGTCTAATGGTTAAATATTATTTAAATATTCACATATGGAAATGTAAAATGAGGTTTGAATATCTAAGAATGCTCTGACTTTACAAGAGAGAAAAATCCAGTATTACCTTGTCATGAACAATATTTAGAATTTTTTTCTTAAATATATTTTGGAGGCTTACCACACTGGAAGTATTTGACTCTCCAGAAAAAAAGCTATGTTTCTATCAATCTGAAAAATGAATAAAGAAAATCTCAGGCAACATTTTTGAAAATGATATTAATGGTGACCTGGCAGTTAAAAGATGAGGAGAAGTGAACTACACTAAGAACTAGAAAAAGAATGTTCCAGGAAAAAGAACAGCAAGTACCAACACAGACCTGAGGAAAGAAGTTGATGTTTTAGACCAATGTGAATGAGGCTTAGTGAGAAAGAGAAATAATAACACATGGAAGTAGTGCTTTGGCTCAAAGTGGTAGTGCACTAGAGCTTAGGGACAGGGCTCATGTCCCAAGCTGAAATCCCACAACCAACAACGATAGCAAAAAAAAAAGAACAAAAAAAAGAAAGAAAGAAGAAAGAAAGTGAACCTCAAAGGAGCAACTTGGAAAGAAAGATGAACATAAGGAGAATCTGACACCACAAAGCCATCTAGGAGAACAGAGTCGTTATTGGATGGTGTAGTTAAGAAAAGTAAGGTGAGAGAAATGTAGATCAAAGGCTTCAAAAACTATAGACCATAGTGACTTGAACAAGAACAGTTCTGTAGATAGTGAAATAGAAAGTGGTTGAAGAGAAAATAGGAGATGTGAAGCTGGTGATGACATATAGAAGGATTCTCTATGCTATTCAGAGAACAGCTTTGCATAACTATGCTATTTCTTTATGTAGTTTAAAGTATCATTAAATATGAATTTGGGATTATGTTTTTCACTGTCTGACTTTGAAGATTCCTTTCAACTTGAAAAAAAAATAGCTCCTCTTTTGATTCAGTTGTGGGTGATGTTTTTCATTTAGCTATTTTTTTTTCTCAAAGGTTGTGCTGTGACTTGGCTGTGATCATTCTGCTTGTCAGTAAACTTCAGGGCCTGAGGTTATCTCAAGATGGTGTGTTGAAGTCTGTACAAATTTCATTTATTTAAAACATGGAGTTGGTGAAAGAATCTCTTGAGATATAACACCTCCCTCCTCTGCCAGGCAAGGAAGAGGAAAGAAATCCTACACAGCAAATATCATTTACACCATTCTAACACATTCACAGCATTCTTACCAAACTCTAATGAAGAATGAGAGAATATACTTGCAAAATAGAAACTCAGAAAATAAGAAGTATACAATTGCTTTAAGAATATGTAATTCAGGGTAGGGGTGGAGGAAATGAAAACAAAACATATATAACCCAGTTAGAGACTGCATTCATTGTTTACTGTGAAAAATATCAATTATTTTGTCATAGAGGCATGAATCAGGTGGTAAAGTACCAACCAATGAGTAAAAGCAAGCATTAGCAAGTTTGAATCCTGGTTTGGGACAAAAAGAAAAAAATCAACATTTAGAATGTAAAAATCTAAAAGCAAACAGATTCCTTGCCTCTAGGCAGGAAAAATATGATTACTTTGTACCCATCCGTATCTAAGCAACTTAGTGAATGAACTGGAATTGTAATAGTTAGACTCTTCATATTTCTCATTTAGGGAATTCCATGTCCAGCTAGAAAAATTTAATCCCAGAACAAATTAAAGCTAAGAGAGGAATCTTGTTGTTTGACCATCTCACTGCCCTTTAAAGAACCATAAAAATTTCAAGCAAAGTGAATTTTATACCTATCTAACCAAGTCCCCATGTTATATAAAAAAAGACCATCTTGAATATGCTTAACATTTTTAGTAATGAAAATCATTTTGGAGTGGATCAAATTGGAATAGAAAGTTCTCTACTACTATGATTCTGTTCTCACATTCTCTGACATGTATCGAGGCACCCAAATATTGCCCTTGATTCCCTAGGAGGCAGCAGAGGGAAATTAGGTAGACTTAAACTGATCTTGGACAGAATGTGTGGAAAAGCTAAACTAGAAATTGAGTCAGGAAATAATGCATTCACAAAAAATATGAAGTCCTTGATTTTTAAAGTCCTGCATCATGCTGGATAGTCTCATATTATTTACATTTATTTTCTAAAATTCTCTCATAATAAGATTCTTAATATCCAGTATATCCATGTCAAGTATATCAGACAAGTGTCGAAGGTGAAAGAATATCGACTTGTTTGATACACTTATAAAGGCACTGCATAGCATTTCAGGACCTTTATATGCAGTCTCAGCACCTTTATGTCAACTGATGTTATTTTCATCTCTAACATGCCTGTGACTTGTTAGTAGCCAGATAATGGAAACAATTTCAGGGAATTGAAAAGATTGTTAAGGAAGAAATCCCTTTAGTTATTTGTCCTCATATGAAGATAGCAACATATAATTTTCCCCAGTCGAACTAAGAATCTCTTATCTATCTAAAAACATTCAGATGTAAATACTACTGAGTCTCCACTGTTCAAAATTCTCATGATTAGTATTAACCGAATCTATAAAATACAATATGCATAACTATCTGGGCTTTTTCTCCCAGAACTACATCCTCAAGTCTTAGTGTACTATCCACCACAATCAGCCAATATTGATTAGTGCTCCTAGGAAATCCTTCATTCTATTCAGTTTATGTTCTAAGCTTGGTTTCCTATATTCTTTAACAGGTGTAGATCCCAGAAAGAACATTGAATGCATGTATTTGTAGATTTAATTAGTGCTCTTTTTAAACAATTATCTGGGAAATGTTCATTATCACTCTTAACATATGTGATGATATTTCACACAAAATTTTCAAACTGCTGACCTGTCCCAAATTCATAATTTGTCAATGAATCAGTTATATGACGTGGTACTAAAAGTTATCGACAATTAAACCTGTTGAAATTGAAGGGAAATGGGATGGATGGAGGTAATAGAGGGTGTTAAATTGATTCAAATACTGTTTATACATGCTTAAATACCACAGTGAACTCCCACAGTGAACAACAAAAAAAAATCCCTATCAAAAAGGGAGAGAAGGTATCCAAAGAGAAGGGGAAAGTGAGGCTGGCAAGGATGGGAATAACCCTGCAGAAAATGGTGATGCCAAAACAGACCAGGCACAGAAAGCTGAAGGTGCTGGAGATACCAAGTAAAGTGTGTGCTTTTTTGATAAGTGAGTACTTTGGATGACTATACAGTTTGAGATACTATTTAATTTAATTTAATTTTATTTTTTTATTGTAATTAGTAAAAGGGTTACATGATATTTGCCAGATAGAAGGTGCATTAATTCACATACATTGATACCCTTTCACATGTCTTGGTACCCATTACCCTCCTCCACCCCCCACCCGTCTTGGTTTTCCCCTCTTCCCTATCAAATTTCAAATAACCAAATACAAATAAATTCAATATATCAGATAACAAAGTGAGATACTATAACAATACGAGATAACCAAGGGACAGCAAAGGAGATGAGAGACAACATAGTACATTAAGAACAACAATCATTCATTATATGGCTTTTGTTTCAATATCCTGGTGGTCCTTTCAATTAGCTTCACATTATATGGCCTTATGTATCAAGATTTTGCTCTATTGCAGATCTCTGCTAGTAGAGCCCAAGGTTTCTACTGATTATGACGAATGAGGGAAACCATTGAACCTAAGTTCCTTTGAGTCTGGCTTACTTCACTTAATATGATTTTTTCTAAGTCTTTCCATTTCCTAACAAATGGGGCGATGTCATTCTTTCTGACAGCAGCATAGAATTCCATTGTGTACAAATACCACAACTTGTCGATCCACTCATCAATGAGGGACATCTAGGTTGGTTCCATATCTTTGCTATGGTGAATAGTGTTGCAATGAACATTGTTGTGCTAGTGGATTTAGTATGTCCTTGTTTCTGGATGGTTGGGTAAATGCCAAGTAGTGGAATTGCTGGGTCATAGGGGAGTTCTATGTTTAGCCTTTTGAGGCACTGCCATACTGCTTCCATAGTGGTTGAACCAGTTTGCACTCCCACCAACAGTGTAGTAGTGATCCCTCCTGGCCACATCCCCTCCAGCGAGATACTATTTTTTTTTTATCAAGTTTTATAAAAATGCAGAATTTTGTTTTATTTTTTTTTTTAACTATGTTGGTAGCACACAGAACACTTGTTTTGGGGGAAAGGAGTATCTGGCACTAATAGAATGTAATCAAAGCTTTATAATCTCATATAATCTGAAAAGGGAGGGCTTGAACTCAGGGCCTGGGTGCTGTTCCTGAGCTTTTGTGCTCAAGGCTACTGCTCTTCCACTTTAACCCACAGGATCACTTCTGGTTTTCTGGTGGTTAATTGGAAAGTCTCATGGACTTTCCTCCTGGGACTAGCTTCGAACAAAGATACTCAGATCTCAGCCTCCTGAGATCTAGAATTACAGGCAAGAGCCACTGGAACTCAGCTTAAATTAAGTTTTGTCATTTAAATTTAGTATACAGCGGCTTACATTTGTATAAATCAGATAAAGCTACAGGGCTTTTTGAACCGTGTCACCCCTTCCTTTGCTCTCTCCCACTTATTCCTGCCCATCCCCGCCCACAAGTTGTATACTTCATTTTCAGCACATTGTCTATTGAATATCACTGCTGCATTTATTCACTCTTCATCCTTCCATTTCTGTACCTTCCTTACCCTCCTGAAAACAGATAAACAAATTTCCATTTTCTGGAGTTCATCTTGATATTATTTTAAATATGGAATCCAGATGTCGCTCAGTAGATGAATGGGTCAAGAAGATGTGGTACTTGTACACAATGGAATTTTATGTGCCATCAGAAAGAATGACATGGCCCCATTCATAAGGAAATGGAAAGACTTTGGAAAAAATCATATGAAGTGAAGCAAGCCAAACCCAAAGGAACATAGGCTCCATGGTTTCCCTCATTTGTAATAATTAGTACACACCTAGGATTCTCCTAGCCGAGGATCACAATAACTCAAAAGCTATGTACAACCATTTGTACAACCATTTCATAGAGGATGAGACTACATGAAATGAACTCTAGGATATGGAAATAAGAGGCTTAACTTTGTGAAGCTGTGTGAAGCTAAATAACTTTTCTCTTTTTTCTCCTTATGATTAATCTCATGTGGTTACTTTATATAACTTTGTTACCTGGTATATTGTGTATACATTTATTTGTTTATTTGAAATAGAGAAGGAAAAGGTGAAAACAAGATGACTGGGTGGGGAGGGAAAGGGGTACAAAAACGTGAGAAGGGGTATCAGTGTTCAAAAAAGTAATATATCCACTACCCGATGAATGTAACTCTCAGCCCTCTATACATTACCCTGACAATAAAATACAATAAAAATATTATTTCACATGATCCTATGCACATAGGCATTGCACCTTTGTGATCCTCTCCTAAGAATATCCTCCATTGGTCTCACTGTGTATAGATGCTTAGAGACCTGTAAAATTTATTAGTGTATTTTTAAATTGTTTGCTATGTCCAAGGTAGGAAATCAGTCTAGATGTACTGCACTGGATGAATGGATCAAGAAAATGTGGTATATGTACACAAAGGAATTCATCCTCTCTGAAGATATTATACCATTCATAAGGCAATGGTACAATTCATAAGGCAACTTGGAAAAAAGTGTATTATGTGAAACAAGCTAGGTTCAAAGAAAAATAGATAACTAGATTGTGCCTATAAATCCACAAGTAAGCACTCTGCAGGGGTTTTTTGGTTTTTTGTTTTTGTTTTTTGTTTTTTTGTCAGTTGTGGGGCTTGAACTCTGAGCCTGGGCCTGTCTCTGAGTGCTTCAGCTCAAGGCTAGCACTCTATTACTTAAGTCAGCACCACTTTCCATTTTCTAGTGGTTAATTGGAGATAAGAGTCTCATGGACTTTCATGCCTGGCTGGCTTTGAAGTGCGATCCTCAGATCTTAGCCTCCTGAAGTAGCTAGGATAATGGACATGAACCACCAGCGCCCAGTTTCCTGCAGGGTTTTTTAACCTGGGGACCAAAGGTTAAGGATTCCCTAACCTTTAAGCAAACTTTGGTCTTTCCTCTAAAGCAAGTATAACCCATAATTGTTCTTGGTGGACTCTGTGATTACATCACTAAGGAAAATGCTTATTTTGAAATGGTCATTGCTCTAGCTATTGGAATGTTGTGAAGCTTCATCTTATTAGAACTTTTAGTTCTTAGATCATTTGGTGGATCTTGTTAATTATGCATTGATAAAGAAGCACAAGTATAACAAACATTAATTGAATTTAATAACATTTTAATTGCATTTCAATGCAGTTTTTTTTTAAATTTTTTTGCAGTCCTGGGCTTGAGCTCAGGGCCTGAGCACTGTCCTTGGACTTTGTCAAGGCTAGAGCTCTACCACCTGAGCCTCAGCACCACTTCCAGCTTTTTTCTATGTATGTGGTTCCGAGGAATCGAACCTGGGTCTTCGTGCATGCTAGGCAAGCACTCTACCACTAGACCAAACTCCCAGCCCTCAATGCAGTTTTTAAATTCATAATGTTCTCCTTTTGCTGCCACTTGAAAGCATTATTCACGCATGCAAGGCAAGCATAAAGTACTGGTTTTGATTTCTCAGTACCACATAAACAGAAAAAGCCTTAAGTGGTGCTGTAGCTTGAACAAAAGAAACTCAACAGTAGTGCCCAGGCCCTGAGTTCAAGCCCCATGACTAGCAATAAATAAATAAATAAATAAAAATAAACAATAAATAAATAAAGCATTATTCTGAGAGTGTTCCAGAGATTTCATCAGATTTATACAGGAGTCAAGCCATGTGCTGGTGGCTCATGTCTGTAATCCTAGCTACTCAAGAGGCTGAGATCTGAGGAAAAGGATTCAAAGCCAGCCAGAATCTGGGAATGTGACTTGGTGGTAAAGTGCTTGCCCAACATGCATAAAACCCTGGGTTCAATTCTTCAGTACTACATAAATAGAAAAGGCCAAAAGTGGTGCCATGGTTCAAGCAGTAGAGTGCTATCCTTGAGCAAACAAAACAAAACAAACAAAAAAAACCCCACAAAAAACCCTCAGAAACAGTGCAGAGGACCTGAGTCCAAGCCCCAGGAGTGCCAAAAAAATGCCAAAGCAGTAAAGTCCATGCAATTCTTATCTCCAGTTAACCTCCAGAAAACTAGAGGAACTGCTGTAATTCAAAGTGCTAGAGCACTAGCCTTGAGCACAAAAGCTTAGGGATAGTGCCCAAACCCCAGGTTCAAGCCCCATGACTGACAAATAATCAAATAAACAAAGGGGTCATTGGAGCAACAGGGTTTAAGAACCCTGATGCAGAGTGACATTGAATTTCTTTTTGAAAGTATAAGTTTTATGTCTCAGCTCCAAAGCAACCCTAGAGAAACATGGCTAGAGAAAACCAAAGACCTAAAAGGACATCCAGACCAATACCAAGGTGGAGAGACGCCTAACTATGTTCATGGGAGAAATAGGTAAAAGAAAGACTTTACCATGTGCTCTTGCTTCTTAACCCATGTTGCCTTTGATAAGCTAAGCATGGTGACCATTAGGAGATAATAAAAGAAGGCATAATAGCAAGCCAATAACAGTAATAACAAGAAATGGCTGCAGTATATGAAGACTTTCAGCTAGGATATTTCCTCTCTTATTCTCTCCTTTCCACACCACCAAACCACTAGAACTAGTGAATTATAATCCAAACACATCTCTGATCATTGTCATCCTAAAATGCCTATATTCTGATTCTGTGCTCTGAGCTGAGTCTCATTCCTGCATTCTGCCTGACTTCTACAGAAGAAACACTGTTACAGCATGGATAAGAAGTACCCTTTCCCCTTCAAAAAAAGTTTATGCATTAAAAGTTTCATTGTCAGCTAAAGGGCTTTCCGAAACAGATTAGATCTGATTTTAGCAGTAGATGAACCCATTGATGGATTTAAGATTTAATGACATTATTGAGAAACTAGGAAGTAAGGCTGAGTTGGAGGAAATAGGTCACAGAATCTTGTCTTGCAGGATGTATAACTTATCCCTGGCTTGTTCCTCTTCCTTCTGTCAATCTGCTTCCTGGCTACCTTGAGGTGAGCACCCTTCTCCACCATAACGTTCTCCTCAACTGACCTTGGCCTGAAAACTGTGTAACTATGAATGAAAATATATCTTTCTCCTCTCTTAAGTTTTCTCAGGTATTTTGTCTGACTGACAGTCACCAAGCAGAAATGGACTCACCCCTCCACAGTGCTATCCTCAAAGTCCCTGGTAGAATATTTCCAAAGACAAAACTATCTAGACTTTGAAGAATTCTGCTACTATGGAAATCATATGCACCAAGCTGGAGGACTGAGGGTTTCGTGATTAAACAGAACCATGGAGCCCATAAAAGACAAAAGGAGTTTTATGGGTCAGGAGTGTGGCCCTAGTGGTAGAGTGCTTGCCTAGCATGCATGAAGCCCTGGGTTCAATTCCTCAGTAACACAGATACAAGAAAAGCTGGAAGTGGTGCTGTGGCTCAAATGGTAGAGCACTAAACCTTGAGAGAGCTCAAAGACCCTTAGCACTGAGTTCAAGCCCCAAACTTTCTCTTTCTGTCTCTGTCTCTCTTTGTCTTTGTCTCTCTCTCTGTGTTTCTGTCTCTGTGTTTCTGTCTCTGTCTTCTGTCTCTCTCTCTGTCTCTCTCTCTGTCTCTCTTTCTCTCTCTCTCTCACACACACACAGAAAAGAAAAAACTATTATTAGCTCAAATTTTATATATTAGGCCAAAGAAGCCACTGGAGATATGTAAGGGACTAATTGACAGATTTTCATTTCACTATTTTGATATGGAGAGGAAAATATATTTAAAAATCATGTTCTGTGACTTCCTGTTTTAGCCTGCCATCTTTAATAATCAACCATCTTACTGTTAGATTCCAAGGGCATTATTAGTTCTCTGACAAAGGCTTAGAAACACTAGGAAATGTTTGAATTCCTCTTCCTAGTAAATCTGCTTTCAGGAAAGTCATCTTTTAAAAAAAGTATTTTTGATTTTTTTTTTCTTTTTTGCCAGTCCTGGGCTTGAGCTCGGGGCTTGAGCACTGCCCTTGGACTTTCTCAAGGCTAGCACTCTACCACTTGAGCCTTAGCACCATTTCCGGCTTTTTGCTATGTATGTGGGGTACTGAGGAATCAAACCCGGGTCTTTGTGCAATGCTAGGCAAGCACTCTACCACTAAGCCAAACTCCCGGCCCAGCATTTTTGATTTTTAAATGATCATTGACATACAAAAATGTCAGAGTCAAAATGTTATACTTATCCATATTAACACATCTTTAATAAATTGGGCATGAAAGAAAAGGTATTTTGGTCTGTCAATTAGATCATTTCTTTCTGTTTGATGATTGCAGTAGTGCTTATGTGAATTCTGAGGGTAAAATTTGAAGTGTGGATGCAGTTGCTTTTCCAAAGTCACACTTATTACAGTGTACTAATAATGGTTATGTATTTTATGATGTCTTTATGTCCACAATGGCACACTGGCTCAAATATTTATTCATTGCATTTCTTCTTTTATCTTATACTAATCACCTGCATTCCTTACTAATATAACTTGTAATTGGATAGTGCCAAGATTTGGGTCAAAATGGCCATTTCTTTGTTTATATTTAAACAGAGGATTTGACAAGAATTAGCTATTATATAATTTGTGAAATTATATAATATGAGTTCTTAGCTGGGCACAGTGGCTCACACCTATAATCCTAGCTACTCAGGAGGCTGAGCTCTGAGGATCAGGATTCAAAGCCAGCCCTGGCACTAAAGTCTGTAATCTCCACTTAACCACCAGTAAACCAGAAATGGCACTGTGGCTCAAGGGGTAGCCTTGTGCTGAAGAGCTCAGGGACAGTGCCCAGACCCAAAGTTCAAGCCCCATGACTGACACACACACACAAAAAAAATAGTTGCTTTTGTTTTGTTTTATCTTAATGTAGCTCTCCTCATCTCTTCCGTGTCGGAGTAAGTTATGCTTTTTCAGCTGTGTTTTCTGGCATTCAATAAAAAATCTTAAAATAATGAAGAAAGTTGTTTCTCAATTGGACATAAGGATACATACCTATAATCCCAGCATCCAGGAGGCGGAGGCAGGAAGATTGCAAGCTTTAGACCAGCCTGGGCTTCATAAGTTCAAGGATAAGCCGTAGGCAGTAATGACAGACCTCACCTCAAAAACAACCAGAAAAGGGCTGAAGATGTGCCTAAGCAATAGAGTGCTTGTCTAGCAAGTGTGAAGGAGAGCTGAGTTCATGGAAATGGCACTGTGGCTCAAGTGGTAGAGCACTAGTCTTGAGCTAAAAAGCTCAGTGACAATGCCCAGGCCGAGTTCAAGCCCCACGACAGTTTCCCCCACCCCCACTCCCAGACCCAGCCAAAAAAAAATGTGAGCACCTGAGTTTACACTTCAACTTTGTACTGAAAAAGAAGAAATTCTGACATTCGTCATATGAACAGTAAGTGCCTCTGTTTCTAGAGAAATACAAGAAACAGTTTCATCATTGTTGTTTCCCCCAGAAAGTTACCTAGAACATGGAAAAAGAATATGCAACCATGGCATATTGTTTTGAAATTTCAGAGCATTTAGAAACAAAACAATTCTCAAAAAAGACAGGTCTCATTGAAAAAGAATGGTAATTTCCAGGCACTGGTGGCTTATGCCTGACAGCTACTCCAGAGTGGCAGAGATTATGGGGCTTGACGCCAGCCAGAAAAATCATTCACATACCTAATCTCAAACTAAAAATTAGGCATGAAAAAGCTGGAAAGTAACTACAAGGGGGGAAAAAACATTGGTAGAGTGCTTGTCTGGCAAGCTGAAGGCATTCAATTAAAACCTCAGGGCAGAGAATGAGAAAGAGAGAGAGTGGGAGAGGGGGGTGGGAGAGGTAAAGAGACAGAGAGAGAGAGAGAGGGAGAGAGGGAGGGGGAGGGGAAGAGAGTTGGAGGGGGAGAGACAGGATGAGAGTGAGAGGGAAAGAGAGACACACACAGGGATGAGAGGGAGAGAGAGAGGAGGGAGAAGAGAGAGAGAGGGAAAGAAGGAAGGGGAGAGGGAGGGAGGGAAGGAGGAAGGGAGGAAGGGAGGGAGGGAGGGAGGGAGGGAGGGAAGGAAAGACAGAGAGACACAGACAGAGACAAAAACAGAGAGGAGAAGACAGAGAAGCACTAAGAAACTGGCTAACATAGCAGTGGTTCATGCCTGTAATCCTAGCTACTCAGGAGTCTGAGATCTGAGATCGAGGTTCAAAGCCAGCCCAGGCACTAAAGTCCATGAGACTCTTCTCCAATCAACCACTGGAAAACAGGAAGCAGCGCTGTGGCTCAAGGGGTAAAGCACTAGCCTCGAGCTGAATAGCTTAGGGATATTGCCTAGGCCCTGTGTTCAAGTCCCATAACAGAACAAAGGGGTTTAAAAAAAAAAGAAATAGTAGATAGAACATGTCTCTGCCAGTATGAGGCTACTGGCTGCTGGATCCACTGCAGAGTAATGGAAGAAGCTGGCTGGAATTATACCTCTAAACCCTCCATGTCAGTTGCAGCATGTCTTTTGTCTGGAGTTGTCTTCATGACTGGAGATTCCTATCACTATTCTGGGTGCTTCCATTCACTTTGTCACAACAAATTGGAACATTCATGTAACACCATGCTAACAACATCCTATGTGGCATGGTGTTTCTAATACAGAACCTCTACTTTGAAGAGTCTAGAGAACAAACATCCACTCATCTGCTGGATTCGAGTACATAAAGCACTATAATGATGCGGGAAAAATCAGAGCGTAAGTCGGGGGTATTCCTAGCTACTCAGGAGGCTGAGATCTGAGGATCACAGTTCAAAGCCAGCCCAGGCACAAAAGTCCAAGAGACTCTTATCTCCAGTTAACCACCAGAAAACCAGAAGTGACACTGTGACCCAAAGTGATAGAGCACTAACCTTGAGCTGAAGAGTTCAAGGATAACACTCAGGCTCAGAATTCAAGGTCACAACCGACGTGCGTGCGCACGAGCACACACACACACACACACACACACACACACACATGCAATGAGGAGTAACTCCCTGTTTTTAGAACAAATGTGTAATTTCAAAACCTTTCTCAGAACCACAGAACACAGCTGCTTGTTTCTAATCCACCCTTTACTTGTCTGTGAGTCCATGAAACCACCATTACAATTTCTCATCTTTTTCTCTAGTCCTATTTTATTTGAATCAAACATCTCAAACCAGGCATTAGTGGCTCACCCTTGTAATCTTAGCTACTCAGGAGACTGAGATTGGAGGATTCTGGTTCAAAGCCAGTCTGGGCAATAAAGTCTGTGAGACTCTTACCTCCAATAAATTACTCAGGAAAATCTAGAAGTGGTGCTCAAGTGGTAGAGTGTTAGCTTTGAGCTCAAAGAGGCTCAGGGATGGCACATAGGCCCTGAGTTCAAGCCCTAGAATTGAAAAAAAAAATTAATTTGAAAATAATTTCCTACATTTACTGACAATGAAATTCAAGGTTTTTATTTCCTATTCCTCTTATTACTTAGGGGAGTTCTTTTGAGGTACTTTCAACCCTATCTTTATTCAGTTAACTGTAGAACAGGTAACTATTGTGAGTCAAGGAAGAGTACCTTAGTTTTCGATCAGCAGCATCCAAGTAAAATTTTAAGATGATGGAAATATTCTATTTGTACAACATGGCAACTACTAACCAGTTGTACCTATTAAGCATTGAAATGCTTAATTTTTAATTTAATTTAACTTTTACTAATTTAAATGTACATTCAATATTTTTATGAGGCTAATGGCTGCCCTACTTGTTTTAAACAGTAAAGTGTGATTTTAGACAATAAATAAGTTCAGGAGCAAACCATGACTTAGCCAGATAGATGGCCATTTCTAATCTACCTATAGGTTTGGTTCATTCTGACTCATAAAGGATTAATGCAATTCCTAAGAGGATGTGAATGGCAGAACAGCTCTATTCCAGAAGCTGCTTCCCTTGTGTAAACTATTGACCTGGGACCTCAGACTCACAGCTGGCCTGTGCATCAATTAGAATAATGTAAAACTGGGATTTCCAACAAATTGATAGCTCCACACTTGGAGAGACATGACAATTACCCTTTTACTTGTAATAAGAAAAAAGCATTATCCTTTGATAGGATTATATTCATGGCATTCTAATCACATTCACTATTCTTCACTAACATTTTCTAAAAAGAACTTACTTGTTAACAATTATGTTTTGGTGTAAAAATAAACAAAAATCGTAGTAATCATTTTTGTTTCACCAGAGTTTTGGTAATGATGACATTGATGGGAGCAAATGTAATATTTGTGTTCAAACTGAAAAGCAAAAGGCCTTTTTGTTGAGAGCAGTATCAATTGTATTACTTTGGATTCATTTTACAATTATTCTATCATGAACAATTGGTTAATGTAAATAAATGCTTGTATCTAAATCGCAGCAAAATATTACCTCAACCTAGATCCTTATGCAATGTGAGTGATATGCAAATTAAACCCACTTGTGAAACCCAAGTGTTCCCCCATTTACTGAAGGGTAGTAATGACTTTAATAAGAGTGAAATATTGTGCTTAAAGCAAACTGATTGACCTTGACAACAGAAGTGTAAACAAGCTTCTAATGAATATTAATTTTTCTTTTTTCCTGCATTAGCTGTAGCTGTTGACTAATTTGCTCTGACACCTACATGGTCAAATTAACAAGCACATTTGTAAGACTTTTCTCATTGTTTCCAATACTCAGAATATTTGTAAACCTTGGTAGCTTATTATAATTTATTATCATCATTCCTTAGAAATTTATCAAATTACCTTTAAAGCGGCACATTTCATCCCATATTTTAGGTGCATAATTTGACATGGATGCATTCACTTTTAATAATTTATGATAAGATCTCATATACTACACCAATATGTCATTGTTATTCCACTATTGTACATACACATGAGTTAGATTAGTTAGCAGTATGTTGATACAGGGTAGGTTTGATATATCCAGGGCTACCATATTGAACTAAGTGCTACTTCTCCTTGTGCCCTTACCATCTGTATAAGGACATCAAAGGAGAGAAGACAAGAGCAGATGGCACCAATGGCATACAAGAGTAAAAGTCACACCCACAGCATGCTGCTGAGTAACGAAAGTGAGGTGAGGCACAAGCAGAGAGCGGAAGAAAATTAAACAAGGGTCATGTTAGTGCTATGGCCTGCTTAGCTCTGACCAGCATTTCAAGAGCAGCATGCCCCCCACACCCCTCAGCCCTGCTTATGAAAGATGCTCTTCCACCATTCTACAAAGTGTTTATTACAGGGATTCAAGCCTGCTTGACTTTAGTTGATGCCCTCAGGGGGTCAATATATGACCCACGCTAGACTCATTTTGAAATGATAAACACATATATTCTCTCTCTAATTATGGTGAGAAATACATAATAAAAATGAGAGCTGTCAAATGCCATGCCTTTCTACCATTAAAACAGAATGATAAGGAGCTATGTACCACTACACCTTCCTGTGTAAACATTTCTGTTCAGAAAGCTAAGACCTGTAGGATTAAGGTTTGAAGCCAGCTAGACAAAACAGTCCATAAGACTCCATCCCCCATAAGCAGCAAAATGACTGACTGAAAGCTTGCTTCTAGTGGTAAAACGCCATCTATGATCAAGCAAGCAGAGCAAGAGCTTAAGGCCTTAATCCAAATCCTTGTACTGACATGTGCACATGGGCATGTGCTTTCTTGTGCGCTCTCTCTCTCTCTCTCTCTCTCTCTCTCTCTCTCTCTCTCTCTCACACACACACACACACACACACACACACACACACACACACCACATACAAATGACAAGCAGAACCAATATGATGTAAAAAACAAAAACAAGAGATACTGGAATTTGTTTTTATAAAATGGAAAAAAAGATAGAGCTCAGATGTTTGCCAGTGGCTCATACATGTAATCCTGGCTTCTCCAGAAGCTGTGATCTGAGGATCCTTGTTCAAAGTCAGCATGGACAGGAGAGTCCATGGGGCTCTTTTCTCCAATTAAGACTACCAAAAAGTCAGAAATGGGAGCTGTGGCTCAAGTGCTAAAGGACTAGTAGCCCTGACCCAAAAAAGCTCAGGGTCTGAAAAGCCCAGTCTTTGAATTCAAACCACAGGCTCAGCATAGAATGAAAAGGAAAGATGATGCTCACACAAAAAGCACTTCTAGGCCAGGAGTTTGGTTTAATGGTAGAGTGCTTGCCTAGCACACACAAAGACCCAGGTTCCATTCCTTGGTACCATATACTTAGGAAAAAAAAAGCTGGAAATGGTGCTGTGGCTCAAGGGGTAGAGCTCTACCCCTTGAGGGGGGGGGGAAGAACATTCATTCATTTTTATTGTCAGAGTAAGTATAGAGGAGTTACAGTCATCAGGTAGTGGATACATTACTTCTTGAACATTGACACCCCTTCTCATGTTTTGCTCCCATTTTGCCTCCCCCTACCCCCTCCCAATTATCTTGTTCCATTATTACTCTTTTTATGGATCAAGAATTAAAAGCTAATTTACTCAGGAGCACATGACTAATAATTGGCAGGCTGTAAGAAGTCAGATAATCTAAATTCTGATATTTGCTGCTGAGTATAACATAGGTACAAAGGCTCATGCCTGTAAACCTAGCTACTCAGGAGGCTGAGATCTGAGGATCGTGCCAGCCCTGGCACGAAAAGTCTGTGAGACTCTTATCTACAATTAACCACTAGAAAACCAGAAGTGGCGCTGTGGCTCAAGTGGTAGGGCAGTAGCCTTGAGCTGAAGAATTCAGGGACAGTGCCTGGCCCAGAGTTCAAGCCCCATGACCAACCAAAAAAAAAATTACATTATAAAAATTAAGGTGAAAGACATATGAAAGGGTATCAATGTATGTGAATTAATGCACCTTCTATCTGACAAATATCATGTATCCTTTTTATTAATTACAATAAAAAATATCAAAAAAAATTAAGGTGAGGCTGGGAGCATGTCCTAGTGGTAGAGTGCTTGTCTAGCATGCATGAAGTCCTGCCTTCAATTCCTCTGTACCATGTATGCAGAAAAAGTTGGAAGTGGCACTGTGGCTCAAGTGGCACAGCACTAGCCTTGAGCTGGGGTAAATAAAAAAAATTAAGGCAAGAAAGACATTACTTTTGTAAATTTAAGAAATGAGTAGTAAAATATTAATAGTGAAAACTAATAAGTATTAATAGTAATTTTAAGTTTTAGTTTATTGTTTTAATTTATTTTTTGTTGTCATTTGAAAGTGGATACATATAATTTTAGCAATAAGAAAAAAAGCATTGTAAAATCTTTCTATACATCACAACGAAATAGTCTGTAAAGCAAACTGCAGATTCTATAATTAATTATCAGGTTGTTTAACATTTTGGAGATTGGTAGCAAAAATAAGGATTGCAGAGATGTTATATCTGTTATTTTTACCCCGTATGAGTGTCATTTTAGAGGGTACATGTGATCAAAAGTAGTTATTCTGAAGCAAATTTGTTATTCATAATGATTGAAGAAAGTGTGTGCCATGAAAATTTTTTCATAGTATACTGAATAATATATCTGTAATTTTTGCAATTTTTAGAATTACAATCATGCCAAAATCCTGGAACAAACCTGCATGGTATCATGATACCTTGAAAACAACACAACACAGATTAGAAACTAGATTTGTTCAGATGTTGGTGGCACCCTCCTGTAATCCTAGAGTAAGACATGAAGAATCACAGTTCAAGACCAATCCACATGGAAAACTTGGAGACACTATTTCCAGATTATAGGGCTAGATATATACAGTTCAAGCAGTAGAGTACCAGCAGTGCAAATGGGAAGCTCTGAATTCAAACCCCAATACTATCAAAAAATTATTTTAATATCAGAACACATCAACTTAAAAAGAGAAATAACTATGATTTTGTAATGAACAGTTTTTAAAATGGTTCATCATGTACATCTCCTATTTTTCTTTTATGAACTATCCTTTCAAGGTATCTACTGGGAGCTTTAAAATAAACTAGGCTGACAACATGTGAATCTAGTCATCTGTTTTTAGTATCATCATCAAAAAACAGGACACATAATGACTTCTAGTAAGGTTGATAGAAATCAGGCCCTTGAATGCAATATTCCTGGAGGAGAACAAAGCAAAATTTGATCAAGCCTCTAAGTGTAAATATTCATTTGTTAAAACCTAGAGGCAAGAATGACATCTTACACAGTAACATCTCAGTACATTCATAAAGAATTCCTATGTTGTATAATGGCCCACTTCTTCAATAAATAAAAAGCAAGCAAGAAAAAAAAACTTGAAGGCATAGAATCTGTCCTTTCCACAAGATTCAATTAAGTGATATATCACTATGTGATAATAAAGCACACATAGCATATGTGTGCATCTTCATTTGAACAGCAAAATGAAGCAATTATCCAATAAACAGTATAGGACGAATTCAAATATTTGCTAGTATTTTAAATTATTGATTTTTTATTTTAGATATTATAATAGTAATATATCCTTTAAAAGAAATTCTCTGTTTTCTTTTCTTTTTTTTTTTTTTTTTTGTGGGTCCTGGGGCTTGAACTCAGCCTGGGCACTGTTCCTGAGTTATTAAGCTCAAGACTACAGCCCTACCCCTGGGCCTGGGCATTGTCCCTGAGATCCTCAGCTCAAGGCTACTTCCTTACTCCTGGGCCTGAGCCTTGTCCCAGAGCTATTCAGCTTAAAGCTACTGCCCTACTCTTGAGCCAAGCCCCACATCCTGTTTTCTAGAAGTTAATCGGAGATTACAGTCTCAGGTCCTTTTGTGCATGGGCTGACTTTAAACCTTGATCCTCAGATCTCAGCCTCCTGAGAACCTAGGATTACAGGCGTGAGCCACTGTGCCTGGCTCTGTTTTCTTGATAAGAGCTATTCTGACTAATGTTGGCATGAATGAAGGAAAAAGAAACCCTTATACATTGTTGGTGAGAATGTAAATTACTGTAGCCATTATGGAAATCAATATGAAGGCCCCTCAAAAAAATGGAAATATCACATGTTCCATCCATAGCACTTCTGGGTAACATACCCTAAAGAAGAAAACTTACTACAGAGACATCTGTACACCTGTGGATACATCTGTACATCTGATATATATGTTTTATTTTTATTCAACCATTAAAAAATGTATTGTGCTGCTTGCAAGGAAATGGATGGAACTGAAGATCATGTCAAACAAATTAAGCCAGATTCACACAACATATGTGATATTTCCCATATGTAAAATGTACAGGAAAAGAAAAAGAATAAAAAGTAAATAACTGACTATTAGGGTTATGGAAAGGGAAAAGGGAGCTCAAAGGGAACGTAAGACAGGGGAATAAAGTTAGTGAACACATTCAAAATGCATTTAATGTATGTATAAAAATATAATGAAACATTTTACTTTCTACAATAGTGTACACTAATAAAACTTCTTTTAAAGACATATTGAAGTATGCATAGGAGAAATAAAAGTATTCCTGAGACATGTTTTAAAATAATCCAGATTTAAGAATCCAGGGTAAAATTTAGTTACAAATGAAGCAAGTTAGGCCATATGATAATCATTACAGCAAAGAAGTGTTGGATTCATGAAGTTTATTACACTAATTTTCCTACTTTTGTATATATGTTTGGAAAATGCCATACTGTGAGAAGATGCCTAAATGAGATTCCTATTTAGTTTTAGCATTTCTATTCTTTGGAATGGTTCCTGGTTTAGGCTTTTGGTAATTAAATTGTGAACTGAAGCTTCTTACAATTGAATCATGACAAAACCTAGGAGTGGAATGACAGGTGGAAAACCACAAGTATATTAAACCTAAAAATCTCTTGGCTTCCAAGTAATAATATATTACTATATAATTACATGTGTCCTCACTTTTGTTTGACTTCAAATGAAGCTGCAGCTCTTCAATTGACTGTCACTGGATAATAGTGTGCAATGAATGTCAAACATAATTAAACATAGCAAAGCACAAGAAGAGACATTATCAGCAGCCAGAGAATACAGTGCTGTTCTTCATCCAGTAAAAAACTGTGCCACAGGCAGATGAGCAAATGTTACATTTAACTCAAAAGAGTTGCTAGAAAAAGGAAGCCGTGTCATAATACAATGTGACCCCATTTGTTTTCTCTTCTGACTCCTATAACCTGAACTATTCAATGCCTTATCTGTGTTCCTCGCCTCCAGACTTTCTCTCTGAATTCTTATTTTCTTCAGATTTATCCAGCTCATATCCTGCTCTTGGCTACTCACTTTCTCTCATCAAGTCCATCCTCATCATTATCTCAGTATTCAAGACCTTCCATCACTGTTTTTACCTTTGTAATCTGTAACCTGGTAAATTGGCTATTTATTATTTCCTGATCACAACAAATCCTCTTAAAGAATTCTTACTTAGTTATACTACCTGCTTGTATCTTTTCCTTCCTACCTTCCACCTCTCCTCTCCAGCCATCCCAATTGCTATAAAAATAGCTTAGTGTCTTCTATTGTATTAAATCATATATACATAAATACACAATTTTCTCCTTAAGGCTAGCTGTCATAGTCCGCCCATTTTTTCTCACTCTTTATTTCTTTCCCCTGTCAACAATCCCTGAATTCTAGTCAATCTTTAGTATCCTGCACTAGCTGGGCACTCATATTCTTCACCATTTGCAAAAAAAAAAATGCTTGTTTCATATGTATCTCGCCAATTAAACCACACGTTCTTTTTACCAGGACCTCATATGTCTTTTTAAGGCAGAAGGCTAAAGAAAAGTTTAAAGCAAAAGCGTAAACAAAGGTCAGCACCAGTGGTCAGACCTATAATCCTAGTTATTCAGGGGACGGAATTTGAGGATTGAGATTCATTGCCAGCTTTGACAGAAAAGACTATAAGACTCATTTTTTTTTTGCCAGTCCTGGGGCATGAACTCAGGGCCTGAGCATTGCCCTTGGGCTTTTCTCAAGGCTAGTTCTCTACCACTTGAGCCACAGCACCACTTCCAGCTTTTTCTGTGCATGTGGTACCAAGGAATAGAACCTGGGTCTTCATGCATGCTAGGCAAGCACTCTACCTCTAGGCCAAACTCCCAGCCCCAAGACTATGAGACTCTTAATCACCAATTAATCATCAAAAATCCAGAATTGGGTGGCTGGGTGGGTGGGTGGTAGAATGCTTGCCTAGTGTGCGCAAAGACCTGGGTTCAATTCCTTGGTACCATATACACAGAAAAAGCCAGAAATGGTGCTGTGGCTCTAGTGGTAGAGCTCTAGCCTTGAGAAAGTACAAGGACAGTGCTCAGGCCCTGAGTTCAAGTCAAAGCCAAGGTAGAACAGAAAGCCCTGAGGTTAACAGCATAAAAAAAGGAAAGCATTTCTCTCTTCCTCTTTTTTTTTTTTTTTTTTTTTTTTTTTTTTTTTTTTGCCAATCCTGGGGCTAGAACTCAGGGCGTAGGCACTGTCCTTGAACTTTCTCAAAGCTAGAGCTCTACCACTTGAGCTACAGTACCACTTCCAGCTTTTGTTGTGTATGTGGTACCAAGGAATTGAACCTAGGGTTTTGTGCATGCTTGTCAAGCTCTCTATCACTAGGCCACACTTTCTTAAATACTCTTTTCAAATGGAGTGTTAAATCTATAAATCCTTATTTATCTCCATAGGGTCTTTTCTCATGTCCCAATATCAGTTCTCTAAGTTAGTAGACTTATATAATGGGCAAAAGGAAGTTAAATTCAATCATAAAAAATAATAGTGCATTAAACAAGCATTTGTAAACTACAACCCTGAGCGAAATCTAGCCTGCCTGTTATTTATTTTTATAAAGTTTTATTGGAACATAGGCATTTCCATTCATTTATGTACTATTTCAATTGTTTTTGCACTACAAGGATATAATTGATAGTTACAATAGAAGACTTGTATCACAAAGCTTAAAATATTTACAATTTGTTCCCTTACAGAAAACATTTAGTCACCTATAATATAAACAATTGTTTTCTAGGAGATGATGCTAACAACTCTTCAGTAAATCTTCAAGAAAACGGAAAACATAGCTCAAAGAACATAGCTTAAGCCACACCATGAATGTCTTCTAATATCTAGATAACTTCCTGGTAAAAAGAAAAAGAATTAAAGCATGAAACAAATGTGATGCCTGAAGGAAAACAATTTCCTACTAGGAAATCAAAAATGGTAATTAAAATTTCAGTGAACTCCATAAAAAGTATCGTATTTCTAACATAGGCCAGTATGTTCTGTCTAAGTTAATTATCTGTGAGTTTTTTTATGTTAAACTAATGACTTTTAAGTGATACGGTTGATGACTTTCAGTGCCACAGTTAAAGGGTGAAACCCAGGAACATGGAAAGTAAGAAGCAAAGAATGAAACATGTAGAGGAAGCACACAGCTGGATGTTCTGTGCCTCCACACATGTGAAGTGCAGGATAATATGCAAACTATGAAGAAGGCATGTATAGCTGGGCACAGTGGCTCATGCCTGTAATCCCAGCTACACAGGAAACTGAGATCTGAGGATTAAGGTTCAAAGCCAGCCTGGGAACAAAAGGACCAGAGACTCTTATCTCCACTTAACCTCTAGAAAATGGGAAATGGGGCTTGGCTCAGGGTAGAGTAGTAGCCTTGAGCTGAAGAACTCAAGGACAACGCCCAGGTCAAGTTCAAGCCTCATGACCCACAAAAAAAAAAAAAAAGAAGGAAAAGAAAAGAAAGCATATATGAAAGTGTCTGGCATAATCACATAAACATCTTTATTAAGCTGAGTGGATCACTATAATCCACCAAGAAAGGTTTTATACTAATCATGTGTCCTAACAGTAAATTCCCCATAAATGATACATATTGGCTTACAGTAAAAGCACATATAAATGTCTTTATAAAGTTGTTTCCCTTCAGTGATCTATGACAGCAAAAGTATTGCAACAAGTGGTTGCCCAGGGTTATCTCAAAACCCCAACAACTTGCCCTTTTTTTTGTGCTAATTACCACAATATCCACCCTCCTAATGCTTCTCTATAACATATTATTGTTATGTAGCCTTTCGCTAAAAACATGGAATTGCTGTCAGATCCATCTCTAATCCTCAAAGTGACATAAGGCAGTACTGCCCTGTGGATTTAGATAAGCAATTCCATTACATACTTCACAATCTCAACTATTCATCCTTTTTTTAAGATAATCTCTAGCTGATGTGGTGGCTCATGCCTATAATCCTAGCTACTCAGGAGGCTGATATCTGAGGATCAAGGTTCAAAGCTAGACCGGGCACTAAAGACCCTAAGACTCTTATTTTCAATTAACTACTAGAAAATGGGAAATGGCGCTGTGGCTCCAGGGATAGGGCAGTAGCCTTGAGCTTAAGAGCTCAGGGACAGTGCCCAAGCCCAGAGTTCAATCCCCACGGCCCTTAAAAAAATTATATATATATGTATAATCTCTGACAAGCTCTTCTTAACAATGACTTCACTAGATGTCCAAAGAATTGTAATTATACAGCATTTTCTTAGCTCTTCTATAGGAAGCATACTTTTATTTGCTCATTGAGGATATTTTGTGTCAGATATCCTCTTAGGATTTGAATGTACAATAATGAATATTGGTATTTCTTTCTTTGTTGTTTGTGGGTTGTGGGGCTTGAACTCTGGACTCATGGACAGTTCCTGGGCTGATTTTGAACCAAGATCCTCAGATCTCAGCCTCTTGAGTAGCTAGGATTACAGGCGTGAGCCACCGCACCCAGTAAACACTGGTATTTCTTTTTTTGTTGTTTTTTTTTTTATGGTTTTTTTTGCCAGTCTTGGGCTTGCGCTCAGGGCCTGAGCACTGTCCTTGGACTTTCTCAAGGCTAGAGCTCTACCTCTCGAGCCTCAGCACCACTTCCGGCTTTTTTCTATGTATGTGGTACCGAGGAATCGAACGCGGGTCTTCGTGCATGCTAGGCAAGCACTCTACCACTAGGCCAAACTCCCAGCCGGTATTTCTTAAGGCAATGCTTACAGCTTTAATTAATAAAACTCCAGGTTTGATTGACTTGAATCAACAAACATGCATTTTGTAACAGGATACAGAATGGGTAGGAGACCTTGTATTTCTTATAGTCATTCAGAGACCAGGATGCTAGAGGTTCTGCTACTTTCTATATAGAGATTCCAAAACCCCATGAGCTTTGACACTGACCTAGCAGATTATGGATAATAGAACTTGGAGGATGCTCCAAGTCCACAAATGTCACTTACATCGACATTCCACTGATCACAACTCAGACATATGTTTAAATGTATCTACTCACTCACTTAGATTCAGTGATGAGGTTAGAAACTCCTTAGGCAGCAAGTCTGTGCTATTTAAGAGGGACATGAACTTTCACCACACAGCTGATCATTCTTTTACACTACCTGTTCATACTTAACATTCATAAATATTTGAATGGCCTCCCAGTTCAGAAACACAGCAAGCTATTCAAAAAGAACACTGAAGCTCATGTATAGCCAAAGGGCTCACTGAGATGCTTTAGTAAGCTATATAAAAGCCTGTGAATACAATCAAAAGGTGATACAAGACAAGGGCAAAAGAGGGATGATAGATATGAAAGCAGAGGTTTTATATTTACCACTTTCATTAGATCATTCAATTGTTTCTTCAAAACTTTTCTACCTTGGGATTGTTTACTATAATAATATTCTAATAGAAGATGCTGAAATAAACATCTATTGGAGAATTGCTTGTTCTCTATGGAGAACATCTACCATGGTGCTTGATTATAGATTAATATTAACCATAAAAATGATTTTTGTATCTTAAGGTATTTGTCATAAAGTTGTATCAACAATGTTGCATTATGAAATTTATGTCATGGGGAAAGCAACTTTGCAACTATCACAAGAACTCTGGGTCCTAATTAAGCAATCAGATTCGACAAAGTGTGTACAAATGTAAGATCACATACCTTGAGGGTACAGAAAAGCTGAAGTCTATTCCCTAGAAGTCAGTTATGGTTTGTAGTGTGACAATATCACTGTAAAATGTCCTCAGCTATAGCTGAAAGTATTTTCATCTTTGATCTGAAGGGCACTCAGTCTGAAAGGCTTTGTTCCATACATTTTATTGTGTAATAGTTCTGTTTTTTATCTAACAATCAAAGTGTGTACATATTCGTGTGTGTGTGTGTGTGTGTGTGTGTGTGTGTGTGTGTGTGTGTGTGTGTGTATGTGTGTGTGCTGATATTGTGCCTTGAACTCAAGGCCTCAAACTGTTGCTTGTTTTTCTCTGGTCAAGGTTGGCACTCTACCACTTAAGTCACACCTCCAGTTCCAGCTTTTTGGTGGTTAATTGGGGTTAAGAGTCTCAGAGTTGGGCCGGGAGTTTGGCCTAGTGGTTAAAGTGCTTGCCTAGCATGCATGAAGACCCGGGTTCGATTCCTCGGTACCACATACATAGAAAAAAGCTGGAAATGGTGCTGAGGCTCAAGTGGTAGAGCTCTAGCCTTGAGAAAGTCCAAGGACAGTGCTCAGGCCCTGAGCTCAAGCCCAGGACTGGCAAAAAAAAAAAAAAGAGTCTCAGAGTTTTCAGCCCAGTCTAGCCTCAAACCATGATCTTTCATTCTCAGCCCTTTGGGTAGCTAGGATGATAGGCATAAGCTGCCAACCATTCAGGAGAAAGAAATGCCTTCATTATCTCAGCCCAAAAGCTAAGCCTGTCTTACATATTAACACCAAGTGTCCTTTGTACTATTTTTAGATCTACTCATCTTTCCAAAATGTGAACTACCACATAAATTAGTAGAATATTATCCTGTCTTGTTCATAACTTTACCAAGAGATAATTCACAGTTTTAAAAAAATTATATTCACTGTAAAATGGAACAATTAAACATATGGAAATTATGAGGAGGAAGAAAGGGATTAGGGAGAATAAAAGAGGGGATGAGAGTGACTGGACTATAATGTGCACATGTGTGGAAATGCATCAAGAAAATCTTCCCTATGTAACTATTGCAAGCAAAAGTAAATAATTAATTGCTTAATTATAAATCACATTCTAAACTCTAAAGCTAGCTATGGTGTTGAATAACAATGTAGCTTCCCAGTCGGGTCTTAATTTGAAGTAAACTTGTGACTGTATTCACTGACAGTCCAGAACTAACTTTTAATATAATACTTTCCTTTCCTTTCTTTCTTTCTTTCTTTTCTTTCTTTCTTTCTGTCTTTCTCTCTCTCTTTTTCTCTCTTTCTTTCTTTCTTCCTTCCTTCCTTCCTTCCCCCTCTCTCTCTCCTTCTCTCTCTCTCTTTCTCTGTCTCTCTCTATCTCTCTCCCTCTCTGTCTCTCTCTCCCTCTCTCTTTCTCTTGCTGACAGAGGACTTGCTATGTATCCCTGGCATTTGCCATTATCCTGCCTTCTCCTACGTGCTCCGAATATAGCTGTATATACCACCATGCTGCTTAGCTTTATAATTTTTTTCATTATAAAAATCCTTTATATCTCTCATATCTGTAGGTAAGTTATTATCATTATCTTAACCATTGACTATCAAGAGACTTACAAAATTTTGTGGCAATCTATCTGAAAAGATTGAGAACCTTATTTAGAATAGTGTAGTTTTCAGGTCTGTTAGAAATTAATAATTAAAAATAATAGCTACTATATATTGATTTTGCTAGCCACTGAAAATATCTCACTTGAACTTTAGAATAATCTACCAAGAGGTAATGAAGCCAGGTACCTGTGGCTCACACCTATAATCCTCGCTGAGTATTGCAGTTTGAAGCCATGCAGGACAGAAAAGTCCCCATGAAACCCATGAGAATCTTATCTTCAATTATCCATTCAAAATCCAGAACTGGAGTCATGGCTCAATGTGGTAGAGCACTGGCCTCAAGCAAAAAGAACTCAAGAGATAGCACCCAGACCCTGAGTTCAAGCCCCATGATCCCTACACACACACACACACAACAAAAGATGAATGAGATCTTAGTCAATATACAATCAATAAATAATAGAGAAACTTTTAAACCAAAAGCAGAATACTTGACCTCTAAGCTAACCACCACCTTAGCAAAGACTGATGGAACACAACCAAAAGGAAATAATAACTGTGTCAGAACTATCATTGCTTTCAACACAGCAAAACCAGACTTCCAATTTCAAGAGAAAAAAAAGATTACCTGCAAAGTGCTTCTCAAATTTCATATATATTAACATATTTATCCTTAGGTCATGTTAAAATATATATTCTGACTCATTAGGTTGCTACATTAGGTCTATAATCTATTTTTTTCAGAAGCAAAAACCTCAAGATAAGTTTCTTATATTAATTCATCTAAGGTGTAGAAAACTGTTCATTTTCCTGTAAAAATGAAGTTATTTTTAAAAAGTCCAATTAGGAAAGAAATGTTTGATACTCCCAACTGTTCATAAATGAGAACCTGCATAGCTACAATGAAAAGAAAAATTACATTTTTTTGCCAGTCCAGGAGCTTGAACTCAGGGCTCCCTTGAACTTTCTCTACAATTTGAGCTTTTTCTACCACTTGAACCACAGCACCACTTCCAGCTTTTTCTTTGTATGTGGTAACAAGGTATGGAACCCAGGGCTTCCTGTATGCTAGGCAAGCACTCTACCACTAGGCCATATTTCTGGCTGAAAAAGGATTTTAAAGTAAAATATGTACTGCCAGCTTCATTAGCTCATGCTAATAATCTTAGCAACTGAGGAAGCTAAAATCTGAGAATCCAGGTTTGAAGGAAGCCCAAGTAGGCAAAACCTTGAGTCTTAACTAGTAAAATTCCAGATTTGAATATGTGGTTCAAGTGACAGGCATGAGCAAAGAAGTTGAGATCATGAGGACTAGAGTTCAATCCCCAGTATTGGCACAAAGTAAATAAATGAACAATCAAACAAATACCCACAGAAACGTAAGAAAATACTTGAGCTGGACACAGTAGCCCCGTGTAATCCTATATACTTCAGTGGTGGATCGAGGTTCCCTATTAGCCTGGGCATAAAATTTTAGAATACTCCATCTCTACCAATAGGTGTGCAGGATGGTCCATACTTGTTATCCCTAGCCATATGGGCAAAACACAAAGTAGAAGGATTATAGCCCAGGTCCAGTACAGAAGAGACCCAACTTCAAAATAATCAATGCAAAAGGAGCTAAAAGTATGACTTAGGTGAAGACCGGCTTAGAAAACTTTGAGTTTAATCTGCAGTACCACAAAAATAGACAGGAGAAACTTGAATAATAAGAGAAGCTAGTGAGTGTGATGTATAAGCACCCAACCAGCCTTACCATAACATACTAAGTCTCAGGAAATAGTAGAAATCTTACACAGAAAGATACAAATAACCAAATACTCAACTGCTATAAGGACATAATGCCATATAGGGTTGATTTAGAAAATGGAGCAACTAATCAAATATAAAATATTAAACATCATTTATTGAACTCATATTAAAACTAGTGATGAGCCATCATTTTTGTCTGAGGATATGTGGTAAAGATATTTCTAACCTAAAATTTGGTAGCCTGTGGAAAAATAGGTACACAAATACATTCATGTACACATTGCATTTGCATTGTAAATGAATGGGCCCATTTATTAAGATAACTCAGCAACTTGAATTAAAAATCAGGAAAATTTATATTCCATGCCCAACTTCCCTTTTAGGATTGTCTATTTGGAGTATGAGAGTTGCTTTTCCTTCCATCTTAAACATAAGAATGCAAAAGAAGTCTCCAAGGGAAAAAATCCTCTCTGTACAGCTCTTCACCAGAAACAACTTCTTCATATACTCATACAAAATCTTTGACCTCCTAAGAAGCCAGTAGCCTTCATAATTATGTCTCAAAAAAACCCAATTCTTTGCAAGGTATCCACTCTATAATGGATTCAGAGACATGAATAAAACATCTTTAATTTTCAAGTATTTCTTTTTAAATTAATTTTTGAAAGAAAATACCTTGTAAAGAAAGGAGTTTTTTTGTAAGGCATGCAGCTCTTGCCTAGAAGGGTATCATTTTCATGGCCTGACTTGTTAAAACTGTTCTAGTACCCATCTGATGCACACTTATTTATGGATTTTAGACTAAAAGCTCTTTTGCCAGTTTTCTTCACAAGCACTTATCTCGACATCCTCATTAGGTGGTTTTTCTCTTTTCTTTTTTGTTGAGGCCTAGCCATGCCCTTGGTACTCTCTTTTGTTCCTTGCTGCAAAAGGAATGGATTTAAAGGCTCCCTCTCCACCAGTCCCACCTTTTTTCCCTTTGTAATTAGTCTTATTTGAGGACCAGAAAAGCAAAAGAATGGGAAAAAATATAAAAACTGTCAAACAAAAGATAGGATGTTCTTTACCCCAACCATATGCTATACAGCTCATGTATAACCTGGGTCAGAGACTTGCATATATGCCTTTAAAGGGAAAAGAGAAAGGAAAAAAAAGAAAGGAAAAAAGAAAGAAAGAAAGAAAAGGCACTGACTTAGCAGCTGCATTGGTATAAACAGGCTCAGAGTAAATGTCACAGTAAGAGGAGAATAATACATTTACTTTCATTGCAGAAGTAATTCAGTTTAAACCAAAGCACATGATAAATCCAATACCTTGTAACAATGCTTGCAGAGAGCCATTTGATATATCTCAGTATTAATTTGCTTTAATGGAAATGAGAAAGACATTTCTTTTTTGCAACTGAAATGTTTTGTCATTCAAGCCATATGCAGGAGTTGTTCAGCTATTTCCTTTTTATATGGGATGGTTAGAGCTGTTTTGATGAAGTAATGATGGATTAAACATCTATAAACGCTTTCTGATATTTGTAGTTTATTAGGCAGACAGCCTGTGTCTAAAGAAAAGGCCAAAAGATTTATGTTAGCTTATCTCTAAAAGCAAAACTGTCAGAATATAAAAATTTGTCAATACTAATAGTTATTGGACTAAAAAAGTGTTCATCACTTTTCAAAATATTCTGCATGGATAACATTGCAAGAAAGTTGTGACCAGGAGTCTGGCCTAGTGATAGAGTGCTTGTCTAGCATGCACGAAGACCGGGGTTCAATTCCTCAGTACTACATACATAGAAATAGGGGGAAGTGATGCTGTGGCTCAAGTGGCAGAGCAACAGCCTTGAGAAAGGACCTGAGTTCAAGCCCCATGACTAGCAAAAAGAAATTGCATGAAAGTAACTATCAAAGATAGTGGTGGCAGTGTGTGTGGGGGTTAATGTTACCAAATGAAAGACTGAGGATTCCAGACAGTTATCAAGTAGCTAGCTTCAGGCTTCTTCCTTCCTCTAATCCATGAAACAAGCATGTCAAATCTATCAAAGATGGACTTGGTTATTTGTTTCTTGTTCCATAATGACTAGACTAGTTTGAGTCAATGACCCGTCAGGAAACACAGAAATAATAACTGGGTAATTTAAGGAGACTGTTTTCCAAGGTGCAGAAAAGTAATAAGAGATAGTGCTGGCAATTGCTATGAACCTTATGCCTCAAGGGACAAAGAGGAAACTGTTATTGATTCTAAAGAAGTACTATTATGAAATGAATTATGCCTTTTGGAAGAGACTTCATGGGTCACTCTGAAACTAGTCTTGGTGCTCTTGTGGCATTTCCCTGTGTCTTACCATGTCTTACCACCCAGTAAGACAGATGAACAAATACACCAACCCCTCTCTCTGATTTTTTTTTTTGCCAGTCCTGGGCTTGAGCTCAGGTCCTGAGCCCTGTCCTTGGACTTTCTCAAGGCTAGAGCTCTACCACTTGAACCTCAGCACCACTTCTCGCTTTTTTCTATGCATGTGGTACCGAGGAATCAAACCTGGGTCTGCGCGCATGCTAGGCAAGCACTCTACCACTAGGCAAAACTCCTGGCCATCTCTCTGATTTTCTGAAGACATCTATCTCCCACCTGGAAACCAGAAAGCAAAGAATGCCATCATTTCATTCATGGTGTCTATGACTTCCTGTCACGTATGGCAGATCCAATCAGGAAGAAATGTAAGTGATGCATTCTTTGAAATGTACCAGAAATGGCTATTTCTGTCCCTGTTCTTTGTACATATACTCATCGGTTCTCAGGAAGCTTTCATTTACTATTTTATTGATTAACTTAATGATCCTCTCTTAGGAAATACTTCTGAACATCAGGCTTATGTCTTTTAAATTATCTTAACAGATCAAAATATTCAATATAACTAGAAAATATGAAAATTCCCTTCATGCTCCTTATTGAGTAGAAAGTTATTAATGAATATGCTCATTTCATTAAGCAAATATTTGAGTAGTTACTAGAGCTAAGGGACTATCCAAGAGCCACAGGATATACAAAGGCAAATCAAATAGGAATCACATAATTCTGTTTTTCTCTGTCTTGTCTCATTTTCTGATTGTTTTTTTTTTTAATGTTGCCTGTGATTCATCACAGAATTAGACACACAGCTCATACCTGCCAGTCATCATGCTCTCCTACTAGCCAAAGCTGTAGGCCAGTACAGGCCAATTACCTAAAATAAACTAATATGAGTTTTATTTGTGTCTTTGTCATCCAAATTTTTATTGGTTAAGAAAAAGGCATTATTTATTTGTTTATTTGAAATTGGATAGGGAAGGGGGAAAACAAGATGAGGGGTGGGGGTGGGGAGGAGGGAAATGGGGACCAAGACATGAGAAAGGGTATCAATGTATGGGAATTCATGCACCCTCTATCTGACGAATATAATGTAACCCTTCTATTAATTACAATACAATATTTGAAAAAAGGGATTATTTTTAAAAGATTTAAAAGGGTGTGAAAAATGCTTAAGATGGGCAAAGCTGAAGTGAGAGAGAGATAAGGAGTTAGAGACTGAGGCCATGCTAAAGCCATTAGTCTTCACAGTACTCTGAGACAATAAATTATATTGGTTTTCACAGTGTAATTTTAGCCATTGACACCATATAAGCTTATATTTCTATGTAATAGAGAGACATATGTGTTCCAAAACATAAGCCATGAAATAATATAGGACTGTTCATAAATGCACTAGGCTAACAAGAAGGATGAAAATAAAAGATGAATCTCACTGAAATAAATCATATGCAACTGTGAAACTAAACAATAAAGCTGTTTAAATTTTTTGTGAAGAGGCAGAGTAATAGAGTTGATGATTGTGACTGGAATATATTGTAAACATGTACAGAAATATAACAATGACATTCTCTGTAAAACTAATCACCTAAAAAAATATGAAAAGTTTAATGGAGCTAGGTTTGTTTTTGTGAACAATTACCTAATTACCTAATCGAGGTAGTTAAGATGTCATTCGAGCTGTGATCTAAATCACAGATAAAATTATGGATGTATTCATATTTGACAAGTCGGGGCATAAAGAGAGAAAACAGATGTGGCATTATTGTATTAAACAAAGAAAAGGATGCATAATACTTGTGAGAACAAAAACATTAAACAATACGAATAACTCTAAGAACATCAAAAAATTGCTTGAGAGGTTGGTTTTGATAATATGCCCATGTATAATTACTTGTGTGTTTTGCTTTGTCAAATCGTATTTTGTTAAGAAGAAAATAAAATTTAAAACACAAAATAATAAAATCTATTTTTTGTAAATTATAGAATAAGCTGTATCAATGTTTTTTTTGTGTTTTTCCCATATATTCGTATTGCAATTAATAGAAGGGTTACATTATATTCAACAGATAGAGGGTACATTACTTCACATATATTGATACCCTTTCTCATGTCTTGGTCCCAATTTCCCTCCCCCACACCCACCCTTTATCTTGTTTTTCCCCCTTCCCTATCCTATTTCAAATGACAAAATATGCATGTATCCAATATATCAAGAACTGAATTACTTCTGCAATGAAAGTAAATGTATTATTCTCCTCTTACTGTGACACTTACTCTGAGCCTGTTTATACCAATGCAGCTGCTGACTAAGTCAGTGCCTTTTCTTTCTTTCTTCCTTTCTTTACATTTCCTTACAAATGGGGCGATGTTATTCTTTCTGACAGCAGCACAGAATTCCATTGTGTATAAATACCACGTCTTGTTGATCCACTCATCAACTGAGGGGCCTCTGGGTTAGTTCCATACCTTCCCTATGGTAAATAGTGCTGCATCGAACATCGTTGTGCTAGTGGATTTAGTATGTCCTTGTTTCTGGACAATTGGGTAAATGCCAAGTAGTGGAATTGCTGGGTCATAGGGGAGCTCTATATTTAGTCTTTTGAGGAACTGCCATACTGCTTTCCATAGTGGTTGAATGAGTTTGCACTCCCACTCACAGTGTAGTAATGATCCCTCCTGGCCACATCCCCTCCAGCATCTGTTGTTATTAGATTTCTTGATCCTGGAGTGAGGTGGAATCTTAGAGTTGTTTTGATTTGCATTTCTTTTATGGCCAGAGATGTCGAGCATTTCTTCATGTGTCTATAGGCCATTCTTATTTCTTCTTCAGAGAAGACTCTCTTTAAGTCTTTGGCCCGTCTTTTAATGTAATGGTTGTTTCTTTGGAGATTAGTTTTGGAGTGATTCAATTTTTGAACTGTTGATATATTTTAGATATGAGGTCTGTTGTATGGTTAGTGAAGATCTTCTCCCATTCTTTAGGCTTTCTAGTTAGCTTGCTAGCTATGTCCTTTCCCATACAGAAGCTCTGCAGTTTAATGCAGTCCCCACTTATTCAGACTTTCTCTGATTTTTTGTGTTTCTGGGTCCTTAGTAAGAAAGTTTCTACCTGTGACAAGGAGACCTACTGTATCTCCTATTCCTTCCTGTAAAGTTTTCAGTGTATCTGCTTTTACCTCCAGATCTTTCATCCATTTGGAGTTAATTCTAGTGCAGGGTGACAAAGAAGGATCCAACTTTAGTTGTCTGCAGGTGCTTAACCAGTTCTGCCAGCACAACTTGTTGAAGAGGCTGTCTTTCTTCCATTCTATTTTTTGGCTCCCTTATCAAAGATTAGTTGGCCATAGGTCTGTGGATTAATATCTGGGTCTTCAGTTCTATTCCATTGGTCTTCAGGCCTGTTCTTGTTCCAGTACCAAGCTGTTTTGGTCACTATAACTCTGTAGTAGAGTCTAAAGTTTGGTATTGAAATTCCTCCTGCGCTGCTCTTTCTGCTAAGAATTGTTTTCGCTATACGGCGTCTTTTATTATTCGATATGAAATTTTGGATTGCCTATTCTATTTCTTTAAAGAATGACATTGGGATATTGATGGGTATTGCATTGAATTTGTAGATAGCCCTTGGCAAGATTGCCATTTTTTCAGTTCTGCTTTACTTTTCTTTTTCAGGGTTTTAAAGTTTTCATCAAAAGGTCTTTTCCATTCTTAGTTAATTCCTAGGTACTTCATTTTCTTTGAGGCTATTGCAAAGGAATTGCTTTCCTGATTGTTGCCTCGTTCCTCTCATTGTTGGCATATGGAAGACAGTTGATTTTTGAGGGTCAATTTTAGACCCTGCTACCTTGCCAAAGTTTTGAATCAGCTCAAGCAGCTTGGGAGTTGAGTCTATAGGGTTCTTTAAATACAGAATCATGTCATCTGCAAAGAGGGAAAGTTTCACTTCCTCTTTCCCTATTTGAATCCTCTTTATGCTTGCTTCTTGCCTTATTGCTCTGGCTAGGAATTCTAATACTATGTTAAAGAGAAGCGGAGAGAGTGGGCATCCTTGTCTCATTCCTGATTTTAGAGGAAATGGCTTTAGCTTTTCCCCATTAAGTATAATGCTAGCTGTGGGTTTGTCATACACAGCGTTTATTATACTGAGGAATGTTCCATGGATTCCTAGTTTCTCCAGAGCTTTTAGCATAAAGGGGTGTTGAATCTTGTCAAAAACTTTTTCTCCATCTATTGAGACAATCATATGATTCATGTCCTTGTTCCTGTTGATGTGTTGAATTATATTAATTGATTTGCGTATGTTGAACCAGCTTTGCATTCCTGTGATGAGTCCTGTTTGATCATATGTATGATTTTTTTGATGAGTTGTTGTAGACGGTTGGCCAGTATTTTGTTGAGAAGTTTTGCATCGATGTTCATCAAGGAAATGGGTCTATAGTTCTCTTTCTTTGATGAATCTCTGTCTGGTTTTGGGATGAGGGTAGTAGTCGCTTCTTAGAATGAGTTTGGCAAAGAGCCTTCGTTTTCAATTTCATTGAAGAGCTTGAGGAGTATTGGTGTGAGCTCTGCTTTGAAGACCTTATAGAATTCAGCTGTAATCATCTGGCCCTGGACTTTTCTTAGACGGAAGATCTCTTATTGCCATTTCTATTTCAGTGCTTGAAATAGGTCTGTTTAGTTGGATTAGGTCTTCTTGGTTCAGTGTGGGTATGTTAATATTAGCTAGAAATTCATCCATTTCTTCTAGATTCTCAAATTTGTTAAAGGTTTGAAAAGTATTCCCTGATGATTCTCTGGATCTTGGTAATTTCTGTCGTGATATTATCATTCTCATCTGTGATTTTGTTTATTTGGGTGTGCTCCCTTCTTTTATTTGGTAAGATTTGCTAAGGGTCTGTCAATTTTGTTAATTTTTTCAAAGAACTAACTCCTTGTTAATAAAGTCTATTTTTATAAAGAAGGTAGAGATTCAAAATTAGTGCCAACTATTAAAATTTTAATACTTAAGTCCATTTAGCTTTGATTTTTCTCAAGGCTAAAATTATTTTTATATGTCAACAACAGTTGGTAAATACATAGCCACAAGCTCAAAGGAATGATTCGTTCACTGCTGCTCTAGGTCTCAAGCCACTTATCATTTTTTACAGGTTGCCTAATATCAATGTATGTGTCAGAAACTTTTTATAACACTTCTTTTGTAACTCTAAAAGACAAGGCATAAGTAGGTGATTTTATCACAGAAAGCCAAAAACTCATAGAACAAAATAGTGTGAACTTAACAGAAACCATCAGATTCTGAAAACTAAACATGTGTGCAGACTGTAGAAGCCATAGGCTTCCTTAAAAGGGAGAGTTGAGAACTTGCTCTAGATGAGGGGAAAATTGTTTTATTTGTATAAAGCTAAACAGTGCCAAATTAAATATGCCAGGATCTACCTATTTGAACTAACAAGGCCAAAAAAACCTGCTGTCAAACCAGAGCTATATGATTGTTGTTCTTAATGTACTATGTTATTTCTCATCTCTTTTGTTGTCCCTTGGTTATTCTCATATTTTATGTTATCTAGTATATTGTATATGTGTTTATTTGTTTATTTGAAATAGGAAAGTGAAGGGGGGAAAACAAGATGAGGCGAGGAGATCGGGGGAGGGAAATGGAGACAAAAACATGAGAGGGGGTATTGATGTGTGAGAAGTAACACACCTTCTGTCTGGCAAATGTAACTGTAACCCTTCTATTAATTACAATAAAAATACTTATTCTATAAAAAAACATGCTATCAAAAAATGAAGATATTTTTAAATATTATGCCCAATATTAACCTTAGAAGAAGCTAGCAATCTTCTTTCTTCTGCATGCCCTCAAATATAAAAACAAAAATTCTCATATATTTGTATTTACTACAGCCCTGGAAGTTAGAAGACTCAGGTAAGAGAATCGTGCTTTTGAGTCCAACATGGACTCAAGATCCTACTTTATACAAAAAGTGTGGTAAATGATCCCCCCAAATACAGAAAAATACATCTAATGTACATCTTAAAGATATTTTGTTTAGTTTGAACAAGAAATTCTTAGTGTTCTCTATAGTTAACTGTAATTTTCCCAATAGTGTTCTTTTCTCCACAGTTTATTAGCTTTTGTGTAACAGGGGAATCTGAGAATGCAAGAAGAGAATGTTCGGAGCCCTCAGGACATAAGATTTAAAACTAATTTTATGTGACATCATAAAAATATTTTGTCATGTTAACCTTTAAGTTTTAGTATTGGTTTGAGATGTTGGCTTGCTTTGTTGTTAGTTTTTCCATATGGTTCCAGTGTGAAATGTAACTTGTAAATATTCAAAGATTTCTAAGCACTTGTTAGTAAGTTATATAGAGAGCTTTATATATGTGTAGAAAGTTATATACGCATGTATACATATGCACCGACATGAACCTACTATGTTGACATATGATTTACTCATTTCAAGTTGTACAGAGGATAGAACAATAAATTTTATATTATTTAAGAAAAAATCATATTAAAGACCTGTGTATAACAATTTAAGGCAATAATAAGCTGTATAATAAATTTAAAAAATGATTACTTTAAGAATCATACTGTTGTGTAAATAGGATAAAGTATTATTGGAAAAAAATCTACCTTATATGCAGGGCTTGCTAGCTTTTTAAATAAGCAAAGAAAGGATAAAGTAATTAATAAATAGCTTTGAGGTAACTGTTCCTGTGCTTTGAAAAAATAATACTGAAGTTATTTTACACCATCTGTGAAACAATTGAGAATCAATAAATATTTCAGTCCTTTTCTGCAAATGTTCTAGAAGACAATATAGTAAAATAATTTTAAAAATCTTGGAAAATTGTTATAGTTTACTAAGAAGTACAGAAATTATGAAGAAAACTTTGTAAGGCCAAAACTACATGTGATTTTGTAAACTGAAAGATACCATTTCCAAAAAAAAAAAAAGCGGTTTGCATCAATCAACTAAAATAAATGATATGCATTTCAGTCATTTATTTATGTCTTCCCTTGGTGTAATTTATTATTTCTCACAATTCTATATTGATTGTGACTAGGCATATGTTACAACAGCTAATGGCTGCTCCAAGCCAAAGCTCCAAGGCGAGAGCCTGGACATTCCATCCACGTGCTGTCTGTTGACGTGGCCACTCAGCCTCCTCTTACCATGATGATCTCTTACTAGTAAGATTTTTAAATGTTTAAAGGCTATTTTCAAAAGAGAATTCCAAGACGATGAGCTCCAGGGTAGAAGATATTCTAATCAAATTTCTGTCATGCCTTGTGTCAAATCAAGTAACACAGCCAAGCTCTGGTAGGTGTTTATACAAGGTCAGGGAATCCACAAATTTTGGGTCTTTTAAACATGCAAAAGAAAATAGTGTAGTGAATAAGATGTAATTAGATGTTGTTTTTTCTTAACAGGTAGGAACTGTTCAGGAGTCTTCTAAAGATATCTGGTCACATATGTTTTTATTTTTAAATAAAGCACTCCTGTATATTGTACACATACGTATGTGTATGTGCATGAATGTACAGATAGATATAGAATCAGGGGAACCTAAAAGAATCATTCCAATACATTCTGAACAATCCTGGCTAATAGTTACAGGGGGTGAAGTTAAGAACAGAAAAAAAGCTGTTCTTTATTTTTTAATTTAGCTTGGATTGATATATATATGCGCTTCCATAATACATGTGTATATGTTTATATATAGTATATTATTTATGTACAAATAAACTTTGGGCCTTATAGTTTCACTTGACTTTGTCTGCTCAAGTCTGGCACTCTACTCCTTGAGCCACATTCCCACTTCTTATGTTTTGCTAGTTTATTTGAGATAAAAGTGTCTTGAATTTGTCTGCCTGGTCTGGCTTCTAACTGCTCTCCTCCGATTTAGTCTCCTGAATAGCTAGGATTAAAGATGTGAGTCTTCAGTGCCTGGCTAGATTATAATATTTGAATTCTCTTGTATTTAAATTTGTCAGAAGTATGTGCTATTTTTGTGGTGTTTTAAAAGGAAAAAATTGGAAGGGGGTAAGGGAAATTAGGAGAAAATAATGGGAAGGGGAAATAGTGTATAAGAAGTAATGTACTCACTACTTCATGAATGTAACTGTAACCACATTTAAAAAAATAAAAATTAAGATACAACAAAAATGAAAGGAAAAATATGCAGAGTGTCCTTTCTTTCATAGTATTATCCTACACACTATTGGCACTAGACAATGTGTTGATTGTGGACAGCAAAGCAATATGGCTTTAAGAACATGCAAGAAGAAAACAAAATAAGACAATGACTTGAATTACAGTAGGAAAATGTACAGTAATGACTTTTAAACAGCTTGAAGCCTGAAGAGTTATTTTCATGGTTCCCTCTTTTTCTCACATTGACTCATCCTAGGCAAAATACAAGTGTGATTTTGGTAGTAATTAAAACTTAATCTGTTTTGTCATGAAAAAAATCTTCCAGATAGAATTTGTAATCTTCTTTCCTATGTTACTGGATAATAGCCAGAATATAATAAAGGTCCAGAAACAGAACAAATGAGAGGAATTTGGACAAATGGGACTACACTAAACTTCAGAGTTTCTGTATGGCAAAGGACATAGCTAGCAAGTTAAATACAAAGCCCAAAGAGTAGAAGATCGTCACTAGCCGTACAACAAACTAGAGCCTCATATACCTAAAATATACCTACAGCTCAAAAAATTGAATCTCTCAAAAGAAATCTTCAAAGAAACACCCATCCCATTAAAATGTGGGCTAAAGACTTAAGGAGAGACTTCAAGTGCCTATAGACACGTGAAGAAATGCTCAACATCTCTGGCCATACAAGAAATGCAAATCAAAACAACTTTGAGATTCCACCTCATTCCAGTTAGAATGGCCATTACCAAGAAATCCAATAACAACAGATGCTGGCAGGGATGTGACCAGGGGGGATTGCTATTACACTGTTGGTGGGAGTACAAACTCATTCAATCACTATGGAAAGCAGTATGGTGTTTTCTCAAAAGACTAAACATAGAGCTCCCCTATGATCCAGCAATTCCACTCCTTGGCATTTACCCAATCATCCAGAAACAAGGACATACTAAACTTATTAGCACAATGATGTTCATTGCAGCATTATTTACCATAGATAAGATATGGAACCAACCCAGATGCCCCTCAGTAGATGAATGGATCAAGAAAATGTGGTACTTGTTCACAATGGACTTCTATGTTGCCATCAGAAAGAATGACATCTCCCCATTCATAAAGAATTGGAAAGACTTGGAAAAAATCATGGTAAGTGAAGTAAGCCAGACCCAAAGGAGCATAGGTTCCATGGAATCCCTCATTTGTAATAATTAGTATACATCTAGGATTCTCTACTAGAGGATCATAATAACTCAAAACCTATATATACATGGTCAAATAGGATGAGACAAAATGAAATGAACTCTAGGATATGGCAACAAGAAGTTTATCTTTGTGACTGTTGTTCTTAATCTACTATGTGATGTTATTTCTTTTCTCTTTTTTTCCCACTTATGGTTAACCACGTGTGGTTACTGCATCTGACTTTGTTACCTGTTGTACTGTATGTACACTAATTTGTTAATTTGAAATAGGGAAGGGACGGTGGAAAACAAGATGACTGGGATGGGGAGAAGGGCGGGAAAGGGGGGGCAAAAACATGAAAAGTAATGTACCCACTACCTGATGAATGTAATTATAACCCCTCTATACATTACAATAAAATTTACTAAAAAAAATCTTCCAAATAAAATTTGTAATCTCATTTCCTATGTTACTGGATAATAGCCAGAATACAATGATGATGATAATAATGATTGCCATTTTTTAAAGTGCTTAGTATTCAGTATCTCTCAATTCCTGTACTAAACATGTTACCTGTCGAGTAGTCCTACATTATCTAAGTTTTGTAGTTGACAAAACTGATACTCTACCTATGCTATGCAGCCAGAAATGTAGAAGCTAAGATTTGACATCATGACATCATAACATTCTAATCCTAAAGCTCTTATTGTACTGCTTATCTATATGAATGAGAAGTGCTTACTATGAATATTTTTTAATCTCTAAAGAATCAGAAACTCTACTGGTGATAAAAACTGAGAAAGGTTGATAATTAAAGATCTGTACTATGTAAAAACCCATTCCCCAGTGTCATTTGGGTACAGCTAACTGAGGCTGAGCATACATTTACCCCCAACCTCTTCTCTTAGTTTCAGTAACCTACTTGTTCAGTTACCCCAGATTGCTTCAGGAGCCATACATTAATCTCTCATTGCTATGAAACTGTGTGCCAGGGAGAACCTGCTCTACCAGTGTTCTAATGCTGAAATTAGTGAGCTCAAACAACAGCTGATTGCACACCATGAGATCCACTAAAATCTGACAGCAGGAGTATTCACCAATTTTGACCATAATGATGGCAATAAGGAGACTTTCTGTTAAAAGGACAAGAAAGCATATATCTGGCACCGAGCACTGTACAAAAGCAAGACAGGGCCACATGTGGTGACTCATTAGATGTTGAGAGTTAATAAGATTCTGAAGATTTTTAGCGCAGCACTGAGGCTGTGGATAGCAGGATATCCTAACATCAAGAAATTGAGAGTACATCAGACAGTGGTGATAAATCCTGTGCTGAAGCCTGCTGTGTGGAACTGTGATATTTTTAGTATAAAGGCAAAGATGTAAAAATCCAAAAGAGTGCCAGAGTAAAAGAAATATTCTGACAGATCTGTACATTTGTGTTCATTCATTCACTAGACAAGTATGAATATGGTAGGTAGCAGCCTAAGTTTCAGAATATAAAACTCCACTGAAAAGACACAAACCCATCTGCCCTAGCTGGTAGATTCACAGGAAGAATCAACCACATAAAGGTTGTAAAATGAAAAGGGCATCAGAACATCAGAGTTATTATATGGGCTATGGTCTAGAAAAATTAAGAAATCCTAGTTGAGGTGCTGGCCTAGGACAAGAAAGTGTAGAGGGAAGGAAGTCGGAGAAGCCAGGCGTCAGTGGTTCACTTCTGTAATCACAGCTACAAAGGAGGCTGAGATCTGAGGATCATGGTTTAAAGCCAACCCAGCAGAAAAGTCCCCATGAGACTCTTATCTCCAATTAACCACTCAAAAGCTAGAAGTGGAGGACTAGCCCGGAGCATAAGAGCTCAGGGACAGCACCCAAGCCCTGAGTTCAAGTCCCACATCCAACAAAAATAAATAAGGAAGTCAGAGATAGCAAAAACTGGTCATTCATTAGTAATGAGAAAGGAGGATGAAGAGGTAGACTGAGGCTAGTGCTAATTCTCCATGCAAAAGGATCTCCTCTTTTCATAGGCATGAACGTCCTTTCAGTAGCCACTGTTCTTTAAAAGTAGACAGGCAACCAACACACCTATTTTGAGAAAATCATGTGTGCTATACATAAGACAATTTCTACCCTCAAAGACTATATTTATCAGAAGATTCAAACAAAAACCTATAAGAATGCAAGTCAACTCCCACTAAAGAAGATGAAATAGAGTCCATCGAAGAAATTAAAAAAAAATAAGTCTAATCATCAAGAGAAAGGTAGAATATAAGGAGAGCATTCTAAGCACAAGTATCAGCAAAAACGGTCTGAGGTAGAAACAAGACCAGTGTGTGCTTAAGGTCTAGGAATTAGGCCAACGTGGCCAAAGAAAGTCAATGGAGGAACATGTAAAGGAGATTAAATCAAAGAAGTTAGTAGATGACAAAATGAACCTTAAAGAAAAAGTGATCAAAGCAGGCCTGTAATCCTAGCTACTAAGAAGGCTGAGATCTTAGGATAGCAGTTCAAAGCCAACCTGAGCACTAAAGTCTGTGAGACTCTTATCTCAAATTAACCAACAGAAAACTGAAAGTGGTGCTAAATCTCAAATGGTAGAGCACTAGCCTTAAGCTGAAGAGCTCAGGGACAGAGCCCAGGCCCCGAATTCAAGCCCTACTACCAACAAAAAAAAAAAAAAAAGAAAGAAAGAAAAGAAAAGAAAAAAAAAGAAAGAAAAAGAAATAGTAATCCAATATCCAAGTCAGCCCAAGATAATCCCAATTGCTGCTCTTTAGCTCAGTTTAATTATTAATAAAGTATTCCTTTAGATTTAGGCTCAATTTAACCTCCATTTCAAGCACTGGGTAATATAACTTGATTCATATCTCCAAAAAAATCACTTGAGCTACAATGTGAGAATGTAAGGAGCAGGAGGGAGAATAAGGCTGAAAGCCTGGTCACTAGGCCTCACATTTCTATTCATTCCCGCTTGAGATATTGAGGGACTGATTCATTCTCTTAGAAATGCATAATCCTGGAATTCAGAAAGTCTTACAGTTCATTTTGTTTCATCTCATATCATGTAACTATTCTTTCTAAAATGGTTGACGCCTAGACCTTTTGAAAAACTGAAATCAAGGTCAACTTTGTGTGTGTGTGTGTGTGTGTGTGTGTGTGTGTGTGTGCCCCAAGGTTTGAAATCAGGACCTAGGTACTGTTTCTGAACTGTTTTCTGCTCAAGGCTAGTGGAGCCATAGCTCCATTTCTCACCTTTTTGGTCATTAGTTAAGAATCTCACAGAATTTTCTGATCAGCCTGGCTTTGAGTCTCAATCCTCAGATCTCAGCTAGAAATACAAGTTCAAGTCAGCTTTTAAGGAAGCTAATATTAGGCCAGGCACTGATAGCTCATACTTGTAAGCCTAGCTTGTTGGAAGGCTGAGGTATGGAGGATTGTGGCTTGAAGCCAACCCAAAATGGCTTGGTAAAGAGGTACAGAGTTACATCCTGGCACCACAAAGAAGAAATAAGAGGAGAAGGAGGAGGAAGAGGAGAAGGATGAGGAGGAAGAGGAGGAAGAAGAGGAGGAAGAGGAGGAAGAAGAGGAGGACGAAGAGGAGGAGGAGGAGGGACATTGCTTAAACATGATACTTAAAACAAGCAAATCTCTGCAACAGGACATCTGCTCTGGTCAGATATCAGTACTGCCCCTTCATGAGCTTTGTGAGTTTAAGTAAATTATTAAATTTTCTCTGAGCCTTTCATTGGTTTTCTGCACAATAGAAATAATAACTACTTTTAGCATGTTGAAGATAAGATACTTCACAGGATGCAATTGGCTCACACTTATAATCCTAGCTATTCAGGAGACTGAGAGATGAGGATCAAGGTTTGAAGTCAATCTGGGCAGGAAAGTCCATGAGCTACTTACCTCTCATTAACCACTAAAAATCCAGAAGTAATGCTATAGCTCAAGCAGTAGTGTGTTAGCCTTGAGCACAAAACTTAGGAATAGTGCCTAGGTCAGGTCCAGAATTCAAACCACAGAACCAGCACACACACACACACACACACACACACACACACACACGCACGCACGCACGCACGCACGCATGCACACACACACACACACACACACACACACACGCACGCACTCACAAAATAGATCCCTCAAATAATACACAGTATTTCAGTCTTATAAAGAGAAACTAAAGCCGGGAGCAATGGCTTACGCCTGTAATCCTACCTACTTAGAAGGCTGAGATCTGAGATTCACAGTTCAAAGCCAGCCTGGGCACTAAAGAACGTGAGACTCTTATTTCCAATTAATCACTAAAAAATGGGAGGGGGGAAGGAAATGGGAATAGAAACATGAGAAGGGGTATCAATGTGTGAGAAGTAATGTACCTACTACCTGGAGAATGTAACTGTAACCTCTCTATATATTACCCAACAATTAAATAAAATTTTAAAAAATAATAAAAGCTTTAAAAAAAAAAGGGAAGTGGGGCTATGGCTCAAGGGGTAGGGCGGTACCCTTGAGCTGAAGAGCTCAGGGATAATGCCCAGGCCCAGAGTTCAAGCCCATGACCCACAAACTTAATTAATTAATTAATTAAAGAGAATTGAAAAAACATTGCCCAATGCTACCTAACACATGAGTTTCAAATTATCTTTATTATCACTTTATTTTAACTTTGAAACTGCTTAAAACAACATATTTCTGCCTTCAGAATGATGTCCATATTAATATACTCATTAACTTTTGCAAGAGAAATGGGCTCCTTTTACAGCAAAGAACTGAGCTGGAACCGGAGCTATAATCTATCTGTGCCCCACTCTCAATATTCCAATGTTTTGGCAAGGTGACTTTGAAATTCTCCCTCTGTAGTTCACATCTCTCTTCTACTTTTAATCTAATGGATTTCACTAAGCAAATAGATAAGTTATAGTGACTATTGAACACAGAAAAAGAAAAGCTTCATGCAATGTCATAAGAAAAAGCCATTGAGTATTTATACACAATGGAATTCTATGCTGCCATCAGAAAGAATGACATTGCCCCATTTTTACGGAAATGGAAAGACTTGGAAAAAATCATCTTGAGTGAAGTAAGCCAGACTCAAAGGAACATAAGCTCAATGGTTTCCCTCATTTGTAATAGTACAAACCTTGGACTCTACTAGCAGAGGATTACAATAGCTCAAATCCCAGACACATAAGGCCATCTAGGATGATGCTAAATGAAAGGACCTCCAGGATATGGAAACAAGAGCCATATAATGTGTGATTGTTGTTCTTAATGTACTATGTCATTTCTCATCTCTTTTGTTGTCCCTTGGTTATTCTCATATCGTTACAATATCTTACCTTGTTATCTGGTATATTGTATATACGTTTATTTGTTTATTTGGAATAGGAAAGGGAAGAGGGAAAACAAGATGAGGGAAGGGGCAGGGAAGGGTAATGGGGACAAAAACATTAGAAAGGGAATCAGTGTTTGTGAAGTAATGCAGCTTCTATCTGGTGACTATAACTGTAACCCTTCTGTTAATTACAATTTTTTAAAAAGTAAAAAAAAAAAGAAAAAGAAAAAAAAACCATTAAAGGTTTCCAGCAGTATTTTGCAATCAAGTTCTTTTGTCTTCAAAAATGTCACCAGGTCTGATTATTCCTGAAATATACGTTCACATAGTCCTATTTCTGCAACTAGAATAATTGACCCAAACCTACATGGCATATCACTGGTGCTAAGAGATCAGTACTACAAATAGCCACCAACATTAAACAGTGCCTCTTTCTCAGAAAATTTAATGAATAAGGCCTGATAGTCCAAAGTCCTACTACACAAGTGGTTTAAATGATATGAACTTCCTGTCTCAGAGTTCTGGAGCCGAGAATTCAGAACCTAAGTGCTGACAGAGTTGGCTCCGTTTTTAGGTATGGCAGAGAATGTGATGGCTTATTAATACATCACTCTGTGCTTCATCTTCATGTTCACAAAGCACCCCATGTATGCACATCTCTCTTCATGCCATTCTTTTCTTATAAGGACACCAGGGATCATGGAGAAGTCTACTCTACTTCCCAAGACCTCACCTGACTTTAACAAATTGCAACTGTAATCACCCTATTCCAATTTCCAAACTAGGTCACTTTATATTTGGTGGATCTAGAGATTAGGAATTTTATACATGAATGTGAAAGAACAAAATTTACTCAAAACACATAAATGAATCATCATTATATTATTTAGTTGTCAACAAGTCCCCCCTGAAAAGAAAGGCAAATTTTCTAGCTAATAAAAAAAACTAACTCCGTTAGAAAGATCTTCTGAGTTACTTGGAGTTGCTATCTTTTTGAAAATATTTTGCCGTATTGAAAAATACATAGCATTATAGAAAGAAATTAAAATGCAGAAAAACCTCATGAAAGCTTTCGTACAGAATCACCTTTGCAACACTTGATCATAAAGCTGACATTTGAGTCTCAAGGGCAATCACAAATGTGAAGTTCATTCCACAAATCTCTGCTGCATGGTTAGAACAACTGTTAGTGTTTATAAGGCACATGGTCTGATGAAGGTTACATTTATTTTAGATTAGGCTGGGGGCTGGCATTGTAGTTCTAAAAGTTTGAAGATGAAATCATAAATGTAAACAGCTCATGGTGGTGGCAGATGTCATCAGCATTCTGCCATGTCCTGTAGGCACTGCTCTGTATCACTACCTGTGACACTACCCCAGGGCTTTCTTGAGGCTTGCATGCAGTGCAGCTGGAAGTACTGTGGCTTAACACTACTGGGAGCAACCCTCAGCCTGTGGTTGATGGGATTTGGCAGATAAACCCTCCAGCCTTTTCACAATTTGGTTAGAAAATGTCTCCATTGACTCCTAGCCACTCTAAAAATGGATGTAGTATCTCCCAGCATTCCCCAGGTACATCATGCCTTCATTGCCCATTCTTCCAACTTGATTTATAATACACACTCTGTGTGATTCTTTCCCTTCCTTGTCATACCCTTACTTCTCTAGTATTTCCTTGTTTTATTTCCTAAATAGAACCAATGTTTCAGTCTATTTCTGGTTAGCCCAAAATAAAACCCACACTATTTCTTTTGTACTTACTTATGTAACCTCAATTTACCTGGAATTCCCACTCCCTTCTTCATGAATTCCAAGAGTGATTTCCTACCCCTGCTCTCTGAAGATTCCTCATTGCTCTAAATTAATCACAGTATTAATCCAACTTCTGAAAACTTATTCCTTACTAGCTTGGAAGTAGAGAGAGCCAGTTGACTTCCAGCCTGTAAATTTTGTCATGTGTAGATGAGATGTTAGAACTGATGGAGCCATATTGCAACAATGAAGGAAGAGAACTGGCTGTAAGAATTCCCAAGAAAAAGGCCAGAAGAGGTCACCTTTACATTTAGTTGGCTGGTGTTGTCCTCTTTTGCTCTCAGAATATTTTTGGTACTCCAAGTAAAAACATCATCCAATGAATATATCTTCATGTCTGTAGAAAACAACCTTGAATGATATAATGATATAATGTCTATACAGAGAGACATTATATCTGTATGACTATTAAAGCATAAATCAGGAGCCCAAAGAAGCCAAAGCAACATCAGGACAAATAAGTCAAAAGCAAAGTGGAGGAAGTATGAAATCATATTTACCAACTAATAGTGGTAAAGAACATTAACATGTAAAGATCTGAAAACACATGGCTTCAAAAATAGAAAACCATGCCAGGTTTGGTGGTGCATGCTTATAATCCCAGCCACTTAGAAAGTATAAAAGTTCAAGGCAAACCCTGGGTCAAGTTAGTGTGAGAACCTATCTAAAAAACAAACCCTAAAAGTAAAAAGCAGTAAAATGTTTGCCTTGTAAGCACAAGGGTCTGAATTTAATCACTAGTACCACAATAAGATAGCAATAATAAATAATAAACACAAAATATAGGAAATAAAATTTTAAAATAAATAGAATAATTAACAATAGCTGGATGTGGTAATATATGCTTTTAATTCCAATACTCATAAGGCTGAAATGGGTAGAAGATGATCTATCAGCATGTATTTCTTCTTTCTTTAAGTCCATTAATTATCATTTATTATCCTTTCTATCATTGACCTTTAGTAGAAATTGAATATTCAAGAGACATAGCTTTTATAAAACATGAATCCAAGAACATCACAAATAAAATTTAGACTAGGACTGCATGGTCAAAAAAAAATACAGGTAGGAGGTGACCTTGTTAAAACTCTAGAGCAGAAGATGTGTTGTTTTCTCCAGTGTTGTGGCTATGTTACATTGGTTTTCAGGAAGCCAAGTATGCTTCAGATAACAAAATAAAATATTTCTGACTGAGTTATGCCAAACATGGAAAATTCTTCAGAAGGCCACAGTAAAAGCCTTGTAATCTGTCCCATGCTTTGTAAAACAGTGCTTTAGAAGAGAAAAGTTGATGTTATCAAATGTGAAATGTGAGGTGGAGAGTGGTACTTGGCAAATGAATTTTCTACTCAGTATGCAATGGCCTAAATTAGACATGTTATATAAGACCAACCGAAAAACTATCTGGAAATTTTCATTAATAAATTCACTCTTAATAGGGAAAAATGTTGTAATGTTTGCCATATATATGTACAGAAAAAATGAAAGCCACTCAGAAACCCCATCTGCAAGAGCATATGTGTGTGTGTGTGTGTGTGTGTGTGTGTGTGTGTATGGAAACTTGAAGAAAGGAAAATCTCTTGATTTCTCACTCTCCCTATTGGAGAAATTACTTTGTTTTTTGTCTTTGGATGATAGTTGGGGCTTGAACTCAAGGCCTGGACTTTGTTGCTTACCATCTAGCATTAGTTCCATTTAGGGTGTTTTGGTGATTAATTGGAGATAAGAATTTCAGGGAGTTTCCTTGTTTAGAAATGTGCTTCTCAGATCTTAGCCTCCTGAGTAGCTAAGATTACAGCAAGAGCCACTGGCACCCAAATCAACTGAGAAATTACTTTTTTTTCATAGCAAAATAGAGACAAACATCTTCTTGGGATCAGACTTCTGATTGAAAACATTGAAAATGATAGGTGCTTATTCTTGGGAAATGTGCAATAAATCATGCTCATCAACCTGAGCATTTCTAAAATGCAAAATATTGTTTATATTATTAAATATAGATATTTTATTATTTTTAATCTCTGAAATGCTTAGTTTTGAGATTTACTTTAATGTTCCACTGAATGTTATCATTTGCACATTAAATTTGATAATGCTTTTTTTTTTCACTTACACTGACTTCTCACTGTGTTACCTTTTATTGTTCTGCTTTGGCTTATTGTCAAACAGATTTAAAATATACATTTACACTCTCTTTTTAAGGCAATATTGCTAAAAATTACATCAAAAAGCATAATTATTACTACAAACATAGTGCTTTATGTATACATTTTGAAAGCATAAAAACTAGTTTTTGTTCGTTTATTCAATGGATCAACAAGTATTTATGAACATACATTAATTGCTAAAAGCTAGAACAGTGAGCTATTAGCTAAGTTTAGCATTGAAAGTCAACTTATTTTCTTTTTACTACAGCTAACAATGAATTCTCTCTTTCTCTCTCTCTCTCTTTCTCTCTATCTATCTATCTATATTTTATATATATGGGTCTTTATCCCTATCTATCTATCTGTCCAAATAATAAGTCAATACAATATGGTGGCTAGGTCTGAAGCTTATGTCACATCATTTCAATTAATGCACTTCTATTAGAGCCATACACTATTAAAACAGTCATGGGTTCAGCCTGAACTCAATGGGTACAGTGTTGAATAATTTGTGATCATTTTTGATATTTTGTAAAATCAAGACATACCTTAAATGTCATGAGAGCTTTACGGACTCAGTGTAATCCTGCCTTCTTCCAAGCATGTTACTGCTACCACCAATAGCAGAGAGAATAATTTTTTCTCTTAATGTCTAATACATTACAGTAATTATCATTTTAAAATTTAATTTTAAATTATCATTCTTTTTTGGACTAGCATTTTCATCATTGTCTTTTTTGTTTATATGTAGTTAATATACAGAAAGATTGCAGTTACATGAATCAAGTATTAAAAAATCAGCACAATTCTTTTTGGATCACTTTTGCCCCTTCAATTGCTCTCACCCAACTTTTCCCTCCCATCCCCACCCATAAGATAGCCAGGTCATTTTCTATAGAGTGTCTGATGAGTACCACTCTTGTATTTGTTCACCCTTATTCCATTTTTTGTGTACCTTCCCCAATACAAAGCAACAAACTATACAAAAGAAAAAGAGGACAAAAAAGAACCATCAACAATGGCAACTAAAGAGTGTCACTTATTTTCTTTTTTTGGAGTTAATTTCATACAATACTATTTTATATGATCATCTGTTCATAGCTATTGAGCCTTTGCCCACTACTCCTATGCTTAGCCTCCCTTGACCTCTGCTCATTAATGACTAGGGTCCTATGTAATTAATCATATCCCAATTTTATGTATTTGTTTTGGTCATTCAGTGTGTTGACTTGTATTTTTCTAGGCACGTTGTAGTTACTACAAATGAGGAAAATCATGCAACCTAGATTTCTTTGGTTCTGGCTTACTTCACTTAATATAATATCTTCCAAGTCTTTCTATTTCCTTACACATGGTACAATATCATTCTTTGTGACAGATAAGTAGAATTGTGGCTGAGTAGAATTCCATTGCATGTATATATATCATATATAAGATATATCTAAATATGATATATAAGATGTGACACATAAAATATATAAAAGTAACCAGGTGCTGGTGGCTCATGCCTGTACCCTCGTTACTTAGGAGACTGAGATCTGAGGACCACAGTTCAAAGCAAACCTAGGCAGAAAAGTCCCTGAGACTCTTATATCCAATTAACCACCAGAAAACCAGAAGTGGCACTGGGGTTCAAGTGGTAGAGTAATAGCCTTGAGCTAAAGAGTTCAAGGACAGCACCTAGGCTGTAACTACATATCTATAGCTCTCTCTTTATGTATCACATTCTCTTGATCCATTCATCCACTGAGGGACATCTACGTTGATTCCATATCAGGGCTTTGATAAGCAATGCTGCAATAAACATGGTTGTGCTGGTGGCTTTAGTTTGTGATTCATTGGATAAATACCCAGGAGTGGAATTGCTGGGTCATAGGGAAGTTCTATGTATAGTCTTTTAAGGAATCTCCATACTATCTTCCAAAGTGATTGAACAAGTTTACATTCCCTTTTGGCCACATCCCCACCAGATTTGTTCTTAGTTTTCCTGATAATGACCATTCTAAGTGGAGTGAGATAGAATTTATTTATTTATTTATTTATTTTTTATTAATCCTGGGGGGCCTGTCATTGGTCTTTCTCAAGATTAGAGCTCTACCACTTGAGCCCCAGCACCACTTCCAGCTTTTTCTATATGTGATAATGAGGAATGGAACCCTGGTTTCCATGCATGCTAGGCAAGCACTCTACCAACTAGGCCAAACTCCAGCCCCTCAATGTTGTTTTGATCTGCATTTTTTTTCTATGGCCAGAGAAGTTGAACCCTTTCTTCATGTGTCTTTTAGCCATGCTCTTTTCTTCCTCTGAGAAGTCTCTAAGTCTTTAGCCTATTTATTGATTGGGTTGTGTTTTTGAGGTTTTATTTTGGGGGGGGTAATTTTTTGAGCTCTAGGTATATTTCAGATACGAGACCCTTGTCTGATATATAGTTAGTGGATATTTTCTTCCATTCTGTAGATTTTCTATCTTGATTGCTGTGTCCTTTGCTAGGCAGAAGCTCTTCAGTTTGATATAATTCCACGCACCTGCCTTTCTTTGATTTGTTGTGATTCTGAATCTTTGTTTAGGAAGTTTTTCCCTATGCCTAGAAGGCTTAGGGTTTACCCTGCCTCCTCATGTAATATTTTTATCTGGCCTTGCATTGAGGTCTTTGATCTATTTAGAGTTGCTTCTGGTACAAGATGATATATAGGTATCTAGCTTCAGCTTTCTGCATGTAGATAGCCAATTTTGTCAGCATCATTTTTTTAAAAAGTTGTTTTGCTTCCAACCTGTTTTTGGCTCCCTTATCAAGTATTAGGTAATATATTCCTATTTGGATCTCTTTTTATGTGTTTCTTCTGCCTTACTGCTCTTGCTAGAAATTCCAGCATTGTGCTGAAGAAGAGTGGAGAGAGTCTCTTGTTAAGTCTTTAGCCCAGTTTTTAATGTGGCAGTTGTTTCTTTGAAGATTTGTTTTGGGGGGACTTAATTTTTTGAGCTCTAAGTATGTTTTAGATATGAGGCCCTTTCCATTGTATGACTAGTGAAAATATTCTCCCAATTTGTGGGCTTTCTATTTATCTTGCTATCTGTCTTTTGTCATGCACAAGCTCTGTAGTTTAATGCAATCCCATTTGTCCTACTTTACTTTGATTTGTTGTGTTTCAGGGTTTGTTGTTGTGTTTCTAGGACTGGGTCTTTAATACCAAGGCTGCTTTCATGTTTGTTGGGTTTGTTCTGAAATAACCTCTTGTTCAATTTGATATGCTCTGTCTTCCAGATCTGAGACTGTCTTCTGTTTTGTCTATTTGGTCAGGCCGCTCAGGCTTTTCACTTTATTAGGCCATTTCTGAGAGCTTCTACCTTTTTTTTTTGCCAGTCCTGGGGCTTGAACTCAAGGCCTAGACACTGTCCTTGGGCTTTCTCAAAGCTAACACTCTATCCTGAGTCACAGAACCACTTCCGGCTTTTTCTGCTTATATGGTACCAAGAAATGGAACCCAAGGCTTCGTGCATGCTAGACAAACACTCTACCACAATGCCACACTCCTGGCTCCCCACCTCTTTTTTGAAATCTTGTTTCAGGATTTCTAAGGACCTATTTCATCACTAATTTGTTTGTATTCTCCTTAAGCTCCTTTAGCTGGGTGACTGCTTTATCATGGGATTCCTTTGTCAACTCATGGACTTCATGTTGTCTGCTTGTTTTTTGTATTGCTGTATTTCCTTGGGTTTGTGTATTTCTAGTATCTCTGTAATGTACTCTGCCCATTTGAAGACCCTTTCAGTTTTATCTTTTGGAAATCTGTGAAAGCTATTTCTTGTTTTTGTTTGTTTGTTTTTCTTTGGTTGACTAGGCAGCTGGTGTTCCTTCCCTTTGTTGAGATTTGCTTCTCTGGGTTCAGGTCTTGTATGGATTGTTGAGTGAAAATGTAAGGTTCCCCTGGTAGAGTGGTGCTTCAGGTGTCTCTCTCCTCCTCTGGGTTGCATGGCAGCAGCAACAGGCTCTCAGTAGGGGGTCTGCACACTGATCCTAACATTCCTGTGGATCTCACATGATGCTGTATGATTCTTCAGGATTAGAGTGGTCCTTTGTTTAAAGTTCCATTGGTGGCACTTCAGGTATCATCATTGTGTTATTGACACTATTCATGACAAGAGCTAATATTATTCTTTGCCTCTATCAAATGAAGCATAAGGGAGATGATGTATAAAGCTTTGTAAAATTTAACGTGATAATAGTATATGGTAATTTTCCAAACACATGTGAACCCTCACAATACATTAAAAATGTTGGTGGTGCTCAGGCCCTAAGCCCAAGCCCAGGACTGGCAAAATACTAGATAAATAAATAAATAAATAATCCTAGATACTCAAGAAGCTGAGATCTAGAGCATCCTAATTTGAAGCCAATCTAGATAAGAAGCATTGCCAGGTTCTATCTCCCATTAATCAGCACAAATGCCAGGCTTGATACATGACTCAAGTGGTAGAGATCCCACTGTGAGGAAAAAACTAAGAGAGGTTGAAGCCGTGAGTTTAAGTGCCAGTAAATATTTTATTATCAAAATTTAAATGAATCAATATCACAAGATACTATATGTGTTTTTAAAATATTCTTCTGTGCCATTTCAGTGTCATATAAAGCATGCCTTATTTTTATAATTAATAAAAAAAAACTAAGTACAAAGTTAATGCAGAGTTAGCCCCCATGGCTGCCGTGATGCATTCTGGAAGAATTCACATACAAACCACAGACTATTTCTAGGTTTCATTTTTGCTTAAAGCAAATATGAAAATTTTTATATTTTAAAATTTCATTTTTGCTTAAAGCAAATAACATAAGGCATTAAGTTGAAGGTTAATAGACACCAGTCCATACTGATGGATCTGTTTCATTAAGAAGTGAAGAAAATGGGAAAACATAATCCTTTTCCAAAGGAAGAGGAAAAATCACAGTAAGATTCATTACATTTCATTATCATCATTTTGGTGCCTAAATATATAGGCACAAAATGAAATAGCTAAATGATCTGAACCAAATCTCAGTCAAGAATTGGACCCAGACCAAACTACAAAGCCCATACAATGAGAAGATATACTAATTGCTCTAGTCACAAAGGGTTGAGTATGTAGACCAACAGTTATTGTCCCACCCTTTTTGTACCCCTCCTAAAATAATTCTCATGAAAAGTGACTGTTTTGATGGTATCAGTGGTGGTGGGAAAAGCCTCTTCCTTCAGTCACTTCCTGTTTGTCAGTTTTCTATCTAGGTGTCAGGTTTAAATTTGGAACATGCAATCTGCAGTGAATTTATCTCAGGCGAAAAAAAGAAAAGGGTAAAACAAAAAAGAAGAAAAACCCCTCAGACCACCCCCTTTAAAAATAAAATATAATTTAGAGTGCAAAGCAGTGTTACCTTTTTTAGTTATAAAAGCTCTAAATGAAGTTAATTTGCATAATGCCAATGTGTGCCATAAGTAAATGCTGCTCTCATTGTTTAAGAATTGTCAGACTGTGATTTGAAGCTTGATTTGGAAAATGTTGACACCAGAAGATTACAAAGTAAAAGTTATAATGAAAAATGATGAGTTCTACAATAAAAGTATAAAGTGAAATATCAAGAGCAAATACAATGGAAGAAGCTCCAAAGGAGTCATAAGAATGAAAGAGTAGTCTATACAAAACAAGTACTTGTCGAAAAATGTGATTTATCTTAGGATTCACCATTATGAAAATGCAATTCTTTCACAGATAAAATATAGGAAAAAAGGAAAAGACTGATTATACTTTTCCTAATAGCTGGTTCTAAAAATAGAGAAACCCTGGGAGCTAGGCCTCTATGCCTGTGCATACCAGCATAAATCACAGGTGATATCGCCACACTTAAATTTTCGGTCCAATGCCAACTTTGTTTTTAAACATTATAAAGTAATTGGGAGAGTAAAAGGCACAAACCTGTAGTGTAATTTTTAATTTTTGTACATGTATGTAACGTTCACCCAAATCAAGATATGAAACATCCCTAACAGCTTAGATTGTTTTTCTCTATAAGTACTCAGGCATAACTGCAACCCTGTTATAATAGTTTGTTTTGCATCATCTTGAATCTAACACCAACAGATTGATACAATATGGAATCTTTTGTATCTGGCTTCTTTTGTTGTTGATTGACATTTCCATTGTTCCTCTTTGGAGATTATTCTGAAGCTACTACTTTACTACTATTTCCACTTAACTGCTGTTTCTACTATGGCCTCTTCATGTTACCATTATTTTCTGCACTCATGATTAAAATTAAAGTAGTCAGTAAACAGATCAGTGGCTCATGCCTGAAATCTTAGCTACTCAAGAGGATGAGATCTAAGAATTATAATACAAAGCCAGCCTGGGCAAGAAAGTACATGAGACTCTTATCTCCAACAGAAAAGCCAGAAATGGATATTTGGCTCAAGTGTTAGAAGGCTAGCCTTGAGCAAAAGTAGCTCAAAGATAGAACCTGTGGTTCATTCACATGTGTAAACCTAGCTAGCTAGGTACTTAAGCGATTGAGATGTACAAGATCATGATTCAAAGCCAGGTCAGGCAGAAAAGCACATGAAACTTTGTTTCCAAGCTAGCAAGCAAAAACCAGGACTGGAGCCATGGCACAAATGGTATAGCACCAGCAAACAGCAAAAACAAAGCAAACATGGGGTCCTGAGTTCAAATCTCAGTACCAAAAATGTAAACACTATTAACAATAACTAAGTTATATAACCAACTTAGGTGCCCAACAACTGATGATAGACAAAGAAAATGTAGCATAAATTAAAAACAACAAAATTACGTCATTTTCAGGAAAATACCTTCACATGGAGAACAGATACGTGAAATATAGCAGGCTCAGAAAGACAAACATTGCAAGTTTTCTTTCATATGCAGAATCTAGATAGTTTTCCATACATGAAGGTGAAAGGGGGAATATTTGGGAACAGGAAATGTACTCGCAGGGAAGGGGAGAGTCAGAGGAGAAGGTTATTCAAGGTTAAATATTACAAATACATTACATATGTTTATGAAAATGTCATAACGAATCCCATTATTTTGAACAACTAAAATATGCTAAAAATAAAATTTGCATCCATAATATTAACAACAAAGAAAAGAATAGAGTAGTGCTGGATGTGTGGTTCAAGTTTTAGAATGCTTGTCTGGAAAGTTCAAGTCTCTGAGTTCACTGTTCAGTACTTCAAGAGGGTATAAAAACCATAGGGCTATGTCTACACAGCCCTGAGGAAAAAATTATTTTGAATCTCCAATTCTATGTTAATTCAGGATCAATTGGGAATGGAAAAAAGTGAAATCATTTTAGAAATGCATGAATTTTTTTTAAAAAAGAGTATTAAGGATATGAGGATAGTAAGAGAACAGATTTGTGGGTTTCCTGAGCATAAACTAATTGCACACAGAGTTCAAGTCTAGGAAGGATGAATCTCATTAAATAAATACTCCTAAGTATTTGGGGTAGAAGAGATTGTTTTACTATGATAGCTACAGTTTGTTATAAAAGGTAGATAGAAAAATGAGAAGGGGGTGGCAGGAGTTTGGGCCAGTGGTTGAGTGCTTGTCTAGCATACATGAAGACCTAGGTTTGATTGCTCGGTACCACACACATAGAAAAAGCTAGAAGTGGTGCTGTGGCTCAAGTGGTAGAGCCCTAGTCTTGACAAAGCCCATGGACAGAGCTCAGGCCCTGAGTTCAAGCCCCAGGACTGCCCCGCAAAATAAGAAGGGTTATCTACTAGACAGCACTAAAAACAACTTGGTATTTATATGCACATAATACAACAGCATAATCTCCAAGGCAAAATAAAGTTGTATGAATTCCTACAGGAGAACTAATGATGCTCCATCTTTTTAAACCAATTTTGAGTTCTCAACTGATATGACTATTTGAGATTAAGCTTTTATGCTTTCCCCAAAACCTCTCAATTTTTATTTGAAAATAGAATAGCCCTAGTTCTATCAAGTATCCCTTGTACTAGATGGTTTTCAAAACCCTCAATACTCATTCTTCTCTTTATCCATAATCCTCTGAAAATATAGTGTCTATAATACTGGGAAAGTTTCTAGATGAAGTCTGAGGTGGAAAAAATTGCATCAAAGCTCCTTTTTACCCTAGCCACATTTCTTTCTCTTTATAGTAATGTAATGTCACATGAGATTTTTAATAGAATGGAATGTCATAGATGACTTGGGTTGCCTCTGTGGTCAATTAATTTCAGTTACTATTTTTCACATAAATTACTTTTATACTTCTGTGAAAGTATGTGAGAAAAGACCATTTGAGATAAGGCATTTGATAGACCTAATGTTACAATATAAGAGACCAGCACAGAATATGGGAGACCACAGGTATGTGTCTCCCTGGTGATCTGAAAAGTTAGTCCCAGTTGCTTGGTTTGTGTCACTAGAAGAACCATCTGGCAAGGGTGTCACCAGTCATAGCATAGCCTTTATTTAAATGAAGGATTGTGATCTACAATAATTACAAGTCTTCTGCTGAGGCACAAGGGAGAAATTTTACCATCTAGCCTGGGTAAAAATGACTAAAGGGTTATCTAGATTCCATGAATTGCTGCTTTCCAAGACCTATACAAACTGTCTAGTGTTGTTATGATTGAAGCAAGTCTTATTCTCTGGTTAAAGTGGTCCTTTGAAATTGCTAGAGTGTCTTCAGAGAGACTGCAAAATGTTCAAAACAGCCAGGCTGTTATAGGAACAGTCCAGCTAGTTGCCAGTAAAGGGGCTACTTCAATGACATCTCCTTACAGAAGATTTACAGGTACAAGGGAAGGGCTTGATTATTGGCAAGAACCATTACATGTGTGTTTACAATAAAAACACAGTAAAGTATGTTATAGCTTAGAATTTTGAAAACATTTAATAGTATCTAACAAGGCTGCAGAGAGAGATGTATCCATATAACCTGTCTTGCATACATGTTTAACTTTATAAGATTTCCAAACTCAAGACGTTGTGGTATGTTTTCTGCATTAGCCTTATTTCTGGGAATATTTTCTGCCATATAGTTGATTTCATGCTCATGTTGTTTGTATTTATTTTATCTCACTCTTTTTTAATCAATAAAAGAGATAGAGGCCAGGAGTTTAGCCTACTTGTAGAGTGCCTGCTTAGCATGCAAGAAGATCCGGGTTCCATTCCTCAGTACCACATACATAGAAAAAGCTGGAAATGGTGCTGTGGCTAAGTGGTAGAGCTCTCGCTCTGAGAAATCCCAAGGACAACTCTCAGGCCCTGTGTTCAAGCCTGGGATTGACATAATTAATTAATTAAAATAAATAATAAAAATAAAAAATAAAAGAGATTAAAATCCAACTTTACATTTGTTAAAGTTTATACCTATTTTTGCTCATGAAGCAAGACCTAACCCTGGCTGCTAATTCACTGAGTTTACCTCACTCTTTGTCAGGACTTATGATAAAATTCTACCTCTGGGAATTTCTAGAGATGACCAATAACTCAGTAATAAATCACTGATTAATATTATCCATATTCTATTCACGTGATGTTCTATCCTTATATGGCAAACTCCTCCAAATTTTGAACGCTTGAAAGAACAAAAATCATGTTGTTGTTGTTGATGATGATGACGATGATGATGATGATGATGATGATGACGATGATGATGATGATGATGATATGTGTGTGAGAGTGAAGTTCAGAAGTTATCGCTTATCTCTGTCATATATAACATCTTGGGTTATTCAACAGGACAGATTCACCCCAAGGTGACTTCTTTACCTGGTTAACAGGTTGGTGCATATTTGGGGATAGGTGCTTAGTTGAAACCGGCAGCAAGAAGACTTAATTTCCTTCATGTGGTCTTCTTCATAGAGCTGATTGAGCTTTACATCATGGCAACTGGTTTCTAAGAAGGAAAGTGCAAATGCTAATTTCTTTAAGCCTGGGCCTAGAACAGACCAAGGAAATCCTCTTTTATTTTCCTCTTTATGGTATTAATCAAAGTAGCCACAAAGCCTTTCTAGATTCAAGGTGAGGGAACATGATTGCCTATTTCTTCAAAAAATGAATAGCAAAGAATTTTCAAGCAAGGATCATAGCTGTAATCTAATTACTTGGAAACTGAGAATGGGAAGACTGCCATTTGAAACCAGTAAGGGGTGTGGGATGGGGGAAGAAACTGTGAGGCTCCTTCCTAACCAATATAAAGCTGGATACCTGTCAGCCCAGATATGCAGGAAGCATAAATAGGAGACTTATAGGTCAGACTAGCCTGGACACAAAAGTGAGAATTTATTTTAAAATAATAGAAGCTTAAAATGCTCTAGAAGCATGACTCAAGTGCCTGCTTTCTAGATTTAACCAACAAATTTCCCACAGTTTGGGATTGCGTGAGTACAAGACTGGGTGAAATCCGGTGGCACATCACTTCTGGCGAGGGCATCTTCCTGGTCCGGAGATAGCCAATACCTGGCTGTGTTTTCATGTGGGAGAGTAAAAGAAGGAAGTTGGTAGGAAAAAATCTGCTTAGAACTCTCACTCGCTCACTCCTCCTCTTCTTAGAAGTCCATACTCCAAATGATTTATGCCCACGTACTTATCGTTTCATTATTTAGATGTAGTCAAATTGGGGGAACAGCTTCAACACGTAATTTGGGAGGACATAATTTAGTTCAAATTGATGAGCATTTTAAAACAATGCCTTTTCTATTTTTTAAGATTACTACAGGTATTTGTGCCACAAGTAACAGATTTCTTTTATATCATCCCTCAAATGGCACTTTCCTCACATTCATCTGAGCCCTCACCAATGACTTTGTGGGTCCCTTTTGGCTTTGATGTACACAATTCTTTTATATATATATATATATATTATTGTGATTAATAGAAGGGTTACATTCTATTCACCAGATAGAAGGTGCATAACTTCACAAACATTGATACCCTTTCTCATGACATGGTCCCCATTTCCCTCCCACCCTGATGTACACAATTTTTGAGGCTTCAGTAGCATCATCTGCTTCCCAGTCCTGAGGTCAACATCACACTCATCAGAAGAGAAGCATTCTCTTTCCAGGTATCACTGTTGTACAAAACAATTATATCTAAACCTATTGGCCTTTAGAATTAGTAAATTTAATTATATCTCCTTCTTGGGGCAAGGATTTTGGCAGAGCCCAGCACATGAGGACTTCCGGAGAGTGAATGCTAAGGAACAAGAGATCCTACCTACTAAGCTTCTTCTGACCTAGTCTTGAAAATCTGTAGTGTTCCTTATACAACATTCTACTAGTCCTGGGTGAATCACAAGACGAAGAGGTAAGCATGGTAGGCAAGAACAAAAAAAGATCTTTCTTTGGAAACAGTCTTTAGACACTTACAAAATGAATGTACCATTTGAAGAATAATAAGAAGCATAATGATATTACCATTCTTTATTCAACCAAAAATTAAGGATATTCCACTTTTATCTAACATGAACAATTTTGTGTTATGTAACATATTCAAACCTTTTTTTTTTTGCCAGTCCTAGGCTTGAGCTCAGGGCCTGAGCCCTGTCCTTGGACTTTCTCAAGAATAGAGCTCTACCTCTTGAGCCTCAGCACCACTTCCGGCTTTTCTCTATGTATGTGGTACTGAGGAATCGATCCCAGGTCTTTGTGCATTCTAGGCAAGCACTCTACCACTGGGCCAAACTCCTGGCCCCTTAAACTATTTTTTTTAATTTAAACTTTTTGTATTCCATTTCCCCCATCTGTTAGGTTAGGATAGTACTATGGCACAAGTTTGTGGAGATAACTAAATTTGGATTACAAAGTATTTAGTTAAATGTCTAGCACATAGTAAATGTAAAGAATAATACCTATGAAATAATACTAGTTCATATTCCTGTTAGAGTCCTATCAAAAGAAAATATTTATAGTAAACAATAAAGAGAATAGGAAAAGGAATTGTGATCTAGTAATTAAAATGATTTTACTTTATTGTTGAACTTTAGATGCAGTGATATGTACTTAACAAATAAAGTATATTCTAAAGAAAGGTATCATTGGGTGATTTCATTATTGTGTGAAAATCTTAGAATGTACTTACATCAGTTAAGATAGCTATGACATCATTGGGTGATAGAATTTTATGAAATCACCATCATATATACAGTTTGTTGTTGATTGAAAACCTCTAAGTGGCATATGACTGCATTTATACATGATATTTGTAAATGCTGAGAAGAAAGTAAAAAGGGTATTGAGGCATGTGAGCTCACTGTAGGACAATACTGAGTTATATTTTTTAATCTCCAGATGTTTCTAGTATCTAAGATTATTCTGGAAAATATTTTTTAAACACAGGGATAGAAAGAAGTCTCATATCATTTGCAAAGATTTATCTGGCATGTACCAATGTAAAGATGAAGGGCAGCTATGGTGAGGATGTGGTAATCAATGAACTGAAGAGCATAAGGCTTGAGAATCACAAGTGTAAGGTTAGCTGGCCTATACTTTTAGGCTCAGTGGTAATAGAACTGGCCTACCCTTTGTGAGGCATTAGGTTTGATCACCAGAATCTGCTTTGGAGGGATGCCTAATAATCCGTCGACTTCATAATCAATTCTGAATTTAAGAGAAACTCCAGAATTTTATTGTATTTTTTGCCCCATGCTAGAAGGTCAAAATCAGTGAGGCACACTGTTTTAATGAGCACATTTTCAAATCTGTCTGGTATTCTTAAAGTTACATGTGCTCCTTTTGATACTTCTCCAAGCATTCAAAATGTTATACTTTTAAGATGTGCTTCATGAAAAGATATCTTAGTTTCCTCCATTCAACACTCACATCTTTTCAACACATGTGTGCTTGTTTTGTCATAGGTCTTCTGCCATACAATTTGCAGGGTTGGGTAAGGCATTGGTCCTTCCTCAGGAGCTATTTCCAAAGATGATGGAGGCTATATTTTTTCTAGAGTCTCTTTTACAAGAACAAGTCTCCATCTCTGGCCCTGGTCACACTGTGTGATCTTCTTTCTACTCATTATGTCCCACACATTGCTGCTTTGAGGTTGTGAACATGTAGTACCATTACTGTAAAGCATTCTCAGATGTGTCTGATTACCTCAGAAACTCCTTCCAGGAGGGTCAGAATAGGCCTGAGAGTTAAGGATACCAAATCAAAGAGTGGTCATGTTGATAAAGGATGACCTTTCTTATTCAAAGACTGGAGAATGCACAAATGGGGATTTGACAATTGAGATTAGAGAAAGGTTAACTAAATATGAATTAATTACACCATTTGTAATGATGAAGAACACTACCAGATTTGTTAGAAATATTAGCAAGCTGTGCTCTTTTCCCCAGTTATTTGGTTCCTATCTCATTGTCCTGCCACCTCCAAATTTAATGGCATTCTCATAAGTACAATACAAACAAAAAAAGAGTATCATTTGAAGCCATACATTTAAAAAAAAATTTTTTTTGCCAGTCCTGACCTTGAGTTCAGGGTCTGAGCATTGTCCTTGGGTTTTTTCAAGGATAAGAGCTCTACCACTTGAGCCGCAGCACCACTGCCAGCTTTTTCCTATGTATGTGATACTGAGGAATTGAACCCTGGTCTTTGTGCATGCTAGGCAAGCACTCTGCCACTAGGCCAAACTCTCTGCTGAGCCATACAATTTTACTAGGAGACATGAAATGTTTTCCTTCTAGATAGTCAAACTTAATTGAGTTCTATATAGAACATCTATACTTGTACCATATATTTGAAGAAAATCTGAAGAGAATAAAATATTAAAATATGTTTTAAGTGAGAAAAATAAGTTTATTTCAATGTTTAACTAACATTTTAAAGAAAATTAATGGAATTTTAATCATCAATTGCACTATTACTTTAGGACCAAAGCTAATAATGGTCTTATTTTCCATGATGAATTAAAACTTTACTTGAAAAGTGAAACTAGTTAAGAGATCAAATTCCACTTTTCACAGTAATGAACTCTACACATCAAAGCTGACTACTGAGATAGAAAAATCAGATCCCCTAAGACTTGGCAAGCCAGATTCTAAATTAACAGACTTTATCACTAGGGAAATCAAAAGCCAATTGGAGAGCTTATGATTTTATTGTAATTATATAATGTAATTAGTAATAATAGTAATAATAATAAGATCAATGATTATGATGATAATGATGATGGTTTTAAGTTACCGGTCTGCTCAGAATGCTCAATATATTTATGCAACATTTCAGGGGCCAGGAGCATAGCCTAGTGGTAGAGTGCTTGCCTAGCATGCACAAAGCCTTGGGTTTGATTCCTAGTAGCACATTCATAGAAAAAGCTGGAAGTGGTGCTGTAGCTCAAGTGGTACAATGCTAGCCTTGAGAAAGCCCAAGGACAGTCAGTGACTATGCCCTGACTTCAAGCCCCAGGACTGGCGTGTGTGTGTATGTGTGTGTGTGTGTGTGTGTGTGTGTGTGTGTGTGTGTGTGTGTGTGTGTGTGTGTGTGTGTGTGTGTGTGTGTGTAGTAAGTAGTCAGGATTAGCTGTCTAATTCTGTTTGTTTTGTTTTGTAAAAATGCTTAAACTGCTTGACCGCCAGCTTATCGTATTTTCTTTGTGGTATTTTCCGGGTAAGCAGGACCAGCTGTGTAGAGGGCTCTCCTTTAAAAACTCAGTCCCACAGAAGGTCGGGCTGCTCTTTATCAGCCTTCACGAAGGTGGAGAATAGCCGCTGCGCTGCTATTAAACTGACTCCTAGCTCCCTTCACTGAGAGCTGGTGACTATTGCTGAGAGGCTCCGGAACACCAATATGGCTGGGATATTACATCTATCTATCTATCTATCTATCTATCTATCTATCTATCTATCTATCTATCTATCTATCTATCCATCCATCCATCCATCCATCCACCCACCCACCCACCGATCTATCTATCTATCTATCTATCTATCTATCTATCTATCTATCTATCTATCTATCTATCTATCTATCTATTCAGAGGACCAATCCAAAATTTCAAACTTTGCCCTACTGAAATTACAGTGATGGTTAAAATCTGTAATAGAAAGACTTTCCAGAAGACTGATCTATAAAATACTTCATTCATCAAAAAAAGAAAGACTTTCTAGAAGACTGTTTGATTTATAAAATACTCATTCATTTAAAAAATTCTAAGCCAGGTGCTGGCAGTTCATACTTATAATCCTGGCTACTCAGGAGGCTGAGATAATCCTGGAAACTCAGGAGGCTGAAATTTGAGGATTGCAGTTTGAAGCCAGTTGGAGCAAAAAGACCAGTGAGACTCTAGGTCCAATTAGCCACCAGAAAACCAGAATGGAATGGAGCTGAAGCTCAAAGTAATAGAGTGAGAGGCTTGAGCACAAAGCTCAGGAACAGCATCTAGTCCCTGAGTTCAAGTCCCATGACCAGTAAAGTAAAGCAAATTATTTATTTTTAGTATCTTTAAATAATTGTACAAAGGAGTGTCATTTAACAAAGTAGTTTATAAATATAATGCATCTTGATCAATGTATTCAACATTGATCTTGCTTCCACAAATAAGGGAAATTTTGTCTCTGGGCCTGACTTCACTTATGTAATTTTTTTTCTAGGTCTTTCCATTTCTTTATTCATTTTTATAAATGGAGGTGTACAATAATGTACTCAATGGTTTTATGAAACAAAAAACAAAGTGCAAAGATGGTTAATGTTTTAAATATGTCAATTGGAAGTACTCCTTGAACTCATTTGACCAAGTATTTTCCCCCACTTTTTAAAATCACACCTGTGTTAAGACATGCACTCTTTCCTCTATCTGGTAAGCACAAGGTGTGGGAACTTGTGCAATGGATAATTAATCTCTATTGCTATCTATAGTTTCATAGTTAACACTGTCTTAGCAGAAGTGTGAAAACACATTCACACCTTTGGAAATGGATGATTAACTAATCAAATGACAATATGAATGTTAGACAGAATTACAGAAATGACTGCAAGGCAGAGCTATTTATGATTATAACATTCTATTTAACTTTTAAGGGTGGATTGTTCAATGTAATCTGTGTTCCTCAAACATCTGAGCAGATTCTCAACTTTTAATTGTGTAACTCCTTGGAAAGAATGAAGACAATTTAAGATTCTCCCCTAATTAAACATTTTTAAATTCAAATGGTTCAAAAGGAAACAAGTTCAAGATCACAAGCAAGGAGTCAAGAAAGAACTACATTTGAGTGAATAGTCAATTATTTTTACCTCTGGACTCTGTCATTTCTGTTTAAAACACAAGGTAATCTAATAGGTAAGTGAACATTTAGTCTATCACATGAAGTTCTCTTTTGATTGTCTGATGTATAAAATTCAAAATCTTCATTATTTTATTAATTTTCTAAGTTTACCTGTGTGTGTTAAAAATGCTCACTGGATAGGGCCAGGAGTTTGGCCTAGCATGCACAGACACCTGGTTTGATTCCTCGGTACCATATACATAGAAAAAGCTGGAAGTGGTGCTGAAGCTCAAGTGGTAGAGCTCTAGCCTTGGGAAAGCCCAAGGATAGTGCTCACGCTCACTGGCAAAAAATAGTGCAATTGCTGGATTAATGCAGATCTAGTAATTGAAGGTTTAAAACTATTATTTTTCTATGTGAATTGGATTGAAAGTTTTTAGAATGAGAATATTTAACAATATTTATATTTTAAAGCCAAAGTAATCCAGGCACCAATAGCTCACTTCTGATAATTCTGCACCTCTGTAATCCTGGCTACTCGGGAGGCTGAAAATTCAAATTCAAAGAGATTCTTATGTCTAATCAAGGAGCAAAAAAGCCAGAAGTAGAGGCATGGCTCAAATGATAGAGCACTGGATTTTTAGTAAAACAAACAAAAAATAAAAATAAAGGCTAAGCAAGAGTGCAAAACTCTGAATTTAACCCACAGGACCAGCACTAAATAAATAAGCTAAAGTGTGTTTGTTAGCCATATTACTGTCTTATACTGTGTAGTATTTTAAGGACATCTTAACTCCCTTAGAATGCTTGGAAGCCTGGCTACATATTTGTTTAATTATCTTGCTGACAATTAGCCAGGTGATTTATACTAAACTTTCATTTCCTTCTAATGAATTAATACTAAATACTAACCGATGTGCCAAAAATTGCCACAAAATTGTATTTTTATGTAAAATTTTATTTGTAGAAAAAAAACATTCCTTTTGTTTAACTATTTCTTTTTGCATTAATAAAACGTACTCATTAGCAATAATTTATAGATCAGCAAATATGCTACCAACTGTTTAAGCTTATAATTGCTAATAAATAAGGAGGATGTGTATAGATACCTATTACTCATTTGAACATGTCTCCATTTCTAAAACCATCCTACGATCTTTACCATAGCGTTTTACTTTCATTTCTCAATACATTTACTTATTTATACCTTTCAATAGTCCCTTTCTGAAACATTAGCTTCTTTTGACTTCCATGTCATGACATCTCATACACTTCCCTGGATCCAAGTACTAAGATGGATGGAGATAGGTAGATAGACCAAATTTATAACTCAAGTCCAAACATCTCTTTTTATCTTTAGTTACACACACACACACACGCACACACACACACACACACCACGTGTGCACACACATTTGGGCTATACTTAGTGCCCTAAGTCTTCTCTCTCACTATATACTCCCCTCTCTCAATCTCTCAGTGACTCAGAAGATATTTGTTCTGTTGCCCAAGAAAAAAGCTCGGTATTACGTTTCAATCTTCTTTCCCACATACTACTATATCTTATCTCCCCCAATATCCCAAATATTTCTTGGGTTAATTATTTCTGAGACCCAAGTATGGAAACATCCCACTGGTTGTTCTCCTTGACTGCATTTTACTCCCACCACTTACATTTATCATGTTGTACTCCAAGTGTACAAAATGTCTTTTAAGCTTTTTTTGGGGGGGAGGGGCAGGGTCATGGGGCTTGAACTCTGGACCTGGGTGTTGTCCCTGAGATCTTCAGCTCAAGGCTAGCACCCTACCGCTTGAGCTACAACCCAACTTCCCACTTCATTGGAGATAAGAGTCTCATGGTCTTTAGTGCCCAGGCTGGCTTTGAACTAAGATCCTCAGAATTTAGCCTCCTGAGTAGCTAGGAATACAGGTGTGAGCCACCTTTTCCAGCTGTCTTTAAGCTTTTACTCACAAACACTCTCCTTGGATGATTATAAGAAAAAAAACTATAAAAGTTTTATATATTCATTTGAATACATTCAAATTTGGAACAGCTATGTCTTCCTTTAGATACCCAAACAAATCTAAATAATCAGTTTTTATACTTTTCATTGTCATCTTAAAAATACATAAAGCCGGGAGCTGATGGCTCATGCCTATATTTCTAGCTACTCCTGATGTTGAGTCCAAGGACTGTAGTTCAAAGCCAGTCCCGGCAGGAAAACCCATGATACTTACCCACTAAAACAAAGTGTAGCTCTGGCCTTGAGAACAAAAGCTCAGAGACACCACACACACACACGCACACACACACACACACACACACACACACACACACACACACAATATACATGAAGAATTTCTTTAACAGTAATATTATTTTTAACAAAAATATTGTTTACAAAAATTTGCATCTTTTTTCCTTTTCTCCCACAGATTTTCTATCCTAAGCAAACAACCTTTAAATGAGATCAGACTTCTACTAGAATATGTGTCTTTGGACAAATATCACAAATTTCTAGAATGAATATTCAGAATAAATAATGTGTCTACATTTTATCTTAGATATGTTTGTTTACCTATTACTATAATTATAGGTATAATTTTTGACAACCTTTGGTACCATATGGACCAAGAAAGACTCTATTATAGCAATTTTACATTTGTTTCTTTAAACACTAAGTAATGCACCAAAAATAACAAAATATATATTTTTTTTCTTTTTTTTTAATTTTTTAATTTTATTTATTTATTTATTTATTTATTGTAATTAGTAAAAGGGTTACATGATATTTGCCAGATAGAAGGTGCATTAATTCACATACATTCATACCCTTTCACATGTCTTGGTACCCGTTTCCCTCCCCCCCCACACCCCCCACTCGTCTTGGTTTTCCCCCCTTCCCTATCAAATTTCAAATATCCAAATACAAATAAATTCAATATATCAGATAACAAAGTGAGATACTATACCAATATGAGATAACCAAGGGACAGCAAAGGAGATGAGAGACAACATAGTACATTAAGGACAACAATCATTCATTATATGGCTTTTGTTTCACTATCCTGGATGTCCTTTCAATTAGGTTCACATTATATGTGAATATAACAAAATATATTTTAAAAATTATTTTATGCTGGGTGCTGTGGCTCAAATCTATAATCCTAGTTACTCGGGAGGCTGAGATTTGATGATTGGGGTTCAAATCCAGTCCAGGCACTAAAGACAGAGAGACTCTTATCACCAATTAACCACTAGAAGGCTAGAAGTAGCAATGAGGCTCCAGGGTTAGGGCTGTAGCCTTGAGCTGAAGAGCTCAGGGACAGCACCAGGCCCAGAGTTCAAGTCCCACATCCAACAACAACAACAATTATTTTACAATGATCTATTAGCAATTTTCTTTTTCTAATTTTAATATAAAACAATTAAACAACATCTGTTTCATAAGAATTGTTTGCCAATCATTAGAGTTTCTTGTCTGGTTAATGTCTACAAACCATATATAAATATGTAGCAAAACATATCTTGGCAATTTTATTTTTTATTTATGAGAACCTTATTTATGAATTTAAAATTAGTCAAAACTATTATCTCTGTCTATATACAATATATGATATATGTAGTAGATAGATAATAGGTAGGTAGGATGTAGATGGGTAGATGGATAGATATGTAGATAATACATCATATATGTATATAAAGACAGGAAGATTCAGTTAGGATAAACTCCTTGATAGCTACTTAAGTTTTTACGTTGGTGCCAAAGTTCATTTTTCTACATAATTTCAAGATTCTTTAAAAGCTATAGCAAACCAAAAGAAAGATAAACTCTTGAAAATCATTTCATATAAATAGTATAATAATGTCATTTTCTGATTAAAACAAATACAGAATCAAATAAGTGTACCCACATTAACAACAGAAGAATTAATTACAGTAAATGAATGCTGACTACAGTTTCAAGGTATTAGATTAATGTACTTTGCAAAAATTACTAGCAACAAAAGAGGAGGTGCTTTTCTGTATGATTATTATTCCTTGCATTATTTGCAATCAAATCTCCAACATATTCATTTTAAGTTAGTCTTACTGTAAGTAAAACTTTGAGAAATAAAGTACAAAAGATGGTTATGAGTGACAGAGAGCAGGGAAAAAAATCATTTAGTATGTGTTTACAGTATTCAACCATTTGTTTTTTTTTTTTTTTTTTTGCCAGTCCTGGGCTTGGGCTCAGGGCCTGAGCCCTGTCCTTAGACTTTCTCAAGGCTTAGCACTCTACCACTTGAGCCACAGCACCACTTCCAGCTTTTTTCAATGTATGTGGTACCGAGGAATCGAACCCGGGTCTTTGTGCATGCTAGGCAAGCACTCTACCACTAGGCCAAACTCCCGGCCCCAGTATTCAACCATTTGTAGGTAAAGTAATTAAATAATTTCCAGCATCTGAAACAAACCATAAAATACAAATTTACCTTTGTTACACTTTCCTTTCCCTAAAGCTATAAAATCTCTTGTAAATAAACTATTCTCTACATGTTTTCTTTGGTGTGAGGCAAATTATTCAACAGAAAACAGTTAACTACAAGTTCTTTTACTGGTATTGGAGTGTTATTCTCTGCTAAAGAAGATAAGATTGTCTGAAGGGCATGAGTTGTAGAAGATTCTAATTTGCATTCTGCAATTTGGAATGTTTCTCAAACAATAAAATAGGAAATTTTGCCTTGACATGTTACCTTATTGTTTGGAATAAGATTCCATGCGTATTACTGCTGTTGATCAAAATTCTCTGTTTTTAGGAAACTTCTTTGGGTTTTTGGTTTGATATCCATGCTTGGTCTTGAACTCAGAGAATGAGCTCTGTTCTTTAGCTTTTTCATTCAAGAAAAGTGTCCTACACTAGAGCTACACCAGTACTTCCAGCTTTCTGATGGTAAATTGGAGATAAAAATCACATGGACTTTCCTGCCCAGGGTTGTTTTGAACTATGGCCCTCAAATCTCAGCAACCTGGATTACAGGCATGAGTCACTGGCGCCTAGCACGAAGACTCTTCAATAGGTTAGAAATTAAATGGACAAAATAGGTAAGTAAAAATTGCCACTGCTCTTTTATGTGGGAAATATCTGATTCCCAAACATTATATAACACTTTTTTTTTTATAAGTCCTAGGACTGAACTCAGGGCCTGAGTACTGTCCTTGGCCTTTCTCAAGGCTAGAGCTTTATCACTTGAGCCTCAGCTCTACCACAGCACCACTTCCAGCTTTTCTATGGTACAAAGGACTCAATCCCAGTCTTCGTGCATGCTAGGCAAGCATTTTATCACTAGGCCAAACTCCCGGCTCCATTTGTTTACTTCTGATATTAATTTTGCCCTTAATAAAATTTCTTCCAACTAAGGGAGAACTTCAACACCTCCAAGTGGTTTTATTGTGCCTCTGTTACAGGAGTCTTCAGCAATTCCACTAAGTATTTTTTGAAGGGTTTATATTTCTGATGCCCTTTGATGGGCACCAAAATAAAACTCTGTGAACAGTTAGTGGTATGGCAATGACTCGTCAGTGTTGGTATTTTTGCTTTTCCTATAAAGCACCAAAAAAAGCTAACTGTGATAGGGTGGGAGGAAAAGGAAAGTCACATGATTGCTTCTCCATGATCCTGTGCTCTCTCAAGAATTAAAAAGAAATGGAGTACTTTGTTATTTTTACTTCATACTTTCAGTTTATTAAGGATTTTAGTGACTTAAATACTGCATAACACCATGCGTCTGAATGGATATCATTGGCTTTGGCTTCTAGAAGATACATTAGATATAATGTAATCTTTAATACTCTTTTAATGTGTGGAAATTAAGTTTCTGAGAGCATCAAAGACATAGCAAAAACCATCTATTCATGTCAAGTTCTAGAGGCCAAGCGGAAGTGGAGTACTTTAAAATTAACTGTTTATGGTCCACAAAGAAAAGCACTCAGTCAGGTGACAATGGCTCATGCCTGTAATCCTAGCCACTCAGGAAGCTGAGATCTGAGGATCATGTTTAAAGCCACCCAGGCAGAAAAGTTCATGAGACTCTTACCTCCAATTAACCAGAAAATTGGAAGTAGAGCTGTAGCACAAAGTAGTAGAGCATTAGCCTTGAGCTGAAGAGCTCAGGGACAGTACCCGATGACCAACAGGAAGGAAGGAAGGCAGGAAGGAAAGAAGGAAGGAAGGAAGGAAGGAAGGAAGGAAGGAAGGAAGGAAGGAAGGAAGGAAGGAAAATGCACTCTTTACCTAACTTACATTAACTATAAACCCTCTGTATATCACTTTTATAATAAAACAAAAATAAAACATTCTTGAATATTTGTTTGTTAAACATGACATTTGAAATATGATGTAAAAAATCAGTGTTAATAAAATCTTTCAAAAAAAAGTAAAACAAAAAACTCACTGTTGGCTGGGAGAGTAACCTAGTGGTAGAGTGCTCACCTAACATGCACGAAGCTCTGGGTTCAATTCCTTGGTACCACACACTCAGAAAAAGGAAGAAGTGGTGCTGTGGCTCAAGTGGCAGAGCACTAGCCTTGAACAAAAAGTGGCCAAGGAGAGTGCCAGAGCCCTGAGTTCAAACCCTAGGATTGGCAAAACAACAACAAAAAACCCTCAGTGTTTAAAATTGTTCGTTTGTGATCTCTTGGGCTCCATTAAATAATTGCATTATAGTTTGAAGTCATGCTGGTAATTTATATAACAATTGTCATCCTCTGTTCCCTTCTGAATCAAGGATAACTGTGGCAATGTTACACAGAAAGATAGCCCCATCAGTCTCTGTCTGAATCTACAGCCTTACCTTTATCCTTGTATTTAAGTATCATCAGATTGAACTTTCTTAGATTTATTGAACCTACTGGGACCTCACTGTTTCAGAAATTGTTAATCTTCTGGAATATTTTTTTTCTGTTCTTTTAGCCTAATTATTTTTGATCCCAATATTCAATAGCCATCCCCTCCCCTCTCCTTTCCTTCCCTTCCATTCTCTTCCTGTCTCTTCTCTTTCTCACTGCCAGTCCTGGAATTTGAACACAAGACCTGGGCATTGTCGCTGAGCTATTTTTGTTTTTGCCAGTCCTGGGCTTGAGCTCAGGGTCTGAGCACTGTCCTTGGACTTTCTCAAGGCTAGAGCTTTATCACTTGAGCCTCTGCTCTACTTTCAGCAGTTTTTCTATGTATGTATTACCTAGGAATTGAACCTGGGTCTTTGTGCATGCTAGGCAAGCACTCTACTGCTTAGGCCAAACTCCCGGCCCCACTGAGCTATTTTTGCTCAAAGCTAGCATAACTTCATTTCTGGCTTTTTGATAGCTTATTGGAGATAAGTGACTCATGAACTTTTTTTTCCTGGATGCCATGGAAATGCTGTTGTCAGATCTGGGCCTCTTGAGTAGCTGGGACTATAGGTGTGAACCACTAGTGCCTGGCTTCAAATTTTCTTTGAGACTGCTCAACACCTCAGCCAGAGTGGATTAAGGCACTTTTACAATGTAGTATGTGCTGTTCTTGTTGCTTAGTTTCCAAAGGCCATACTCATCTATCAACTTTATTGACTAATAAAAATCTTACTTGTAGATATAACCATTGTGAGGGCCACTAGTACTTTTTTTTATTGTAATTAGTAAAAGGGTTACATGATATTTGCCAGATATAAGGTGCATTAATTCGCATAGATTGATACCCTTTCACATGTCTTGCTACCCATTTCCCTCCCCCCCCACACCCCCCTCCTGTCTTAGTTTTCCCCCCTTCCCAATCAAATTTCGAATATCCAAATACAAATAAATTCAATATATCAGATAACAAAGTGAGATACTATACCAATATGAGATAACCAAGGGATAGCAAAGGAGATGAGAGGACAACATAGTACATTAAGGACAACAATTATTCATTATATGGCTTTTGTTTCAATATCCTGGAGGTCCTTTCAATTAGCTTCACATTATATGGGCCACTAGTACTTTACTCACCAATCAAATATATTCAATAATGAATATAGTTTTTTCCATTTAATTAGAATATATTATGACACAAAGGTGCTTCATTGTGCTAGTTCTATATAGGCATATAATTTCCCTCCAACTCCCAGCCCTTCTATCACCCCCTCTATTTTCATATGAGTATAAAGTACTTTAATTGTATTTACCTTTCCTCAGACTCTCTCTTTTTGCTCTCTCTCCACTTGTACCAACTCCCAAAGAGAACTTGATTTATATTCCTGTCATTTATTTACAAGGAATAGGTTACTCATATGAGAAAGAAAATAGAACACTTGACTTTCTTAGTCTGGGTTGTTTAGCCTAGCATAATGGCCTATAGTTCCATCCATTTCCCCAGATGTGACAAAATTTCATTCTTAATGGCTGCACAATACTCTATTGTGTCCACATACTACACACATCAACTGATGGTCTGATCCTCTAGCTTGGCTATTGTGGAAGAGTGCTGCTATACACATAGATGAGCAGCTACATTGACTGTATGCTGATTTACATCCTTTGCACAGATGCCCATGAGTGGTGGAGCAAGATCATGTGGTAGTTCCATTTTTAGTATTTTTTTTTTCCAATCCTGGGCTTGAGGTCAAGGCCTGAGCACTGTCCTTGGACTTTCTCAAGGCTAGAGCTATACCACTTGAACCTCAGCACCATTTCCGGCTTTTTTCTTTGTCTGTGGTACTGGGTCTTCGTGCATGCTAGGCAAGCACTCTACCACTAGGCCAAACTCCTGGCCCCCCATTTTAGTATTTTTAAGGAAACTTCATACTGATTTCCAAAAAGATGGCATGAATTAACATTCTGTAGAACAGTGTGTATAAAAGGTCGTTTCCCCCTCCCCCCATCTTCGTCACCCATTTGTTGTTTGTTTTCTAAGACTGCCATCCTGACTGGCCACTCTGACTGGGGAGAGACTTAACCTCAAGGATGTTTTGATTTGCATTCCCTTTATGGGTAAAGATGTTAACATTTTATTCCTTAGTCATTTGTATTTTTTTTTGAAAACTGTTCTTTGATTTGCCCATTGAGTAATTAAATTATCTATTCTTTGACTGTTTAAGTTTTGGAGCCCTGCATACGTTCTGGATGTTAATACTTCATCCAATATATCGCCGGCAAAGATTCTCTCCCATTCTGTGAGTTTTCTTTTGATTCTGGAAAATGTTTCCTTTGTTGTGCAGATAATTTGCTGCAATTCCAAGTGAACATGGTTTGTAATGGACCTGAGAGAACTGATGTACTTAAATAAATCCTATGTTTCAAAGCAGTCTTTAGCAAACTATCACTTCATTCCATTGCTGAAAAAATATGTGTTTTTTTTGCCAGTCACGACTTGAACTCAGGGCCTGAGTATTGTCCTTGAACTTTCTCAAGGCTAGAGCTGTACCACTTGAACCACAGAAATACTTCTGGCTTTTTTTCTATGTATATGGTACAGAGGAATTGAAGCCAGATCTTCGTGCATGCTAGGCAAACACTTTACCACTAGGCCAAACTCTTGGCCCCTGATGAAAATATTTTTAACTTAAAACTTTCACAAACAAGGTAATGATTCAAGGAATGCCTTCCAGCAATTTTGGAGACTCAAACTGGCATTGTTGTTGGAATTAGTTTCCATGGAATAATGGTACCTTCTTACCAATTCAATGACCTCAGAATCCTTCCCATTGTTTTATTCAATGAAAACAGTCACCAGACACATATTTGGGCCACAAATACTGACTAAAATGCTTTACTTTTTTGGTGAATTATTATCATTTTTTTCCAGTCCTGGGCTTGAGCTCAGGACCTGAGCACTATCCTTGAGTTTTCCTCAAGGCTAGAACCCTACCACTTGAGCCACAACACCACCTCTGGCTTTTTCTATGTCTGTGGTACTGAGGAATCGAACCCAAGTCTTTGTACATGCTAGGCAAACACTCTACTACTAGGCCAAACTCCCCACCCCTCAGTGAATTATTTTATGGACAAATTATGGCTCTATTTGGACATTAATCATTTCCTTCTTTTTTGAGACTCTAATTATCTTTATAAAGTGATGATAAAACTTGAGTAGTTCTCATCATTCTGAATTATATATTTTCCTAGGAAAACATTTGGTGTCAGAAAAAAGAAGATGGAATTTTTAGTTACTATGAATTTCGGAAAACCTAGGTTTCATTATTCCCACTTAAAACTTAATGAATGTAGTCATATATAAGAGAAACCTAACTATATTTTCTGTAGAAACTGTTTTGGAATTGTTCAATGATTTTGACCAATGGATTGCATTAGTCTCTTCCTCTCCTCTCTCTCTGTCTCTGTCTCTCTCTCTCTATCTCCAGCTTTCAGAAATATTATCGGAATAAATTTTTATTCTTTATAAATTATCAAAACTGCTGAAATTAACCATCTATTTTATTGGCATACTTTTGTTTTAAAAAATACAACAGAGTATATAACAGTGTATATTTTTATATTTCAACACATGTTTAGAACACATCTAATCAATCTCATCCAGAGCTATTTCTTTATAGGTCTTTACGTGAACTAAAAAAGAAGACTTGAGCTAGTTGCTAATGGTTCACACCTATAATCCTACCTACACAAGAAGGCTGAGATCTGAGGATCAAGGTTCAAAGCCAGCCCTCGCAGGAAAGTTTGTGACTCATCTCCAATTAGCTACTAAAGAGCTGGAAGTGAAACTGTATTTCAGGTGGTATACCACCCAAAAAGCTAAGACATCACACACACACACACACACACACACACACACACAAATTTAGCCAGCTTTCTATTTTCAGATTATATAGGACTCACTATACACTATGTGGAACATGAACTATACTACTCATGGTTAGGGTTGGAGGGAAAATCTGGGAGAGCTTGAGGGAAGGGAAAACACAGTTCAAAAAGAAATGTACATATTAACTGACTTACATAACTATAACCCCTCTGTATATTACTTCTAGAATAACAATATATTTTAACTTAAAATTGCCTCCCAAATTATTTTCCAAATAATATGCAGCATCATACCACCCTGCCCCCAATTAGAACGATTCTTTAAAAGACCATACTCACTCCTGAAATCCTAACTACTCAGGAGGCCAAAATCTAAGAATCACAGCTTGAAGCTAATCTGGGAAGGAAAGTCTATGAGACACATCTCTAATTAACCACCAAAGAAAATAAAAGCTAGAAATAGAGCTGTGGCTCAAATGGTAAAGCACTAGCTTTGGGAACAAAAGCTCAGGGACAATGCCCAGGCCCTGGATTCAAGCCCCAAGAATAGTACAAAAATTATTTTCTTGATGAATATTAGGGAAAATATTGCAAGTTGGGCATTATCATTTTCACTTAAAAAATAAAGTATCTCTAAACTGTACCCCTGTAGTGGAAAACAAAATATATACTTTGAAAAAACCGAGACAGGCTGGGAATTTAGCCTAGTGGTAGAGTGCTTGCCTGGTATGCATGAAGAAGGGGGTTCGATTCCTTGGTACCACATACCTAGAAAAAAGCCAGAAATGGTGCTGTGACTCAAGTGGTAGAGCTCTAGCCTTAAGAAAGTCCAAGAACAGCATCCAGGCCCTGAGTTCAAGGCCCAGGACTGGCAAAAAAAAAACTGAAACAATCATTTATTCTTGGTCAAACAGGGCCAAAGACTCTGAATCAGAATATTATTAGTTTATGATGCCAGTCACTTCTAGGTTTTGTTACCAATAAATATTTGAAAAGACAAATTGTGAGTTTTACTTACATTGAGCTACTTATATGAATAAGAAGTATTATAATTAATAGTTATTGATTAAACATTAGTATTATTAGAATTATTATAATCTCTGAGTGTAAAGAATCTCTCTCTAAACCAATTTACTTGGTCCAAGTACAATTAAAAATTAGCATGTTGGCTTAAGTGATCATTACATATATCTGATTTACTAGGTTTTCTTTCTTGTTTTTAACATGTTTAGTTTGTAGACCAGGCCATCATTTGTACTTAAACTCAGCCTGCAAACTAAAAATAATCTACAAATCCAGAAAGGTATAGTTAACCATAAAAGTAAACAGTATATGCAATGTTTCATGGATAATAATTTTCATAATTGGATAGTTACAGAATAATTAGTGAAGAGTTGACTTGTTTCTTTTCTGAAGACCCAGCTAACATTGCCCTCTTAATGGTAAATTGATGCAACTGTCATTAGTAATATTTCACAGATGAATGGTGATTGAAATCTTTATTTATTTCCCTACTCATACTTTTTTTTCCATTTTAAGATTTCAAAGTTTGAAACAGAAATATAATAGATGTGATACTAGTCTTTGTCTCCCCAAAAGTGGAAGTCAATGAATAAATGGATGAATGAATTGAAGATTCAAGAAATCAAAGCAATTAGAATAGAGAAACCAATTAGTACCATGAAATAGAGAAAGAAGGGAGGGAGGTCCAGACAGGGATCTCTCTCCAGATTACACCATCTGTAGCCGAACCAGCTATTAGTATAGAGGCAGCCAGTTTCAAAGCCAAAGGAATCAGTGAGACAATTTAAAACAGACAAAATGATTGTACTATTCTGTGTGTGTATGTGTGTGTGTGTGTGTGAGTGTGTGTGTGTGTGTGTGTCTGTGTGTGTGTGTCTGTGTGTGTGTGTGTGTGTATGCCAGTGACAGTCCTGGAGCTTGTCTCAGGGCTTGAGAACTGTCCCTGAGGATTTTTGCTCAAGATGATCAATCTACCAATTGAACCGCAGTTGCACTTCCTGCTTTTTGGTGATTAATTGAAGATAAGAGTCCCTAAAGACTTTCTTGGATAGGCTGGCTTCAAACCATGCTAATCAGATCTCAGCCTCCTTAGTATTTAGGACTAGAGACATGAGCCACCAGGACCCAGGGGGTTGTAACATTAGTGGAAAAACTAGGAGCCTGAAAACAGTTGAAGTAAAGCACTAAAACAAAGATGTGAGTCTGGTATACATATTCAACATGAAAATTCCCAGAACGTATAATGGAAGTCTACAGAGAGAGAAGTCTATTTATTGTTAAATACAAATCTCAGCATTAGTTAATATAAAAATTAGAAATTACCTAAAACTTCAACAATAGGTAATGAATGGAAATGAAATTAGTGTCTTTACACAGATTTGATGATTTTTTTTTGTCATGAGACTTGAATTCGGGTCTCAGTCATTGTCCCTTAAGTTTTCTGATCAAGACTAGTGCTTGGAACCACAGCTCTATTTCCGGTTTGTTTGGGGCTTTTTTGGTGGTTAATTGAAGAGAAGAGTCACAGACTTTCCCGCCTAGGCTGGCTTTGAATCATGGTCCTCAGATCTTAGCCTCCTAAGTAGCTGGGATTACAGGTGTGAACCACCAGCTCCCAGCCTGAAGAAGATTTTTGATGCTTCCTAAGATGTTAGTAAATAATACAACGGATTAAGGGAAATATTTGTAGATATATTTAGCATATATGTTATATACTATTCTTAATCTTAAATCTATATCACTTTCATTATGCATATATGTTTCTCTGTCCTTATCACTAGCTTTTACTACATGGTTTAAGACTTTTCTTTCAGTGGCTTCTATGTAGTTTGCATTTTATAATTTTAGAAAACAATCTGACATGAGTAGAACCATATTCAGAACTTTCTACAGCACAGGGCTCATTTTAGGTCAGGTATCCTTTCATGGACCAATGAATATGCTTTAAAGATTGATACTAAGATAAGTACATGAGGAAAACTATAGAAATCATATAATAGAGTAGGGAAAGAACATATTTCAAAATAAGAACAGGACTCTAAGCAGACAACACAAAGATTGTATACCTCCTATTTTTAGTGAAAGAGTGACTTACTGGAAAACATCTGTTAGGAGCAAGACTTGGATGTATCTATAGCAAAGATTGGAAAAAATAAAACATTCTGAATCAGTGAAAGGAAAGTAAATAGAATGTTCTCAATGTACTATGTGCAGTTATTTCTTTTCTCTTTTTTCCCCTTATGGTTAATTTCATGTGGTTACTGTATGTGATTTTGTTACCTGGTATATTGTATATATGTTTATTTGAAATAGGGAAGGGAAGGAGGGAAAACAAGATGATTGGGAGGTGTGGGGAGAGGGAAAGGGGGACAAAAACATGAGGGGTATCAATGTTCGAGAAGTATACATTACCCCCACAGTAAAAAAAAAAAAAGAATGTTGAAGAGTAATCAGTAAGCCATGTAACTTATGTGAGTTTCACATATATCTTTAAAGGGAATATATTCAATGAGTATCTATGTACTGGGGATTGAGCTTAGGTTCTTGTACTTTTTAGGCAAGTGCTTCACTACTTAAGCCCACACCATAGTTTCTTTTTGCTTTTTAAGTTTAATTTTCACATAAGGTCTTGTACTTTTGTTTGGGCAAGCCCAATCCCCCTACCTCTACCTCCTGAGCAGTATCAGGTCTTGATTTGTATCAATCACTTCTGATTCCAGATGCTACATCCTGAGAGAAGGACCATAGCTGCAATGGCGTATAGGACATGGTCCTGCAGAGAGCTGTGAGTTGTGTGACTTAGCCATAGCACTGTCTCATTGTCATTCATACCTTAGGACCCCTGGCTCTACAACATAAAGTCTATACAGTATTTAATCTGAACACTTCTTTACAGAAAGTCAAAGCCTATTTAGGGAAACACTTATGTAGTACTTAATCTTTTGAGTCTGATTGCTAAAGATAGCAAGATACATTGGGATTATTGTGTTTAGGGATATCACTAATAAGAAACCATCTAATTTTAATAGCAATGCTGATATAATTTTTTTAACCACTGAACAATCTAGCTACTTGAACCATATTTATGGATTATGACCATTACTTCACATATACTTTATGCAATAAAACTTTATAAACTATGACTTCTTATGTCATCCTCTAGTTGGTTACCTGATTATTGTTAAGGTGGATTTTAAATATAAGCATTTGTATAGAATCTCCTAGAAGTTGAATTAATTTCTTTCCCTTCTAGGCTCATACAAATGTTTTATCATGTTGTATCAAAATAATTTGTATACTCGACTCTTATTATTTGAAACACTGTCTGAGATCCTGAAGAGTAGAGGGTTCATCCTACTTATTTTTATTTCCCAAGGACGCAGTAACAGCACCTGCTACATGGGTGGTTCTCTGACTCAGTGGAGAAGTGAATGTTGAATTTAAGTATTTTGTCTTTTTTCAGGTTAATACTATGAATTTCTAAAGTTGTTATTAACCATTGAATTTATTTTTTATACTATAACAAAGGGTCAAAAAGATGTTTTCCAATACAGTTAGTTATCTAAATAACATGTAACTGATATTTCTGACAAAACAATACTGCTTTTTGTTCATCAAGTTAGTTAGCTTCTGTCAGAAATTCATCACATTTGTATGAGACTAAAGCAAGAAAAAGTTAGCATAATTCAGATTATAATATATCACTATCATATTATTATTATTATTATTATTATTATTATTATTATTATTTGGGGAGGGAACAAGAGTCTCTGCCTCCAGAGAAAATTATGGTTAGTCTTAAAGAAGGCCACTCAGAAAACAATCCTCAGTTACATCAAAATATAAAAATACAGAAGGCATTCTACAGAAGTGAGAAATGATTTTTTTCACACTTTGTTCCATCACTTGATAAGTGATAGGGCATGCTGCTAAGTCTCCTCTGTTCATTTGAAGGGTGTTTCACATAATACTCTCTTGAACATATGATTACCTAGATTTTAGTCCTGAAGGCAGTTCTGAGCAATCTGATTTTTGATATCTGTTTGCCATATAATATATAGTTCAAATGAACGAATATAAAAATAGAACATAATTTTCATAGTAACAATAGATATCATTTATTAATGGCTTACTGAATTCCAAACCTCACTAGCAATGTTTGTAATAGGTTTTCTCCAAAGCTCAAATAAAGGGTATGATCTATTTTTCTTTTTGTTTTGCCAGTCCTAGGGCTTTAACTCAGGGCCTGAGCACTGTCCTTGCACTTTCCCAGAGCTAGAACTCTACCACTTGAGCCACAGCACCAATTCCAGCTTTTTCTATGTATGAACAACAGGTCTTTGTGCATGCTAGGCAAGCACTCTACCACTAGGCCAAACTTGGGACCTTGGTACTGTCTATTTTTACTGATGAGATACTGAGACTTATGAAGATACATGGTTGACCAAATGTCACCTTTGAAGTAGGAGAATAGATAGAAAGATATATATAAGCTAGGCACTACTGGCTCATGCTTGTAATCCTAGCTACTCAGGAAGCTGAGACCTGAGGACCTTGGTTCGAAGCCAGCTGGGACAGGAAAGTTCCTGAGACTCTTAGCCTCCAATTAACCAGCACATAACTGGAACTATGGCTCAAAGTGATAAAGTGCTAGCCTTGGGCAAAAAGAGCTCAGGGATAATGCCTAGGCCTCAAGTTCAAGCCCTACTACCAACAAAAATAAATAAATACCTACCCACCTACCTACCTACCGACCTACCTCCCTACCTACATACATACAGTATTAATAAATCTGATAGCTCTGAAGATGAGCATAATAAAAATCCAGACATAAGCTGGGCACTGGTGACTCATGCCTGTAATCCTAAATACTTAGGAGGCTGAAATCTGAGGATCACAGTTCAAAGCTAGCCCAGGCACCAAAGTCCCAGAGATTCTTATCTCCATTGAACCACTAGAAAATCAGAAGTGAGGGGCCGGGAGTTTGGCCTAGTGGTAGCGTGTTTGCCTAGCACGCATGAAGACCCGGGTTAGATTCCTTGGTACCACATGCATAGAAAAAAGCTGGAAGTGGTGCTGAGGCTCAAGTGGTAGAGCTCTAACCTTGAGAAAGTCCATGGACAGTGCTCAGGCCCTGAGCTTAAAGCCCAGGACTGGCAAAAAAAAAGAAAGAAAAAAGAAAATCAGAAGTGACTCTGTGGTTCAATTGGTAGAATACTAGCCTTGAGCTGAATTGTTCAAGGATGGTGCCCAGGCCCAGAGTTCAAGCCCCATAACCAACAAGAGAAAGCTATACATAAAAATTATATAATACACTGTGGAAAATGACTTGGCATTGGTTGTTCATGTCTTTACTCTTAGCCACTCAGGAGGCTGAGATTTGAAGATTATCCTTTGAAGTCAGATTTAGTAGAAAACCTCAAAAGTCAGTGAGACTCTTGTCTTCAATTATCTACCTCTACTAGAAGTAGAGGTATGGCTCAAGTGGTAGAGTGCCAGCTTTGAACAAAAGCTAAGCAAGAGTACCCAGTTCCTTTGTTCAAATCCTAGTTCTGTTAAAAAAAGAGAAAAGAAAAGAGTGGTTACTTTTGTGATGTACTTTTGTGATGTGGGATTTTAATAGAAGATTGTATCACGAAATTTTCTGGACTGTTAGAAATATTCTCCTAAGGTGAGTGGCACTACATAAGTGTATGCATACTTAGCTCATTCAGCTGCGTGAAGGTTAATGGTCTTTACTATAAATGTGCTATATCTCAGCAAAATTATTACCAAGACAAATGCATTTAGCTCTGTTCAGTTAGCTCTGTTTTATTGCAAAAGCTTTTCCACTATATGCTCGATATGCAATCGGATCAGGTAGTTTTTATACCTGGCTTTTTTCACCTAGCAGAATGACTGCTGGGTTCAGGCATGGTTTTGAGAATGATAGGTTTTCATTCTGTTTTTTTGTGACTCAATAGCATTTCAACACGTCTATACTATATTTTCTGTAACCGTTCACTCATTTATGGATGCTTATGTTGCTTCTGTATCTAGGAGACTGTGAATAATGCTGTAATAAGTATGAACAGACATATGTCTCTGACATGGTGATTTCTTACCCTTTGAATTGCTAGATATGGCAATTTTTTTTTCTTTTCTTTTCTTTGTTTCTTTTTTTTTTTTCTTTTTTTTTTTTGCCAGTCCTAGGGCTTGAACTCAGGATCTGAACATTATCCTTGGGCATTCTCAAGGCTAGTGCTCTACCACTTGAGCCATACCACCACTTCTGGCTTTTCCTGTGTATGTGGTACCATGGAATTGAACCTAGGGCTTTATGCTTGCTAGGCAAGCATTCTTACCACTAGGCCACACTCCTGGTCCCAGTTCCTTATGTTTTGAGAAACAAAAGTGTCTACTCTGATCAATCAGAGAATAAGGGATAGACAGGAGCTCACTGATGTAAGTAGATGGGTTAATCCAGATAAAAACAACATTTATTAAACAATCAAGAAAAAAGAACAAGTTCACTACTGCCTCTCAATAGTGATTTGGCATTCAGAGAAGAGTATCAGGTCTCTGGAACTAGTGTTGCTATGGGATGGACTGTTACAAAAAAGTCATATATTGAAGTCCTTATCCCCAGTACCTCAGAAATTGAACTGCATTAAAAACGTTCTTTAAATAGAATAAGATCATTAAAATGGCATCTAGGGTAAGTCTTTCTGTCTGGTGTTCTTACGATAAACGTACGACGATTAGCTACAGAAAGAAAAGACGAGATGCCCATAAGAGAATGTGACATTTTTCAAGTCAAGAAAGAAAGACCTTAAAAGAAAACAACCATACTGACACTTGATCTTAGATTTTAGCCTTTACTTGTGAATAACTAAATTAAGTTACTTAGCAAATCGTGTCACTAAAATATCTGAAAAGAACCTGAACTAAAATATGTAGAAGTAGCAATATAAAGAAATGGATAAAACAAATTCCCAAGCTCATACTTAAGTCTTCTTCATCAGCAAAATGTTCAAGTGAAATCTCAAAAATGCTCCAGTTATGGAGATATATGTGAATGCTTTGAGGAAGAATCACAATGCAGAGATTGTGAAGCAGGTGATTCAGCTGTTTTCAAGAAAGAAGTCATGACCAAATTAAGATATTTTTGAGAATGTGTCAATGCCTATCTTAACAGTTGAAAAATATTAGTGTTAGTAGAGTACAGCTTTTGAAAATACTGTTATTAAATGTCTGGAATTTTATACTAGGGTGCCATGAACTATGGCAACTATACATATACATGTACATATACATATACTATACATATACATTTACATATATAGTGGTAACTATTATAATATATATGGCAACTGAAAGCAAGAATCTTCTATAAGTAGGAGGTCCTATCCCTGTAGCCTTCTAGAGTTTTAACCCACTGACAGCTTTAGGGAAAGGTGCTTTGTTTTTATGTATATGTAGTTGTTTTATTTAGTCATGGTCAGAGCTAGATACTTTAATTTCCATATGCCAGGAGGTAGCAGGCTGGGCTTTACAGACAAATCCCTCCAGACATGCAACAGTTTTGGTAGTTCTGGCCAAACTAACCCAGTGGCTCTTGTCTTTGCCTAAGCTAGAATTTCTCATGCGCCCCCCCCCCCCCCCATCGCCCGCAAAGGAAGTTGTGACCACTGCTCCAAGATAGAGCAGAAGCTGACCCTGCTAAAAAGAGCAGTAGCTCAGCTGAAGGTCCAGAGGGGATCCAGGCTATGTGAAATGTGATCCTGTCTTTGTTTTTGTCCTAGTACTGGGGCTTGCACTTGAGCCACACCCTTACTTCCTGACCCACCCTTTTATACCATGTCTCTTCTGCCTTTAGATTTACTTTTACTTTCTAAAACTAAACCCTGGGGGCCAGGAGTTTGGCCTAGTGGTAGAGTGCTTGCCTAGCATGCATGAATACCAGGGTTCCATTCCTTAGTACCATCTATATAGAAAAAACTAGAAGTGGTGCTATGGCTCAAGTGGTAGAGTTCTAGCTTTGAGAAAGCCCAAGGACAGTGCTCAGGCCCCAGGACTGGGCAAAAAAAAAAAAAAAAAATTAAGCCCTGCACTTCCAAAACAGAAATAAAATAATCATCAGAGTATATTTTATGTTTCTAGGACCAGATTTCCCGCCTAGCTGTGTGAGAAACTTTAATTCTTCACTGTGGGTATCTCAGCCTGCAGTAGTAATAAGAAGCTTTAGTCCCAAACAGGCTCTTAAACAGAACACCTGCTGAGCAGAGACCCACTTTAACATTTCTTAGAATGAGTCGATGGGGGCAGAGGCAGGGAAGGAGGGACAGACTGCAGGTTAGGGGAGGGGAACATTTTGGAAAGCCAAACCGCTTACAAGGAAGAAGCAGCTGCTTCTTTTTTTTTTTTTTTTTTTTTACAAACATCTGTCCCCGTTAGCTTTGACCTTCTCACTTCTAGACGTGAACTAGTTAAACGTAGATTTGACAAGAACTCATTTCTGAAGGCTGTCTGCCTGGCTGCCTTAAGGGGAAATAAGCCTAAGTGCCACCCAAAAAGTTTCTTCTATGAAGAACAGAAAAACTGGGGCTTTTAAGAAGGTATTTTTTTTTCTACACAACCTAGACTGTGTGCTCTGGGAAATTATTACACAAGACAGAGATCCCTTCAGTGCCTATATTTCAAGTTTAAAAACCTCTAAGTTTTGAAGGAGTAAAGTCACCCACTAGCTTTCTCAGTTCGCGCTGGCTCGTGACTTACTACATTTAAGAGTATTGCTTTTTATTTTGCTTGGCTAATACTTGAGAATACAACTTTTAATTTTTTTTTTTCAGTTATTTTCTCCTAGTACTCAATCACCTGGCAGGGCACGGGTTCTTACTGCAGCAGACACCGAACGACGCGCGGAAACGGCCCTTCCCCAGTGCGCACGCGCGGCCACGCCCCTCCCCGGGGCCCTTCCATGGGCAGGATTGGGGCGGGGTCTGCGGCGCACCGGCGCAGTGGGAGGCGGAAGAAGGAATTAGGAGAGGAAGAAGGCAAGGACTGAGACCCTTGTGACGGAGGGCGCCGGGCCCCTCCTCCTCCGCTTTTGGGGAGCAACCGACGACCGCCTCCCGCCCTAGCTCTGGCTCCTCCCCTCCCTGCGCTGGGTCGGTAGCTGCCTAGGGACTCCCTCCTCGGTCTGCCGCGATGGCGCTGGACCCCGCAGGTACGGGGCGGGCCGCCTGGTTTGTGAGGCCCGGCGCGGTTGTCGCGTGGCGGCTGCGGCCAGGCCGCACCACCTCTGCACGGTGCATGGCGCCCGGCCGCCTCCTTGGGGTTTCCTGCTGGCCCAGCCTCTCCCCTCGGTTGTAGGCCATCGGCTTCCCGCCCATTGGGGTTAAGGTCAGGTGAGGGGACTTTGGGTTCTTTCATTTCTGGTTCTGTAACATCTTCGATCTCTTTGCTCCAAGCCTCCGTTCAACCATACCCGGCCCGGTGTAGGACACTCTTGCAGCATTGAAAATTTAAATTTTTGTGCTGGCAGGCAATTTTACATTCTTCCTCAGTAATTTTGTGGACTCCTTGTAGTTTCTGTAGCCTAGTTTAACAATTCAAAAGTTCTGTAACTCTTTTAAGAGTGAGTTGCTTTGGGAAAATATCAGCCAGGTCTTGAATATTAACTTGTATGCCTTCCCACCCGTTTAAATTTGCAGTAGAGTTTCAGTTTCTTAATTGTATTTGCAGCCCTCTGGTACTTTTCTTGAGGCTGTTTATGGAAAAATACAGTACTTCATTTTGGCCCAAAACAGTCGTGGGTTTTAAGTCCATTTCTCATAGTTAGAAATAGATATATTTTCTAATTATCCAAAAATAATATGAAATATGATAGACACCCACATTATTATAGATTAGGAAACAGGTTTAGAAAAGTTACTAGTCCACGCAGATGGTGGTAAGATCATTCAGTTCTCTAATTTTGAGGGTAACGGAATTCTGGATCACTTCATGGTGATAATCAGTTTGGGAAGAGGTGACTGGACTGGATAGATAGTAAAATGTACTATCTACTATCTGGTGTTTGGTTTTAGAGTGAAATCCTTGATTCGAGTTAATGTAGGTACAAAAGATGGATCTGAATAATTCAGGTAAGATACATATAATTCTCTCTTTTTTTCTGGAACAGGAAGTGATCTTCAAAGTAATCCAGGTGGGAAACTGAAAAAAAAAAAAAACAAAAACAAACCAAAATAATCTTGAGGCTTACTATTTCCACTTTCTCCCCACCACCCCATTTCCTATTTTTGATAGTATTGTACTTGGGTTTAAGCTCAGGGTCTCTTGGTTGTAACACAATATTTCCCATCTTCAGCAGTACACAGACATAGTTTGCTTTAGTTTTGTAAAGATGAGATCTTGTATTTTTTTGCCCTGAAGGTCTTGGGACCCAGTCTTTCTTTGAGTCTTCTTCTTTTTGAGAGTATTTGGTATTTTTCCATCCCAGCTTTTTGTCTAGGACTAATCTCAAATCAACATTCTCATAGATTTCTATCCTCCCCCCCCAAAAAAAAAGCTGGAATTACAGGTGGGAGTCACCACACTTGTCTGTCACCATTTTTATGTTTTAATTACTACTAATGCACTCTGTGCTTCTAGCAAGCCCAAGCTTACATAACTAATTATTCGGTATAGCCGAATCTGATTAGAAACCAGGTGATTTTATTGCCAATTTAGGGCCACTGTTTGAGTATTGGTAAAATAAATACTGAGTATCAAACATGTGCCATATATTTTTTTGTGTCCAACAAACAATAGTATATAGCGTAGGGTAAACAAGATCCCTGTTCCCAGTTAAATGCCCTCCTTCCATATGCACATAAGCTCATAGATTGTGTGATAACTGTAAAGAAAAGAAAGTAATCAGTGTCATGTACTAGGTGCTGAAGAGAGCTACTGTAGATAAGTAACTGTTCTATGAGTATGTGTCATTTAAATTGGGATCTGATGAATGAGATGAAACAGCCATATGAAGAGCTATGAAATGACCAGTCAAAATAACAGATACTTAAAATATTTGACTGTGCTGAGTGCCAGAATGTGTAGTAAGGAAAGATGTTGAGAAAGAAGGCAAGATCCTGAATACTCACATGCTTTAGGATACAATATTCTGGTATAAAGCACTTGGATTTTATCTGGTGTCATCAAAAGCCTGTAAGACTTTTTTTTTTTGACCAGTCCGAAGGTTTGAACTCAGAGCTTGGGTGCTGTCCCTCTTCTTTTTCACTCAAAGCTAGTGCTCTACCAGTTGAACCACAGTTCCACTTCTAGCTTTTTGGTGGTTAATTGGAGATAATCTCATGGACTTTCTTGTCTGGATTGGTGTTGAACTGTGATCCTCTGAACACAGCCTCCTGAATTATAGGATTAGCTAGGATTATAGGCATGAGCCACCCAAGCTGGAAAAGGCTGTGAGACTTTTACAGAGTACAGTGACATAATTTATTTCTTTACTATCTTAACTTCAGTGGTAGCTTGCATTGTCAGAGGGGAAACTGGGCAGTGGTATGGTATTATGGGATAGGAGCAATAGTCTAATGCTTGGGAGTGTAGTCTAGTGGTAGAGTGTTTGCCTAGCATGCAAAAGCCCTGGGTTTTATTCCTTCGTACCTTCATACCGAATACAAAGAAAAAAAGTCAGAAGTGGTGTTGTGCTCAATGGTAGAGCATTAGCCTTAGAAAGCTCAAGGACAGTGCCCAAACCCTGAGTTCAAGCCCCAGGACTAGCAAAAAAAAAGAAAAGAAATACTAATGCCTAAGCTACATCCTTAGATGTTAAGATGTAATTTGTCAAACATTTAAAACAACAGCAGGTCTGATGTATAACTAGGATGAATTCCTCCATTTTCCTTACAACAATGAGCTGTCAGTTTTATTGACTGGATTGTCATTCAGCCTTTTGTCAGTCCAGACCCTTTTCTTAGAGGATATTCTCCCTACATAAGTATGAACTTTGATTTAATTTTTTAAATTGTCATTATAAAGGTGATATGCAGAAGGGTTACAGTTACATAATGCAAGTTAAGAGTGCCGTTCTTTTTGGGCAATGTCACCCTACTCCCACTCTCTCCCTTGCATCCCCACCCACAAGTTGTGTAGTTTATTTTCAGTGTAGTGACCTTTAATCTTAAAGTAACGATATAAGAATTTGCAGTATAGCTTACTGCAGATTTTCTCATTATCCAGAACTTAAGCATTGTCTTACTCCAAGTACAGTTTTTGCCAGTCTCTAATCCTTTATTACAAGTATTGTATATTTGAGAAATCTAGTCTAACTTAGTGATTGCAATCTTTAAAATTTTAAAAAAGTGTGCAAACCATGATCACTTATAGAACTGTTGGTTTTTTTTTGGGGGGGGGGGGGGGGTCACGGGGCTTGAACTAGGCCTTGGTGCTGTCCCTGAGCTCTTCATCTCTAGGCTATTGCCCTACCCCGGGCCTGGGCATTGTCCCTCAAAGCTACTGCCCTACCCTTGAGCCAAGCCCCACTTCCCATTTTCTAAAAGTTCACTGGAGATTAGAGTCTCAGGTTCTTTTGTGCCCAGCTGGCTTTGAATCATGATCCTCAGATCTCAGTCTCCTGACTAGCTAGGATTACAGCCATGAGACACAAGAAATGGTGTTTTTAAGGTATACTTTTGAAAAAGGTAAATTCATGACATATAAATAGAAAATAGGTATGTGTTAGATTTTCTTGAACTCATTGATTACTGAGGGAACCAGTAAGATGTAACAATCCACAAAGCAACTGAGAAGCTACATACATAGACAATTTCACAAATTACTGTCATCAACCCGTCTTTGGTGATATCTTTTCCTCTAATCCGTAATTATTTCTGTTCCTATGTGCCAGAATTCTAGAAGTTAGCCTTGGCTCCTAAGAAGTTGTAAAAAAAAAAAAAAAACAACCCAAAACAGTCATTGAAAGAACTGTAGGAACACCAAGTTATGCCTTTGCCTATTCCAATGTTCCAGGAAAATTCTTTGACGTGATTGTATTCCCAAGTGACTGCCAGCAGGAAATTGGTTTTAGTAAATTTTGGTGTTTTTTCTGTTACCTAGAAGTGATTGTGTTTTTGCCTTTATTCTTCTTTTTAGCAAAATAAGAGCTTTCTCTTCCCTCTGCTAGTTAGTGAGAATTCCTTTTCTACTTTTGCAAGATGTAAGGTGGGTTAGTGGGCAGCACAAAGCATATTTTTAAGGTGTGTGTGTGTGTGTGTGTGTCTGTGTCTGTGTCTGTGTCTGTGTCTCTGTGTATGTGTCTCCCCGTTGGTCCCTCCTTGTGCGCCTAACTATGTTTACTCATTGTCTGTTTCATTGTGTTTTTTTTTGGTTGTTGTTGTTGTTGTTGTTTTTCCCCCAGGAATCAGAAAACTGTGGGAAGTTGGTCTAGTGATAGGTTTTGGTAAGAAAATGAGTGACATTCCATAACTGAAGGTGTGTGTCTTTAAGGGGAACTGTCACTGGAAGTTCTTGAAGTATTTGATTTGCTGATGTTCTTCTGCTGATTTCTGTGGAAACTGGGATAGATTAGTTTTATGGGTACTAGCATTTAGTATTACAACATATTTAGAAACATTTTTGCTTCTTTTTTAGGCCTACTAATTTTAATGCAATATAATCTCATATAAATGTATTTGTTGTTAGATTTCTATTTCCCTATGATACAAGCATGAGTTGATAGCTGATCTTGAGCTTTGCCTAGCATTTAATTGTACCATTTGCAGCTGTGTGGTACTTGAAGAATTTTAAAGGCACAGTGCAGGCCTGAATTGGAAAGAATAGAATTCCAGTGTCATTTAGAACCAGTGATGATTTAGAAGATATTTAGATAGAAGCTTAGAACTGAGATGAGAAGCTTGATTATGAAGTCTGCAGAATGTATGAATATACTAGTGATCTTCAAGGATATATTTGCTAAAAAGTTTGAATTTGTGGGAATTTACTAATAAAAATGTTAAAATGGTATATTAGGAATGAAATTGGAATGTATCTCAAATATATGTACCTTGAAATTGAATGTATTCATCTGGGTGCCTGTGGTGGCTATTCAGGAGGCTGAGTTCTGGGAATCAAGATTCAAAGCCAGACCAGGCACAAAAGTCCATGAGACTCTTATCTCCAGTTAACCACCACAAACCTGGAAGTGGCTAAAAGCAATAGAGGGCTAGCCTTGTGCTGAAGAACTCATAGTCAGTGCCCAGGCTGAGTTCAAGCCCCACAACAGAAAAAAAAGAATATATTCAAATTCAGACTTTTATAGCAATCAGAATGTTTTAGTTACTTAGAATATAACTAGAAAGATCTTGATCTATTAAATATTACAGCTTCATTTGATTTGTGCAGTGCTAACGATTAAACCCAGGGCTTTGCACATCCCAGGCAAATGCCCTACCACTGAATTCCATCCCCACCCTTCATTTACTTTATAAGTGATGAAATTGAGGCCTAGATTTGGGGAGGGGAGTGAATGAATTTTCACAGGTCACCCTGAAATTACTTGGAAAGCTGAGAAGAGTCCTGGAGTTGCTTTACGCTTTGTCAGCTATTGTTTTTTGTTTTTAATCATTACTGAACAGGACTTTCTAAGGTGTCAGAAATTAGGACACCTAGTGCCCAACCTACTGTTAACTTTATTATTTATTTATTTATTTTTGCCAATCCTGGGGCTTGACCTCAGGGCCTGAGCAATGTCCTTGGGCTTTCTCAAGGCTGAAGCTCTACCACTTGAGCCACAGTACCACTTCCAGCTTTTTTTCTGTGTATGTGGTACTGAGGAATCCAACCTGGATCTTCATGCATGCTAGGTAAGCACTTTACCTCTAGTCTAGGCCAAACTCCCGGCCCAGCCTGCTACTGTTAACTTATGTGAGGACACATGAGTGGGAACTGGCTTTAGCTAAAAGGTGCAGGTTTGATGATTAGAGCTCTTGGCTCACGCCTATGTTTCCTGGTGGTATAATTTGTTCTAGGATTTATCCTATCAACTTTTATTATATAGAAACTTAATCTATTCAGGCCCTAATTTTTAAATTGTTATTATTAAGAGGTGGTCCAAAGGGGTTACAATTCCATAAGTCAGATTATGAGTATGATGTTTCTTGGAAAGTATCATCCTTCTTTTTTCCTCCCATTTCCCCCTCATATCTCTATCCGCAAATTCCATAGTTCATTTTTTTACCTAGTGTATACTGAATACAGTGATTGAATTTGCCTATCCTTCCTACCTTCATTCCTGTGCTCTTATACTCCCCACTCCCCCAAAACCAAAAAAAACCCCCCAAAAACAAAAAAAACAGGCTTCTATTTCCTGTAATTTATTTTGATTAACCATAAATAACAGCAAACAGCTAAACAGTTGTTTAGTACTTTAGTAATTCAGAGGAATTATGCCTTTGACTTCTCCCCTAAATTACCCTCCTTTAGTCATATGTAAATGTGTAGAGCCCAGTGTATGTTATACTTAACTGTATTTTCAATATAGCTTCCGTGTTTGAGAGAAAGCCTGAGACTTTGTCTCTTTGGACCTGGCTTATTTCACTTAGCACAATTTATTCTGGGTCCATCCATTTCCTTGCAAATAAAATAATACTATTCTTTCTAATAAATGAGTAAAATTCCATTGTGTATATATACTATACTGTCTCCAGTCATTCATCTGTTGTATGGCATCTGGGCCATTTTTATAAGTTGGTTATTGTGAATAATACCTTAATGAAAATGGATATACGGGTGTCTTTACCATATGCTGATTTGTATTGTTCTGGGTAATGCCCATTATAGGTCCAGATCAAAGTGTAGTTCTATGTTTAGTTTTTTGAGGAATTTCCAAACCATCTTCCAGAGTGGTTGTACTAGTTTACTTTCCCACTGACAGTGTATAGGGTTCGCGTTTCCCTACATTCCTACTAGCATTTGTTACTATTCTAGTTCTTCAGGCTGGTCAGTTTTACTGGGGTGAGGAGCAATTTCAGTGTTTTGATTTGCATTTCCTACATGGTCAGGGACATTGAGCATTTCCTCCTATTGGCCATTCTTCTGAAAAATCCACATTTAGCACCTTTGCCCATTTATTGATAGGGTTATTCGTTTTGGGGAGTTAATTTTTTGAGCTACTTGTATATTTGGGATATCAGGCACTTGCTGGATGTATAGTTGGTAAAGATATTCACCAAGTCTGTTGGTTGCCTTTAGTAATTGTTCTTTGCTGTGCCAAAACCTTTTAGATTGATATAATCTGTTTGTTGTCTCTCTTATTTGCTATGCCTCTGGGACTCTCTCCAAAAAGTTTTGCCTATGTTTATAAGTTCTAATGTTTTTCTTTCTCCATCTTGTAGAAGGTTTGAAGTTTCAGGTCTGACATTGAGGTCTTGATTTGTTTTACATTAATACTGGTAAAGGTGATTGGTAAAGGTGACAAATAAGGATCCAGTTTTAAAAGTTTTCTAAGTAAGGATGTCTGGTTTTCCTAAAACCATTTATGGAAGAGGATATCTTTTTTTGTTTTGTTTTGTTTTTGGCTTTGTTGTCAATGTCAAGTGACTGTAGGTATGTATGGTTGTTTCTAGATCTTCTAGTCTATTCCATTGGCCTTTGGGTTGAATTTTGTGCCTGTATCATCCTGTTTTTGTTATGGCTATGTAGTAAAGTCTGGAATTATGATACCACTTTTCTTCTTTTTTTTTTTTTTTTTGTTCTATGTAGGTGATACCGAGGAATCAAACTCGGGTCTTAGTGCATGCTAGGCAAGCACTCTACCACTAGGCCAAACTCCCGGCCCCTTGATACCACTTTCTTTTGGCCTAAAATTGTCAGATGTTCTGTGTCTTTTATTGTTCCACATGAGTTTTTGAATTGATTTTTGTCATGAAAAATGTCATTAGGATTTTAATGGGAGTTGTCTTAACTTGTAAATTGCCTTTGACAGTATGGCCATTTTCATAGTATTAATTCTACTTATCCATAAACGTGGGAGATGTTTACATTTCCTGCTCTCATATTTTATTGCTTTCTTCAGTTTTTTTTTTTTAATAGTTTTCTCTGTAGTGATCTTTGGCTTTGTTTAGTTAGGTTTATTACTGGTGTTTTTTTTTTTTTCTTTCTTTCTTCTACTGTTGCAAATGGAAGTGTTTTCCTGATTTCCTGGTTTCCCTTTCTGCACATAGTTGGAAAAGGTTGGTTGTACCTGCCTTGTCATTGTTACTAATCAGCTTTAGAAGTTTTGGGGTGGAGTCTCTAAGATCCTTTATATGTAAACAAAAAGTTGACTTTTTAATTTTGTTGTTTAAGCACAGTTAAATCATTTTTTTCCCTGAGCATTATGTGCTTAATTGTGTAAAAGATTATATAGAGTTTATTGCAAGACATTGGATTTTATTATCTATGTATCTCTTGGCGTCTTCAGAGTCATAAATTATATTTAGAGGGCTAGATTTTTTTTTTTTTATCTAGGCCTGAGCACTGTCCTTGGATACTTTTTATTCAAGGATAGTGCTCTGCCACTTGAGCCATAACCCCCCCTTCTGGCTTTTTCTCTGTATGTGGTACTGAGGAATCAAACCCAGGCCTTCATGCATGCTAGGTGAGCATGCTACCACTAGGCCAAACTTGTGGCAGGGCTAGCAGTTTTTTTTTTTAAAGGAAACAAAAGTATTTCGTATATTTTTCGAGGAAGGTTTTCATGAGGTTAATTCAAATTATAGTTCTAATAGGTGGTAGTTTTATGCAATTAGACAAACACATTTAGGAGAATTGAGATCAAAGCTATGTGCCATAATAATGTGAGTCTTAGAGTTCTAGTTCATGAAATGTCCTAAAAGCCATTTCAAATGCGTTGAATTCTAGGCTAAGAACAGTGATAAGGTATTGTACATTTTTGTGCGGTATAATGGATAAAAATAAAAATGTGCTTGTTTCTTTTTTGATCTTGATTAGCTAGGATTATGCATTCTTAGCCAAATTCTGCATGAGTGGTAATGTGTCTTTTTCACTTACCACATCTGATGGCATATAGGTGATGCAAATTTTCTCCACATATTGAAGATTTTCTTGCATTTCTTTTTTATATTTCTTTTTAAAAATGATTTATTTTCCCACTTACAGTTAATAAGTAGTCTATAGGAAGCCCATTTCAGATAATGTAAATATCTGCCTTCATAAAACATTTCCCCCTTCTTTTTATAGCATCAATTAATTTTTCCTTGATTCATTATTTCCCATGATGGCTGCAAAATAATTTTTTTGTCCCCTACGTTCTGTACTTCTTCCACATTTACTAGATAAATTGTCAACATTTTGTGAGAGACCACTTTGTTTCCTGTTATGAGCTTATGATTACTGTTATTAGTAAGAACTTCACTCCATTTTTTTCCAGTGGTTCATACTGGTTTTATTTTGTTGTTGTTGGTTGTGGTGATGGTAGTGATGGTGGTGTGTTTGTATGTGTGTATGTGTGTGCATATGTGTTTTGTGTTGTTCTTGGACTTGAACTGAAGGGCTGTGCATTGCTTTTAGCTTTTTTGGCTCAAGAGTGGTGCTCTATCACTTGAATCACAGTACTACTTCTGGATTTTTGATTAATTGGATTTTTACCAGGTTTATGTTGAACAGCAATCCTTAGATCTCAGAGCCTCCTGAACAGCTAGGATTACAGGTGTGAGCCACTGCACCTGACTGTGTTCATTTCTTTAAAGAATCATTTCTTAGGAGAATTTTCCTGACTGTTATCACTATTTAGTTTTTCAAAAACTTTAAATTCTATTAAAAAAGAAAAAATCCAAAAGGCCCTTAAACCTCAACTCACATTTAATGTACAGTGTCTATTTTACTTTTACTTTTTTTCTTTCCTTTTTTTTTTTTTTTGGCCAGTCTTGAGGATTGAAGTCAGGACCTGAGCACTGTTCTTGGGGGCTTTCTCAAGGCTAGATCTCTACCACTTGAACCACAGCACCACTTCTGGCTTTTTCTGTGTATGTGGTACTGAGGAATCAAACCCAGGTCTTCATGCATGCTAGGTAAGCACTCTACCACTAGGTCAAACTCCTGGTCCCTGTACAGTGTTTTTTTCATTTTAGATGTAAGTATTTTGTTCTAGAAATGAAATATTTACAAGTTTTTTTTTTGTTTGTTTGTTTGTGGGGCTTGAACTCTGGACCTGGGTGCTGTTCCTGAGTTCTTCAGCTCAAGGCTAGTGTTTTACCACTTGAGCCACAGCAGTATGTCCAGTTCTCGGGTGGTTAGTTGGAGATAAGAGTCTCGTGGACTTTGTGCGTAGGCTCGCTTTGAACTGGGATCCTCAGAATTTCAACTCCTGAGTAACTAGGATTACAAATGTGAGATTATTTGTAGTTTTTGATAAGAAAAGAATTTATAGTAATGAAAAATATTTGGAGAATTAGATTATATCTGTATATTAAACAGCATGTTTCTCTGAAACTATACATTCTATATATAGGCCCACATTATAAGAGATTACCTGCCTAGCAGTGTGGTGTTGTAGTCTGAACTCCAAATTTGGAAGACCTTTTTGTGTCATTTTTTGTCATTAACCAATACAAATATTCTGAAGTCTGACAATGAAAAATAGGGAGAATAAGGAACATCACATTTGTTCAAGCATTAAACTTGTGTTTTGTCAGTTGTGGGACTTGAACTTGGGACCTGGATGCTGTCCCTGACCTCTTTTTGCTTAAGATAGAGCTCTACCACTTTGAACCAGAGTGCCACTTATAAATTTCTATTATTCTGAATACTTGTCATTGATCTTGAGAGATTCTGGACTAGTACAGGAAGGTTGCCACAGAAAAAAAAATAACTCTTGTTGACTGAGTATTGTATTTTGAGTAAGGTTGTTAGCAACATTTTTAAAGCAATATTTTTACATATAAGTGTCAGAAGATGAGAACTTTCACCTAATGCTTAATATAATTGAACCATACAAACTTATGCACAAATAAGGACATTGATAAGAAAATTAGCTTTCCCAGTTTATTAAATTTTCACATTTTAAAGGAGGATAATGAGTTGGAATCCTGATTTTACTAATGAAGAATTAGTGTTGGGAAAGTTTTACAGACTAAAGGTTATGTTAATTACCTAAACTTGATTAATTGAGAGCATAGTTTCAAATGCTGTTACAGAATAAGGAAGCTTTCCTGTAGTATTCATTGTATATGCAGTCCCTAATATGGTAGATGGTACATAATTGGTGCCTAAGTATTAACAGAATGGATATCTATGACTATCAGATGATGGAATTTTCTTAAATATACATGTCATTTGTAGTAGTAAACGACTGTAGATAATGTGATCTGGTATTATAAACCTAGATGTGAAAAGAATAGATGTGAAATAGAACAGGTGCTGATGAAATCTCATGGATAAACAATGGGGAATTCACTGTTAGATATTGTGTAGAACTCAGAGATGGAGATGTCGGCTGATTTGAATTTAAAAAAAATAAACTTTGATACTAAAAAAAAAAATAGAAGGTAGAAGATGGAAAATAACAGTGAACTGGAATTTGGTTTTACCAGTTATTTGCTGAGTGACATTACATGGTTGCTTTCAGCTGTCCTTTATATTCTGCTTTTAATAGCGATGATGTTTGTAAAACAATTCCTAATTCCTTCCTCTTACAGTACTGCATTCCTTTTACCTATATGGAAATAAGCTGATTTTTCAATTAAGATGTTAATTGGATGTCAAAATGAAAGTTCAAATTGTAGAAGCTTTAAACCAGAATTGTGCTGTTAGGACTTGGAAATTACCAATACATCGTTTGAAATATGGTCAGATTATACTTGAAGATAGAGGTGAGCACTGGTAACTTTTGTAACAGCTTCAAAAATAGATCTTGTGGGGTTTTGTCACAGGAACAAAAGCATTTAATTATCATGAAAACATTTGTGCTTTTTCTCGTGTTGTTACACTGTTCAGGACATTTTGAAATTTAATGTTAAAGTTTGTCATCAGTCTCCTATATAATAAAATCATTTCAATGTTATCTTTTGGCAAACTTTTGTTATGAAAGTGAATTTAAGTTTCAGCCAAAGTTTTTCAGAGATAATCTGAGGCAGATGGTAGATGAACACCTGGGAAAATGTTACCGTGTTTCCTTCTCTCTCAATAGTTGAATTATGGACTTAGTTTTCATGTCCAAGTACACTGATTCTGAGAGCCATACTAATATTGAGGATGTGATTGAGCATCACAGATTTTGGAAATCTGTGAATAACTGCTCAATGTAAAAATAATTTCCTCCACCCCATTATCAAAATAAACACCTTTTTTAACAGGAATTTTATGAAAAGTTGAAGAAAAAAAGATAGCAGAGATAGTGTATACAGAATGTAGAGTTCTGTATACACATTTGTAGATTTGAAAATATCATACTATCTTCTAGATGTATTTGAGAGAAACAGTAAGCTGGTTAGTTTATATTACTAAGTAGTTTACAAGCATACTGCTTTTTAAAAAATAGAATATTGTATATATAAGAAAAGCTAGTATTCAAAACTATATATGAAATGTATATATTTATATAAGAAATTTAAGGTTACAATGGAAATTGTAGTACATTTTCCAGTTTAGCATGTCTTATATTAGTTGGTTTCCTGCTTTAGTGTATCTTTAGATTTGTTGTCCTTCTCTCTGTTGTCCCTTCTCTCATGTTTGTTAAAGTAATACAGTAAAAGTAGAGTAAATTTTTGCTCCTAACAATCTACAGAATCTGAAGTTCAAAAACTACATGTAGTTGAAATATAAAGTGTAATTGGGAAATAGGCACATCCAGTGTGCATTATGATTCAACAATTTTCAGAGGCATATTACTGTGAGACATGGGTAGTGTTTAACTCAGAAGCTAAGTCCAAATAATTACATCTACCTGGTAGTTGATGTAATATTTGTATGTGATAACATTTGCTTTTATCAAATGGTGTTTTGAAACATTAAGTAAGGACTGTTTTCTTGCTTCAACACAGCTGCAGATCTCACTTCCATGTGTATTTTTTTTTTTTTTTGTCACAGAATGTTTGGGATGAAGAGTACATGATCTTGACATTGCCATCTAATCAGAGGTTTCATCTCTGTGACCTCTACTTTATCTGCAAAATGGAACCAATATGTTTACAGAGAAAAGGGAGGGCCTTTAGGAAGACTGACATTCCTAGCTCTCCACTCCTTATTTCACAGCTAGAGATAAGCTAGAGTATGGATGGTGACTGGTAATCTTTCTTACTATTGATTTCCCTTTTGTCTAAGAAACATTGATCATTCTTATTTTAAATTTGACACTTTTTTTTATAGTACATACCCCTTCATACCCTCATACTGTAATACAGTATTTTAATATGAGAATATTATAATACAGCAATACTATAATACAGTATTACAGTATATGTGTATGTGTTGCTTGCAAGAATGTAAAAATCTGATTTGAATCATCCATATCTTTGTGCTGGAGAGAACTGGGTAACAACTGACAGCTGTGATCTTACTACATTGTCTTCAGTCTGGGGCTCTTCCCTTCTAGGGAAGAGTAGTTAGTAAAGGAGTGGGATCTGACAATAAGCTGCTGCTCATAAGAACATGTGCAGAGCTATTACAAACATTTTTTTTTCTGATTTTCCTCTAGAATCATCAGTAGCATGGAAATGTCTTCAGAGCAAATAAACATAACTGGAAAGTTTTAAGAAGTGTCATTAATCTAAATAAGAAACAAATTGGTTAAATTAGAACATTTCATTATCGTAGTTATACCTTACCTCTTGTGTATCATATTATTTCCTATGACAGATTTTATAATATTCTGATTTGCTGTTGTGTTATCTTCGTGGATTCATAGCTAGTGCTGTTGTTTAGTAGCCTTATAATCTACACCTTCCATATTACAAAAACACATGAGCCCCAAAGCAAAAACTGATCTAACAAATTCAACCAAAAGAAAAGGTGAAAATTGACTTTCAGGTGATGATAGAATGTTAGAGCTTTGGAAATTTTCCCTCGTGGTGTTATATTCAGATTCATCTTTGTATAAATTTATTTGCCCGTATAGGAACAAACCTTCAAAATTGATTCTTTGCAAGCTTTTGTACAACTATACAGTGTGCAATGACCACTTTGATAGTAATGAAAATTAAAATATAATTCTATGAATAAACTAATGCCATATATTTGTAGTGTTGAAAGTAGTTTTGAAGTAAATACAAATTATCTTTAATCATTGATATTTAGTGTTTGCTAATGATACCAATGAAATATCTTTATCAGAATTTATACAGTTTTAACAATACCATTTAAAAAATTAATAGCAAAATTTTGGAAACTTGAAATCAATATTCATGCAGTTGTATAATGTTTGCTTTATGTAGTTTTGATACAGTGAACAGAAAAGTTTTGTAAGCTATTTAAAAATGTGTTTGGTAGGAATATTTAGAATAAATTATTATCATAAATGCCTATTACAGTTTATTTTGAGTCAGCCTCCCTTCTCAGTTTTTGCAGACTCTACCACTGTTTTTATATGGTTTCCCTTTAAATCTTTCTTTTTTTCACTATCCACATTTCTAGATTTTTCTATAAGCTTGGTGTTATTTTTCTGATCATCTGGCATTTTGGGGCAAAAATAGGGAAAATAAAGCATAAATAAATAGTAGAGTTCAGCAAACTGACTTGGTGAAGCTTTTATATTTTGGGAATGGCTAAAAACTTTTTTTTAAAAGGCTATATGAAAAAAAGTGCTATGTTGCCTGCACAGTTTAAAATATTTCACACTGGTCTTTCATAGAAAAAATTGATCTCTTATATAGTAAGTGAAAATTGAGGTATAGTTGTAGGTGTGGTAATGAGAAAAAGAAATTACATGCATATCTGTTTTCATAAAATTACTTTGAAATCTTATATAAGATAGGTAGTATTCTTGAGGAATTTATACATACTGAAATTTCATCTGATTTGAGAATAAATAAACCTTGCCAAATGAAATCAATAGTTAAAATTTCCTTTTTGTCTGCCTCCTCTGCCTCACACATCACTAAGCCCTAGTTTTCTGTAGTAGGCAGTGTGTATATACAAATCTATCTATCTATATATACATATATGTGTATATATATATATATTTTTTTTTTTTTTTTTTTTTTGCCAGTCCTGGGCTTGAGCTCAGGGCCTCAGCACTGTCCTTGGTCTTTCTCAAGGCTAGAGCTCTACCACTTGAGCCTCAGCACCACTTCTGGCTTTTTGCTATGTATGTGGTACCGAAGAATCGAACCTGGGTCTTCGTGCATGCTAGGCAAGCACTCTACCACTAGACCAAACTCCCGGCCCAAATATATCTGTATATTTATGTGTTATTTTGTAGGACATTAGCTTAGGTGTTGTTGTTGGACGTGGGTCTTGAACTCTGGGCCTGGGCACTGTCCCTGTGCTCTGTTTTCAGCTCAGGGCTATCACTCTACCACTTGATCCACAGTACTACTTCCTGTTTTCTGTTGGTTTATTGGAGATAGGAGTCTCATGAACTTTCATGCCCAGGCTGGCTTTGAACCACAAACCTCAGATCTCAGCCTCCTGAGTAGCTAGGATTACAGGCATGAACTACCAGTGCCCGGGTAGGGCATCTTTTTTTCTTGCCTAGGGTCACTCAAGGGCCATACAGAATTTTCAGTTCAAGATGATCCTCAGGTAGCTGAGGGAAAGCATATGTGCTGTTCCATCATGTTCCAGATAATTTTGCAGGCTTTACACTACCACACACCAGATGTTTCCCATCCCTGGCCTAGGTGGCAAGTATGGAATGTTGGGAAGGATATGCTATCAGGAAGAGTGGGCTTGAACTCCTAGACTAGAGCTGTTCAAGAAAACTTCAGTTCTGTTCTTAAGGCCATTTGATTGATTAAATTGGGACAATCCTGATTACTTTAGATTGTTTTATGTGTGTGCATCAGTTCTGGGTGTTATCCCTAAGCTAGTGCTCTATCACTTTTTTTAGCCCATAGCTCCACTTTTGGATTGTTGCTGGTTAAATGGAGATAAATGTCTCACAGGCTTTCCTGCCTTGTCTGGATTTGAACTGCAATCCTTCCATCTCAGCCTCCTGACTAGTAGGATTGCGGGGAGCTTTAGGTAATGTTTCCATCAATCTGCAAACTGTCTTTACAACACCTCGATTAGTAGTTGTTTGGATAACTGGGGAGTATGGCGTATAAAATGACAATCACAGGTCGCTTCTACCAAATTTTGAAGGAACTGATAATCTTTACATAGGTGAGCATCCCTAATATGAAAAGTCCCAAGCATTTTCAATAAGGGATTCTCAATCTGCACATTTTGTGAAGAATATAAAGGCAAGGTTTCCTAATTTGTTGTTTAAACAATGTAAACATTGGTAATTCAAAGAGAGGACAGAAAATCATTGGCAAACTTCACCATGAAAATTACTGGAAAAAATTGTGAACTAAGTTTGAGCATCTAAGTCTGCAGTCCTTTATAATTACTTTCCTATCCCCAGCCATTTTTCTAAATGGCATAGTCATAGAATTTAGAATGATATGAAATGCCCCATGGAAACACTGGAATTATCTACTGTCAGATTACTAAAGCAATGAGAGAGTTTAAAAAATTGGCTGTAAGGACAGTATAAAAATGAACTTCTAGGCCAGGAGCGTGGCCTACTGGTAAAGCGATTGCCTTGCATGTACAATGCCTTGGGTTTGATTCCTTGGTACCACATAAACAGAAAAGGCCAGAAGTGGTGCTTTGGCTTAAGTGGCAGAGCGCTAGCCTTGAGCAAAAAGTGTTCAAGGACAGTGCTCTGAGTTCAAGTTCCAGGACTGGCCAAAACAAAAGCCAAAAAATTTCTACATCAGCAATAAATAATTATAGTGTGCTACTTATGAGAATATATCTTAATTTCAAATCAAGAGAAATTAATTGAATAAAAGATAAACAGCATCTTTAAAGAGAAAATTATATGGCTCTACTAGTTACATTATGAACTTGTACTCTGCAAATTTGTTTTTTTTAGTTCAGTTTATCCATTTTCTGGCATTGGGCAGTTAAACATAATAATTTAATGTATTTCATTTATAGTTAATATGTATCTGAAAATTTAAACAAAATTCATATATCCATTTACATATATATGAAAAATCTGTGTGAAGCTTAGTACAATTCTGGGCTGAGTTGTGAGGTCAGCTGTAGTGATTGTTCGCATAGCCCTCATTCAATTTTTTGCACTGTAAGATAAAATATGCAAATTTGTTTTTAAGCTAAATTATTTTAAATTGAAATAAATGGCTAGAGAAATTCACTGTAAATTTAATATGTACTCAAATTCACTGTGTAAATTTAATGTCTATCATTCAGGACATCTGCCCTTCTCATTTTCTATAGACAAACCCTTCTAATTTTTACTTACTGTTGCTTGATTTTTGCATGTTCTTGGATCAGGTAATTATGTACTCTTGTATGTGGTTTGCTCAATAATTTTTTAAAATAATTCATTACATGTATGAGTGTCTGTGTTACTACTGTTCGTAGTATACGTACAAACAGTAGTATATACAGAATATTACTGTTCGTAGTATTCTGTTTTGTTGTGAAACTTCTGGCTATTACAAAGAATGCTCCCAGAAACAGTTGATTGAAGGTATATTTTTCATTTATTTTTGGCAAATACATACATACATATAAAACATAGATTGAATGTATGCTTCACTTTGTGGTTGTAGGTCACCAGCAAGTGTTCCGAAGTACTTTGCATTCCTATGAGCAGTACGTGAAAGTTGCTTTTGCTTCACATTTACTGTACCATTTAGAGTTGACACTGTGTTAAATTTATTCATTCTAGTGTAAAATAATCTTTGCAGTTTTGTAATGATTTTAAGGACCTTTCCATGCATATGCTTAAAAGTTTTGTTCTGGACTCAGACTATCCCATCTCTCATCCATCAATCATCCATTCACCTACCTACCTTCTTACCTACTTATTTATTATTTAACTAGTGAAATTTTTTGTTTTTACTATTTTCATGGGTGTGCGCACATGCACGCGCGCGTGCGTGCGTGTGTGTGTGTGTGTGTGTGTGTGTAGGTTTATGCAAATGTCTTTTTTTCCCTTTTTTCTTTTTTCCGTCAGACATCGAGCTTGAACTCAGCCTTGACATTATCCCTGAGCTCTTCAGCTCAAGGTTACCACCCTACCCCTTGAGCCCTAGCAACACTTATGGTTTTCTGGTGGTTAATTGGAGCTGAGAGTCTCACTGACTTTAGTGCCTGGGCTTTGAATCTCGATCCTCAGATCTCAGCCTCTCGAATAGCTAGGATTACAGGTGTGAACCCCCACATTCAGCTTGTATTTTTATTTTATAAATTTATATTGATTTGTTTTTCAGGGCTTTGCCCATATCAGTAGCTATGATCATATTGAGTTTTAAGTTAGTGAACAAGCCTTTGATAAAATAAGGCCAAACTTAGTTGTGGCATAGGATTCTTTTTATAAATTGGCAAGTTCAAGCTACTGATGTTTTGTTAAGGATGTTTGCATCTGTTCATGAGGGATATGTTCTGTGGGGTGTGTGTATGTGTGTATGTTTGGTATGTAAATACCATCTACTTTTGGTAAAATGATAAAATATTGGACTTCCAAAATGTATTGGGAAGAGAGTGTAGAATTGTGTTATTTAAATATTTGGGAGAGTTTGGTAATGAAACCACCTGGCTGATTATTACTTCGATTATCACATTTTTATTTCTGCTGTTGAGTTTTTTCTTTTCTGCTCCAATATATGTATTCTTCATGGAAATCTTTTGGAAGGAAGCTTTCTTTTGGACCAGTGAATTATTTAGAAATGGGTTATTAAGTTACTATTTTATGTTTTCTTCCTGTTACCAATTTCTAGTTGATATTATAATAGAGAAAATATTTTGCTTTTTGTTTTTAATATTCCTTTTGATTCACTTAATGGTGTATTTTAGTTTAAATCTTGATTTTGTTTACTTTAAATCTTGGTTATCATAGTCTACTATCAACATTTTTATCAGTCAGATGGATGCAGGTACCTTAATCAGAATCAAAATTGTTTTACTTCATACTATGATCTAGTTTTTTAAAAAATTTTTTATGTGTACTAATGCTGGGGTTTGAACTCAGGGCCTCTTGGGTAGCTTTTTTGCTTAAAGCTGACACTCTCACTTGAGCCATACCTTCAGTTCTGGGTTTTTGTTAGTTAATTGTAGATAAGAGTTTCTGGACTTGTCTGCTCCAGCTGGCTTCAAACTACTATCATAAAATGTCAGTCTCTCAAGTATCCAGGATTACAGGTTTAAGCAACTGGTGTCTGATAATCTATTTTTTCTTTTTTTTAAAAATATTTTTAATCGTAATTAAAGAAGGGTTATGGTTATATTCGCCAGATAGAGGCTGCATTACTTCATATACATTGATATTCCTTATCATGTTTGTCTTTCCATTTCTTTACATGATAATCTATTTTTTAAAAATATAATCTGTATGTATTAATGCTATAAAATTTGTTTCTGTTAAAAGAAACAGAAGGTAGGCACAATTTCTGTGATATACCTATCTACTTGTGAAGTGGAAATTGGAAAGACTATGGTTTGAGGCCATCCCAGGCCAAATACAGGGAGACTTCATCTCAGTCGATATGCCAGGTTTGATTATCTGCCTCGGTGATCCCATCCAGGATAATGTTGAGTAGAAATAGTGAGGTCAGTATTTTCTGTCTTGATGTTGATTCTTAGTGTACATAATACAAATGTGGTTTTACCTGTGAGTTTTTCCCTTTCAAGGCTGTTTGACATGTTGAGAGAAAAATTGATTCTTATTTTACTGGAAGTATTTATTAGGTATAGATGTTAAATTGTCAAATATATTTTGGTATCTACTATGAGCATTATGTGATTTCCCCTTTGTAGTTTTTTTTTTTTTTTTGGCCAGTCCTGGGCTTGGGTTCAGGGCCTGAGCACTGTGCTTGGACTTTCTCAAGGCTAAAGCTCTACTACTTGAGCCTTAGCACCACTTCCGGCTTTTTTTCCCCCCTATATATGTGGTACCGAGGAATCGAAACTTGGGTCTTCGTGCATGCTAGGCAAGCACTCTACCACTAGGCCAAACTCCCGGACTTATTTTTAGTTTTTAATATAATAAATTAATGGTTTTTGAATGTTCAGTTAACTTTGCAATCCTGTGATTAAATAGTGTGGGTTTTGTTTTTTTTTTGGTTGAACGTGGGACTTGAACTCTGAGCCTGAGTACTGTCCCTGAGCTCTTTAGCTTAAAACTAGCATTCTACCACTGAGCCACAGCACCACTTCCAGTTTTCTGGTGGTTAATTGGAGATAAGAATCTCATGCACTTTCATACGCTGCTTTTATCATCGTTTTACAGACATTACTAAATTCAGCTTGTCCATTTGTTAACATTTTTACATCTATAATACATCTTTTTACATGTATAAGGAACATTATTAGACTGTTGGTGTCTTTGCTAATTTATTGTCTGGTTTTGGGGCAGTACTGGCCTGACAGCCATTTTGTGGAAGTTGTGTGGATTACATTTTTTTTTTGATTAGTCCCTTTTTTCTTAAATAGGAATATTTAAGAAATATTGTAAATATCCTTAAATACCAAGGAAACTATCTGACTGTAAATTTCTTTGAACAATAATGCAATTATTGTCTTTAAGTAATTGTATACAGGATATGCCATTGCCATTCAGCAAAGCAACTGAATACAGAGCATTTTGATTGATATTGCCACTTTTTTTTTTTTTTTTTATGCCAGTCCTGGGCTTGAGCTCAGGGCTTGAGCACCGTCCTTGGACTTTCGCAAGATTAGAGCTCAGCACTAGTTCCAGCTTTTTTTCCATGTATGTGGTACCGAGAAATTGGTCTTGGGTCGTCATGGATATCACCACTTTCAGCAGTCTCCATTCTTCCTATCCCACTCCTTCCCTCACTTTTCTTAATTTTGTAGAATATTTGTGGATTTTTGACTATACTTTCCCCTTCTTCCTTTTTCTTTCCATTTGTTTACCCCTTTCTCCTTGACCTCATTCCAACAATACTTATTTTCTGATGTTTATTTTATTGAATATGATTTTACTTTTCTAAGGAATTGCACTATTTTAAGTTCTCCTCTGTATCTACTTTATTACTGCATTTGTATATACTTATACACCCAGAGTATTTACTTTTATATTTACAAACTAATTCTAGCTTCCACATATGAGAGAAAACATGTAACCTTTGTCGCTCTGGGCCTGGCTTTACTTAATGTAATTTTTCCAGGCCTTTCCATTTTGCAAATGTTGTGATATTGTTCTCTAATGGATGAATAACATTTCATTATATATATGTACCATATTTCTTGATCCATTTGTTCATTGAGGGGCATCTGGGCTGATTCTGTACCTTGGTTATGGTGAATAGTGCTTCTATGAACATAGTTGTGCCGGCAGCCTTACTGTATCCTAGTTTGTAGTCTTTTGGAAAAATGCTCAGGAATGAAATTGCTGTATCATAGCTTTTTTTGAAGAACCTCTGTACTGTTTTCTAGAATGGTTGAATAAGTTTACATTCCACAAACAAGTGTATTAGGGTTCCCTTTTGTCCACATCCAGGTCAGCACCTGCTACTGTTTCTATTGTTTTAAAAATTTTTAAATTGTTATTATAAAGATGATGTAGAGAGGAATTATAGTTGTATAAGTTAGGTAAACAGTACATTTCTTTTTGAACAGTGTTACCCGATTGTCTTGATTTTTTTTGGTTCTCGGGTGAGGTGGAATCTCAGTATTTGCTTGTTTGTTTTTTAATTGCATTTGCTTTAAGGGAAGACATATTAACCATTTTGTCAGGTATCTTTGGGACATTTCTGAGAAATTTCTCTAATTCTGTATTAGCCCATTTAGAATTAAAGTATCTGGATATCTTGAGTGAATTTTTTTTGAGTTTTTTTAAAAAGGAATTTGTCCATTTCATTTTTGTTGTTATATTTATTAGGCTAACATTTTGTAATATTCCTTATTTAAATATGATCAGTCATTTTTAATGTTTGAAATTGTAATTTTTTTCTGGTAAGTTTGGTTCCTGGTTTATCAATTTTAATTATCTCAACTAGATTTTGTTCTATTGATTTTATGTGTAGTGTTTTTGCTTGAGCCTTTTATTTTGTTCATTTCTGCTTTCACCTGTACTATTTCCTTTCTTTTACTTGCTTACTGATAAATTTCTTTTTTGTTGGGGAGGAGGTGTATTTCAGTGTAGAAATATAAGTTGATTAGGCTTAGAGTGGTACAAATATCTGTGTAAGTTGTTTGGACCCAATTATACAACTTTATTATAGCACTTTTTCCCCCCTCCTTTTGTACATTGTGTTTTCGTTCCAAAATGTTTCATGTTCCCTTTGTGATATCATCTTCATGGGTTATTTCAAAGTATGTTATTTTGCGTAGAGATAATTGTAGATTATCCAAAGATCTTTCTTTTGTTGATTTCTAACGTATTCAAATTGGTGTCATCTCCTGTAAGTTGAATTCCTTCATTTTTAGGGAGATTTGTAAATATTCTGTTATTTGAAAGGCGTATTCTGGAAATATTTATTAGGTCAAAATTAGTCTTTGTGCTTCATGATTCTTTTATCGGAATTTGTTCTCTGTTCTTGTGGTGGCTTTTATGTTTTACAAACGAGATTGTGGCATTATCTTCCATTCCCTTCACAATTTTATTTTTGTGAAGTGGTATGGACACAAAGAATGGGGTCTATCCTACTTCTCTCACTTGAACTTGAGCTATACTTTCTAACCTGAAATCACATAATGTGGGAATGATGCCTGCTTCCATGGCAAGGTCATAATGGCCATTTAGCTTTCACTTGGTTGTCCTGAAGGCTTACTCTCCAGACCTTCATTGTTAACTTGTTCTTTCTTCAAACCCAGCTGCTGTACTGTGAGAATTTAACCAAATGGAGAAGCCATGTGTTGGTGGTCTGTTTTACAGTCATAACTGAGCTCCTTCCTTTAGCCATTCCAGCCCAGATGTCAGGCACATACATGAAGAAAGAAGTAATTTTGGAAGTAAATCCTCCAGATGCAGCTTTTGCAGCTGTTGAAATCAACACCAGTCATTGAGTCTTCCCAGATGAGGCCCTTTTGACCTGTTGGGTGCCTATGCATAGTAAAACATTTATTGTTTTACATCATTGAGTTCCATTGATGGTTACTGCACAGCAGTGTGGTAAGAGGTTAGTTGTTTTTCTTTCCGGCTTAAAGGGAGTAAACATTTTAGTGTCTATATATCTAAACAAGTGACTTTAAACAACTGTTATTAGATAGAATATAATTAATACTCAACTTCAAAGTTATTTCTCTATTGTCTTCTGCTAGTGGGATGAGATGTTCATTTGGTTCTCATTTCTTTGTGCTTTTAGAGTTCTGGGGATTCAGACATTTCATCAAACTTTCAGATAATCCACAGGCCATTTCAGTCTAAAGATTTTTTTTTTTCTGCCTCAGTATATTTATTGTAATTACCTTAAAATTGTACTTCCATTTTCTTTAACTCTCTAAGGAGTTGCTTATTTGTGATGAATTCAGATTGGTTAGTTTGTTTCATTGTGTTGTTCTTTGCTAAACAAGTGATTCTTGGATATGTTGCTGTTAATTGTGTCTTTTGAGATGCCCTGATCAGTTTATAGCTACCTGTATTCAGATGCTGTTGGACAGAGCATATTGCCAGAAAGAGTTTAGGGGTTCCTAATTTTCCTAGCTATCTCTGGATGATGGGAAATCTTCCAGGTGAATACTTGGCTTCTGCTGAGGTACCTTAAGCAAAAATAAGTGAGTTTTCTCCAGGGAAGTTTCTTGTTCATGTTTACTGCTTCAGAGCACAGAGCACCACCCAGATTGGTAACACTTTTATTATGGATATTCTATGGAAATGTCCTTTAATCTGACTTTACCCATTATATCTTCAGAGATTTCTTGTCCTTTTATTTTTTACTGAGGATGCTCTATCTTTGTTTTCCAGGGCACTCAGAAATTTAACAATTTCTGGGAGGCAGAAACAGGTTGCTTATTTGCTGTTCAAGCCAGTCCTGGGCTTGAGCTCAGGGCTTGAGCACTGTTCTTAGATTTTCTCAAGGCTAGAGCTCTACCACTTGAGCCTCAGCACCACTTCCGGCTTTTTTCTATGTATGTGGTACTGAGGAATTGAACCCTGGTCTTTGTGCATGCTAGGCAAGCACTCTACCACTAGACCAAACTCGGAGCCCTTATTTACTCTTTTACTCTAATGATAGAAATTATGTTTTAAATGCACAGGAATTTGTTGTGTAGATAGATTTGTAGTATTGTTTTTTCTCTGCCAAGTCTTTTTTCTTAGCCTTCTTTTCTTGGGAGTAACTGCTCATGAGTAACCTCATTTTCCAGGGTAGATAAGACCTTCATCTATCCTTGGATCTCAGTATGGATGAAAATGCTGCATGAATCCATGAAACCAGTCTACCTGGAATACATTATCCAAGGAAGTGTCACAAAAAGGTAGAAATCTGGACTGGGAGCATAACCTAGTGGTAGAATGCTCACCTTGCATGCACGAAATCCTGGGTTCAATTCCTCGGTACCTTATACACAGAAAAAGGTGGAAGTGGTACTGTGGCTGAAGTGGCAGAATGCTAGCCTTGAGCACAGTGTTCAAAAACAGTGCCTGGGCCCTGAGTGCAAGCCCCAGGACTGGCAAAAAAAAAAAAAGGTAGAAATTTTTAGAGAGATGTCTATAACCTAGCCCTCCCATTTTGTCATATATCAAAAAATTATTGAGTAATTTTTAGTGATGAAGATAATCACATTTATACAAGTGGTAAAACTGCCATTTAAAATCATATTTGTACAGTTTATTATTTTAAATAGAGTGCTTATTTTTCTACTAACCTGGTAATTTACTTGAGACTTTATTATAACAAAGACTTTTTTTTCTAGAGCAGCATCTCAGACATGTTGAGAAAGATGTTCTGATCCCTAAAATAATGAGAGAAAAGGCCAAAGAGAGATGTTCTGAACAAGTTCAAGGTAAGATTAAAATATTTATATATAGATCAAATTCAAATATGATCTGAATTTAATCCCTAGCCCCAGAGTCAAGTAGTTGGTTCATTAATATGTATGAATTGCTTTTCATCCTTCACTGAGATATTGGTATTTCAGCTTTCAGAACTTCTAGGCGGTGTTCAATTCATTTACAATTGAAAAAAAATGCCCAAGTTGCCAGCAAAAAAATTCCCATTTATTCACAGAATTATAGTTATATAGAGAGAATAGCATCTTTTTAGTGGTATTCTAGAGAAACTAGTTTTTTTGGTAATTGTGATAGGGAAAGAACAAATATCAAATCTCATATCTCCCTATTATTCATTTATCAGTCTCCTCCCCCCCCCCCTCTCTCTCTCTCTCTCTCTCTCTCTCTCTCTCTCTCTCTCTCTCTCTCTCTCTCTCTCTCTCTCTTTCTCTATGATATAGATATATCTACATCCTAGGTTGGTTTTCTTCAGTGTTACTTTATTCTTTTTTGAATTGCTAATAGGACTTATGAATCTGGATTTCTTTTATGTGTTTTTTTTTCTATTTAACTGGAAGATATTTGTGTAAGTGTGTACACTAAGTGCCCATGTGTGCATGGTTTCTTTGAAAATGTTTTTTTAACACTAATATTCCTAATACTAAATAAAAGTCTAGAGATTACTGTTGATTAATATATAGAATTCTAAGGACAATTTAAACAAATCAGTGATAGATTAAAGAAAAACAAGGTCATAATACATTGGAAAATGGTAAGAAAAGGAGATGGCAGTATTACTGTAGAAATGTCTAAGAAAAATAATCTACCTCTTGGAATGGCCATCAAAAAGATGCAGTAAAATTGTGCTATATGGTTACTTTTCTAGCTCCCTTCTTTACTCTGTACTCAAATTTGTTGAGATCGCTACTGTGATCTTGGTAAGGATAGTGGACTGCATCACCTTTTTAGGTTTCTTCACAGGAAGCCAGATTGTGTCAACTATAATTTTGAGACTATGTCAATATTGTTCTCATACTAGGAGCATTTCTGTTCCATTGCATGCCTCCTGCCCTTAGATTAGTACTTTCTGTTGACTCATCATTATGTGATGATCATTTCTGTTCATTATTAAATAGCTTATCATTATTCAGTTTTAAAATCCATTTGTAAATTAGTAATTTTAGACAAGAAATCTTGCTGTGGTACTTTTACCATGAATTAGTTGTTTACAGCCCTTTAGAGCCATTTCCTTCAGTCTTCACCCCTGGTGTCAGGACAAATTAACCCATTGGCACCTATAGACAGGGTGCAGTGCCACATCTGGTATTGGCAGGTGTCAGGCTAATAGTCTCAAAAGGCAATCTTCTGCATGACTCATAGAACTTGAAAAACTGTATCCCGATCTACAATCAGGTAGGATACACTTAAAAATGGACATAAAGTTCTTGGGGTAACTTTTCACTACTTGAAAAATATATTTACCTATTTATCAGTCTAAAGCTGTATGTTGCATTTATCTTGTTAATTAAAAAATACCCACAGTGAAAGAAAATGATAACATCATTATTTTAATACACAGAGTAAAAAAAGCTTATTTTATTAGAAATTTATATTTTCCTGATATGATTCAGATGAAAATGAAAAAATAATTGTATGATTTGGGGTTTTAGAACTCTTTGCTTACTTATAGACAGTGCAAATATACTTTTATAATGAAAGAATGAAATCTAACTTAAAAATACTTATTTGAGTTGTACCACTACTCTTTTATGATGTTACAGGAAGGAAAATATTTAATTTTCATATTTTTTATAGAACAGTTGTTTAGAATATTGACATGGTTGTTTTTCAAAGTATTTCTAGAGTCATCTGAAGATAAAAAGTATCTTCAAATGAGCTTCATTTAATGTAATTATAATTATGTATATGCTATTAAAATAATGTTGCATATATGAATTATAGATTATCATGTATTAATTTCATGGACCAGATGGTTCATAATAATGTTTTAGAATGTAAAATTGATGATTTTGTAAGATAATAATAAATCCTTAATATTTTTCCTGTTTAACCATGTTAATTAGGAAAGAATATACGTTAGTATTGTTCAGACAGCAGAAGAAAGCTGCATTTAAGCGGAATAACAAGACATAATTTAGAACCAGGATGCTTCTTTTTTTTTTTAAACTGAATATAGCCTTTGCTTCATTAAATTATTGTAGGATTTTATATGCAAGCATTATGTATGCTAATTGTACAACTTACATATAGTTCTATGAAGATATAGGAATTTTAATAAGTGATCTGACTTAGTGCTAAATGCCTCAAACATGATTATGTAGGAAAGCTTTTCTGTTTAATTTTTTTCATGTCATTTCAACCTAGCTGATCGTAAGAATTAGGTCAGACTGCCAGCAACTTAGGTTTGTGAAGGGCAGGGAACAGCTTTTCTAGGGACAAAGAGAAATGAAATCACTTTCAGTGAAAGAAAGATGCCTCATTATAGTCACCAAACAGCAGTTATTGACAGCTACACTTCCTATTAACAAGGAGCATTTAACTAAGAGTTTGGCTGTTGGATCTTTGGACTTGATCTAATTTGGTAGCATTAATTAGTTTCTTTTGAGCACAGACACTTGGTACTCACAGCTATAGATTTGGAGGGCTAATTAGGATAGAAAATTGAACAGAATGGGGTAAGGCATTAACCTTCAACCATTACCAGCTGGGACACTGATAAAGACCACAGAGTCCAAATGCTCCCTATTGAAGTGAAGAGTACTCTAATGAATATCAGTTTCAGCCAGGTTGCTATATTCTTACCAGTTCTTTCTTCATTATAATTTTTTAACCACTTTCTGTTATGCCTTCATTATCTATACACTATTGGTTTTACACTGATTAAGTCTGAGTTGCCCATTTTCACTGAATGTTTAAATACAAAGTTTGTTATAAGTGACAAATAATATTAAAAATGTTTCATCATTATATATACTAATACTTCTAGAATTTAACTTTATTCTGCAGTTACATGATTTTCATTCTGCAGCAACTTGGTTCGGATTATAACAGAGTTGTTTCAATATCATAAAATGATGACCTATAGCTGGAAAATCTGTTGGGGACTAGATGGTGTTTTTAGTATTTTACAAGTTCAATTTGACACATTATAAAATATGCTTTTAAAAATGTGAAGTAAATAAACATAAAACGTTTCTTTTTGAAGAGAAAATTAATGCTTACTATCTTTATTTTTTGCAACCTTTGATTTTATTAGTGAGGTCTAAATGAAGTGATTAAATACATATAGCATGAAGAATCCTGATCTTACTACTGTGAAAATTTCTTAATAGCAAAGGCAAAGTTACTGATTTAAATTCAACATTTTTCTTTGTCAGTGAGGTGTTTGACAGTGAATGGAGCAGTTGAAATAAGAGTGAAGGTAGAGAGGTAACCCTCTCAACACTGAGCACACAGAGAATGGAGCTGATGGCTAAATCTTTATGACTCTTTTTGCTCCTAAACTGTAATACTTTTATGTAGGTAGAAAGACAAGTACCTATTGAACCCAGATTTTTATTGAGATGGGATTTTTTTTTTCAGTTGGTTGTGGAGCTTGACTCTCCTAGTAAAGGATTACAATAGTGCAAAACCTAGATACGTAAGGTCATATAGGATGAGACTAAATGAAAGGATCTCTAGGATATGGAGACAAGAGCTTTATCTTGAGTGATTGTTGTCTTAATGTACTGTGTTATTTCTTTTCTCCTTTGTTGCTCTTTGGTTAGTCTCATATTGTTACTATATCTGGCTTTGTTTCCTGGTACATTGCATATACATTTATTTCTTTATTTGAAATAGGAAAAGGAAGAGGGGAAAACAAGATGATTGGGAGGGAGTAGGGGGAGGGGAATGGGGACAAAAATATGAGAAGGGATATCAATGTGTGAGAAGTAATACACCTACTGTCTCGCTAATGTAACTGTAATCCCTCTGTATATTACCTTGATAAAAAAAATGGAATAGAACTGAAGACCCAGAAATCAACCTGCAGATCTATGGCCACCTAAAAAAATAGAATGGAAGAAAGACAGCCTCTTCAACAAGTGGTGCTGGCAGAACTGGTTAATCATCTGCAGAAAACCTGCAGATACCCTGAAAACTTTACAAGAAGGAATAGGAGATACACTAGGTCTGGGCATGGGCATTGTCCCTGAGCTCTTCAGCTTAATGCTACCACCTAGAGCCACAAAGCTACTTCTGGTTTTCTAGTGATTAATTGAAGGTAAGAGTCTCAGGTCTTTAGTGCCTGGGCTGTCTTTGAACCACGATTCTCAGATCTCAGCCTCCTTAGTAGCTGGGATTACAGACATGAGCCACTGTGTCAGCTGAGATGCGATCTTGTCAAACTATTGTGTGCTTCTCTGCAACTACAGTTTTGCAAACTCAGGCTCTCAAATAGCTAGGATTACATTGAGTCATCACAGCTTGGTAGTTTTTGGAGGATTTTACACAGGCTGGTCAGGAACTCACTATGTAGCCTATGCTGATTTTATAATCAAGATCTTCCTACCTTAGCATCTCCAGTGCTAGGATTACAAGTGTATACTTACCACACTTGACTTTTTTCTTTTTTTTAAAGCATATAGTTATGTGACATTTGATACAAAATGTCCTATGTTGAATAATAATGTTCATTTAAAAGAAAAAAAGTCCGCCTTCCCTCCTTCCCTCCTTCCCTCCCTCCCTCCCTCCCTCCCTCCCTCCCTCCCTCCCTCCCTCCCTCCCTTCCTCCATCCCTTCCTTTTTATTTTTATTTTTTTTTGTTATACTAGAGGATGAAACAGGGCCTCTCCCTGCCTCCATCCCTCCGTTCCTCCCTCCCTACCTCTGCCCCTTCCCTCTCTCCCTCCCCCCACCTCTGTCCTTTCTTCTGTGACTGATCAAAACTGAAAAATACGTTGTCATCAATGATAGCATGGGACTTTCTATCACTTGATTATATTGTCACAGACGCATTTCATCCTTTGAGTTCTTTACCTTATTTCAATGATTGTGTCTGTTGCAGTTTTCTTGATTGTTTGGGCAATAAGTAGAGTATATTCCTTAAGGAATTATGTAAACTAAAAACGCATGGATGGATTATGTTGAAACAAATTCCTCCCTTTTACCATTCCATATAACTAAACTATGCTGCCTTTCATCAGATTCCAAAGGGAGTCTACCAAGAAGTTTTTATTTATGCTTTTAAGTGTACTATGATTATCATTTCAGAATTTCAGAGGGAAGCAAGTTTCCAGCATAGTTTGTTTTGTTTGTTCAAACAGTTTGGGCTTGATGAGTCAGTCTTAGCAATTATATATTGGATGAGAAAGAATATTCACTAAATCAAGTTCTCAGATACCAGCTAAGAGCCAGCCTTGTAAGCAGGCCTCTGAAAAGATCATATGGCATCATGATTGCTATATTAACACGTTCTTATACATGTATATATAAAAAAGATTAACTAGCACTGGGCACTGGTAACTCATGCCTGTAATATTAGCTTCTCAATAGACTTGGAACTGAGGATCAGGGTTCAAAAGTAGCTTGTGTAGGAAAGTCTATAAGGCTCTTATCACCAATTAATCACTAAAAAGCTAGAAGTGAAGCTGTAGCTCAGGTGGTAGACACCTAGCTTTGATCAAACAAGCTTAGGAATAGTACCCAGGCCCTGAGTTTAAGCCCCAGCATTCAGCAAAGTTGGAGGGTTGAAATATTGCCACAGAATTGCCAATCTCCTAAAACTTGTTTTGTTTTTACCTTGAAAGGGTAGTTAGGTATCCTCCAGACTGTCTTCCCCTCCTTGTACCTGAATTAACAGTAACTGATCTAAACAGGTGAATAAGGCCTTGGAATTTGTATTTTGGGGGCTAGGGATGTAGCTTGGTGGTACTTTGCTTGCTTAAGGTATACAGACTTTGTTTTTGATTCCCCAGCTCTGTTAAAATGAAAAAGATTTTGAATTTCTGGAGGACATAGAATTCAGAAGTTGCCTGAGATTTCTGGAAGAACTTAGACAAGGGGCAGTGTGGACTGAAAGGTTTGGAATGATGTGTGGCTTTAGTTGAATCAGATTTGCTCTAAGGAAAACTTTCTGCAATAGAGACCTGACCTCTTGCTGAACTGGAAACATAAATATAAGTTCTGAAAACAGCATGTTTATGGATACTCATAGATATCATCACTTGTGGAGATTCAAGTGTTCTTGTGGTGGTTTGGATTGGTTGGACAATTAGGTTGGACATGGCTGCAGGGTTAGGTGCCATTGTCACTTGGCTCCTATAGTTCCTCACTTGCTAGTGGTGTACCCACTTATACATCTGTGAACTTGTGCTTGTTTCATTTTATCTCTGGCTTCAGGTGGCTCAATCTGGGCCATCACATCCTACATCTGCTGTGTATGTGGTAGCCCATGAAGATTGTCCTTAAAGATTCTGCAGGAAATTGGGGACATAGTCTGCAGCTCTCAGGTTTGCAATGGGCATGACCCAGATCTGAATTGTTTCCTGGGTACAGATGGGTATGCCTCTTAGAGCTTGTAAAGCAGGGGAGTCTGGAAGTCTACTGTAAACAACTATATTATTTTTAAAACAAATGAACAAAGAACATGGTAGTATTCATTCGCTGATGGAGCAGTTCTTACATTTGTTTACCCAAGTCCTATTGTCAGACAGAAAGGCTTATTGTGATCATCTTATACAGTTAGATGTAAATACTCTTGAAGAAAATGACTTGTTTTTTTTTTTTGTCTCACAGCAATGTGCAGAACATTGCAGTTTCTGATATACATGGATTGTTTTAATGCCAAATATTTAAACGAGAAAATTAGCAGGGAATTTTGTCAGGGTAGATGATTCTAATATTCTAAATAACTAATTTATACAACTCATCCTTGAAGATATAATAGTGAAAAGTACATTTGAACACAAAAGCAAAGATTCACATGACTGGAACCAAAAGTGTTGATAAAATGAGTAAACAAAAAATACAATTTAATTTTGATAGTAATACTTCATTAACAAGTTACTATTATCCTAGTGTTCCTAAACATCAACATTCAATTATTTTCTTATAATAGTCCTAAATCCTTTCTTATGAGAAGTTAATCCAAAATTATAGTCTTTAAACAGTACCATGCCTCTGTATTAAAAAGCTGAGTGCAAATCACACTTTATTTAAGCTACCTGATGATCTTCGAGTTGTAATTACATTCTTTCTAGGTAATCAGAGCCTGACACTAGTAAACTTTTTATAAGTGCACAAAATAATTTTATGCTCAAGTATATTCTAATCAGTATCTTAGCTACTAGAAAAATAATAAAGAAAGCAGTTCAATTTGTATCTTACTTTGGAATGTACTACCTAGTAGATAGCCACTTTAAAATAGTTTTTTTTGGGGGGGGCAAGAATTTGCTTTGAGCTTTAATGTCCAAAACAAATAAAAATGTTTTTGTACTGAGTTAATTTTATTGTATTGACAATCAGTAGGTAAACACAGTATTGTATTTATGCAGCAGGATTTACATGAGAACCAATGCAACAACATTACTCACCAGATAATATGTTGGAAATGAACTGGGGTTGGGTTAGAGGGGGAGAAAAAGTGGGAGAAAACTGAGGTAGGGTAACTGTTCAATAAGAAATGTATTCATTACCTTATGTATGAAACTGTAACCCTTGTGAACATCACCTGGACAATAATATTAAATTAAAAAAAACTACAGTTGCAACCAAATATGTTCCATTTCCAATTTATTTTTGTAGTTTTCTTTTTGTGTGTTTGTGTGTGCGGGGAGTTTGCAAAGTATAGAGTGAATTCTAAATCACATTAAAAAAGTAGTGCTGTCTTGGCACACAGGCAAGAGGATTCCGAATTTAAAGCCATGGAAGTTCAAGGACAACCTGATCTATATAGTGAGACCCTATGTCATAAAATAAAGAGCTAGGAATATATACAGCAGAAGAGCAAGTTGACCCTATTTCACAGGCCTTGATCAAACAGCATGAAATGAAAAATTCCCCCATATAATGAATTAATTAAATAACAATTATTTGTTCAAACTCCTATAAAGTTATTCAACTGAGTAGAGATAATGATTTTAAAACTTGTATCTTAAGTTCAAAAGTATAATACTTCTTAGTTGCTATTGCCCCTTGAGAAGGTAATTTTTTTCTGAGTCTGTAAATACATTTATCTTTGTGTTCATTTGTAATAGTACTATTTGCATATGCACATGCACAAATTATTTGAACTAGGGACTTGTGCTTTTGGCTTGACCATTTTGCTTATAGTGGTTGCTCTTACCACTTGAGCCACATCCCAGTGAGGCGTTTTTGCTGGTTAATTGGAGATGCAGCCTTGTGGACTTCTATGCCCAGGCTAGCTTCAAACCAAGATTCTTAGGTCTTAGCCTCTTTATACTCAGATAACAGCTGTGAGCCATGGGTGCCCTGCTGTTTGCATCTATCTTAGTGTTAGTCAATTATGATATACTGAAATAAAGACAATTTAGATTTACTTGAAGAATTGGAATAGAGCTGTAGGGTTATATGGTATTACAGTATTAAAGAGTATCCATATACATCATTTCCAATTTGTCAGTTTCCATAATATGAACAGTAGTAGAAAATAGTTACAAGCATAATATAATGATAAATATTACAAGTATTATAAGCGCTCTGGAGAATTGGCAAGAGCAGTGGAAGGGGGCTACCTTTTTCATAGATACTATAGATCTCATTGAAAAAATTATATTTGTATAGAATTTTTCAAGGAGGTGAAAGAATGGTTTCAAGAGAAGTAATAGCATATGCAAAGACCCCGAGGCACTAGGTTGACATGATAAATTCAAGGAACAACAGAAAGGTCACTGTTGTTAGTATAGAATAAATGAGGGATTGAGCAAAAATGGAAGAATTAAGCACAAGGATTGGAGACAAAAGGTTGTTTAAAATCTTATAGGTAATAAGAACCTGTTTGTTCTTAGGAGAGAATTGGAATGACAAAGATGACTGAACAACGGAGTGTTAGATGATGAGTTAAATTTAACAGCACACATTGTTGAGAAAAGAAATTCTGGTCAGGGGCAGAGTCAACACACCAATATGGAAGTGACTGAGATAATCTAAATTACGGAGTATGTCAGTTGGAAAGGTGGTAGCAGCAGACATGGCTATAATGTAAACATCCCAGTTACATTTTTAAGGTAGAGGGAACAGAGAAAGGAAAAACATGGAAGTTTTAGTTAATTCAACAAGCCATCCTATTGTATTGTATTATATTGCTAGTTCAGTCAGGAGGGCATTTATTTCATTAATATAGCAGAGCTGTTATTAGACTTCAGGTGTCTTAATACCTCAGTGTAGTGTGTTATCCATTATAACAGAACATTTGACTAAAGGACTGCCTACTAGCACACTGAGTGGGACAAATCAGACTGTGCCATTAGATCAGTTAGTTGTGTCTGCCATGAGTAGGGGATGTCAAATTATTCTGTATTTTGCCTTGCCTTTCTGTTTCTGGCTTATGTGCTGGTTTGTGTGATATTTATGTAAACTTAACAGGATGTAGAAGTTACTGTCTCCCTTTAAACATTTAAAAATTTTTATCCCATTGTTTCCTGTGTCTGTAAACTAACATTACAAACATTTCAAATAAATTCATCCAAATGAAATGAAATCAATATGTTGAAAAGGCAACCAGAATTCCCATGTTAATTTCAGTACTGTTCACAATAGTCATGAAACAAAAAGTGTCCATCAGCTGATATATTGAATAAAGATACTGTGGTGTACATATGCATGGAATACTATTCAGCCATAACCAAAAGTGAAGTCTTGTCATTTGCAGCAAGATGTTTAATCATTGTGTTAAGTGAAATAAACCAGGCACAGAAAGCAATTACAACTACATAGTGTAATCTCACAGGTGTGATGAAATTTCATATGAGACAATGTTCTTAAATAAAGAAGTTTGGAATAAATGAAATCCTAGCCACTGGAGGGTGGGACTCTGGTAGAATGGAAACAGGTTCATCAGTAGATATAGAGGCTACAGTTAGATAGGAACAAGAAGTTCTGGTGTAAAATGTGGTGTTTCAGAAAGCTGGAAGGATTTTGAAAGGTTTTACCATGCAGAAACCGTTTTTGAAGACGCAGATATATTTAATATGATTTAAATATTATGCAAATTATATCAGAATATGATGGTAAGCCATTAAAACATACAATTTTGATGTTTTCTGTACCAAGTAAAGACAAATTTCATGAAAAATATATTCATTCCCATATAGCATAGTAACTTGAGTTCTGTGTTGAGCTATTTTATAGCTCAACTTAGGAAATTATTGTAATTATTTGATGTTTACTTTTACTAAAATTGACTTCATTTTTATTACTGAAATTTTCATGAGATGTCACCAAATAATATTCGATAACTTACAGTTAATTTTATAAAGTCACTAAAAAATGAGAACATGCTCAAATGCTTTAACAGAAAGTATGATTGGGGCTAGGATGTAGCTTAGTAGATAATATGCATTACATATGTTGAGGCCTTTGATTCTCATTCCCTCTTCCTCTCCCTCTCCCTCTCCCTCTCCGCTTCCTCTCCCTCCCCCTCTTCCTCTCTCCCTCTCTCGTCTCTCTCTCACACGCATAATGTTTATATATAATAAACATAATTATAATGAAATGGTGATTATATATGTAGGAAAATAAAATCTATCCACAGTTTAATATCCTTATCTGGAAAAAGGAAAGATGAATTATAGAATATTTTTGTTCTATGTAAGTTCTTCATATTCCTCCAAATAAAAACATAGTACTTTTTTTTTTGTTGGTGGTGGGGCTTGACGTCTGGGCCTGGGCGCTGTCCTGAGCTTTTCAGCTCAAGGCTACCACCCTACCCCTTGCTACAGCGCTACTTCAGATTTTCTAGTGGTTAATAAGAGTCTCAAAATCTTTAGTTCCTGGGCTGGCTGAACCATGATCCTTAGATCTCAGCCTCCTGAGTAGCTAGGATTACAGGTGTGAGCCACTATACCTGGCAAACAGTACTTTCTTGAAACAAACTTTTGTACCTGGATGGACAAATTATAAGAGTAAACTTCAGAAATTGTGGCAGTGACCACACCATCATAATCAATATTGGGGTCAAGAAGTAGGTATTGTCAGAAGCTAGATACCTTTGTGCTCCCTCAGATCTTTATTCTTTTCCTTCTTGCCAAAAGTCACCACCATCTTGACTGAAACCATGGATTCATTCCTCTGTTCTAAAAAATAAAGTGGATTCCAGAGTTTTCTTTTTCGTATCTGGCTTATTTTTACTTGCGTATGCTTCTTTACTTTTCCTGGTGTATAGTACCATTGTATGAAAATGTTGTAATCTGTGTAGGATGATGGGCATTTAGATTATCTCTGGTTTGTTTCTTTGTTTTTTGTGGGTCATGGGGCTTGAACTTGGCCTGGGTGCTGTCCTTGAGCTCTTTAGCCTTGCCTCCCTAACCCTGGGCCTGGGGTTGTCCCTGAGCTCTTCAGCTCAAGGCTACCACCCTACTGTTGAGCTAAGTGCCACTTCCTGTTTTCTAGAGGTTAATTGTAGATAAGAATCTCAGGTCCTTTTGTGCCCTGGCTAGCTTTGAACCTTGATCTTCAGATCTCAGCCTCCTGAGAAGCTAGGCATGATCCACTGTGCCCGGCCTGCAGACAAGGATTTTAAAGTAGTTGTTGTAATAGCCTCATAGTGAATAAAAAGATAGGAAATATTAACAGAGAATTTGAAGCAGATCCAGATGGATATCTAGTGTAAAAATTTCAGCATGAAAATGATAAGAATAATGAACAAATCCTTATAATTATTTAAAGAAGAGAGGAAAGATTCAAAAAATGAATAGTGTCTTTTAGGTAACATAAGAATAGCCCTCCTGTAACTTGGTGTACCTATCAGGATTGCCATAGCGAGGAGCACTGACTGCACAAAACACACCTTTACTAATGGCTTTGCAGCTCTGCTCAGAAGAATTAAACTTAATGCACACAAATGAAGACAGCATGTATAGTCATTCTTGTAGTCGCTAATTTGTAATGGCCCCAAATTGAAAATAGCTCAGATTTTTCTTTAAAGGAGAATCGGACTTGTTCTCATGAAGTAGATTACTGCTCTGTAATCAAATAGTACCTCTTTTTAAAATTTTTAACACAACAACAGAGATGAATTTCAAAATCATCCTACTGAGTGAAATGTAACTAGAAATACAGGAGAACAACCAACAGCCATATGATCTAAATTGGGAAAAACCATGGTTGCACTTCTAGTGGTACTGCTTAGAAAGGACATCAGAATAATTTCTAGAATGATTTTGTTGCTCTGTATTTTGCTGGTGGTTGATATTGGAATATAATTTTGTTTTTGCTAAATTGTATATGTAAAGCTATTTCACTGTTTTATCACTATTACTACATTAAAATGTAACCAGTTATTTAAGTCCAATCATATACACAAAAGTATTTCTGCATAAGAAAATATATAATTTATAATGTTGACAGGGTTCTGGAGAATAGGTATTTTTATTATAGGAATATAAATTAGAAAATATATTTGTAAGTTTAAAATTACTAAAAATTCAGTTTTTTACTGGTTAGAATTTTTTCTTAAGGCAGTTATCAGGAATGTACAATATTGTGTTGAAAGATAGTCAACATAGAATCGTATGTAAAGATATGACCAATTCTTTAGATGTTGAGTTAAGGGGCTTGAACTCAGGCTAGGGCTGTACCACCTGAGCCACAGCACTGCTTCTGCCTTTTTCTGTATATGTGGTACCTGAGGAATCAAAGCCAGGGTTTCATGCATGCGAGGCAAGTACTCTACCATTAGGCCATGCTCCCTACCCCAGCCTTTTAAAGTTAAAGAAAAGGCTATCTTTGGTCCAAGAAAGGCTAGCCAAATAGCTAACCATTGCTTTATAGTAGTCCTTCCTTATTTGGGGTTTCACTTTCTAAGGTTTCTTACCAGCAGTTAACCACATAATGTTACAGTATCACAGTACTTACATTTGAGTACTGCTTTTAATATTAACTCTAAGTGCCAAATTAGTGAAAGGCTATATCTGAATATTAAAAATATTTTTTTTCTTCCTCCTTCCCTCCCTTCCTTTTCCTTTCTTTCCCTCCCTGCACCTCTTCTTCCATCCTTCTCTCCTTTCCTTTTTGTGCCAGTAGTGGGGCTTGAACTCAGGCTCTGAGTGTTCCTTCACTTTTTTGCTCAGGCTGATGCTCTACCACTTAAACCATACCTCCTCTTCCAGCCTTTTTTTTAAAAAAATTATTATTGTAATATATAGAGAGGTTACAAATCCATCTGCCAGATAGTAGGTGGATTACTTCTCATACATTGATACCTCTTCTCATGTTTTTTCCCTATTTCCCTCCCCTCATCCCTCCCAATCATCTTGTTTTCCCCCCTTTCATTTCCTATTTCAAATTATCAACGTATATACAATATACTAGGTAACACATTCAGATATAGTAACAATATGAGATTAACCAAAGGGCAACAAAAGAGAAGAGAAATAACATAGAAAATATCATATTAAGTGAAGTAAACCAGACCCAAAGGAACAATGGTTTCCCTCATTTGCTAGGACTCTCCTAGCAAAGGATTACAATAACGCAAAACCTAGATTCATAAGGTCATATAGGATGAAACTAAATGAAAGGACCTATAGGATATGGAAACAAGAGCTTTATCTTGTGTGATTGTTCTTAATATCTGAGTATTTTTGCAGGGGGGGGCGCAGTACTAAGGTTTGAACTCAAGACCTTGTACTTGCTGGTCAGATGCTCTATCTCTTGAGCCCAGTTACATTTTGTTATTTTTGAATAAGGTCTCTGTAAGGGTTGCCAAAAGGAAACTCCCTGGGGGTTCAAAGGAAGAGGGTTTATTGAGAGAGGGAGAGAGCAATTCCAACAAGATGGAATTGAGTGGAGCAAGAGGCATTATGGTGGGAAGAGATTATATAAGGTGGGGGGCCGGGAGGGAATGTGGCCACATTGGAAGTGACCTCAGAGGATGGGGAAATGACTTCAGAGCCTGGAGGACCTCATACTGCCCAGGCATGCCAGTTGCCTGGGTTACAGGTGCTGGGTGGGGACTTCTGGGCTGCTTGGGGAAAGAGCCAAGGGAAGGGGCCACTTCTCCCTGGTGGACTTAACAGTCTCACTTCCTCCTCCCCCCATATCTCTTGATTTGCAATCCTCTTGGAGTGCTAGGTGTGTACTACTATATAAGATTTTTATTGGTTGAGATGGGGTAGGTTTTTTTTTTTTAGCATAACTGTGAGACTTCACTTCTACGGTCAGCCAAACTGAAAAATTGCAATACAGATTGAACTCTTACTGTATGCTAGTAGATATGTTTCATTTTCACAATCTTTATTGGCTGAGAAAAACCTATATGACTTGATCAAGTAGTCCTTTATAATTTATCATGGTCCCAGTGTATTTTTGACCTAGCTTCAACATGTGAGAGCCTGTCTTACCTCAACATGATTTGTTCTAGATCCATCCACCACATATTTTATGCCTAATTCCTGTTCTAGTGTGAAAAAATTGACCTGTTCTCTTTTATTTTAGTCTTAGGAAATTGTAATACGATTGACCTACATATGAATTCATAAAGGGAGTCTAATTTCATTAGTATCTCATGGTTGTCAGTTCTGTTTACTCACTGTCAGGGATTAAGATATAATACAGCTTCTTTTATTTCCTTCTACATCTTTCAGGTTAAATGTAGGACTTAGTCTGTCCACATGTCTGAATGACATTAGGCTTTCATCTTCATTCCCAGAGTGATGTGTGCTGTGGGAAAACTGACTAGGAGAAGGAACAGTGTTTTGTTCTAAAGCAGGAGGAAAAGGCCCTGTAGATTTTGCCCATCTCATCCATTTTAAAGTTATACATAGTCACTCTACACCACACTTTTCTGTATAAACTATAAGTTTTGGTTTTTTATTTTATTGTTGCAATAATTTGCTGTGTAATTCCAAGTTTTAGTTGTTTCCTTATTGTTGCTGTTGTTATTTTTGTGTAGGGCTTTTTTTTTAGTTCATATATATATATATATATATATATATATATAGAGAGAGAGAGAGAGAGAGAGAGAGAGAGTTCTTATATATATATGGTTTTATATATATCATGAAAACTGTTTCAGTTGAATTATAATTGTTCTTATTAGCGAGTACACATTGTAGAATATATGTGTATAGACACATGTGCATGTACTTAAATATGTGAATTCTCAAAAATGTGACCTGGAAGCCTGTGTGGATACATTACAAACAGCACATAGGAGGCAGAGACTGGAGGATCCTGAGTTGGAGGCCAGCCAGGCTATGTATGTGAATTAAAGGCTAATAAAAATCTGTCTCAAGGAATACAAGGACTGAGGATGTAGCTCAGTGGTAGACTACTTTTTTTTTTTTTTGGCCAGTCCTGGGCCTTGAACTCAGGGCCTGAGTACTGTTCTTGGACACTTTTTTGCTCAAGGCTAGTGCTTTGCCATTTGAGCCACAGCACCACTTCTGGCCTTTTCTGTGTATGTGGTACCAAGGAATCAAACTTGTGGCTTTGCGTATGCTAGGCAAGCAGTCTACCACTATGTTACACTCCCAGCTCCAGACTACTTCTTTAATAAGGCAAGCCCTGTTTTTGATTCCTGGCATTGCAGAAAGACATACAAATTGCGTGTGTGTCCATGAAAATTGCCAGCTTATTTGGTCATGCCATCTTGTTGGTTTATGTATGGTATGTGTATGTATCTGCACACATGCACTCACACATGCACACATATGACATATATATATGCCCTATTTTCAAAGTATCTCTAAAATAAGACCGAATTGAATGTATCATTTGTTAATGGTGGCCTTGCATTTTTTAATGTTAGCATTTTGAATGTCAAACTGTTTATTGTCTTCCCAATTAACTTAATAGACTACCAGGAAATTTGGTGATACGTGGACTTTGCAGGATCATACTGTTTTCCTAAGTTTAGGGTAGTTTATATAGGATTGCTATTGAAATTGAAAGTGGGTTCCTCATATCTTTTCCCTATAAATGTTAACATATTATTTAATAATGTAAAACTATGCAAAGCATTTATATTAAATAACTTGTTAAGTATGTCTTTCCTGTCTGCTACACAATTCTACTGAGTGTTAGCATTCAAGTATTTATGGCAGACGTTATTCAGTAATTTGCCGATGTGTTTCAGTATTTTCAGTTTTGAAATATCAGTGTTAAAGGATTCATTGCATAATATTTTTCATTAGCAGATGTGATGTAGTAGTTGTCTTCTTTACATCTTGTTTTTGTTTCGAAGGAAAAGTTCCAAGGTAGAAGGAAATAGGTCATGGTATTCTTGAGGAACATTAGTGAAAAACTGAAGCTCAGTTGCCCTCTAGGGGTTCAGTTTTAGCATAGCATATGGAGAAATAAATTTAGTACACTCTTAGAGGCAAAGTCTGCTGAACAGAGAGGAAAACTTTTGTTTTCTCTTAGAATGTAATACATGAAAAAATGGTTTCGAGTAATTATTACAAATGAGAACAAGTGTGTGTGCATGTGTGTACGTGTGTGTGCGTGTGTGTGTCTGTGTGTGTGTCTGTGTGTGTGTGTGTGTGTGTGTGTGTGTGTGTGCACGCATGGTATGCTCTTTCTGAAGCTTGAATTCAGGGCCTTAGTCCCTTAGTTGTATTGTTCAAGGCTGCAGCAGCTATACTTTAGGTTTTTTGGTTCACAGGGAGATAAGTCTCCTGGACTTTCCTAGTTGGGCTGGCATTGAACCATGATAATCCAACCTCCAAAAGATGTCAAGAAATATTTGTTGACCAATCCATGATTCTCTTGATCTTTCCACTGTTATCTCTATAGCAGTTTTGGGTTTACACCCTCCACTACTCTGCCTAAACCCAATAACAGACTCTCGTGATGTGGCTTTATCATGAACCTATCGTGTTTTTTTAAGATGTGAGCATTATGAAAGCTTTTTCCTTTTGATTTCAGCAACTTAGATTGGCATTTTTGCCTCCTTTGGTGAGACTTCTTTGAGTTTGAATGATAGGTGGTAGCTCTCTAGTCCAAATGATATTCTAACTTTGCATTGCTGAGGTCTGATCAACTCAGGTTTGAATCTGTCTCTGGAAAAAGGTGCTTTGCTTTGTTACTGTATTTAAACTTTTGTGGTTTTGGTAAAAGGAAATAGATTCTTTTTCCAATATTGAAAATGTTAGCTAAATGTTGGCTTGCTTAAATGGTAAATATAGAGCTTATTTTATGTGCTGATATTTAAGTGTTCATAATATTTAAGTATGTTTCCATATCATGTATAAATTGTACATGGCTGTTAATATATGAAAAATTATTTACATGTGTCTATATACATGGATGCTGTAAAACTTTGCTCTTTTTAATGTACATAATTTTTTAGTTATATTGAGCTGTTTTTTAATCATGATTATGGAAGATGTCTCTAATATTGATTAGAATCCTTATTTCTTGTTAATAGATCATACTAACTTTGTTTTTAAATCTTAGCTTCTATCTGTTGATTATTTTGCTATTTGAAAATATCCACTGGACTTTTATATTTATTAACATATTAAATTGATTCCAGTATAGATCTTATGTCCAGTATAGTGGCTAATAGTTAAAATGGATTTTTAATTTTAAATTTAAGAGTAAACAAAATTTAACATTTAGTCTGTGATTTAAATGTTCATTTGCTGTATGATAACTACTACATCAACCAAATCAAATGATAGATACACGCATCATTTTTACCTTTGCAGAAATTTCTATTAGAACAGGCATGATATAGTATATGAATCATCTTCTTTGGCCTGTCCTTAAAGATAACTTAGTTCAGTTAGTTTCCTGAGTAAAATAACCTTTTAATATTACAATTGATCAAAGCAGTATTTTAGAAATAGAGTTGTTAATGTATGAAGTGATTTTATTTTTTATCTTTAATATTGCCATGTATTTCTGATTAAGCTAAGTGATATCAAATATTTTAATTATTCTTAAATGTTTTGTAATATATAAGTACTTTGTTTTTATTTTTGCTTGGTCGTGGGGCTTAAACTCTAGGCCTGGGCACTGTCCCTGAGCTCTTCAGCTCAAGGCTACCACCCTACTCCTTGAGCCACAGCACCACTACCTAAATACGTTTTCTTTATCTCCATCTTGTGGTAGAAATACATGGAAGTCGTGTTCTTAAAAAAAGAATGAAAGGTTATTTAACTTTGCCTTGACTTACCTTCTCCTTCTCATGTTACTTGTACTTTGGTGTGGTATTACAAATTTGTTTGCAAAATTTTAAAGAGTTACTTAAGCCACTTAAAATGACTTTAGGTTTTATAGAGAGGCCATTTCTACATTGTACATATTGTCGGTATTTTAAAAAGAATTTACATTTAAATATTGAGGGGAAAACCAAAAGAGAAACCAATTTTACTAACTGCTTAAAAACATAGCTTTGTGTTAAAATAAAATTATGATTAGTCGATAAACTTTGATAAATTGCCTACTGTTTCTTAATTTTCATTTTATGGGCTTGGATGTAGCTTAAGGTAGCTTAGCTCACTTGGTAGAGAAGTTGCCTAAGCTCCATCTCCAGCACTACACAAATGAACACATAGGCAAACACAAAAACACACTGACTGAATGATTTGTTTTATTCCATTTTACAGTTTCTAGCTTTTAAATGGTCCTTTTGTGTACAGTTAATAATGAGATTATCCCTGGAACTGGTAATTTCTCTCTCTCTCTCTTTCATTCGCTTGCTTGCTCCCTTGCTCTCTGCTTAGACTCTAGGTCCAGGCACTGCCCTTGAGGTGTTTTTGTTTGTTTGTTTTTATTTTTGCTCAAGGCTTTCACTCTACCAGCTCTATCACTTGAGCCACAGTTCCTTTTCTGGCTTTGTTTTTTTTTTTTTTTTAAATTTGTAGCAGTAGTTAGCTAGAGATAAGAGTCTCCTGGACTTTTCTTGCCTAGGTTGGCTTTGAAATGTCATCCTCAGATTCAGCCTGCCAAGTAGCTAGGAGTGTAGGCATGACCTATAAAATGTAATATGAAATACTTGGAAAAACTAAAGTGTTAACCTATTTAAATTTAGATTGTGTGTGTACATGTGTGCATGTATGTGCATATGTGCATGCATGCCAATCTCAGGGCTGGGTGCGGTCCCTGAGCATTTTTACTCAAAGCTTGCAATCTACCACTGGAGCCACATCTCCATTTCTGGCTTTTTAAATGATTAATTTGAGATACGAGTCTCATAGACTTTCCTGCCTGTGAGACCATAGTTCTTAGATCTCAGCCTCTTGAATAGCTAGGCATATCTATTCAGAAGGCAAGAATCACCAGCATCCAGTTAGATTGTGTTTTCTTTTTAATTTGTGATGAATTTTTTTCAATATATTATTTTGTAATTAAAATTGTTTTCAGGGCCTCGTGATTGTTAGGCAAACATTTCATGACTTGAACCATACTGCTAATTCTTCTTTCTTTACTTTTGGATAGGATCTGGTTCTAACTTGGCCTTGGCTAGCCTAAACCACCCCTATCTATGCTTCCAAGTAGCAGCTTTGATTTTATGTGTGTACCTTTATGTTCTGGCTCCCTTTTATATTTCTAATTTTTATACACTTTAATGGTGTTTTAAAATACTTTTGTATTAAAATGAATAAAAGCAGTAATAATTTTCAGTTAAATTTTGAATATAAAAGTCTGACTTCTGAAAATACTTTAAAGTATATGCATGTCTAGATTAAAAGATGTGTCCCTTGCCTGTCATTGAAATATCCTTGAAGCAGTTAATGAGTTTGAGTCATAAAGCCTTTTCAGTGTCTATATACTAATTTTGAACATTGGTGATTAATTTGTACTGCAGAAGTACAATTGTACCTCTTCATTTATCTTAACAGTTGTGTCTAAATTTACAGTGCTATATTCTTTTCTTAAACTATTTAAACTCAAGTGTTCTTTATGTTCTCTTTTTCTCTAGCTTTTTTTTGTTGTTGTTTGTTTTTTGTTTGGCTTCGACTCTAGGCCTGGGCACTGTCTCTGAGCTCTTCAGCTTAAGGCTACTACCCTACCTATTGAACCACAGCCTACTTCAGGTTTTCCAGTGATTAATTGGAGATACTAGTCTCATGGTGTTTAGTACCCAGGCTGGCTTTGAACCACGATCCTCAGATCTCAGCTCCCTGAGTAGCTAGGATTATAGGCGAGAGCCACTGGGCCTGACTAAGCTGTATGTTTTTACTACAGAAATTTGTTATGTTGCTTCAGTATTTTATGACATTGAATATTCCTCTGAGAAAATGGAGACCAGCTTGATTATCATTTCCACCCTAACTTGCAAACACTATAGGCGAAGAATTTTTTTTTTCCTCTGTTAGGATGCTAGAAGAATACATTGTTTATGGAGTTCGGTAACTTAACAAGTACATATTATCATTACTTTGGGGGGATGAAATTTGTTCTTTTCATCATGTTAGAAGTTGTTTGTTTGGGGTTATGGGTACTTGGACTTACAGTTCATGCTGTTACTTAGCTTTCTTGCCCAAAGCTGATGCTCTTACTAGTGGAGCCACATTTCCAGTTTGAAATTTTCTTAAATTGTAATTGTTTCCTTTCTTAGAGCAAAAACATACCTCTTGATAATACTTAATGTATACCTATATTACCTGAAAAACTGGTGGCTTAAAATACTATGCATTTAGTGATCTCAGTTCAAGTAGGTCAGGCCCTGTATAGGCAGGACTTAGCTTAGCGTGGTGTTTTTGTTTTTGTTTTTGTTTTCCAGTAATATTGACTCCAGATCTGGAGTTTTTTGTACATAGCAGTTTATTTCATCAAAGCCTGCAAAAAGGATACCAGCAAACATCTGCTAGGAAGACAATTTGTAGTGGTTTGTCAGCAAATTGAGACTGATATACTACTCATAATTAACCATATCTTTGGTTAGAAGAAAGACACTAGGTATATCCTAATTCTCAAGTGGCACAAATGGTACCAACAGTAGGGTGGGATCAATAGAAGTGTCTTGATTTTCTTTATTTGGCCTTTAGCTATTTTAAAAAATATTGTTTGTTTAAAGGTCTCTTCCTGAGAGAGTTTAATAAAATCTCTTACTTGAATTTTAACTGTCTGTAGTATTCCTTTTCTATTTCAAATGTATTTATTAGCAATATTAAGGATTTTGTTTTAATTTCTCTTATATTCTTCATACTCTCACCTTTTTAGCAACTATTCCTTGAAGTATAGTTTTCTTGAATTTATGTTTTTATTAAATTCTTATGTAGGATGACATTTGAGCTTGCATCTTTTCCTTAGGCATATTTGCAGTGTCCTTCTGTTTCCTCTGAAATATTGTGGTTGAATGCTTTTTAACACTTCTGCCACCTTTTTCTGATGTTTGCCTTCCCCTGTGGGCTATATTGTGAGAGCTGGGGTGTTCTGTTTTCTTTCCTGAAACCTGGAGTGGGGAAGAGGGGGAAGGTGCAGGTGCAGTGGTTTATTTTTATTTATTTATTTTTTTAATAGCCTTTAGCCTTTTGTTTTCTTTCCTGTTGGGTTACTTCTGAGTTTTCTTCTCTCCTGAATGAGGATCCATGAAAGATGGCATACCCTGTTTTTTGGCTAGTTTTTTTTTTTTTTTTTTTTTTTTTTTTTAAACCACCAGTGAAACTCATTGAAATCTTGAAGGTGGGTAGATTCTTATGTTACTGCTTTTGTTTTGTTTCATTTTAATTTTCTCTAGACTTCCTATTCATCCCTCAGTCTGCTTCTATTGAGAATGAAGTGATATTTCTGGGAATTGTCAGGTATTATAGCTTGTTTTTTTTCCCAGTATGCCCTACAAGGTAGAATTGAGGTTAAGATTCATGCTGTTCAGAGCCTTGCTGGAATCTTCTATTTCATCAATACTGTTTTGTTTTTTTTTTAAAGTTTATGGTGTGAGACTTTCCTTGTGTAGTATAGTGTCAGTCAACCAATTTTTGCCTCTTAAAAAATGTTGTTATTTCTGAGATTTTTAATATGCTGCACTTTTTAAACTGAAACTGTTCTAATATCTTTTGCCTGAACTGTTTATTAGCATATAGACGACCTTCTTCTATTTCTTTCCCTTAATTTACTGAAAACATAACAGCTAGTTAAAACTTGTTGAAATATGTAGTATAGTTCATGTTATTCTCCACTGTAGGATCAAACCTAAACTTACATTTAACGTCACTAATTGATTTCACTTTTCTCCCTCCTTATTTTGTCACTAAATACTTTCTATTTTCCCAGGAGGTACCCTGATACACTAAAAAATGAGGTTGCTTAACATATAATATAGTGCATTAACCACAGTGTTCATTGTGAGTTTCAGACTCTTTCATGATCTAATACCTTTCTTATAAGAGTGTCTCTGGGAATGGGCACAGTTTCAGCTGTTGGGATATTACTACTAGAATTCATTTTGATAATCTTTTAGCCTCAGCATGGTGTCAAATCATGTTCAGGCTACCAAATGTCATTACATTCTAAAATTAGAGAATTAAAAAAACTCAAATGTAAGGATTTACATTTACTTAGAGAAACATTTGTACTTTATATGTTTTATTTTTGGAAGATATGTCGGCATATTCTCTCCCCTTTCCTCATGTAAAGGCTGAGAATCTTCTTTCACCATCTCATTGTATGGTTGTTGCTTTTGAACCATGCGGCAGTTCTGATTTATTATGACTTTTTTTTTTTTTTCAGTTGTCCACTTACACAGTTTGAAAAGCTATGGCCCTGGCTGTTGAGATTGGAGTGTGGTCCAAATTCTCTTAGCATCTGGTGTCCCAGCTCTAGTTTTCCCTGTCCCTATCTTGAGCTTTTTGAGGATACTTCCATTTTTAACCCCCCAAAAGGGGAATATGTTTTGAATTTTTGATAGTAAGGGATGGCCAGATTACAAGGTGTTGTATAAGATTCTGAGCTACAGTTAGGAAAGCGGGGATAGATCTCATGAATCAACTGAAGCAGGTCTTTAGGATAAATGAAATGGAAACAAGCCACTTACGGGTGGAGTGCTTGTTTACTTATTGTGATGGCAACAATGAAACAACGTGATGGTATGCTCACATGTATAAAAATGTTGTTTTCCTTTATACTGTCCATATTGTTCAGGGTATTTTGAAAAGTCAGTCCTTTGTTCTATCACTGCTATACTACTCTTGCCTTTACGGAAGTTCCACATGTCTAATAAAATAGTACTGCTAAGTGTAGTATTGGTTTCATTACTTTACATCCTTTTGATATCACATAATTCAATTTTCTTACCTTCTCTGAGTGGCTTGTAAGATTAAAAACTATGCTTGCTCTAGCCATTGTTATGCTCAGAATTTGATACAAAATAATTTGCAAGAAACAGTAAAACTGGACATATTAAATTTGAGATACATATAAGATATCTCAGAAGATACTTAGTCTTTAATAAAAAAAATTGTCTTTGAGGGCCAGGAATTTGGCCTAGTGGTAGAATGCTTGCCTAGCATGCTGGAAGACCTGGGTTTGATTCCTTGGTACCACATACACAGAAAAAAGCCAGAAGCAGTGCTAAGGCTCAAGTGGTAGAGCTCTAGCCTTGAGAAAGTCCAAGCCCAGGACTGGCAAAAAAAAAAAAAAATTGTCTTTGAGTTCTAGGTTCTAGGTTGTTTTTTTTTTTTTTTTTGGTTAGTCTTGGGGCTTGAACTCTGGACCTGGGTGCTGTCCTTTAGCTCAAGGCAATCACACAACCAGAAGTGGTGCTGTAGCTCTGCTTCTGGTTTTCTAGTGGTAAATTGAAGGTAAGAGGCTATGGACTTTTGTGCGCAGGCTGTCTGTGAACCAGCAGCCTCAGATCTCAGCCTCCTGAGTAGCTAGGATTATAGGTTTGAGTCACTGGCGTCCGGCTAGGTTCTAGGTTCTTAAACAACACTTAGCTTTTAAAAGTTTCTTCTTTAACTTGAAGACTTTTTGTCTTGTGAACTCTCTGTCTAGGATCTTTTATATAGGATTAAATTTGATCATGTGCTATATAACAAGGTCTTTTCTGCCATTCCTTGCTATATGCCATTGAACTGGTACAAGTCAGTGTTATGTTTGGAGCAAGCAAACATTCTCTGTAACAGTTGTATAAATGCATTGCATTTGTGAGAAGCTTACTGGTTATGAGTACAAAATAAAATAATGCTTTTTAAAAGTATGCAGATGTGTTTATGTAATTCTTTTTTTTTTTTTTTTTTCCTGTCCTGGGGCTTAAACTCAAGACCTCAGTACTGTCATAGAGCTTCTTTGCTCAAGGCTCACAGAGCACTTCTAGCTTTTTCTGTTTATGTGGTACTGAGGAATTGAACCCAGGACTTCATGCATGCTAGGCAAGAACTCTAACCACTAAGCCACATTGTTTTATTTTCTTACAATATAACTTCCTAAAATAGTAAATTGGAAGAAGCAAAATTTGGGGTAGTATTTTCTTTTAATTAGATGAAATAAATGCCTCCTTTTTACAATGCAGGCCAAATAAACTTTTTTATGAGCAACTTCAGATGTCTGATAGACTTAATTTCTTACCAGATTCACAGGATTTGAGGCCAGTATTAACATCTGGGTAACAGTGAATCTGAATGCAGTGAAAGATTTCAAGACTAATGTATGAAAAATACAGTTGTGTGTGTGGCTTTGTGAGCAGTGAATGAACACAGAAAATTTTTCATTGGTTATTGTTTCCTAATTTATAGACCTGGTATCTCTAATAATTTTGAGCAGTCTGTGTACACCTGTTGTATTTGGCTGGAATATAATAAAACCCATCAATGCAGTAGTTATAACTTCCTCCATTATAAACATTTTTGAATTGTTTATGCATAATAGTTGTGGACTGAAGTTTGTGTTGGGAGTTGACAGTATTTCAGCCACAATTTTTAACTTCTTTATGTGTTTGCGAATCATGTTTTCAGACAGTTTTTAAGAAAGTTAATAGTGTAAACCAGATAATTGTTACTGACTAAAAATGAAACAGAAATTTGGAACTTTAGAGTAATCTAATGAAAATGCATGGTGAACATGTTTTTCTAAGTTTTATAACTTACAAAGGCCTAGAAATAATGTATAAAACAAAACATAGCCAACAAACAAAATTCCTTCTTTTTTTTTGTTACTTGAATGTTCATAGAATGCTTACCTTAGCATTCTTGAGTGGTTATTTCATTACTAGACAAGTAGTATATTTTAACAAATATGCAATATTTTCTGAAGTAAGAATTTCCGGTCATTAAAAACAAATGAAATATCAAAAGACTCATATAGTTACCCAGACACTATTAAATACCAGAGGTGAAAAATTAATCTACTCTTACTTCATGAATAAAAGAGATAAAACACTTTAGTTGTAATTTAAAGAACTAATGGAAATGATATAAGTAAATAAAAAATTCCCCTGTTTGCTCAGGTTATTTCAGTTATTTTTACAAATTAAATTTTTAATTTTTTAGCCAGGCGTGGTGGCTCATGCTTGTAATCCTAGCTGAGATCTGAGAATCGAGGTTCAAAGGCAGCCTGGACACTAAAGACTGTAAGACTCTTATCTCCAATTAACCATTAGAAAACGGGAAGTGGGGCTGAGACTCAAGGGGTAGGGTGGTAGCCTTGAGCTGAAGAGCTCAAGGACAGTGGCCATTCCGAGAGTTCAAGCCCCATGACCTACCAAAAAAAATTATTGTAAATCTTGTTCACTTCTCTTTAGAAATTATGTGTCCATTGATTTAGATAAAATAGAGGATATAGTTTCATAACAGAGGTTTGCTTAAGTAATAATAGATTTGTTTAACTAGTCCTAGTGTTTCAGGCTTGGGGTCAATATTGAATTTACCTCTTCATTCTTTTGTTATTACATAGAGTTAGGTTAGTTTATATTACTGATTGTTTAGAAAAGAAACGCAAAATGAAACAAATAACTTAAATACTTTGGAAGGAGAAAACATAGTTCTCATACTCTGCTATCCCAGAAACAACTTCAGTGAATCGTTTTTCCAGTTCATTCTGTTTACTATGATTTTATTTTTTCTATTTGGTTTTAAGTTATTTTTATGTGTTGGTTTTAGGTTTTTTGTATTAATAAATTAAATATATAAATACATGATACATTAAAATACCCTGCCTGACTAGCACAAGAGTAGCTTAGGTTGCTTTTATATTGGCATAGTAACTGCCTAATTTTGAATGGTTATTTAGGAATCTAGCAATCTCATCTATTGTTATTCTTTCTTCATGCCCATTTTTCTTTGTATTTTTGATTATTATATATAGAATTACACTTCAATATTCCCTTATCAGATATAAGCATTATCTTGTTGATTTCTTTACTTCTTTAGGTTTTTCAAGGAGCCTGCTCTGATGGCCTACTTAAATAGCAACATACTGTGCTTTCTTCTCAATAATCCTTTTTCCTTTTTCTGCAGCTCTTACTGTATTCTAACATATCCCGAAGTATTTTCGTTCTTTTCTATCTTATCCTTCCAGAATATGCTTCGTAAGGTCAGAGATCCTGACTTGAATCAGATCCTGACTTGTTTAGTTCATGTGTTCCAAGTACACAGAAAATGGCTTGGTGCATAGAAAATGCTCACTAATTTTTTAATGAAAGACTGAATTAAGAATATTTTTTCTGAGTTCTTTTTCTACTATTAAAGAAGATAAACAGGGGCCGGGAGTTTGGCCTAGTGGTAGAGTGCCTGCCTAGCATGCACGAAGACCTGGGTTCGATTCCTCGGTACCACATACATAGGAAGAAGCCGGAAGTGGTGCTGAGGCTCAAATGGTAGAGCTCTAGCCTTGAGAAATCCCAAGGACAGAGCTCAGTCCCTGAGCTCAAGCCCAGGACTGGCAAAAAAAAAAAAAAAAAAAAAAAGAAGAAGATAAACATTGGAAGCATGCCCTAGACCCGACTTTCAAGTTCTTTACAGGCTTCACTGTAGGAAAAACATTTTAAAATATAGCTCATTGTACATGTACAGAGAGAAGTACTTTTGTATCTAGCTATCTATACACATGCACACATATACAAACACACAAGCATGTAGTGTTCCTGATATTTCTAATTTCCTTTTTAACATAGATGCTGGACATGTGTGGGCAGCACATACATTGAGTAAACCATTTCAGGGCTGAGCTACACATTTGGACCCTATCGCAGAAAACCAAAGATTCAAAGGGGGGGAAAAAACACAATAGTGTGGTCATAGATACTAATAGTGTACTTTATGTTTGAAAAACTGACAAAAAGACTTTAAAAGTTTTCACTGCAAAGAAAGGATAAATGTCTCAGGAGGTGTGCCTGACCATGTTTGTTTGAAACATCCTATTAATTTGTATAATTTTGGATACATTAAAAATTAAGGGAGGGGCTGGGAGTTTGGCCTAGTGGTTAAAGTGCTTGCCTAGCATGCATGAAGACCCGGGTTCGATTCCTCGGTACCACATACATAGAAAAAAGCCGGAAGTGGTGCTGAGGCTCAAGTGGTAGAGCTCTAGCCTTGAGAAAGTCCAAGGACAGTGCTCAGGCCCTGAGCTCAAGCCCAGGACTGGCAAAAAAAAAAAAAAAAAAAAATTAAGGGAAAGAATGCTACTTACTGTATTTTTATGATCCACTAAAGTTTCCTTTTTTAGTTTGCAGGAGCCAACCAATAAGCTTGAAAGAAAAATTATGTAAATGTTGAACCAGTTTTCCTTTGTCCTATGTGACTATTTAAAAGTGCTTCATCTTAATCTCAGATTGTTCTTTGAGGTTACTTGTAAATATTTATGTTTAACTTTTTTTTTTTTTTTTTGCAAGTCCTGGGCTTGAGTTGAGGGCCTGAGCACTGTCCTTGGACTTTCTCAAGGTTAGAGCTCTACCAGTTGAGCCTCAGCACCACTTCCGGCTTTTTTCTATGTATGTGGTACCGAGGAATCGAACCCCGATTTTCGTTCATGCTAGGCAAGCACTCAACCACTAGGCCAAACTCCTGGCCCTTATATTTAACTTTTACAGCTATTACTAGTCCATGAAACTATTACAGGAACTAGGGATATATTAGTAAAAATAAGCTGAGTCTGAATATGTTAATTTTTTTCTCACTATGTTTGTTAACTTTATTTTTTCTCGAAGGAGGACTACCTCCTTGTTGAATGGGAGCAAATAGGAGACAGATTGAGTTAAAAGATGTTAAGAGCCTAGGATTCATTTTGAAATGGGCATAAAATCCATGACCAGAGGTTAGGAACAGATTGTTAGAAATCTAATAAGACTTAATAGGGCAGGGTTTATGCATATATTCTGGTAACTAGAATGTGATAGGTTCCTGCCATGAAAAATAATGATGTTAGACTCCTTAAATTATTACTTGATTAGCATACTAATCATATAATATTCTATGTTAAAATCTGAAGACCTTCTTTTAAAACTTTTTTTCAGTTTGACATTAAAAAATATGATGATTCTCAGTTTTCAAGTTTGTATATTTTGAGAAAGCCCTTTTTAGCTTAATGTCAGCAAAGCAGCTGCTGCTTCATTTTACTTTGTAAAACACTGAATTATTCATTTCCATAAACAAAACTTCCTTAGTAATTATTTAGCATTAATTTATTTCTCTTTCAATCAACCCTGTTGACATTTTATTCTAAAATTAAAAATATTCCTTTTAGAATCTAACAAGTAAGACTGTAGCAACTATTTTCTATACTTCCAGCTCCTGATATGAACTTTTATAATTTTTTTATCTTAATACTGTTTAAGAAGAATAAATAGAACAAAAGTATAATATACATGTAAAACTGCTTTTTGAGATCAAGCACTTACACTTAACTTGTTAGATTTTCAATAGCGCTTTATGCATGAGTATGTTTAGCAGATAGCTTGAATTCTAGCAGTGGAAATTTGTTAGAAATATTTTAAGTAATGCATCATTTGCCTTCATATCGTTCCAATTGACTAGTAGAACAAAAGGGAAGATTATTGTTTTACAGTTTTTGTAACTCCTCCATCCAACTTTGCAAATGAGAGCATAGTCCCATAGATTTAACGCAGCCTTTATAGTAGTCTATGGAGGGGAATCATTATTAGTCATTGCTTGTGGCTTCCTTGGTCCAGTGTTTTATTACTGTGTATTTTAACCATTTCTTGTAATTTTAATCATTGCTGAGATGTTTGTTGTTGTTGGTTTTTTCTTTTGTCTTTTGTTTTAAAAATGTCCTTCTTTATAAAGAAGGGTAGTCTGTATTAGCTTAATTGGTAATTGGTAATTGAATAGAGGCAAGCAATTGGTAATTCCATAGAGAAAAGCATTCTTTTACAAAGTAGCATTCATTCAAATGAAACATTCTTTCCTTAAATTCCTCTTGGAACACACTTGTACAACTGATAAAAATATAATCAATGTGGTTTTGAGGAAAATGCTAACTCTTCCTAGAGAGCTTACTTTGAATTCCTATTGTTGATTACCGTGATTAAGGCAGCCTGTGCCAGGGAAGGAGATGAGGTCTGTGAAATCTGAGATGAGGGGATTAGAGATTAGAGAAGACTCCATCTAATTCTTTTTCCCCTTAGGTTCTGTGGTGCCTTTTAGGATAATACATGGAGAAACTCTGGCTTTTTATCACTTGTTGAGTGCGTGGTTAGCAGTATTTGAAGGTTATCCACATGAGCATAATTATTTGGAAAACAGCCATCAACTGGGAGCTCATGTGCAGATATATTTTATTTTTTCCTCTGAAGGGTTTTAGAAATCTATGTAGTTTCCACAAAATGAAAGTTTTACCTTAAAAACATAAATTCTTGGCCTAGTGGTAGAGTGCTTGCCTAGCATGCAAGGGTTTGATTCCTTGATACCACATACATAGAAAAAAGCTGGAAGTGGTGCTGTGGTTCTCTGACCTTGAGAAAAGTCCAAAGACAGTGCTCAGGCCTTGAGTAGAAGTCCCACAACTGGCCAAACCCCCCAAAAAACATAAATTCTGAGATCTGGACTACTGTGTTTCCATTCCTGCAAGTCAGTAGTGGTCTGGAATAAAGATTAACTAGAACCTGGGGATGTGTCACACCTTTCAATTACAATTTTGTGCTTGCATGAACTATTTATATATACAGTTATACATATATAGTTTGTATAGTTGCATAATATATACATCTATATGAAATATATTTCTTTGAAAATGACTTATTTATAAGAAAAGCAAACCAAGATGAATGTATTACTAGAAAATGGGTGTCATTTTTCTGCTCTCATACATGCATACATATATACATGCATATATGTATATATTTATTACTTGGTTTATGTTCACCCATCTTAATCCTTTCTGTAAGTCTCTCCCTTTTCTCATACTGGTGTCCACTACCCAACCAAACTTGTTTTACATTCCTGTGTCGCTTTTTTCTTTTTCTACAATGTATATTAACTATACAATGGGATTTCTCTGTGGAAACAATGGATAACACAATGTAAACTTTCTTATATAACTAATATTTGCTAATAAAATGTTAAAAAATAAAATAAATCTTTTGTTATGTGGACAATGGAAAATCCATAAGTCTTGGAAATTTAGGATTTGAATTTTGGAATTTTATATTATTAGATTGCATAATTTTTGGTTTCTCATAGTCTTTTTCTATGAAAGAATAAGTATCTGACATACCAGACAAAGCACATCAAAGCTAAATGGTATCTATGATTATTTAACACTTGACTTATTATCTAATTATTAAGGTTTACAAATACTAAATCTATTAACATTTTAATTTATGCATTTTATGTAAGTATTATGCTGCCTGTATTACATAGTTATATACATATGTAAAATTTTGTAAGAGATTACTTAGTACTCTCTAAATGTATTGCTTTCAGTTCCAGTAAATTGTATCTGTTCAGCTATGAATATCATGCTTAATAATAATCTTGAAAATCTTTGTATTTTTATCAGATTTTTGAGGCTTGCTAACAGGCAAAACAATCATTTCTGTTCATTATATCCAGCAAACAATTCAGCTTTATTCATTTCAGTTTAAAGATAAAGTATCAAAGAGTAAAATCTATTCATATTCCCTGTATTACAAAATTACAAATATATAAGCATTTTATTTTTGAATTTTCTATTTTTCCTGCTTAACAAATATGAGTCATTTTGTTTTGTTTTCCTGGAAAGTCATAGAAATTGTTTGTTTTTGTTCTGTATATCTCTTTGGGAGTCTGTAGTGGTAGAAAAAATGTGTATAGAGGTCTTTCTTTCCATATCTTATGAATATCTATGCCTAAGGTAAGCATATTTTTTCTGAGAGTAATCAATGTTTGGTAAACTATATTCATAACTACTTGAGCTGCTAAATAGTCAGGTTTGTTTTAAAGAAGTCAAAGTTAGTTTATGTCAATTTTCTATTTGCCCTGTATTAGATGTTTTTAATTACTTCATCTTTATATTCAAATTAATCAGATTCTGCTATATATCGGTGCCCAAATTAGAATAAACTTTAATCAACTGTATTATCCCTGCCATGCTAGACTAGAAAAGCTACTCCTGGCATACTGAAGATGCATGCATTTTATTTTCTATTGTAATTTAAAAGTAAAATCAGAAATATTGATTTCTACTTGACTGGAGGGATGATTTAGTTTGAATATCAGCCTGATCTTAATCAGGTGAGAATTAATTGAGTTGGAGGTATTAGATATTCAGTGATGTTAACTGAACCGTGATCAATCCAGAGAGAAGCTTTCTGTTGGACTGTGTTAGAATTATCAAATAGCTCGTGCAATACAATATAAAATAATCTTTTCATGTTTATCTTTCTATCTTCTTGTCTCATTAAATGCACCACTAAATTTATCTTGTACACAGACTAATCTTTAAAGTAGAATGCTAATAATCCACAATTTAATAGAAAATTAAGAGCATAATTTTGTTGCAAAATACTCTTACTAAAATTTTGTAATGATATATTTTCTACAGCCTAATTTTAAAACCAAGTGATTAAAGATGTACTTTTCAAATATATTTGAGATATATAAACAGAAATGGTAGTTTTATGTTTGTAAAGAAGTATGCAATATAGAATTAATTTCATGTTTATACCCAGAAATAAAAATACAATGTATACCATTATGTTGGCCTGAAGTATGGCATGGGCTTTTCATTTATTTTAAGAGTGTGATAACAATATCATAAGTGTTGTGAAAATATAAATGGTGAGATAACACCTCCATAGGACCTGCTTTTAAGTAGTAAAATTGTAAAACTCTAAATACACTGCAGTCAGAACTAGAAGAATTAATTTGTCTTATTACCATGTGTACTTATTAAATGTCTAATTACACTTAGCATACCCTGTCTTTTAGTCCCTTTCCCTTTTCTTTCCTCTTTAAACATAAGAATGTAAACTTACTTACTAGTTCATATATTATTGCCAGAGTTACTCTATTTTGGCAATAAGTATGACTGTGTTAGATGAAAAAAAACCAATGGTGTGACTTTTGATGTATAAGGGAAATAGTAGGATCTATGAAGATGTGTGTTTTATAAAAAGGAAAGCCCAAATCTGTATTGAAAAGAACTAGTATTTAATGAAAGCAAAGTGTATATGTGAAAGCATCCCTAAGTTGTGAAAGCATCCCTAATAGTGGAGTTCTTGGTGAGATGTAATGGGTTTCCCATACATTTGTTGGTATACTGATTTGGGGCGTAGGAAGGGAAGGGCTTTGTTTTTTTTTGTTGTTTTTTTTTTTTTTTTTTTTTTTTTTTTTTGCTGGCATTTTTTTGCCATCTTATTAAGGGCGTCTCTTACTTGGAATCTACTCTTCATTCTCCTGACATGAAACTTTTCCTCTCTCCTTCCTCTTGCCCCTCCTCTCGTTCTTTTCCCCTCAGCCTAGGCAAAAAGAAGTTCATGAGACTTCATCTCAAACAGTGGCAGGGCACAGTAACCCAAGGAAGTACAAGTAGGAGAATTGCCCAGACATAAAGTGACACCCTAGCTCAAAAATAGGCAGTGCACAATGGGGCTGGAAGTGTTCCTCAGTTGGTAGAATGCTTGCCTACAGTAATTGAAGACCCTCAGTTCACTGTCAATCCTCTCTACCTATCTATGTAAACAGAAAGACAGAGAACTAAGGGCAGGGAGTAAAAAGTATGTATGGTTAGAAACCAGACCCAGTTACTTACAAGACTTGATTGGTCATTATCTCAGTTCTGATTGTCTTGGATCCCTAATAAGTGATTGTAATCAATTGAAGGTGGAACAGTCTGGCTCCCTAGATGATCAAGGTAGTTTCATTATTTCAGGTAATTGTCCTACTTAGAGGTTGGCATGTTCTTCCAAGCTCCTAGTGTTCATTAGTGGTAGCTTTGGTTCCTTGACATAAATATGTTATCAATCAATCTTCCTGGATTCCAAGGTGATTGCAAATTGAGAGCATAGAACACAGATACAAAATGGAGCCCAAGTAAGTTACCCACCCTTACTACTTTGAACTATTCCTGATAACCTAAGATAATTTCTTTCTTTCTTTCTTTCTTTCTTTCTTTCTTTCTTTCTTTCTTTCTTTCTTTCTTTTTTTTTTTTTTTTTCTGGTGATGGGACTTGAACTCTGGGTCTGGGCACTGTCCCAGAGCTCTTCAGCTAGCACTCTACCACTTTGAACCACACTGCCACTTCCAGTTTTCTGATGGTTAATTGGAGATAAGAGTCTCACAGACTTTCATGCCTGGGCTGACTTTAAACTACGGTTCTTAGATCCCAGCCTTTGAATAGCTAGGCTTACAGGTGTGAACCACTGGTGCCTGGATTAATTTCTGTATTTTAAGGTCAATTGATTATTGTCTTAATTCCATCTGCAGCCTTAGTTTCCCTTTGCCATGTAATCTATCACAGTTTATAGTGATTATGACTTACATGTCTTTAGGGGCTATTTTACTAACATAGGCAGTAAATGGCAAAATCAAAAACCCCTGAATACTTAATGCTGAGTAAAAGAAGAATGATTTTTTATATTTCCTTATGTGACAGTACAGTATGCTCAGTGGCAGAATAAGAAAAGTGATATAATAATTGGTAGCTCTGTATCATTGTGGGCAATGCCATCATTGCATTATTATTGTTACCATTTCTGTTAGTAAGGCATTTTTAGCATAGTTCAAAGTAACTGACAGTTTATAAAAGTAACTGACAAGACATGGTGAAATTATTTCTAGAATGAAATAACAAATGAGATAACAAGGAAAATAAAAAGACCACTAAGAAGTTTTTATTTTGTTAGCTTTATACAGGGATCCATCCAGTGCATCTATTTGATATTTTCAAGAATTAGTAAATTTTTGTTGTATTAAAGATGTTCAGGGCCAGGAGCATGGCTTTATGGTAGAGTGCTTGCCTAGCATGAACAAAGAAGGCCCTGGGTTTGATTCCTTGGTATCACATAAATAGAAAAAGCTGGAAATGGTGCTGTGGCTCCAGTGGTAAAGTGCTAGCACTGAGCAAAGAAAGCTCAAGGACAGTGCCCAGGCCTTGAGTTCAAGCCCTAGGACTAGCAAAAAAATTATATATATATGTATATACAAAATATATATATATATATAATACTGGCAAAATATAGGCAAAATATAGGCCACATTGTAACTCCAGCAGAACTAACTCTTGATTTTTGAGTAAAAATTGTTTCCAAATTGGGTAAAAATTATTCTGGAAATGGCTGAGTCCTGCAAGATTTGTATCATGTAGTTTGGAGCAATGACTAAACCCCCATATGACACAACCCAGGACCTGATTTTAAAAACCTGGAGTGAACAAGGCAGCATGAACAAAAAACGCTCCTCAAAATGTAAAAGTTTATTGATACCCGCCCTAGCCCTGGGAATTGAGATTTGGGTAGACTTTTCAGTCTATATGTAACTAAAAGGTAGGTCATGGGATTAAAAGTTTCTAGTCAAATCAGTGAAAATTCCATGGCTTTTTTCTGCCACATCCAAACACATGCTTCTTGGATTTTCCCTCCCAAGACATCCAACTTTAGATGTTAAGTTAGAAGAATACCAGATTTAAAGAGGAAAATTCTATCTGTCCTGTCTGTCTCTCTGTCTGTAAATTCCTTTGAAAGAGAGAATTGGTAGGCATGCCTGAAAAAGGGAAGTTCCAAAATCATCTAGTGTCCTTGTGTTTTGAGGGGTTCTAGATTGTATCTTATACACTATAAAAAACTTTATCTACTGTTGTTGATAGTTGTTGAAAGATTAATTTTAAAAATTATCTACCATTGTTGGGGGATAGTTGTTGAAAGATTAATCTTAAAAATTAAAAAAGCCATAGGTGAAGCACCATTTTGAGTCTTTTATTCCAGTTTCTTTCGTGGGGAGCAAGGAATGTTTCTCCATTTTTCATCCATTTATTTCTATTGTTACATTAAAATCTTGCCAAAATTTCAGAAAAGATCTGGGTTATGTAGTTCAGAGGTGGAGTACTTGCTAATCATGATCATGGCACTGTATTCAATTCCCAGCATACGACAACAATAAGGAAAAAAAATGTTAGCTTTCTTTGTGAGGCCTGGAAAGACGAAAACCCTTGCAATAATTAAAACAACTCCTGGGAGAAATAATAGAGAAGTTATCAGTGGACCCTATACCAGTGGTGATGCACATAGTTTTCCTGACTTGTGTGATGTTGCATAGTTTTCCAACCCTTAGATCTTATATATTGGTATTTCTGTGGGTTCTCAGCAGAAGCTTCAGACACATGTCCTGCTTCACAGGTCCCTGGCTCAATGTCTTAAAATCATTTTTATCTTTTTTTTCATCTTTCCCTGGCTCCTACCAAAACAGAATAAGATCATATGTAGTTTGTTTTCTATTGCGGGTGTGTATTTTGTGTCAAACTGTTTTTTATTTGTTTGAACATTTTTTGATGTTTATTATAAGGTAATTAAAACTTGCCATCCTCCACCCCAAAATATTATTATCCCTGATTCCTTTATTGGTTACCTCATCACCAATTATATTTTTAGTCCTTAGTTCTCTCAAGGTTCAATTACATTCACCTACTTCTGTCTACTTTCACTTCCTTTGCCTTTTTATCTCCTTTCCATCTTTTCTTTCAGTGACTCTATAAGTTTTCTTATGTCCAATCTTACCCCTGCTTCCTCTTCTGTTTTCTTCAGAAGCAAGCATGATTATGCTATTCCAGTTTTTAAATCTTTTCTGAGGAGTTTTATTGCTTTTAGAACAATGCCTTACGTTATAGTTGATGTGTACCTTTTCCTCTGCTTCACACCCACCAAACACCTCACACACACACACACATACACACACACTCTTAATTACACACACACACACACATACACACACAAAGGTTTCAGTAATGTAGCGTGGCCTGTCGTCTCTTACTCGCCGGACATTCTCTTGTGCTTCCTTTGTTCAGAATAAGATTTCTTCTTTTTTTTAGTAAACATAGTGTACATTTTGGCTTTCAATACTTGAAAGATCTTGAAAATGTTTGTACCACGATCCCTTTGCCCTTCTGAAAAGAGTAATAACTGCAGAGTAGTAAAAAACTCCAGCATTAGCTGCTTTTACTTATCTGTCTATTGAGGTAATTTGCCCCAGACTTGGTATAACTCCCATGGACAGGAAACCTGCTTGTCTTGTTTAGCTTAGACCCCAAAGCCTAACACAGTGCTATGCATACACTAAGTACTTTGAAAATTTTATCAAATGAATGTTTTGTTGTTGTTTTGTTTTGTGTTTGGTGATATTAGGAATTGAACTCAGGGTTTTCAGACTTGTGAAATAGTTGCTCTACCACCTAAGCTACATTTCCAGCTTCAGGTGTGTTATTTTTTTAGTCTCTGGGGGAATATTAAAGGAACATGGTAAATTATTGGATCAGCTAGTACATATAAATAACTTACTGGACAATGCCTAACATGAAATACATATTATAAATAGCTATTATATTTCTTACATTGTGAAGACAAGATTCTACATGTGCGTTTTTTTCAGTCTACTTTGGAAATTAAAGTAAAATCTAATACAGTGGTAACAAACGGACATTTTCTTATTGAAGTAATAACATTCACACGCATTGTTTTTCTATTTGAAATACTAGTTATAGATGCTTGGAAAATTATCCATGCAACTTTTTTCTTTTTTGGTTAGACTGCTTGCTGAAAAAGTCACTGATACACTTAAGTGAATGAATTAACTGGCCATCCAGTCTGGAGTTACTTATGATATATGGCATTTCCTAAAGGTGGGATTGGGTTTTTCCAAAAGTTGGACTGCTGGGATTATTGACACAACAGTCTGTTTAAAATGTCTTTCATAACCCTCATGAAATCCCGTTTCTACTGTTGGTTATGTGCTATGGGGCATTGGTTTCCTCCAGCTGAGCTATTATTAGAAAGAATTGAACAAAATATTGTCTCATTTGGCTCAACCCTTCATCCTTACATTTGAAGTTGGTGAGCTCAAAACTGAGGATGACCTCCTGTTGTGTTCAGATACTTTTTCTTTCACAGCTTACAGAGGGCTGATGATTACTGAGGTTGGCATTGCACTTAGGCAGGTCCACAGGGGTCTGACATCACACTGCTAGCTACAGAAGTCTTTACGTGACAGATAGCTTTACTTGAGGAACTTTAATTTTAGATTTAATTTACATTACAAATTTAAACTTTCAGATATCTTTGTCTGAGAGAAACTGTTAGTATCTAAATAGTCATACTGTCTTTTACACATACACGTGTGTGTGTGTGTGTATACTTTTTTTTCTCCCAGTACTGAGGTTTGACCTCAGGGCCTTGCACTTGCCATACCCTCAGTCAGTCTATAGTATTAATACCTGTTAAAGTTCAATAAGTAGGTCAGTAAGTATTTTAAAGTGTATCTGTTTATCCACATTTACACAACAAGTTTTTGTGCTTAAGATTTTAATTTGTAGGGTGAGGTATGTTATGAATTAGGTCGACTTTTTTTCTGTATTCTCAGTTTTTAAACCCACTAAGTGGCAAAACCCGCTAAGTTGGTGATGGTACTCTTGGAAATATTGTGTATAGATTATATGTTAACATTCTAAATTGAATTGCTGTCCATATATATTATATGTACACTTACAATCTAGGAAAATAGACATTTTCTGACTGGTTAAGGAAATTAAATTACTGGAAAGATAAAAGAAAGTACCCTATCTAAAAGTGGTTATGAACTCAGGGTCTTAAGCTCTTGCTGGGCTGGTTGGTACTCTAGCTCTTGATCCTTGCCTCTAGCCCAACATTTTGCTTCCTAATCGAAGATAACTTTTTAGACATTTCTGCTCAGGCTAGCTTTGAACTGAGATTCTCAAACCTCAGCCTCCTGAGTAGCTATACTACATGCATCTGGCACTAAAGAATTTTTTTTTTGCCAGTCCTGGGCCTTGAACACAGGGCCTGAGCACTGTCCTTGGACTTTCTCAAAGCTAGAGCTCTATCACCAAGCCATAGCACCACTTCTGCCTTTTTTCCTGTGTATATGGTATTGAGGAATTGAACCTGGGTCCTTGTGCATTCTAGGGAAGCATTTTACCACTAGGCCAAATTCCTGCCCAACTAAATATTTTTATCAGTGGTTTATTATATGCAGTAGTTTCCGTGAGAGGTATACAAAGGGTAGACAAAGAAAATATTTGAAATTACATGTTCTTGATAAGTAACCTTTTGCATTTGTATTTTCCAGAAACTACTATAGATGAGCCAACTGGCATATTTTCATTAGGCACAATTCATGGTGCCTTTTTTCTATATTCTAGACAATATATTAGGGAAGCAGATTGGTATAGGTGTAGTGAGGTGGTAGGAGCAGTAAGTAGGTGCAGCTGGTTGCCACTGAACTTGGCAAAAAACCCTTTAGCCAGTTAAGCCAGTTCTAGATCAATATCTAATATGGTGCTATAAATACAAAAACTAACTTGTAGGAATACACAGGCATCTCAGAATGCTGGTTAATGGGTTTAGAGCTTGTTCTCTAAGTCTGCTTTGTGTTTTAAATTGTAGGGACACCTTAGTCAAAGGGCACAGAATTTCCTTCAGTTTGACTTGGCCCAGGTCAAGTCAGCTTGACTTTGCACAGAAATATTTGTAGTTGGAATGAAGAAGAAATCTGATGAGTGAGGTTCAGTGTTAACAGACTGATTAGGGAAGAGGCGATATTGATGATGGGAGTGCTGAGTGAGACTGGTGGACAAGAGTTACAGAAAGCCAATCTGTGTCCTTGTTCCGATTCTACTGATTCTATTTGGTGTAAGCCGTGATGCTGTAGTAGCTATAGATAAGTGTGCTGTAGGGCACTAGTACTAGGAAAGCCACCCTAATGAGTTTTTTAGACTTTTTTTGGTCATGTGCATTGAATCTATGGCTTGGTACTTAATAGTCAAGAACTCTACCATATGAAGCATATCTCCAGTCCTTATGTTTTTGGGATGACTCTCATTGATTTTGCTGTAGTGGCTTTGAAATTGAACTATTTTTGCTTGATGTGTAAAAATACTTTTGGTTATTTCATAGGTATAGTGTATTTTGTTGTATAGATTGTTCCTTCATCTTCATGGAGATTCCTGAAGTTACTGCTTTTAAGCCAGTTGTAAATAACTTAAATTTCTCTTAGTAACTAGAAGAATACATAAGCAAGGAAGAGGATTTTGATTTTTTTTTTTTAATAAAAGAAGCTAAACACATTGCTTTGCCTAACACCTCTTTGGAAGGCTGATTGATACTAATCCATGTTTTAAGGTTTGAGATGCAAGTGGCCAAAGCTAGTAGCTCTGGAACTAGAGTAACCAGTGGTCAAAAGGATTGGTCCAGAATTGACCATAGCTTCCAAAGGTATAAAGGAAGCATATTGTCCTGTGCAATGGGTAAGGTGGGGCAGAATCTGACCCAAAGCAAACACAAGACAGAGTGCTATGAGACACAGCTATAGGCAGAATTCACCAGATCTTTCTGTGTTTGTGGTCTTGAAAAAGCAGATGCAGGAGCCAGTGTAGTTTAAAAGAGCTATGTAGAATAGTGCATGTTAAGTGAATGGTTTAGAGTTATTGAACATTGAGTTCATAAACCTTTTCTTAAATTTCAGATTTTACGAAATGTTGCAAGGACACTGGAATTCTTATGATAGTCAAATGCCGAAAAGAAAATTCTGCATTGAAAGAATGTCTCACTACTTAGTAAGTAGTCAACTGAGTATTATGATTTGTGTGTGTGTGTGTGTGTGTGTGTTTGGGAACAGTATGTTATTTAGATCACATCACATGTAGTATATTCTGTACTTCTCTAGTTCTTCATGTTTTTGTATATATCTAAAACTTGAATATGTTAAAGATTATTCAAAAAGAAAAATATTTTAAGTGATAAATTCACCATTTATTAAAAATGTGAAGTCTATGACTTTATATGACAATCTCTTCATGAAGAGATTGATTTATAAAATATATACTAATTTTATAAACTCTGGGCCTGGGCACTGACCCTGAATTCTTTCTATGCAGGCTAGTGTTCTACTACTAAGCAAGGGCTCCATATCGAGTTTTCTGGTGGTCAATTGGAAGTAGGAGTCTCATGGACTTTCCTACCAGCACTGGCTTTGAATTGTGACCCTCAGGTGTAAACCACCAGTACCTGGCTTAGAATATCTTTTTGAGTATGTGCCCATACTAGGGCTTGAACTCAGAGCATGGTTGCTGTCCCTTAGCTTTTTCATTCAATGTTGGCACCCTTATCACTTGAATTGCAGCTTCCCTTCTGGCTTTCAGTGGTTAATTGGAGACAAGTCTTATAGGCTTTCCTGCCTGGGATGGCTTTGAACCTTTATTCTCAAATCTCAGCTTCCTAAATAGCTATGATTGAGTATAAGCATGGGCCACTATGTCTGGCTGAATTAGAATTTCTTTAAGAAACTTTTCCAGTCGTGTGATTTGTTGTATTCTTACAGTTTTAACTCCTAGGAAAGTCGCAGCAAATATTCTGGAAGATGTAAAATACATACATATATATATACACACACACACATACATATATATACATACATATAGTATATTTAAATTGTTTTTTTGAAGTTAATCAAATTCATTGTTAAAAATATTTTAGTATTACATTTACTAACACTTCCTTGTAGTTCAAGTCTTTAAGTAAAAGTGTATGAAATTGTTTGAATAAAGATTCTGTTTTATCTCCCTAAACTGATTATCTACATTATTGACTAGGTACATTACAGATTATGTAGTAAGTATTAAGAGCCATGAGACTTTAATTTTGGCAAGACCTTCTTTCCTTTTATATTATATATTCTGCTTTCCTAGCCTGTGAACATATATGTCAATATGATATACTTTTTAATCAGGAAACTAAAAAAAAAACCTCTGAATCCTGTATTTCGTTTAGATAACAAATTATAGCTGCAGGTTTTTAGAATGCTGCTATTCGGGGAGCCTTTAATGGTTATATAGACTCATTTCTACATTTTGTCAGTATCAACCGCAGCTGTTATTTAAGTATTAGGGCCTGGACCAATTTACTGTAGAAGAGTGAATTGATTCTCAGATGGGACTGTTCTCTCAGTTCTATATACCTAAGAGAAGTGTTATTGTTGTTTCCTCAAATATTTTATTGTAAGAACACGCATGTGGTTTGTTAAAAAATACACAAATATTTCATAAAGTGGCAAACATGTTTTAGAGAAACAGAAATGAGCATGGTTCAGGAGAATCCAAAAAGAGATTTTCTAAATTACTTTTTTTGGGCCAGTCCTCGGGCTTGAATTCTGGGCCTGGATTCGGTTCCTGAGCTTCATTTCCTCAAAGCTAGTGCTCTACCACTTGAGCCACAGTGCCACTTCCCCCTTCTTCTGAGTAGTTTATTGGAGGTAAGAATTTCACAGATTTCCTGTCTGTGCTGTCTTCAAACTGCAGTCCTCAGATCTCAGCCTTATAAATAGCTGGTGTGAACCCCCAGCGTCCAGATAAATTATATTTTCAGTAGCAAAAGTATTAAAGATATTTCATAGGCTGCTGCCCGATATCGCATGAATATGATTGTTTCAAATAGGGTCATATGAAAAGTACCAAATGAAGCCACTTTAGCTAGGAGACTGAGTCACACAAAAACCAAAAGGGTATGGAGAAGATCTGAGAAAAGACGCTCGCTGGGCATACAAGTCACAAAGTCTACTCCTACTATGTGGATAAATGCCCCATGAAATTGCCTGTACTTGGACAGGAGGATCTTCAGTTTGAGGTCAGCTTGGGTCACATAGTGAGTTCCAGGCTAGCCTAGGCCATACAGGAAGCCATTGTTTCATAATGAAACTTAACTAACTCATGAGGCCAACCAGTCTTCTAAGTGAAGTTTATGAACGTGTATAGAATTTCCTATGATTTCACGAAGTTCAAAAATCTATGGACTAAAAGGTTGAGTTTAAATGCTACCACTGCTTTATTTTTTAAATTTATGTATATTTATTTTAGAAATTGGGTTTTACTATGTAGCTCAAGCTGGTTTTGAACCTGAGCTCCTCTTGCCTCGGTGCTCTTGGTTCTCTAGGGAAGATACCTAGCCCTTTTTCTCAGAGTATTTCTTTAGAAAACTTGTAAACTAATTTTCTGCCTTCTTATAAAGGCAGGGTTTTTTTGTTTGTTTGTTTGTTTTTTTGCCACTTCTGGGCTTGAGCTCAGGGCCTGAGCACTGTCCTTGGGTTTTTCTCAAGGTTAGAGCTCTACCACTTGAGCCTCAAACCACTTCTGGCTTTTTTTTCTGTGTGTGTGGTAACGGAGGAATCGAACCCGGGTCTTCGTGCATGCTCGGCAAGCCCTCTACCACTAGGCCAAACTCCCAGCCCTTGGCAGTTTTATAATAAGGAATGGGCAAGGGCCATGGATATAGCCCTCTAGCTTTGGATGCTAAGAAGAGTTGAGATTGGTTAATTCTTGTACAGGAGGAATGGACAAAAACCTGGCAGGAAAAAAAAATGTCTTGGCTTCCTGAAAACTAGGGACCCTGTGAAAGTCTGAGGTGTAAAGCATATCATAACTAAGACTAGCCCCTGAAGCTAGAGAAGAAAAAAAAAACCTGTGATATGAACAAGACAAGGGACACAGAACAAGGAATGTGCAACCACTCAGCAAACATGGCAGCACTTTCTGTTGCTCACATTATTATACTACTCTGCAATATAAGATAGTGATGGCCACCTGTCTTCCTAATCATTGTGATAGACCTAAGGCTGTCAATGAAAAAAGGTAATACAGCGCAGATTTCATCAGTCCCCATAAATGCCTCCACTTTTTAAGAGGGCCATATTTCTTCAGCTCTGCTGTCCCTCACACCTTTTTCTCCTAGTCTTTTGAGTTAGAGGTGTCTGTTTTCCTCCCAGACTATGAAAGAAGCACACAATCCTGCTGTAACTTTGTGGAATACCTGAGATAAACCACTGAACCACTCCTCATTCACATTGAAAGTCCACTTTCTCCTGTCAAATCTCAGGAGTGTAATCCTGCACAAGGTGCTAAAATCTCTCAATGCCAGGTCTTCTACAGCCTGTTTTTGAAGGTGCATCAGAGTTTCTCTGAGGCAGGGCACACAGCACTCTTGAGATAACCGAGGAGCAGATGGATCCAAAGAGGAACACATGACTCCTGTACCTACAAGTCATTTTCTTCTCTGCACTTTGCAAGACTTAAAAAAAAAAAAAAAAAAAGTGCCTGGAGAACCACAGAATCAATTTAATGCAAAATGTGTTCTATTTTTTTTTTCCAGTCCTGGGGCTTGAAAACAGGGCTAGACACTGTCCTTGGGCTTTTTCCTCGAGGTTAGTGTTCTACCACTTGAGCCACAGCACCACTTTAAGCTTTTCTATGGATGTAGTACCGAGGAATCAAACCTGGGTCTTCGTGCATGCTAGGCAAGCACTGTACCTCTAGGCCAAACTCCCAGCCCCTCTGTTTTTGTTTTTGTTTTTAATTGGGAATTTTCATTAGGAATTATTTCTATTACTGTAAAATAGTAATATCTGGGTAATTTTGGTCACATGGAAATGGACAAAAAGTATAGCCAGGAAATGGTGGCTCATGCTTTTACTTCCAGCTACTCTAGAGGCTGAAATCTGAGAACTTTAGTTGAAAGCAAGCCTGGCAGTGAAGTCTGAGAGACTCTTTATCTCCAGTAACCATCAAAAAGCCAGAAGTGAAGTTGTGGCTCAAATTGTACAGTGTAGCTAAGCAAAAGTATGAGGTCCTGAGTTTAAGCCTCAGTACCAGCATAAAAAAAGAAGAGAAAGCAAGGGAAGAAAAGAAGTAAAATGAGAAAGAAAAATGAAAGACAATGAAGAAGGTAGAGGTTGAGAGCAATTTTGCTTTTTCAAGCACAAAGCTACTGAAAAGGCTTTTCATACTTTAAGGATTAGTGGTAAACTAAGAGTATAGACTTCTGTTTGTCTCTGTGACATTGCAGAGAAATTTAACCTTTTGTCCAAAATTTGTTTATATACTGATAAGGAATTTTTGTTACTAATTCAGTCTTGAAAATAACATGCTTAGTTCAACTTAGTATCTCTTCCTGCAGCTAGGGAAGTTCTAGAACAGAGCATGACTACAGAGAGGGCAGCCTGGGCTCAGCTTCTGAGTCAGAAGAGTTTAGCTGTAGCCTTGTGACCTTGCGTAGGTTCCTTATGAAAACAGAAAATTCTGTCTAAAATGACTGGAGGTACTATGTATGTAAACACATACATCGTGTACCTTGATGCCTAAAGCAGCATAAGCTGGCTCCTTTTTGAAATGAACTAATTAGATCTGTATATTATCTTCAAATAAGAAAATGTTCTGCTTTGCTTTGTTTTCCACAAATGAACATTGCCACACTTCCTCTTCCCTTGATTGTAACATTTTGAGACACGGATGAGTTGTATTCCTTTATTTCTATCTCTCGGATGAGTTGTATTCCTTTATTTCTATCTCTCACTTCTGTAGACTGTGATCTGATTTCTGAATGGACAGAAGCTGCCATTCCTAAAGGCTCTCTTTAATGGGCTCATGATAAACAAATTGGCCAAATAGTCCCTTTCCTCTTTTACATGACTTCCACCCACCCCCAGCAATCTTCAAAGTCATCTTTTGATTTTGCTGATGATGCTTTCCGGTTTCCTATATACTTCCCCATAGTTTTTCACCCTTTTAAAGAATCCTACTAAATTTGGTTATTTCCCTGGGTTCTCTTTATTCTTAAACTTAAAGCTTACTTGGCATCCATGGATTAAGTTATTTACTGTAGGTCCTATATTTTCTGTTTCTTTCTGGTCCGAAATTGAATGAAGCTTTTTGGTCCTTTCATTTCTTTGTGAATTATATAGTTGTCTAGAATCTACTGTCTTATCTCAACTGTAATTGGTGATTGCCTGAATTTTTTTTTTCCCCTGTTGGTCTTGGGGCTTGGACTTTGGCTTTTGTCCCTTAGCTCTTCAGCTCAAAGCTACTCCCCTACCCCTTGAGCCACAGCGCCACCTTCAGTTTTCTAATGGTTAATTGGAGATAAGAGTCTCACAGTCTTTAGTGCCCATGCTGACTCTGAACTGTGACCCTCAGATCTCAGCCTCCTGAGTAGCTAGGATTAGAAACGTGAGCCACTATGCCTGGCTTGCCTAAATCTTAAACCTTTTTCCCTTTCATTTATGTTAACTCCTTTTTTGGCCTAAGCATCATTTCTTGCATGGGATATCTAATAGTTTATTGAACATCTGGTTTCTAACTTTGCTGCCCCTTTTAGCCTACCTGCCATGCTATTAGGTTAATCCAAGAGAAAACAGATCTTCAATTTGCTGTTAATCATGCTTTGTCATCTCAGTAAAGCATGAAATGGGACACTATGCATTCTACGTTGTGTGCATTACACAATGATCACCTTAGACCCTTCCTGCTTCATGCATAATCGTCTGTTGGTCCTGAAAAGTGCAATTCAAGCCTTTTCTTTTCTTACTTGTGTTTTCATGATGTACAGGATCTCCTATCTTCTGTACTGTACGTGGTACACTTTCATCATAGAATAGTATTGCCTAACATATAATAATCATGGGCTCCTTGAGGATAAATGCTGTTTCTGTTTTATCCTAGGATGGTGTTGTTTGTATATGTGGATTGATTTGATATGTAGAATTTATCTGTTAAAATAAAGCTTAATGTCTATAGGCTTTTGTTTCTACTAATTTGATAGCGAATTAGTCTACAATCAATTTCTGATAATTAAATGTTATGGACTAGATACCTGACTAATATTAAAGTAAGTTTATGTTGTTTACAAAGAGCTATTAGCTGTTAAAGATTTTCATTTCCTTCTTTAGCTATAATGATCCAGCCTTTTATGAAGAATGCAAAATGGAGTATCTGAAGGAAAGGGAAGAATACAGAAACACCGGTATTCCTACCAAGAAAAGGCTGCAGAAGCTTCCCACAAGCATGTAGGCCAGAATGTTCAGTGAATCAGCAACTCATATTTATAAAGATCTCATATGAAATAATGAACTTCAGAATTTGATTGCTTCGTTCTAATTATGGAAATACTTTTTATGAAATAAAGACCTTTATTTTAGCGTTTTGGTTTATTAAACATGACATTAGAATAAACACTGGTTCTCCTAGAATTCTGGATTTTTCACATATTTTCCTACATCTACAGTGCTGTGATAGTTCTTCAGAGCTCTGTACAGATACTACCATCTTCCAGTGTGTAAATGTGTAAGCTATTCATGGGGGAGCAAAAGTTTTAAAGGAAAAAGTAGTAATAAATAATCTTCAAAGGTATTCTTACGGATTACAGCAAGATGCCTATGAGGCAACATCTTTCCTAATTCTGCCACTTACGAACTGTGTAAGTGGAATAATGTTACAATGACTTACTTCATACTGTGAGTATAATATGCAAGACAGGGCTTCATACACTCATGTGTTATTAATAGTAAATGCTTAATTGGAAACCTAAGTACTCAAAAAGGTTTTATTTTGCTTACTTTAGTCCTTACAGTGGTACTGGAGATAAAATTTGGGGACAGCAACTACCACTTGAGTGACAACTCTATTAGCCCTAAACAAGGACTGCCATCTTTGATGGAAATTCTTTCATTTAAAGTTATCTTTGGGGCTGGGAGTTTGGCCTAGTGGTAGAGTGCTTGCCTAGCATGTACAAAGACTTGGGTTTGATTCCTCAGTACATGGTAGAGCTCTAGCTTTGAGAAAGTCCAAGGACAGTGCTCAGGCCCTGAGCTCAAGCCCAGGACTCTCCCCGCCTTCCCCCCCCACCCCGACGGGGGGAAAAAAAAAGTTATCTTTAAGGCCTGGAGGTGCGGAGTACCTGCCTTGTAAGCATGTGGCCCCGAGTCCAATCAGTAGTGCCAATGGGTTATTTGTATAAATGTGAATTTGCACTTTGTATCATAGTACTCAGGAGATAAAAATAGATTGCACAGCACAAGGTATCTATGCTCATTCGCTGTCCTGTTGATAAAAACACCCTCGCCATTTTTTTTTTTTTTTTTTTTTTTTTTTGGTGCTAGGGTGGTAGTGGGGGTAGGGGGTAGTGGTTTGGTTTCCTTGCTCTGTTGGTGCCCTATCACTCTTTTAGCCCTACTTTTGCTAGATATTTTCGAGACAGTCTGCTAATTTTTTTGCCTGGAATGGCTTTAATCCATTATCCTTGAGGTAATCAGGAAGATAAAGGCATAAGCCACTCTAACACCAAACAGTTCTCATTTGTAATGACTAACATTAGGAATAGGCAAGGAAATGTTAAGAAGGTAGTAAAATATAAAATCTGTGAATTTTTTTTTTTCTCCAGTCTTGGGGCTTGAACTTAGGACCTGAGCACTGTCCTTGGGCTTTCTCAAGACCACTTGGGCCACAGCACTCGTGGCTTTTGCTATGTATGTAGCACCAAGGAATCAAACCCTGGTCTTTGTGCATGCTAGGCAACCACTCTTACTACTAGGCCAAACTCCCGGCCCAATCTGTAACTATTTTAACTCTTAAGACTACTTATTTAGATGTCATAGGTACTAGGATAAATTATACTTTCATCTTTTCTCTTAGCAGATACTGAAGCACCCATTATATAGTTTTCAGAATTTTCATGCCTTACTATGTCTACTTACCTGGTTAGCCTACCTGTGTGATCTGACTCTTGCTTGTTCAAGACAACCTAGGGGATTTTTTGGGGGGAAGGGCTCTTAAGACTTACCTTTTATGGAGTAGACTTTCTGTAGCCCATTACTTTATGTCTCTTGATTTAGTAGTCTTTCTAAGTCTGTTTAGTCCTGTTAAGTCTCAAATTTCCCCTATTTATGTTGTTTTTCTTTCTGATGTTTCACATGTAGAACAGATACATGCCTGCCCTATATATAAATTCCATTGCACTTTGAAAGCAGCTTAATAAAGGAGTCTCCTTTTAGACATGTGTTACCTCAGGCTTATAAGGGATCAAGAGGAAGGTGACTTTAATTTTTGCTGTGTCTTTTTATATTGCTGAAATGGATTATCTTGCAAGAGTTTTCTCAAGATTAAAGAAATTTCTAAGGAAAGCTCTGTGGAATGAGTTTCAGTGAATGTGAAAGAGATCAATATTGAATTTCTAATTTTAAATCATTAAGCTTCATTTTGAATCTGAATGAGAATAGAAGTGATCATGTTTATGCAAAAATTCTAGTGGGATAAAATTTTTGAATTAATCTTTCTAACTATAGAATCATGTATCATTTAACATTTTATAAACTGTCAAGAATGTTATTCACTAATGTTAGGTGTCATTACTCTATTGTTGAGAGGGAATTTGTTCCCTCTAAACAATAATAAAACAACAAATAGTCTTAGTATCTGAACTTGGAATATATAAGGCCAGGGCAATATTTTACATCCACTTCCATTTCAAAGAAAAATAATTAAATCGGTTTCTCAGCACTGTTTAAAACATCAATCAATATTTTTAATTATATCAGTTTCTTAGCACTGCTTAAAACATCAAGCTATTCCATAAAACTTTATTTACAAAGAAAAATTTCCAATCTTGGTTTTTAAAAAGGTGAACCAATAACTTGCTACATCAGAGGTTAGAGATAATGCACAGTCTATGCAGCCACATGAGAAATAGTTTTTGTTGCTTTATTACACAGGTGGTTGCTTCCTTCAGCTAATGCCTAGAATCTGTTACTTGTTTTATGCATATTAGGTTTTGTTCTATTACTTGGAAGCAGACTGTACTCCCTAGAGTCAGCTTGTACACTGGTCAGAATAAGTTCCAGCATCTGGTATCAATTCAATCACAGACAAGCTTGAATGAGTGAAGTAAGGTAACAGACAACAGAATCTGGTGAATAGTGAACATCTATGTATGCTATTCAGTAATAAAACGTGAGACACTCCCAAGTTGAGACAATAAGAAAATGCCTATAAAATGGATTGAGTACTCTTGTATTAAACACTACATTCCAGGAGTATCCCAGTGTATAAATCAAATAATTATTACTGATATTCTTAATACCTCTACCCTGAAGGAATTTACAGAACTTTCCAATTGAAGCCATCCTTTGATAGTTCCTTATTTACAAATGATTTGCCAGAATACATTTTGGGATATTTCATGATCGTTAATATCAATACAGTACAAAATGTAGTTTTACAAGGGAACTTTTAATTATTAAAAATAGCTTTCTCAAATATAACATCCAAACAAAGTAACCTATTACCTGTTCTTCATAATAAGCAGCTGTATTCTCTTTATAGCAAATTATTTATTCAGTTACCCTTATTCATTATGGACCACTGAAAGGACAGACTATACTGAAACCAGTGATATACTCTAATTGAGTGCTGGGTTACATATTAGTTTAAACATATGTCACAGTATTTCAATCTTTAAGATTGAACGAACTGCAACAAAGTTGGCTTCAATGGTTATTTCAAGTCTTAGAGTTCAAATTATAATACTAAAATTTTTATCTGCTTTGTGACTAAAAGTGGTTTGAAATAGTGGAGATAGAATAACCTATATATTTTATCCACTATTTACGTATTATAAACAACAGAAATAGAACCTATTCACAGTACCTTCTGCTTCTTTATACTATCTCATCAAGCATGCAGTTTTTCTTATTGCTAAAAAGGCTTCATTTTATTTTGGTTTTTAGCATTTCATTTCATAAAACTGCTAGAAATTTTATTTTCCATTTTTATTTAAGAAGCAAAATTGTAAGTTGTTATTAAAGGAAGAAGTCTTTTTGAAACCTTAGGTTTATTAGTTTATATAGTATTATACTTTGATTTCTTGAATATGGAGCTAGAGGTTGCTCTATCATACAGGAAAATCAGTTACATATTATCATACAGTATGTCCAAATGTACATATTGAAGAACTCTGCAACTTCTTAGTCAAAACCAATTTTGTTAAATAATCTCTTGAAAGAACCACTGAAAGTGGTTTTGTAATCAAATTATGAATCTCTTCAGAATTAATTCTTATAAAGGCAGTTTTGGTTATGTTGATCCAGGTAATGCAATGGTGGAAGGTTAGGTAACGGCAAAGTTTTATTTTTAATGTCCCCAAATGTTGTCTCACTTGATTTAGGTGGGCTTGGGAAAACCCAAGAATTGTCTTCTAGAGAATTTCTGCCATAAGAGTTGTGCTCCTGAAATTCTGTACCATCACTAGGAATGGATCTCTCATTATCTGTCCATGATTGGAGAACTGTTTTCTCTGATAAGACTTTTATATCTCCTGGTAAAGGGGATGATACAATATGACCAATAGATCTGCCATTTGGTGAGAGAGGGGGATGTCTTCTGTATGTTGCTGTGAAATTCGTCACGAGTAATTTAGTGTTGTCTTTTCCAAGGTCTTCAGCACATCCTACTGGAGCATAGGCTAAACCACAGAAAGAAAAAAAAAGGCGGGTGTCAGTTTTCATAGCATCGACCATAAAAATACAACAGTATTCCACTGATTTGAATTCTAGAACTGATAATTAACCTTTACAAATTAGTATGTTCAATGGGGACACCATTGAATTAAGCTCACTCTCAAGTGTTCCAGGTGATACGTGTCTGTTAAATGGATGTGGAAATCCTATCATGTCACAGAACTATTAAAAGTGAAAAAAAAAATCACATATTTAAAAAAGTTGTAAACCAAAAGCTACCAGATCTTGTTCTTGGCCCTACACTACAGGTGGCTTATGAAAGCTTACAGATCAGTTATGCCAGTGGGAATAAAGTTAAGATTTCAGTATATTTTCATTTAAAAATAGGATATTATGTACATATTTGTTATTGTTGGCTATGTGGCTCTAGGTCCTGGAGGCTGTCCTTACCGCCCTACCCTGTAAGCCATATTGCTACTTCTGATTTTCGGTGGTTAACTGGGGATAAGAGTCTCTCGGACTTCGGTGCCTGGCTGGCTTTGAACTGTGATCTTCAAATCTCAGCCTCCTGGGTAGCTAGGATTACAGGCATGAGCCACTGCATCCGGCAAAAACACTATATTACTAAAAAAAAATCGAAACCATCTATAAAAGGGTCTACGAAAGTAAAGTTTTTAAGAAACTTTTGAGTCAACATTCAGAGGCTTTTATGGTTAAAGTAGCTTAAATATCAGTTGCAAATTTTACTAGAAAATACATAGAATAGCAAATGTAAATTCTGCTGTGGTCACAATATTGGTCAAATAAAAAGTGATAAAAGTGTTCATGATAAAGGGCTTCATACATAGACAATGACTTAGAATAAAGATTGCTGAAAATTAGCTACTGTTAGTTTAGCTACAGCCAGCACATTGAATATGGGTGTGTCTCCTCTGCACTTCCAGTGCAACAAGGATGGCTAAGTAAATAACTGCAGCTTGATTTTAGAAGAAAGAAAGCAGAACTATAAAATAAAATAGTATGGTTTTACTTTGTTTGCTTGTTTCCACAGGGGTGGAGAGAACTGGATATAATAATGTTTAGCTCTGGTGTGGGTCAGGGAAAACAGTGATCTAATCAAAACAAGTAGTTCTACTAAAGAATAAATTTGTACTCCCCACTATCAATGGAAATGTAGATTTATCATCCAAAGCATAAGATGTGTTGTTAACCAGCTAAAAAGGAACAGAAAGGTGAACCATGTGTTTTTTGTAAGAGCTTTTCTTTTAATCTTTGTAATGCTCCGAAACAGCTTGGCCATCTTTCATCTCTACCATCCACATAGAATACACACACACATACACACACACACACACTCACTATATTTTACATGTAACTGACCTCAGAAAACTCAAGGATGAAATGAACTGTCACTTAAGCCATGCTTTCTCAACACAGTATTCTTTTGCCTAACTCATATGTAACTAACTCTCTAAAAACTGAAAGGAAGTCTGAATTCAAATTTACCTAATGTATAACTTTAAATATTCCTCAGAAGAACTATTTATAAAAGAATTCTCTGGTGTTTTCTTTAAAACGTGAAGTATAGTAACAATTACTTTTTTTAAAAGTCATGTTTCATTTTATTCAATTCTTGAGTAAATGATAGGACATTCAAATTCATGGTACACAATTTTTAGAAATAAACCTACTATGTAGTACTATGTGCAAATGCCCTGATTATTCTCCAGGGTATAAAAAAATAGCTTTGTCAAGTATCCACTTCCAGAAAACACAAAATACAGAAAGTTCAGTCAGTCAAGCAGTAAAATATAAGTCAAATCAATGAAAATCTTTGTTTGGTTGAAAGATAGAAGGGGGATGCACCTTGCTTATCTCAGCTATCTTTTTTAGGAAAAAAAAAGTGTACAAAAATTCAAACAACTTAAATGAATCACAGTTACTGTTTTGGAAACAACTTGAAAAGCTACATCTTTGTCTTTGGTATCTTCTATAGCACTGAAATGAAACAATTGCTTTTGGCATTTCTTTTTAAAAACATACAAAGCAGTTGTGGTAAAAGGTCAACTAGAACAAACTTAACACCTCAGTCTTACACACATAAGCAACACTTGGCTGAGGAAAGCCACAAGGGGAAAAGAATACAGTATTGAAGAAAAAACACATCAGCAACACCTTTATGTGTGAAGTTGACCAGCATGAGACTAGAGCAGAGAATGGGAGGGCTGTGAACATACTATATGCACACTTGCACTAATGAAAACACATTTGATGAGATTTTGATAAGAGCTAGTTGCTCTTTGAACAGTTTGACTTGCCTTTCTTGATTCCAGTTGGGGTTTTCAATTTTCTTAGTATCTCAGCTTGTACTTGAGTCACCAGATGTAAATTAGACATTTCTTTCTTCAATTCCCAGTATGTATGTTGCATATTATCACTACAATAAAATGTTTTGTTTTAAAAAAGTTAATGCTTATCCTTTTAAGGATAAACTGGAAAATTTTAAAATAGAAATAAGCAAATTTGTATTACTACTTTTTTCAAGACTTTCCATTTTTTTTGTTTTTTTCATATATTTCTTATTGTAATTAATAGAAGGGTTACATTATATTCGCCAGATACAAGGTGCATTAATTCACATACCTTGATACTTTTTCTCATGTCTTGGTCCCCATTTCCCTCCCCCCCACCCCCATCCCTCATCTTGTTTTCCCCCCTTCCCTATTCAATTTCAAATAACCAAACACAAATATATCCAATATGTCAGATAACAAAGTGAGATACTGTAACAATATGAGATAACCAAGGGACAGCAAAAGAGATGAGAGATAACATAGTACATTAAGGACAACAATCATTATATGGCTTTTGTTTCTATATCCTAGAGGTCCTTTCATTTAGCATCATTCTGTTGAAGTTTTTTTCATGATGATGTAAACAACTGAAAGATAGGATGGGTAAATGAAAAGGCCTAAGAACATTCCTGATTTCAAGCACTTAACTACTTTAAACAGGTTATAGTGACTATATTATTACTGCTTAGATTCTTACAGGGCTCTTCTCAGAATCAAGACTACAGTCTGTAATGTACAATGGTGTCACTATAATTACTAAGCAGAAAGGAATATGTTCTTTCTTTGTAAATCTGATCAACAATAAAATTACACTCATTCAGGTATGGATATAAAATTCTCAATTTATCTTTTAGATTATTTTTATATTGTGAAATGAAATGATGTTATCAGTTTGCTGAATATATATACCAAGTCTACATTAAAATAAAATTTAGGTTTCATACATTACATTCTTTATGTTTGACTGGGCTGTCTCATATTGTTGGTTCTAAACAATGTGATATGACAGACAGCACAAGACAGGGAGAGCCAGATGATTTCTTCATAAGGAGAAAGATGCTACAGCTACAGGGATTACATGAAATGAAATGAAAACCTCAAAGATACACCTCTCATTTTTAAAATTAAAAACATTTTACCTCACCAAGAATTCTAAGTTATTTCTGTGCTTTTAAAGGTTTTATTTTGTAAAAGTATTCTTACATTCATGGTTTTCTTATGTTCTTAATTGCCAACTAAATGAATCTTCAACGCAAATAAAATAACTGATTATAGAACACTACCTATCAAGAGAATTTTAGTAGTATAGAAACCAAAGTAAACATGTATGCCACATTCATGCTCTTTTATTTTATTTTATTTTTTTACATTCCGGAGATTGAACCCAGGGCTTTGAGCATGCTAGGTAAAAAGCAGTGCCTTGCCACTGAGAATCATGTTTCCAGCCTTTCAATGTTTAAAAAAAAATTTTAGTTTATTGTAAATGTGATATACGGAAGGATTATAGTTACATAAATAAGGCAATAGTACATTTCTTTTTGAACAGTGTTGCCCCCTCCCTCATTTTCTACCCTCCTCCCTCCCCAAGTTGTAAAATTCATTTCCAACATAGTGGCTAGTTAGTATCACTGTTGCATTGCTTCACCCTTTGTCCTACATTTCTGTGATTTCCCCCTTCTAGTCTCCAAATCAGATAAACATATACAAAAGGTACAGAAATAAAAAAATCAATGACAATGCAGAATAAACCCAAAGGGGTGTATGTGGGGGGAACAACTGCAAACAGTACAATAAGAAAACCCTCTTGCTTCCAATTCTTAAAGAGTTTATTCCCATAAGCATCATTCATATTTTCAGATCCACATTGCTATTGAGATACTGTGATCCTATGCTAAGAATATCACAGATAGGGGCCAGGAGTTTGGTCGAGTGGTAGTGCTTGCCTAGCATGCATGAAGCCCCGGGTTTGATTCCTTGGTATCACATAGACAGAAAGAGCAGGAAGTGGTGCTGTGGCTCAAGTGGTAGAGAAAGCCCAAGGACAGTGAGGGTCTGAGTTCAAATCTCAAGATTGGCAAATAAAGAAAAAGAAAATAGTGGACAAACTGTTTTACAAATGAAGGAAAACATGGAGTCTATGTTTCTTTGGGTCTGGCTTACTTCACTTAATACCACTTTTTCCAAGTCTTTCCATTTCCTTACAAATGGGGCGATGTCATTCTGATGGAAGCGTAGAATTCCATTGTGTACATACACTATATTTTCTTGATCCAGTCATCTATGGAGGGGCGTCTGGATTGATTCCATATCTTAGCTATGGTAATAATGCTGCAATGAACATAGTTGAGCTGGTTGCTTTAGTATCACCTTGTTTGTGGTCATTTGCGTAGATGTCCTTCAAATTTTTATCCAGCTATAAATAAAAACTTAAAATTTCAAAGGGATAGCTCTTGCATGTCGAAATCTAATATAGTCACTATAGAAGCGATAGTGCATTTAAAAACAAATACTTTGAATTACTTACGATTAAATTTCACCTACTTTTGTCAAAGTACTCCTACTCAGATTTTAATTCTTTAATGTAGCAGCACAATAATGCTTTAGAGAAAAAATCTGCTTGTGTAAGAATTATATATGTCATTAGTGGGCCAGGAGTTTGGCCTAGTAGTAGAGTGCTTGCCTAGCATGCATGAAGACCTGGGTTCAATTCCTTGGTACCACATACACAGAAAAAGCTATGGCTCAAGTGGTAGAGTGCTAGCCTCGAGGAAAAGCCCAAGGAAAGTGGTCAGGCCCTGAGTTCAAAACCCAGGACTGGCAAAAAAAAAGTCACTAGTTAATATTTTGTATATTAGAAATTACAGAGCTTTTGCAGGAGTTTGACAGGTGTGAAATAATTCACAGAAATCAGGTAACCATATCTACCTAACATACCAGGTGATTGTTAAATGAATATTTCACATCTGCTTTACTGTAAAGAATTTTGTTGGTTCTTTGGTACAATTCTAGGCATGCTTCCCAAGAAAGTGAGTACAAATTCTGTACATGTGCTAATTCCTATATATGATTTGTGCATGATACAAATAATGCAATTTAGGAACAGTTTTTTATTGGCAATTTTGAGATGGCAAATTAGTATCTGTATTGTAGAAAATAAAATATCCCAAGACTGTGTATGGAATACCCCAATTGTGTCTGGATAATGAAATGTTAAGACTACCTAGTCATTTAAAATACCTAAGCTAAGAGAAACAATTGTAAATGTGTTTAGAAAACAGTAACCTAAAATTTTCAATCCAGTTTAATGGCAACTGCTCAAAAAATTAGATTAAGTTGAAAAAAAAAGTCACTGGTATTGACATAAAGTCTGTCTTCTATCCTTAATGTCATATAAACTGAATAAAAAACTAACAAATATTACAAAGTATAAGTTCTCCCTCTTGTGGATAATAAAGTAACTGTAGTTAGGGCTGCCAGCTATATAGATTCAAGGACTATGCTATCCCAAGTATGTAAAAAAGTTTCTCAAATTGAATCTATTTAGACAAAATATTGCTACCATTAATTGAGATTTTTAAAGGTAAGTTGTCATAAAATTTTTAGTGAGGTTCACCAAAACTCTGGTGAGTTAGTGTTTTATCCAAGTATTTTTGAGACTGAATAGACTATTACTTCATGCTAGCTTACTAACGAGGATTGTGAACTTAAACTATTGCTTGAAGAACACCAGCAAAATCTATTTACATAAACACTAGAATACTGAAACTTAAAACTGTAACTGTAGCTGCACATTTGTTATATGTTAGGCACTTCATCCACATTCTCTCAAGTAGGTCAACTATGTAGACAGTTTTACACTTTATGTAGACCTTGTAGTAGTGTACAAGGTTTTTTTTTTTGCCAGTCCTGGGCTTGAGCTCAGGGCCTGAGCACTGTCCTTGGACTTTCTCAAGGCTAGAGCTCTACCACTTGAGCCTCAGCACCACTTCCGGCTTTTTCCTATGTATGTGGTACCGAGGAATCGAACCCGGGTCTTCATGCATGCTAGGCAAGCACTTTAACCACTAGGCCAAACTCCCGGCCACAAGGTTGTTTTTTAAAGGGAGCTTTTCCCTGTCCTGTCTAATGACTGATCACTCTCAGGATCACTTTTAGGAAAGTTTTCTTATTGTTATTGTCATTGTCCAAGCACCTAGGAGTATGTAGACTACCAACAACACAAGCTTCTCAGTCCTCCAGGGTAAATTTCCCACCTCTAATTTAAATATTATGAAACTTGCTTCTCTGCATCTCCAATTAACCACTTAAAACCCAAAAGTGGAATTGTGACTCAAAATAGTAGAGTGTTAGCCAAAGAACAAAAGAATACAGGGACAGCACCTAGGCCCTGAGTTCAAACCTCATGACTGTCAAAAAAAAAAAAAAGGAAGGATGATTTATGTTAAGGAAACAATTTAGTATTACCTTTTTGCCTGGCATGTGTTAGAGATTTTTTTTTTTAAAAAGGGAATTTTCCAAACAATTTTTTAAAATACCTTCACCTTTAGTTAGTAGTTTTATGGAAATACTACCATGTACACTTTTCTTCTTAATACAGTAAACTTTATTATCTGAACTGTTGCATTTAAAAATGGATGAGGGCTAGATTGGTGGCTCAAGCCTGCAGTTCTTCCCACGTGAGAGGTGGAGATATGAGAATCAGTTTGAGGCCAACTGGAGCAAAAAGTTTATTCGCTCTCAATCTATGGTTGAGCTTAGTGGTATGTATGGGCCTGCCATCCCAGCTACATGGTAAGGAGAAAGGCAAAGACTACACTCCAGGCTAGCCCAGGCATGAAATGAGACCCTACTTCTGGAAATAATTAATTTAAAAAGGGCTGGGAAAGTGGCTCATGTGGTAGAGGTGTGAAGCCCTGAATTCAAACCCAAGTACAAAAAAGCAAAAACAAAACTAACCAAAAAACAATACACCAAAAGAGATCAGATAACTTAAAAAGATTACTAAAATATAGGACTACAAACTGAAAATATGTATATGACGGGATGAAGGAAAAACACAATTTGGATCGAAGCTAACGTCAAAATGTACATATGATATTTATCCAAGATAGGCTACAAATTTGGATACCTACTAAGAAGTTAACCTAATCAGTTTTGCAGTTCGCACTGTTCACAGGTGATAAATAGAAAGAATCAATTTGTAAGAATTCACAAGTGTACTTATGCACCAAGTGAGTATCCATCAAACAACAAGCTTTATTTCAACAGCGCAACCTAATACCAAACCCTCTGTAATAGTTTTAGCACAAACTAACTATTAAACTGAATTTAAAGCAATTCTTTATAAAACTGTTCTCTCTTGTCATCCTATGCCTTCAAAGATATTTTTTCCAGGCAAGTAACTTTTCAAGATACTTTCAGTAGAAATAACCTACATTATGTAATCTCCCATCAATGGAAGCCCATTCCTACTTTATACCAGGCATAGCTAATATACTATACAGCCCTTGCATTTCATCCATGGATTCTAGTATCTCAATTCCCTCATTCTTTACCAAAATGACTTGAACTGGCATATAGAAATGACAAGTAAAACTAAGGGAAACCTGAAATTGATAGGAGAAAAGATCATTTTAACCAAGATTGCCTTTAAGGAAATGTTTGCATGACATTGTACTAAATGTATTTTGAGGTCACGATTGCAAGTTAAAACAGCAAGAAAATGGTTGCAACAGAGACTAAGGCCAGGCTAAATAGTTACGGTTGCTGTTTTATAGAAGATGTTTGCTGGGGGCCAGGAGTGTAGCCTACTAGTAGAGTGCTTGACAAGCATGCACAAAGCTCTGGGTTCAATTCTTTGGTACCACCTATCCAAAAAAGCCGGAAGTGGTGTATTGTAGCTCAAGCAGTAGAGTAATAGCTTTGAGGAAGCTCAAGGACAGAGCCCAGGCCCTGAGTTCAGCCCCAGAACTGGGGAGGAGGGGAGGGGTTGGTTGCTGGACCCGATTTAAAAAGAGTAGCTCAAATTGTTCCTCAAGTTGTTTTCCCTAATTCACTGTTTTTCTTAAGCAGGTTTTTGGTAAAAGTAGGTATCTAAGGCAATTTACACATGAACTCTGACTGCTAACAAGGAAAAGTTCTCAAATTTCATCGTGTGTCAAAGAATAAGATTACAAAGTTTGTCTTGAAGAAAAAGGATATTAGTGTAAATGGAACTATATAACTCTCCATGGATAAAAGTTTTATATTATAAAAAACTTCCATGTGGTTAATTTTTAAAATTAAAATGTAACAATTTTTAGAAAATTTGAGAACAAAATATATGCTTTTCTACTAGTGTATGTATGTAACTATTGCTTACTTATTAAACTTATTATGATCAAAGATTAATAATCAATATCCAAATAGTACCTACTTTGTTTTGAAAGTTAATCATAATAGCAATGTAGATACTCACAGAACTGAACTGTTGAAGAAAGCATGTCTAGTTTTAATGCTGAAGACTGTACATACCTGGAAATGCTTAGTCTTTGGAAATCTCTGTTCTTCTGATTGTCTTCCTGAGATGAATCCTGCATTTGTTTTAAAAATAAAGTTCAAAAACTGAAACATTACCACAGTTATTTCAACTTTTACAAAATACACATCTATAATCATTTAGTATAAAACTGAATTTCATACTCAATTTTAATGAAGTACTGCCTTATCCCAAATATTTCTAAATGACATTTAACAGCATTGATATTTTACTTTCTCTATAAATGGCTCTAATGTAAAAGAACTTGTAAAATGCGTAAGAATCTAGTTAAGAATAACAAATTAACCTAACGCCTATATTTAAAAAAATGTAACATTTACTATGTTCATGGGATGAATTCCATGAAAATAAATATGAATTTTTTTGATACCAGTTTTTGTATTAAAACAAAAAAAAGTGAATCAGTTTACTGCTATTAAAAATCATCATGAATTATTTCCTCCTCCAAATATAAAAGCAGACTTCACAAAACATTAGGATTTCAACTTGCAATGTTTAATAAGTTATCCTTAATACGCTTCCATTTTTTTGTTCATATCTCTATTAATTGTGGCAAGGACTTAATAGTACTTATATACATTTAAGTTTCAGTAGTTTAGATTGTAGGTATAACAGAAATAACCTTTAAAAGATGTGCATAATGAATTCAATATATAAGCTAATTCACACTTGTTCAGCTAAGATGAACACTATGGGAACTAATTCTGGTACTAAAGGCCAATATAAGCCAAGAAAACAATTTAATTTCACTTTTTTCCTTATATAATCTAAATTATGTCATAACACTGTAAAGGTATTTTGCATTTGGAAAATTAAAACAGTAAAATCCTTTACATTGTAAAAGTTTAAGCAGTTAGGGTTCTACACTTTTACCACCCCAACAAACTGCTCCTTTTCCCTAAAGAAAGGGAAACCAAACTGGCCCACTCATGAGCTGGGGATATTTACCACTAATAAGGAAGATATATTCTTGGGCATTTTCTACTTTTCATTTGAAATTAAAAAATATTACTCCTCTCAGACCACTTTTAGTTTCTCTGTGACTTTAATTTAAGAAGTATTTTCCTTGGGGGTATGTGTAAGCAGGCATTATTTATTAGAAATTTCCCTCTTTTTTTTTTTCAGTTTTTCATTTCAGGATTCATTTCAGCTTGTTTAACTTGTGCTCCACCACTTGAGCTATGCTTCCAGCCTGGCTTTTTGCTGATCCTTTTGGAGATGAAGTTTAAAGGACCTGCTCAGTCAGGCCTCTAATCACAACCCTTGAGATCCTCACCTCTTAAATGGCATGAGCCACCAGTGCTAAGGAAAGAAATGTTTATTTTTCATGAAAATTTTAGCATGGATTTGCTTTAGTATAACAAGATTGAAGTACAAAGAAACAAAAACACTTCTGTTCTTCATTCAGGAAATAGGAGTTAAAGACTCAGAAAAGTTTGTTTTTAAAGTAAAATTATTATTATTTTTTAAATTTGAGAGGGTGAACAGGAAAATCTTTTTCTAGCTACTGCCCAACAGTTTAGAAAAATCTAATGTAAATCAGCAATAAACATAAAGGGATTATTTAATTTGCAAAGACTGTTCATAGCCAGTAATGGAGTTTTTTATGTTCTTAAGACAGCTGCTTCCTTGTGCAATATGAGTTGCACAAATAGTGCCATAGTTGCAAACTCATGAGAAACAAAGTTCAAGTTATACAGGTTCTTATATTATTGAACTCAAAACATTGAATAGTCAATAACACAGTGTGAATCTCTATAGTAACTAGAGACCAAAGACTCCTTCTATACCAACTCCACTTTACTGAGCCAGTGTTTCTTTACACTTCTTTGCTTTAGATTTTCTCATTGGGATATTAGAGGATATACTTCTGAAACTGAGCTTACTGATGCCAAACGCTGTGTTCACTGACATTAAAAAACAAAAGACACCATATTCCACGTAGGATGGCATTACATACAGAAGATACAAAGAATGTACCATCTTAAAAAGCATCTGTAACTATAGCTATATAAATAAGTTTATTAAATTATTATAATATTATAATCTGGCTTCTCTCAGATTCCCACATCTGAGAGTATCTAACCAGAAAACTTGTAAGACAGAACTGAAAAGTATATACTCTTTATCAGTCTTGATAAGTTATCAGGTCAATTCTTTACTTACTTGGTTCATTTCTTTATAGTAACTGAAATATTTTACTTCATAGTCTCTTATCACCATGAATAAACAGTAAAAGGTCATATCATTTTTCCCCTTTCAATATTCTTCCTTTATATCATCTAGAATTATTACTTATTTATTATTATTATTGCCTGTACTGGGGCTTGAACTCAGGGCCTGAGCACTGTCCTTGTGCTTTCTCAAGGCTTGAGATCTATCACTTACTACAGCACTACTTCCAGTTTTTTCCTGTGTATGTGGTACTGAGGACTCAAACTTGGGTCTTGCATACTAGGCAAGCACTCTATCATTAGGCCAAGCTCCTTGCCCTTAAATGCTGGTTCTGGGCCTTGAGTTCAGGGCCTAGAGCTTTCACTCAGCTTTTAGCTCACTACTGGCAGTTTACTACTTAAGCTATGCCTCCAGTCTGGTATTTTTACTCATGAATTTAAGATAGAATCTTGAGGATTTTTCTACGCAGGCTGGTTTCAAACCTTGATCCTCCATGTCTCAGCTTTCTAAATAGCTAGGAGGCTTAGTGCTAATAGCTTGAGCCAGTGTTATGCAGCTCAGAATTAATTTATCACTACTGACCAATGCTATTAAGTGAGATAATGGCAAGCTTTGTCTACCAATACAAGTGCCCTTCCAAGAGCTGGTTGCTTATGGCAGATTTAAACTAAAGCAAAGTTATTCCTTAGCACCACCTAGTGGAAAAGAGTAAAACTACCCAAAACATCCAACAGATACTTGTAAGATTACTCTAATAGAAAGTGTTTTTATTTTTTGTAAAATTACTTACATGAGAACACTATGTGCTGCGTTACATACACAAATTTAATCTTTATGAAAAAAATGCTTTAATGTCCACAGAAAGTTCTCTAAAATGCCCAATGATGTTCCTAATGTTGCAGTTAAAAAAACAAAACAACTGTGAGCCACATATCCATGAGTTCATGATAATGCTTCCTACTCTACACTGAATGTCCATGAATGGTGCATAAAAGCTGAAAAATCAACTGTTTCCAAATAGAATGTGCATACTGACAAATTATCTAGAGCTTCATAGTGTAAATCTTGCAATCGCCTATTTTTAAAAAGGCCCATTGGTGACTATGGCAACTGGGCTTATGGAACGAGATGCAGGAAGTATCCGAAAGAATGGTGCTGTGTGTCTGACCTCAAGTTCAAAGCTGGGAAAATCAACTTTTGATATCAAATAAGAAAAACAAGCAAACAAACATGTGGCTATATAACAAATTAACAATCATTTTTATAGCATTTCCCCTTATCAAACCCACACAGGGACTCTCTAGCAAGTTCTCACTGCTGAATGCAAATGGAGTCATGTGGTTCATATAAACAGTTTATTCTTATCAAATGGACCCCTCTGAGAAATACAAGCTCAGGATATTTGGGGTTCAGGTACAAAGTCCTAGTTGGCAGTCAGAAAATATGGGAAGCTGTTCTTCTTTTACATGGAAGCATCCCACAGGAATGTGGAATATTGTAATGGTTGAGCTGGGATAACTGTTTATACTTGTTCAAAATACATAAATACTCAGAAATTATTTTTGTACTAGACTACAAAGTTTTTCAATTTCTTTGAACAGCTATTTCAAATCCTCCATTTGTAGCAGTGCTCTCATACTTTCCTGCTTCGGTATATTTTATTTTTTATCATAGGACATTACCATGATTTTCACATCTATGCTCAAGCTTATATAGAACCAAATGTAAAGTATTAGTAAACAGACTCTTGTTAAGGACCTGAGAAGCATCCTGTATTTTAAGACAATGACTTTAAGATAACCAACAGCAGCTTGTCAGACTTGGGATTTTGTAGATTCTTAAACTGTTAGCTGTTAAAGCTGCTCCTGAAGTATAGGTCTTTAATGTCTAATTAGTCCTACTACTAAGTTATATAAAATGAGAAATTTAAAACCTCAGAATTCTTTAAACTGGATAGGATTAAAAAAAAGGGGGGGGGGGAAGGAAACTGAAGGAAAGAAAGTTTGAAAGATACTATAGCAAAGATATGGAACCAACCTAGATGTCCCTCAGTTGATGAGTGGATCAACAAGACGTGGTATTTGTACACAGTGGAATTCTATGCTGCTGTCAGAAAGAATGACATTGCCCCATTTGTTAGGAAATGGAAAGACTTAGAAAAGATCATTATTAAGTGAAGTAAGCCAGACTCAAAGGAACTTAGGCTCAATGGTTTCCCTCAGTTGTCATAATCAGTAGAAACCGTGGGCTCTCCTAGCAGAGATTTGCAATAGAGCAAAACCTTCATACAAAAGGCCATATAGTAGGACGCTAAATGAAAGGATCTCTAGGATGTAGAAACATAAGCCATATAATGAATGATTGTTGTTCTTAAGGTACTATGTTATCTCTCATCTCTTTTGCTGTCCCTTGGTTATCTCATATTGTTACAGTATCTCACTTTGTTACCTGATATATCGGATATATTTGTATTTGGTTATTTGAAATTGGATAGGGAAGGGGGGAAAACAAGATGAGGGGTGGGGGTGGGGAGAAGGGAAATGGGGACCAAGACATGTGAGACCAAGGGTATTAATGTATGGGAATTAATGCACCATCTATCTGGCAAATATCATGTAACCCTCTATTAATTACAATAAAAAATATATGAAAAAAGAAAGTCTGAAAGAACCATCATAATAATCTAACAAGCACATGTGCATGTGCCACTTCTGGCTTTGTTTTAGTGGTTAATTAGAGATAAATGTCTCATGGACTTTTCTGCCTACGGTAGCTTTGAACCTTGATCCTTATCTCAGCCACCTGAGGAACGATGAAGTATTAGTCTAATAAGCCTTTTAAAAATTAGTCTTTTAAATTACATACTTTTTTTGATGTCAGGCTAAGTGTCAAGTTTATAACAAATGATTAAAGGGGAAGATCAAATGACTTTTTTTTAAATCTTTCAGGGAATGAGACCATTTCCTTTCTGAGTTGTTGTAATTGTTTTAAGATCCTACATATTTAAAAGAAAGCTGGGCGAAATGGCTCACGCCTGTAATCCTAGCTACTCAGGAGGCTGAGATCTGAGGATCAAGCTTCAAAGCCAGCCCAGGCATAAAAGGACCTGAGACTCTTATCTCCAATTAACCTCTAGAAAATGGGAAGTGGGGCTTGGTAGAGCAATAGTCTTGAGCTAAAGAGTTCAGAGATAGTGTCCAGGCCCAGGGGTAGCCTTGAGCTGAGGAGCTCAGGACAGGGCCCAGGCCTAGTTCAAGCTCCATGACCCACTAAATTAATTAATTAATTAATTAATTAATTAATTAAAAGAACAATGAGCCAGGTGCAGTGGCTCACGCCGGAACTCCTAGCTACCCAGGAGGCTGAGATCTGAGGGTCATGGTTCAAAGCCAGCCCAGGCACTAAAATGTCTGTGTGACTCCAAGTAATCACCAGAAAACCAGAGGTGGCACTGTGCTTAGGGGAGAGGGCAGAAGCCTTGAGCTGAAGAGCTCAAGGACAGTTCCCAGGTCCAGAGTTCAAGTCCCATGACCAACAAAAAAAAAGAATAATGAACTGAATAATTTTGTATTACCGTTTGTTTGGCTTTCTGTAGCTCTAGTTTGAGATTGTTACATTCTCTCCTCATCAATTCCAGCTCTTGTTCCAAACTATGTATCTTCAGATCACAGCTCAATTTTTCTACCTCCCAGTTTGCTGAAGGTGGATTTAAATTTCTCATCACTACGAGAGGATGGACATCAAAATCATTATCTGCCTTGTATAGTGATTACAATTCTAGAAAGGTTAAAAATGCTGGCAAAATGTATATAATAGGAAAAAAGAATATAAAACATGTATAACCACTAAGAGTTTTGAAAAAAGAAACAATATTTTCAAAGACCTATGTCAATAAGCATAAGATACCTTGCCACCTTTTAGAATATATTAATCATCCCATCTCTGGTTTTTTACTTAGGTATAAATTTGTCTGGAGTTTTTAAAAAAAAATACCATTTTTTCAGTGTATACAAAAATTTTGACAGATCAATAATCAACATTACATAAGCCAAAGTTGAGTTATAAAAACAATGAAGTGAATAAACTAAACAGCTAATGCTCCATCTCAGTATCATCACAGTACAAAATTTGACCAACAGACCTAACAAACGTGCTGAAATAATCTTGTTCATAACACTCTACTAGGAAACTCATATACCTGGATACTACTTTATCTTTAATGTAATACTTTGCATTTTCCATCAACAAAAAGCCTCTGCCAATTATGGGAAGATATATCATGTCAATTTTCTATGAAAATGACTCTTAGATGCCTATTTTTTACTTTTCTGGTGAGAACAATTATGACAACAGAATATTATCTAGAACTCCCAACTTCACATCAGCATCTCATCTGTACCTTTTAAGAATTTATGAAAGGAAAGGAAGAAAATCAACTGATACTACTGCATGATTTAACTAGGCAAATGTTGCACAAAGTGAGCCAGCAAGAATATACCAGTGGAGCAGAAGTATTCATAAGGATGGATTCCACTCCTTCTATATGTCATCACAAACTAGTTCTGAATAAATCCAATCATTATCTCTAGGAAAAGTACAATTTGGAGCCAAGAAAGGCTAAAGAAGTTCATACGGTGTGAAGGCAGAACAGAAAAATTAACATTAGCCTAAAACAAAAATGGGACTTAAAATAAGATACTAATGGTGGATATAGTACACAATGAAAAAAATGTATTTGGTTAGAATTTATAACAAGTAAGTGGCATACCCTGCTGAGTTTCCACCTCTGTTCTTAGCTGGAGGAGTTCTACTTCTTTAGATTGAAGTTGTTCATTCAAAATTTTCAAAGATTCAGAGTTGTCTTTATTCTAGTTAAGTAGGGAAAATGCCAAATTACATTCAATATAAAATTTGTAATATGTTCATTATAAATATTGAAAACAAAACCCTCATTCTAGTCTTTAAAAACAAGATATGAAAATGATTTCCATTTCCTACTCATCTTTCCTTTTTTCTAATGTAGGATATTATTATTCACTGGCTTTATTTTTAACACATCTACTAAATCTACTATGTCATGTTATTGCAAAGTAAGCTAGTGATAGTAGATGTAAATTTCTAAATAACATATTTTGATACGGAAATATGCTGCAAATAAAATGGCTAAAATTGCACTTTGCCTTGAATGTACGTTAATAAATATTTAATAAATGAAAATATGATTTTCTTAACTTAAAAGCTTTTTAAAAGAGAAAACCCCACTATAATATTCAAGTGTTATTCTCTTCAAACCAACTTACCATTTTATCCAGTTTGCTCTTCAAGTTATCTCTATCAATGCAAACTTCTCGATATGCATGATAGGCCTTGTTTACTTGTTCTCGTCCTACAGAACTAGTCTCTTCATCCTGTCTAGCTCCTACAAGCTAATAGTATGAAATTAGGAAACAAAACAAAACAAACTTTAGAAAGTATTCCACAATTAAAGTATCATAAATACTTTCATCAGTATCTGATAAATCACTGTTACCCTACCGTAAGAGTAAGCCATACCAGAATATAATGTTCTTTTGAAGTGCTTAGGTGGTTTTTAACTCTATAATATTTGATTTCCATGATCAGAAATAGTGTCTGGTTGCATCAGACTCAACTTTTTCTTTCTGGTGCTGGTCAGGCTTGAACTCAGGATCTGGGTTCTGTCCCTGAGATCTTTTGCTCAAGGCTAGCCACTACCACTTGAGCCATATCTGCACTTTGAGCTTTTTGATGGTAGTTATCTGGAGAAAAGAGTCTCAATAGACTTTCTTGTCCAGTTGACTTTGAACTATAATCCTCAGATCTTCAACGGCTTTAGTAGCTAAGATTATAAGAGTGAGGCACCAGTGCCTGGCCAGACTGAACTTTTTAAGGAAGACATGCTAGTTCATTAATCATGTATTATTCAAGAACTGGTATAGAACTACTGGTCACAAAGTAGACAGCCAAATCCTGTTTTTCTACCATATTTTAAAATAGGCATAACCATGAACTTCAAAAGTTACCTTCTCTCACTTTATCCAGTATATTACAAATTAGTCAATATATTACAGAATTGTTTAACCATTATTAAAGTTGGTATGAATAAAAAGAAATTTTGGCACTTGTTTTTTTCTTTTTTGGCCAATCCTGGGGCTTGAATTTGGCCTGGGCACTACTGTCCTTGAGCTTTCTCAAGGCTAGCACTCTACCACTTGAGCCACAGCACCACTTCTGGCTTTTCTGTGTATGTGGTACCAAGGAATCATATCCAGGGATTCGTGCGTGCTAACCAAGCACTCTACCACTAGGCTACACTCCCAGTCCCAGTTTTGACCATTTTTATAATCCATCTTTACTCCTGTCCTACATAATTTGAACTCTATACCAAGTTACGTCTTCAAGTCTTTTCATACAGAAAAATTAATTTATAGGCCGATGAACTCATTTCCTTTACCCTTTGTAGAAGGTGTTATTTCTAAGAAGCAAATGTAAATTTATCTGGCAAAAAAAACCAACAACAAAAAAACACACCAAATACCAAAATTTAAAACTCAAAAGTAAATAGGTAATCAAGGAAGAATTCTCAATAAATAAACAGCTACACTGCTTATCTGTTCATAACATTTTTAACTGCTAACATCTGCATGAAAAAATAAATGACATTACTACTTATAAGCATTATTCCTATTACAGGTTGAACAAAAGAGAATATGGAAGAACTTATTAAATAATCTAGAAACATCCTCCTGTGATAGTATGTCACTTTCTTATAGATTTGTAATTTCAGAATCAGATACATAGAGTTATGATGGTAACATACTAGAAAAAAAGAATGAAAAAGCTCACACCTGTAATCCTAGCAACACAGGATGCTGAGATTTGAGGATCGAGGTTCAAAGCCAGCCCTGAATTCCAGAATTCCGGAAGTCCGTGAAACTCTTATCTCTAATCAACCACCAAAAAACTGTAAGTGGTCTGAGGCCCAAGGAGTAAACCAGTAACCTTGAGCTACAGAACTTAGGGACAGTGCCCAAGCCCAGAATTCAAGTCCCACAACCAAAGGAAAAAAAAAAAAGAAAATTGGAATACATCTTCAAATTGTTAAACTCTCTTTTACAAATATTTGCCTAGCAAATCACAAGTTTAAAGCCTACTTAGGAATTCATCATGAAGTGTCCTTGGAAAGTTAGTAAAAACCACAGAAGACAGAAAATATTTAAAATTTCAAATATTTTGAATTATTCTGTCATAAAAAGTAAAAGCAAAAGAAAAATTACCTTTTCTTCTAAAAGCCTTATTCTTTTCTTTAAAAAAGAGTTTTCTTTCTCTGAATCCTTAAGTCGCTTTTTGATGTCTTCATATGCAGTAACTAGGGCAAAATGTGATGCAACAGATTCATCTCCTGAATATATTGACACTGGAGTCACTGTGTCTCTCCTGTGAGCCTTTTCATGATTAAGAATGCATATATCATCTTCTAGTGCTTCCATGGCAGCTATTTAAAAGAAAAAATGGAAAGTATAAATGTCTGATTAAATAATGAACAAGAGAAAAGATACACTTTGAAAAATGTGAATATCAGAACAATGATTAAATGTTTGTTTTCTTTTCGATGCAGCATAGCATAGTTAAGAGCAGGGTTACCTGGGCTCTAATCCAAGTTCTAGTATTTCTTACCTATAGAATTCAGGGAAAGATGTTTAAAATCTCTATCTTAGTATTTATAAATAAATAACATGAGGTAATAACACTACATTATGGAAGCTCAAGAAGATAATAACATCACATCATGGAAGCTCAAGAACTTTAAATGACTGATAGCTATAGTCAGTCTGTCCGTCTGTCCATCCATCCACTCCATCCATTCATGCACTTTATTTTTTCTTACTGGTATCAAAGCTTGAATTCAGGGCCTGGTACTGTCTGTCTCTTGAGCCATATCTCCAGCAATTATTATTTACTATGAGAGAGCTCTATAAAATTTTATAAAAAGTGTGCTAAGAGTATTGAGGATTTACTAAAAAAACACACACAAACATCATCCACTACCAGAAAAGGAACATATACACATAACTGTGCCACATGAAGTATCTTTTCCTCTGAAAGAACATCTGATGCCTACATACTTCCCTTCATCAATCTTAGCATTCTCATGTCTAGAAGAATTATGACATATTATATATGCTTTAATGTATACTGTATTCTTCCTTTACCAATTGTTTAACCTAAGCTCCATGAAACTACAGGATATGTCTATTTAATCTTATGTCCCTCATCACTACTTATGAAGTTCTTAACACTGATTAGTAAATGAAGAGTGGACAGAAAAGAATTCAAATCAAATTTTGACCACAAAACCATTGAGAATCAATTATCTTATTAGTTAATAAAAAGTATACTTGCTCTTTACATTTGCTTTTGTTATTAAATTCCGAATTAGTTCTCTACTTCAGAATCCTGGGGGGGAAATGCTATGGAAGGAGAAGGAGTAGCTGAAACCTTTTACAACCTCATTTAAAAAAAAAACAAAAAAACTAAAAGGTTGCTGGTCACATGTGAGAGCCTAATACTTCACAATTTTATATGTTAGTTAGCATTTAATGATTATTGAAAACTATTCCTTGCTTGAAATAAAAATGGCTCATCATTTATTTGAGAACTTTACAGGTAAAGAGACTGAGTTAGAATTCAAAGTAAAATAGTTACGCAGACAATTAAAATATAAAGAAGAAATTTATTACATATTTCACTATGGTTATTTCCTCAAAAAATTCAGCTTCGTGTACTGGCTGATGCCTACAAAGTGTGCTTTGCTTTATGTCAGATAATATACTTAACAAAATGTTTTGCTATTTTTAATTGTATGGTTTATTTTCACTACCTTTTTGCTTTTCTAATTTTTTTTTCCTTATGCTGGTCGTAGGGGCTTGAACTCAGGGACTAAGCAATTTTGTTTAAGGCCAACACTTTACTACTTGAGCCACAGTTCCACTTCTGGCTGTTTTGGTAACTAACTGGACATAAAAGTGTCTCATGGATTTTCCTGCCCAGGCTGACTTTGAATGACAACGGTCATATCTCAGTCTCCTTGAGTAGCGGCAATTACAGGCATGAAGCATTGATGCCTGGCTGCTTTTGCCGTTTTGTTGTTAAAAACTTCCAATTACTTTCAACTCAAGACAGAAATGGTTTGTGTCTAAGTGACATTATAGAAAAGACAGGTGAAAATAAGTATATTGTGTCAAGTAGACAAATCCTATTATTTAATCTTTATTAACACCATTTAAAGTTTTGAAGGAAATATGACAACTCATAGCTATAAATTAGAACATTTTCTATTCTATCAACAAAGCCCAAGAGCAAAAATGAACTAGTCTATAGAATGTTTAAAGTAAGGCACAGATTTTCATGCTTCTTTTGATACAAGCTGCTCTTTCTCCTAATAATGAATAGTTTGAAGATTTCTTCCTCTACAGGAGTTTACTTTGCTTTCTCTGGATTCAACTCTAAAAACAGTAAGAATCACTCCAATTATATTGTTGAATTTATCACTATTTGTGGCTATGTCAGTAAGGCAAACTCAAAGTATCAAGTATCAGCATATAAAGTTTATTTATAAGGAGAAGATACTTTAAAGTAGAATAAAGTAGATGCCTATTAAAGTGGCACAATTCAGTCTAGTTTAACAACAGGTAAAACGGTCCCTCTATTAGATATCTAATTAATATGAATGTGTACTATTACTGTTTATAAATCTAACCTCGTGAGTTTAACAGCTGTAGGGCCCTATAAAGAAAGAGCTTAGAAAATAGCTAAGTAGTACAAGGCAGATGTGCCGTTATTATGTATTTCTGTACTGAAAACTGCTAGCAAAGTAATAAAGTAGGTTATGTGTAGGCTACGATTTTATTACTTAAGTTTCCTTTATCCTTTTTTTTTGCCAGTCCTGTGCTTAAGCTCAGGGCCTGAGCACTGTCCTTGGATTTTTCTCAAGTCTAGAGCTATACCACTTGAGCCTCAGCACCACTTCTGGCTTTTTCTAGTATATGGTACCAAGGAATCAAACCCGGGTCTTCATGCATGCTAGGCAAGCACTCTACCACTAGGCCAAACTCCCAGCCTCCTTTATCCTTTCTGAACCCCACTGATACAGAGAAACAAAGAGAGCTATAGTAGCAATAGTCTATCTTATTATAACAAAAGGTCTATTTTTATGCTTCTGTTACAACAAAAAATGTTTCTACATGGATATTCGATCAAGTGGTCAAGATGCTTTATTTTCTGAATGAAGTGTAAAAGTATAATTGAATATTAATATACAAGATCAAGATAGACCTAATATTGTCTAAGATGTGAATATGTAAAGCCCTGGGTTGGCTCTCCAGAACCACATGCACACATGCATGCACGCACACAGTATAAATATATATATATATATATATATATATTTACTAGATAGTAACTTCATGATTATCAAAACACTGCACCAAGACAAGCTCAAGTGAATTTCTGTCAAGAAAATTACTAAGAAATATATTCCAGGAGTTGGGAGTTGGGCCCAATGGTAAAACGCTTGCTTAGCATGCATGAAGATGAGGGTTCGATTCCTCAGTACCACATACATAGAAAAGCCGGAAGTGGTGCTGTGGCTCAAGTGGCAAGCATTAGCCTTGAGGACAAAGCTCAAGGGCAGTGCTCAGGCCCTGAGTTCAAGCCCCAGGATTGGCAAAAAAAAATGTGTACACACACACATTCCATAGCAATGTGCCATAAAGACACAAAGAAATCTGGCTTTTAAAGAATGTTCTAAAAAGCTGGAGAAAACCTTGTCTAGTGTTGGACAAACTCAAATGTGGATCACTGCCTCAGAATCACAGGCCTGTGATTCTAGCTATTAAGAGGCAGAAGAAAACGGCGAATTTGAGGTGAGCTGGGGCAAAATTAATGAGAGACTCTATCTGAAAAAGAAATTTAATAATAAAATGGCTTGAAGAGTGACTCAAATGATAGCATATTTGCCTAGTGCACTAAGTGCTGGATTTTAATTGTTTAGATTTAGTCTAAACAATTTCTTAAAAAATATAAAAAGAAGAAAAATCACATGGTTACTTAGCTCCACTGAATAATTTTTAGTGCATAATTTTTAGTCCATACTACATGATTTACAGAAATCCAGTTGCATTTAGAATTCCTTTATGGTTTCCCTCATTTGTCATAATCAGTAGAAACCCTGGGCTCTCCTAGCAGAGATTTAAATAGAACAAAACCTAGATACAGAAGGCCATATAGTATGAAACTAAATGAAAGGACCTCCAGAATATAGAAACAAAAGCCATATAATGAGTGATTGTCGTCCTTAATGTACTCTCTTTTGGTCCTTTGGCTATCTCATATTGTTACAGTATTTCAGCTTATCTGATACATTGTATATATGTACATTTGGTTATTTGAAATCAGACAGAGAGGGCAAAAAACAAGATGAGGGTCGGGGGTAGGGGAGGGAAATGGGAACCAAGACATGAGAAAGGGTATCAATGTATGTGAAATAAGGCACCTTCTGTCTGGTGAATATAATGTAACCCTTCTATTCATTACAATAAAAAATATATGTAAAAGAATTCCTTTATCATCTACAGATAAACAAGAACACAATTTGTTAAATGAGTTGGTGAGAAAAGACAACAATAATATCTGAAGCTAAAGAGAGGCTTATGGGTAAACAAGTTCAAACAGGACTAACTAAAAGTATTTAAAAATGTCTAAGTTTGAGTCTTCATTGTGATCAACACTAAGGAGGCTCAGATCTTCATGTCCACTAGAAAATATGTAACTATCTTTTGATACCAGATTGGTCTTTTTTTTTCTAGGAATATGATTTATCTCTTTTTCAGCACCATTATATTTGCCATTTATCGATCACTTGACAGATACCAACCACTAATGTTTTCATATGCATTTTCGTACTTCTTAGGTATGTGGTAAGATAATAATTTACAAACTCGTTAAAAGATGAGTATCTTCCCTACAGTTACACCACAAAACAGTGGTAAAGTTGGGATGTGAATTCTTCTGTTATTTTCATAACTATCCAAACAAGACAGAATTAACTCTATGGTATCACTGGTCTGGAATTCAGAAACCCAGACTGTAGTCTAGTATCTTCTTTTAAAATTAGTTCACTTCACTTCCTATGTTGAAGGATCAAGGGTCACTGTCTTTGATTACGTCAGGATATTCCCAGCATGTCTGGGGCAGCTTAGTGTTTTCTGGGTGTATGATTTCACTTTCCCCAGTGTTCCCAGTTCCTGTGTGTAGGGGATAAGGGTGTTACCCTTCCTTCAAAGAAAGACCACTGATAGAGGACTGAAAAACACAGCTTAGACAGTGGAGACACGGACTACCTACTGTCACTCCTAGATTCCCAGCACCCCAGGCAGTACCGCCTTAGTCTTACGTCCCTCTGGTCTGAACGCTGTGTCTCCGCAGTGAATGAAAGGAAACTAATGGCGCCCCGGGAAATCAGAGCGCAGAAAGAAACGCTTCGGTGACAAGTGAAGAGGAGGGCGAGGAAGGGCTGGTAACAGGTGGGGTGCGGGGGGATGCGCGGGGAGGGGACACCCGAGGAGGGCGGGTCGCTCCGTGGTGGAGGGACAGGAGCTGGCAGGCGTCTAGACTCGGGTCGGCCTGTAGCAGGAAGAGGCCGGCCTGGCGCGGCCGAAACCACCGCTCCCGCCGGCCCAGCGACGTACTCACCCTGAGCCCAGGCTCCGCGGAGCCGCCCCCAAGGCCACCGAGTTCCGAGTCCCCAGTATTTAGAAACGGACTGAAAACAAATCGGGTCGCCGGAGGTCACCACGGGCTTCCGGTTTCCTGGAAGACCCCGCGGCTTTCCCCGCGAAGGTGGCCGCTCCAGGGGCGCCGCGGAGGGATTCCCATTTCGGTGGAGGCGACAAGCGGGGCGTGGTCCTGCCCGCCAGAGGTTAACCGAAGGACGGGTGCGCCGATCCGGAGGAGCTCGACTGCCGCGGGAGAGGGCCCGCTACCCAGCCAACGCACGCGAGATCCAGGCCGGCCGGCGCCGGCCGCCCGGAGCGGGACGAGCCGTGCGCCGCGGGAGGGGGCGATGCGAGGTGCTGACCGGAAGGGTGGAGGAGCGCCTCACGGCTGGAAAACCACTCCCGGCAGCTAGGAGGTCGGGGCTGCGCCTGGGAACCGGAAGTCAGGCCTGAGGGAACCGGGAGGGCGCTGACGCTGCGAAGCCAGGCTGGAAGAGAGGTTGGGTGGGGAACGTAACTACATATCCCGTGAGCCTCCGGGGCAGGACAGGGCGAACGACATGTCCCGTGAGCCCCCGCGGCGGCAGGGTGACGCCGGGAGGCCACGTGAAGTCGGGTAAGCGTTCGCCGCCGCGGCCAAGGGGCTGAGGGCCGCCTTCTGGGGCGCCCTCTAGCGCCACCGTGAAGTGCAGCTCTGTGCGGAGTTTTCCTGGGTGCAAGCAGGCTGGACTCGACCTGTGAAGCTTGTTCGTCGCGGGTCCGGGGGAGGCACCGGACCTCTGTGGCCTCTTCGCTGGGCCGGCTGCTCTCTGGCGCTCCTCTCGTCCGACTGCCTTCGGGTCCACGCGAGGGGCCGAGGCCGCCCACCGTGGCTTCCCGGGGCTCCCTACTTTGGGTCCTTCCTAGATGACGTGGGTGGGGTGGGAAACAGCTCCGAGCGGTGACGTCACGCGAGGCGACCCCGCGTCAGGTGACAGCCTGGGGGCGGGGCGGGTCACGGAGGTGAGCGCTTCCCTCTGGGGAAGCTCTTCCCTGTTGCTGGCTGAGCAAGTGAACCGGAAGCCACAGTTGGAGTTTATGCTCCTTAGCTGCCCGGGACACTCCACTAAGTTTCTTGGCCCACGGAAGGCTTCCATTTCGTACGTATTCTCTCGGAGGTCCTTCAGCATGGTGTGTCAATTCAACCCGCCTTGTAGACGCCACAAAGTGGGAGGGCTTGCTTAAACATAGTTTGCCTGGGCGCCTGTGACTCTTGCCTTTAATCCTAACTACTTAGGAGGCTGAGATCGAAGCTTAGCGCCGGCAGGAGAATCCATGAGCCAGCGAAAAGAGCTGGAAGAGGTGTAGCTGTGGCTCAAGTGCTAGAGCGCTTGCCTGGAGCGAAAAAGTTAAGGACAGCGCCCTGGCCATGAGTTCAAGCCCCGGTACCAGCACATACACACACGCACGCACAAGCACCTAATATTTCCATTGCTGCTAAGCCCCGCCCTTTTGTGGTTTAAAGTGAAAACTCAAAGGTCTTGTAAATAGAGGCCACAGTTGGTCAGTTTAACACCCAAGTGTAACAACAGCAACAGCAGGAAATAGCTATTCGCTTCAGGACAGAGCTATATGGAAGAGAGCGTTTTTCATATTTTGAGACAAGAATCAGTCTACATTTTGTGGGTGGGGGGTGTGTGTCTTGGAGCTTGAACTCTGCCTGGGTGCTGTCCCTGAGCTCTTCAGCTCAAGGCTACCTCCCTGTCCTTGAGCCAAGCCTCACTTTCTGTTTTCTAGAGGTTAATTGGAGATAAGAGTCTCAGGTCCTTTTGTGCCCGGGCTGGCTTTGAACCTTGATCCTCAGATCAGAGCCTCTTGAGTAGCTAGGACTGCAGGCGTGAGCCACCGCGAGGGGCTTTCAGTCTGTAATTTTGAAAGTAGTTTCCATGACACTTTTCATGGGTGTTTCATTTATAAGCAAGTCATTCCAGCCTTCGACTAGTTAGGTTTTTTAAAAATATTTACTAATTACAGGCCAGGAGTTTGGCCTAGTGGTAGAGTGCTTGCCTAGCATGCACGAGGACCCTGGTTCAATTTCTTGGTACCACATACTTAAAAAAAGCCGGAAGTGGTGCTGAGGCTCAAGTGGTAGAGCTCTAGCCTTGAGAAAGTCCAAGGACAGTGCTCAGGCCCTGAGCTTAAGCCCAGGACTGGCAAATAAAACAAAACAAAACAAAAATATTTACTAATCCCTTGAGAAATCTAGAGTTGTTATAAATAACACGATCAGGCTTCATTTAGAAACATAGAAATTCTATTAAATATATATATATGTATTTTAAAAAATGGTAGTTATTGAAAAGGCAGAAAGGTTCATTTTTATCTTTTCTGTCAAGGTAAAAAGAAAATGGCATGACAGTATTTTAAGGTCTCATAAGGAGGGTCTTCTTTTGTTTCAAAATATACACATCTGGATTGTAATCACTTTTTAAAACTAGATTCCTGGGTGCTGTGGCTTATGCCTCTAATCCTAGCTACTCCGGAGGCTGAGATCTGGTTCAAAGCCAGCCCTGTCATGAAAGACCATTAAACTCTTATTTCCAATTAACCAGTAGGAGCTATTGCTCCAGGGGTAGGGCTGTAACCTTGAGCTGAAGAGCTCAGGGACAGCACCCAGGCCAAGAGTTCAAGCCCTGACCGACAACAAAACAAAACAAAACAAAACACCTTGTTTTTATTTACAAACATAATTGCTTAGTCGGAATGTATTAGTTAAACAGCAGTAACAACAACAACAACAACAAATAGTTTTTCATTTGGGGGAATTGTACTATTGTTAAGTCGTAACTAAATAGAATCTAGACTTTCATTTGCATTTAACTAGAACAGGCACACTTTCCATTAAAATGCATCTGCTTTAACTTTTGTGAATTAAACAAATTTTTAGGAAATTGTCACATAGTTCAGTGTTACATGATAAAAGTTTTACACTGTTACAAAGGAAAAGATCTCTTAGTAAAGATACTTTGAAGGAAAAGTGAATAATTATTCATCATCAACTACATAAGGAATTAGGGTTTGTATTATCCAGAAAGTTTTCTTTCAGGCGCCAGGCTTGTGTCAATTTTTGTCTGCTTTTAAACCATCATATTTTCTGTGGCTATGGATTCAGTCTGAAAAGTATTAATTCACTGCTTTTATAAATGTACTTCTTACAGAAAGAACATTTGGGAGTTGCTTGAGCTCTCTTGACACCAGGCACTGTGTAAAACTGATATATATTGAAAGAGGTTCACTACCTCCATTTTTCCACCTACATCCACCATCTCACAGAGTTCCAGATATTCAGGAAATAATATTGACTACAGGTAGGTACCATTTTTCACTGGAGTAGATTTGGAATTCACAACAGAATTAGACCAAAAAAAAAAAATAGGGCCTTGCACAATTTCTGCCCATTGCTGGTTACTGCCTCTCCCATTTTTAGGCAATTGTGCATTTTTAGCAGTAATTCAATCTTGTTTTTAACTAGGCAACATGTAAAAATAATGAAGAAATCTGTTTTTTCATTTTTATATAGGTAATACTTTAAGAAGAAACAATAATTTTTGGTGAAAAATTTTAAATTTTAAAATGAATTTCTGCTTTAAATTATAAGTTGACTCAGTTTGATTAAAATCATTCTACGTATGGATCATATTTTCTGTTGCTTTATTCTGCGTTCTGAGTAATATTTCCTGTATCTACTGCTGAGATATAGTTCAAGGTGTGAAGCTAAAAACTTGTAACAGCCACATCTGTGTTTTTATGTTGCTACCAGCTTCAAGGATAGATCATGATAAAAAAAAGCATTCTTCTCCTCCCCACATATCATATATCCAGACTCAGATATTTGCTGTCTGAGAATGATATTACAAAATTAACAAGCATATTAAAAAATTACTTCTACCAGGTGTTAATGGCACACACCTGTTAT